>NC_051315.1:110670017-111295017 GCF_015220235.1 Choloepus didactylus
GAATAGCCCCCAAGTCCCAAAAGGACAGCCAAGCATGACAAGAGCACTTGAATTGGGGCTCCTGCCTGCCCAGAAGCAACCCTCTTCCCAGGGTCTTGGAGAAGCCTGGAGAACTGCCCATAGCCACCTTTCACCAGGGCCTTATTCTGGGAAGCTTTGCAGAAATGGAGCCCTGATCTGACTCTGAACGCAGCCATCAGAGACTCTGCCCTCCAAGCACTAGGACGTCTATCCCTAGCTGGATCCCACCGGCTGCTTCCTTCTTTGATGGACTCTGCTACCCAGCCTTCCAGGCCATCTAATTCCCCCAGGCACAGTGGGAGCTCCACAGTGGACACGAGCCCCAGCCCAGCCTTGCCAGGTTCACACAGGCTCCGCCCCACCCCGAGTCCAGAAACGGGCTGGCCTGCCCAGCAACAGCCTGACCTGAGTCACGCCCAGCGCTGGCCGCGGCAGTCTCTCCAGCCCCGCATCTCTGACGCCAAGACACTCCCATCTACCTCTCTGCCTGACACACTTAGCCTTCCTCCCGAGGCTGACGTCAGGGAAACTTGTTCCCCTATGCAACTAAACATCCTATCACCAGCTTGCCGCATTTCGGTAGCACTTAGCAGTTTATAAAAGACAACTATGTACATTATCCCCACTTAGTGTTCAAATACCCTAAGTGGAAGGGAGGACACAAGTCAGAAAGGCCACTGACAGATGAGGACACAGGGGCCCCGGGAGGTGAAACGATGGCGGCACAGCCAGGTCCCAGGAGTCCTGATTTCCAGCCCAGCGCTTGACCGACTTCCCCCACAGCCTCTGAGGCCGGGGAACTAATGCAAAGGAAACAGGAAGGAGCAGCAGGGCACTCCAAGAGCACCACCAGGGATGGACAACATTCCCACCACCTCCACACCTGCATCATCACGTCTCTCCCTGGAGGGATCTGAGCACCCTCTGCCGCGGGACCACAGTCAGGACTCGGCAGAACCCAGCCTGAGTCCCCAAGGAATTGGAGAGTGTGCAGGGCCCGGGGTGGGGGAGCGATGGTAGGAAGCCTGCAAAGGAGCAGGTGTATGCCAGTCTATTCCAGGTACCAGGTGAGGGGTGATGCCACGCCAGCCACCTCGGAGCCCAAAGCTGGAATCCCCATGGGCAGAGGCTGGCAAGACCTCCTCAAAAGCCTCCCTGCACCAGCCCACCCCACTCCTCACGGAAGCCACGGGCCACATTGCCTCCAAAGGCACTGGTTCTGTGATGTTCGTGCCCCAGGCCATGCTGGAGCAAGAAGATGCTGCTCAGATCCTCTGAGTCTATCTGGAAAGGATCAGATAGTAAATATTTCCAGCTTGGTTCAGTTCCCTCTTGAATCAGTTCCCTCCCGGTTCCTTCAGGCTCGCTATAGGGTGCTCCTACTCCCACAGGGGAGCACCAGGGGTGCCTCACTATCCCTGCTTGTTATGCCCAAACCTCATAAATAGTCCACTGAATCTTCTGGGTGGCCCCATCCTGCCAGGACTTGGATCCATATAATAGGTAAGCTACTCACCTTACCCTGCTCCCCACCCTCTAAAGGTTGAGAAAGTAAAGGGACCCTTCCACCAGCAGTAAAACTGAAATAAGGTGGGCCACACCCACCTGTCCAGGGGGCAGGACAGAGCCTAGCCTGGGACTGGTGGGTGCTGACTGTTTACCACCAGACAAGGCTGAGTCTCCACTGGCTGCTTCTGGCCTGAGCATGGTGGCCTGAGCTCCAGGCTGGAGCCTGAGTGTAAGTCTACACAGAGGGTCAATGCAACAGAATATCTGATGTCCCAGAAAACCTGAGAGGGCTACAGAGTGGCCACATGCTTAAGGCCTCAGTTCCATCAGATCCTGCCCCACCTCCCTTGGCTCCTAAGCCATAGAAAGTCAGAGGAGCTCTCAAAGGGTTCGGAGTCTGAACGCGATGGGCAGGACCGCTCACCAGGGAGAAGGGGCAGCCCGCTTTCCTACCACCGGGATGGGAAAGAGCCCTGGCGAGTCTCGGTGGCCGGTCTAGCCAAGGCCAGCACAAGACTCCAGGGCTTGGCTCCTGGGCAGCGGCCTGTGGATTTCAGAGCCCGAGACCCACCCTGCCTGCCCCTGACCTTGCTCTCCAACCCCTCCTTCTCCCACCCTCTTCCTCCGTTTAGTGGTCTGTCAGTCATCGGCTGCATGGGGTCCCCTTCCTGCCCTCTACGCAAACATGGCTCCTGGTGCACCTGTGGCAGACAAACCCCTTGGGCCACCATTTGGTTTCTGGAATTTATCTCCAGAACTGCTTAAAACCAATCCCTGGGCCAAAAATCCATTTTCCCAAGTTTTCAGACTCAGATTTCCAAATTGAGAATGCTGCCTTTTCCTGTCTGTTCCTTGGCTTTTTCTCTCCTACCCACCCCAGGACCACATGCCAGTCTGGGGGATGTTGTCCCCATACTCAAGACAACAACCCCCAGGGGAGGGGTCCCCCTTCTTCCACTTTATAGAGGGGTGACCAGGGACAGGCTGCTGGACCTTTCTGTGACTCAGTTTCCTTATCAATAAAACAGGAATGAAAACATCCATCTGCCCAGCCAGGATCAGGTGACGAGAGATGAGGAAGTTCCTTCTAATTCTTTCTTGCTGATTGCAGTGCCAGTGTTTAGAACTGCCTGTATCCTAGGTGCCCCTGCCTCCCTCCACCCTCCTCCCGCATCCTCCTCTCCTCCAATCCTGGAGCAGCTGCACCCAGAGGCAACGGGAGGGTGGGAGGGGTGAGGCCAGGGAGGTGCTTCATGTAGAACATTTCAGAGCCAGAGCCCAGCCCAAGTGGCTGTTGGTGGCTGAGAGCAGCTGGAGGCACCAGAGCAACTTGACCCCAACAGGCTGCAGACCTTCGCTCGGGCACTGCCAACTTTGCAACTACACCCTGAGCGTGCCCTCTGCCTGCCTCCCAGAAAAGGCTCTCTGTCTGGAGAGAAGAGGCCCCCCTGCCCCATGTAAAATGAAGACGTGCGTGTTGGGGAGATGAGAGGAAGTAAAGAAACTCCAGAGTCCCAGATCCAGGAGCTCCCACACCTTCCTCCAGCTCTGCTCCTCCACCTTATGCTGAAAGATCTGTTGGCTTCTCTCCCTCACCAGGCTGTCTCATTCATCCTTACACCCTCAGTGTCTGGCCCAGAGCCTGGCACACAGTAGATGCTCAATAAATCCACACTGTATGGTATTGCCCTAAAACACCCATCACCAAGGATCCCAGAACCAAGAGAATCCCCACGGGGCCATTTTGAGTCCTTTATGCCAAATTTGCCCACATCTAATCACCTGGACACACAGAATCTAACCAGAATGTTCCCTGTTCCCATTCCTCGGGGGAAGAAGTTTTAGACATTGCTCTAACCATCACACCTTCCAACTGCAGGCTCTCTTGCTTTCTTCCCCTCCTTCCTTCAGGAAAGGAGCACCTGGCCCCACACTTGGAAAAGTCACTGTTTAGAGATTTGAATGCCCCCATGTACCCAGTGTAACCACGTGGAAAGAGGCAGCATCGATACACTGCGTGGTTGTAGGCTCTCACTGTGCCCTGACTGATGGTGTGAGCCTGGGCACGTCATGCACCTCCCTAAACTTCATCTCTTCATCAGTAAAACAGGTTCCTACCACCTCCTTCTCAGAACTGTGTACATGTGCAACAGTGGCTCGCATGGTCTAGCCCCACACCATACCACCCTCCTGCTTGCTCCAGCCTCCTTCTCCCCCTTGCTCCATGCTCCAACCTCACTGACTTGTAGTTCCCGGGAAAAAAAAACACACTGTTCCGTCACACCTCAGGGCCTTTGCACATGCCCTTTTCCTCTGCACAGAATGTTCTTCCTCCATCCCAGTTTTACCAAGTTAATGTCCACTCACTCTGACATCTTACTTCTTCAGCCTATGATAGGTTCTTAACCATAAACACTCACAAAACCAAATTCTTTCCCTTCAGAACACTTACCTCAATGCCTAATTAGGAGTGACCATTTAATTTCTGGCTCCTGTTCCTGTGTACACTCCACGGGACCAGGAACCATAGCTTATCTTGCTTATCCCTGTGTTCCCAGAGATGGGCACAGGGATTGGCAGATAGTAGACACACAAAATATTTATGAATGAATCAGTCAACCAATATAAAATATTTAGCACAGTGCCTTGAACAGAGCAGATATTCCCCCAAAGTCTTCTTTTTCCTCAGCTGAATAATTTGCCCTCTGACCATGTTTTTCATATGCATTTTTTTTCCCTGAATTTCCCACCAAAGTAGGACATTCATGCAGCACTTCAGAGGGTCAGCAAAGAATGTGCTAGTCTGACCCAGAGGTGGTGCATGAGTCAGGGAATGCAGATCTGGCTGCCCACAGGCTTGCTCCCTGCCCCTCACCCGATCGTCTCCCCAGGCCACAAGCAGCAATTCTGACTCCCACGCTGGAATCCCAGGGCGCTGTTCCTGGAGGCAGGAATAGGGCTCAGAAACAGCCACTTGCCCAGGAGCCAGGAGACCAGAAATTCTCTGCTGCTTCCTGATGGAGAGCTCAGCAGATCTCCGGGTAGCATGGACCTGGCTCCACATCTGTGGAAGTGATGGGTGTGGCTGCGTGGATTTCTAAGAACCTTCCTTCCCCTTCCAAGCTCCGTGCTCTGGGACAGATTGGGGGACAGAGCACTTGGGGCCTTCTGGGCCATCAGTCATTCCCAAGGCACATGTGGCAGGTCTCAGTTCAGTTCTGTCGTCAGTCACTCCTCTTAAGAGTCACCCCAAAGAGGGATGCACACAGCCAGGGCCTGTCAGCCTGTGGGATGATCCACCCCCAGCCTCCCTGCTGGAGAGCGCGAGTTCCTGCCAGGCCTGCTTCAGTTAGCTGGCCACGAGGAGAGCTGAATGGTCTTGGCCTCTAAAACACACAAACGGCGGCTCCAGGTTGCAGCTTATTGCAGATTTCTGTCCAGCTGCATTGCCCAGCCAGGGGGGAGCCCTTTCCCTGAGTCTGAGGTCAGGGAGGAGAAGAAGGGGCATGGCCAGTGGATGGGAACCTGCTGCGGTTCACCCTGTTCTGGAATCTGTTGCCAGGGGCTGCCCTGTGCTGCTCCCCCCCAGGCAGCCTGTTGCTGTTACCCAAACTCTGGCTGATCAGAAGCAGGCAAAGCCTCCTGGGATAGCAGACTCACAGGGGCACAAGCCATGCCCACTTTGGTAGCAAATCAAGGTGGTAAGTGCAAAGAAAAGTGGGAAGTAAGCCCCAGAAAGCAAGATGGAGTCCTTTAAGAAACCAGTCCACAGAGAACCACAGACCCCAAGATGCCAGGTAGGAAGTCAGAAGACCTGCGCCATCAGAGCTGGAAGGGACCTCGGTGCCCCCACCCACCATCCATCTCCTGCTGGTGGAGGTGGGGACCCCGAGGCCCAGAGCCCTCAGGTGACTTGACCAGAACCACACCCAGGCCCCCCAGGTCAGCACCCCCTTAGCTTTGCTTGCCGTTCTGAGTCCTCATTTGAATTCTCTCCCTAGTGAATCAAAGGTCTTCATCCAGATTACATCCCCTCTCCGCGTCCCTGGCACACAGTGCAGGGTGCATCTGAAGCAGGGGCTAAGCTGGGACCCACAGACATGCTATCTCCCTGAAACCGTTCACAAAATTATGTGCACAGATGTTCCAATGCATCTTTGTAGGGGGTGGTTTCATAGCTTTCCTGAGATTCCCAAAGGTGTCTGAGATCCTGACAAGTAGACTTCCTACTTCTATGATGATACAAAACCAGGCAGGGGCTTCAAGAGGTCAAGATGGTGGTTCTCAACCGGGGGCAATTTTTCCTCCAGGGGATATTTGGTGATATCTGGAGATATTTTTGAGTGTCATGAGTCGGGGTGGGGGGGTACCATTGGCATCTACTGGGTAGAGTCTAGGGATGCTGCTGAAGATCCCACAGTGCATAGGACAGCCCCCCACAACCAAGAACTGCCCAGCCCAAAATGCCAGTCGTGCCGAGGCTGAGAAATGCAGCTCAAAGATATCTGTGTGGAGTCAGCCCCTACCTACATGTGGGGTTCCCTTGTCCCCTCACCCCCCGAAGGGGTTTGCTGCACACCAGGCAGGCTGGCAGAAGCACTGCTGGGAGAGAAAGAGGCAGGGAGGGGCCTTCAGTTGACAGGGTGACACAGCAAAGCGCCTGGGCACTGGCTGGGCCAGAACCCATGCCAGGGCTGCGAGCTCCTCGGTGGGCTCCAGATCATCACCAGGGGTGGGGACAGGGAGGCCCCATGCCTGGTCACTTAAGACACGGTCAAAAAAGACAGCTGCTCTCCAGCCAGCCAGATCAAGCCCCACGTGCAAAGCCATTCCCCAAGCCCAGAGAGCAGGAGGCAGCCCACTTACCTTCAGAAACCTCAGTAACCACCCTCCCCTCATCTTCTTCTGGGGGAAGATGGGAGAGAGGCGGGAGGAGGGAGAGGCAGGAAGGAGAAGCAGGTGGAAAATGAGAGGAAGAGCAAAAAGGAGACAGAGAGAGATTGGTTAGCAGGGATTACTTTGTGAGAAAGAGACAGCTGAGAAAAGGGAGGTGGGAAAACTGGGGTGAGGCTCCCACAGAAATGGACTCTCCACAGACAGCCTGGGTGAGGGGTAAAGCACCACCCCGTGCAGGACTCCTGGGTGCCAGGGCTGGGACTGGGGTGAGCAGTGAGGTGTGAGGGCACCCAGTTTCAGGAGGCCCTTGCTCCTGGGATGGGGCAGCCCCTGCACAGCCCCGGCACCCAGGCCCGCATGGGCCGAGTCGAGCAGCAGTGTGTGGCCTGGTGGGGGTGGGGGGGTTTCCCAGCCTCCCTTCAGCTCCCCAGTGATCTGTGTCCCTGGCCATGCGGACACCTCCAGAGTGAGAGGGCTGTGCCCAGGCCTGTGTGTGCTGGGGTCACCTGGGCATGCCATACCCCTCCTACCTGGCTGGATCAGTCTTCTGGGGACTAAGGGAAAAAAGTGAAAGTGACTCCAAGAACCCCAGCCAAGCCCTAAGACCAGAGCTAAGGAGCAACTTCCTGAGCTCAGTCTCCTCCAAATGGTCACTAAGGACCCATCCGAAGACCAGGCCTTCAAATGCCACCACTTTCCCCTTCCCTGTAGGAAGGAGAGGAACTGGGAAGCGTGACGAGGAAGTCGCGGCATGAACCTGGGGCAGCAGTCCACTGTGGAAGAGGGCCTTCTCCCCACCAGGGCCCTCGGCTCTGCACCCCTCCCCACCCCTTAAACCAGGACAGGGTGTGTGGCCCAAGGCAGGGCTGGGGAGCAGCCCTGACAGCTGGCCTCCTTGCTGCCTCAGTCCCAGAATCCTGGGTTCCCACCCTCAGCCGCAGGGCACACTGCCACCAGCAGAGGCCCAGTGGGCAAGAGGCCTTGGACAGGCAGGCAGAGCCTGAGGCCTGAGGCACAGAGAGCCTGGAGGTCAGCAGAGAGTGGTGGCTGCTGCTGAGTCTCAGGATCCTCAGGTGGGGTTCTGTGGGGGAGCCAGAAGAGGCAGAAGGGAAGAGCACCCGAATGACAGCAGACTGGCCTGTGGCCTCACAAGGATCCTCCGAGCAGAGCCGGCTGGGCTGGGAACTGGGGTTACATTTCTTTGGCTGCATGTGTGTGCACATGAACATGTGTGTGTGTGTGCACATGTCTCAACACCAGGGATTGGGAGAGCCAGGCTTCTGGCAGAGAGCTGACCAACTCAGCTCTCTGAGTTGGTCAGAGGAAACTGAGGGAAACCGAGTCAGGGAAGCTGGAGTGGTGCCCACCCCAAGTCAATGGACAGGAAGCCGGCAACGGGATCTACACCCCTAATCTGTGCAGGGAGCCCCCACCAAGGCCTGACCTCAGCATGGACACAAAGCCAGGCTGCCACCTTGTTTTCAGGAGGATCCCCCAAATCCTCAGCCTCTGAGCATTTTCTGATTGGGTCCTGGGCCCCAGGCCTGCCAGGCCCTCATCTCCTCCTCCACCACCTGCCTCCCCCATCACCTCCCCTCCAGCCAGAGGCACTCACCACCCGTGGGGTGCAGCAGGATGTCCGCTGGGTTGTGGGGTTTCAGTCCGAGAGCAGACAGGGGCGTCTTGGCCAGACCTGGAGGGGAGCGCACTGTACAGAAAGAAGAGGGGAGACGCTGGGGTGAGGCAAAGGGGAGGGTGTGTCCCAGGAGACGAATGGGGCAGGAGGGCAGGAGACTCCTTAAGTGAAGGTGCATGCTGGTGAGGGGTGGGCAGCAAACGGTGCAGAGGAACCAGCATGCAGCCCCAGGGGGTGCTACTTTGGCTCCACTGTCCCTTCTCATCTCCCTGCCTCTCCCCTTCTTAGCAGCTCAGGAAATGGCGGCCTTGTCCTGGCCCCGACGATCAACCTGGAGAGAATTATTTCTATCCCTTGGCCCTAGAGTCTTCCCTACGGTCCTTTTACATCACCGTGGATTACAGTATATAGCCCCGGTTTCTCTGGCTATTTCTGACTTTCTTTTTAATATTCTCTCGTCTCTCTTCCTCTCCCTTTCTCTGATCGCATCTCTCTGTAGTACTGTCAACAATGGACTTAGAGGGCAACAAAAGACAACAGAGAATCAGGATGACACAACCTGTAAAGGACAGAGGGAGGAGAAGGAGACCATTGACTAGAGCCATGCCAGCCCTGAGACCCCAGGCCAGCACCCCCCCACCCCCAGCCAAATGTCCAGTTCCTTGCAAACCCCAGAAAGTCCAGTTTTGGACTCCCTGTACCCCCAAATCCCAGTGTTCTTTGAGACAGAGAAGCCTGATCCCCACAATCCTTGGCCTACATAAACCCCATCTTCCTCCTGTCTCGGTTAGAAGAGTCACATAACACACAAGGTCAGAAAAAAACCTGTCAGGCTCTCCCCATCCGCCAAGGAGACTCCACTGATCTAAAGGGCGTTTGTTGTGTACAGTCACGAGATTTCTCAGTGGCGGCCGCCACATCCCCTAACACACCTCAGAGGAGAAGTAAAAAAAAAAAAAAAAAATGAGCTCTGTGTCCCCATCAGGGAAATCAAGAGCCTGCAAAGTCTGCCGTCCCTGAGGACACCCGGCTGCAAGCACCAACCAAGGCCCAGGCTGCAGGCCCCACCCTCAGCAGCTTAACAGAGTGGATGTGGCCCCTCCTACTTTCCCAAAAGCCAATCTCTCAGTGCGCGCAATGTACGTAACTTACCCATGCACCTGCAGGCGTGTACACACATGCACATGGGCACAGACCTCCCAGAAGAACAGATGTAGGGACATGCACTCCACCCTCTCTGCATCTTTAGGTGCCCAATGGACAGATGACGAGTGTGCACACACACACACAGCCAGCCAGGTCTGGGCTGGGTCTAGGTCGGGGTCTCTCTCTCTCCTCCTGCTCTCTCTACACACACGCAGATTCCATCTTCACCCCCCTTCAAATACCTAACACGGGGTATTGCTCATAGACACCTACTAGGCACTGATTGATGTTTGCCACATGAATGGATGGCTGAATGTAATCAATTATGGAGGAAGGGACCCACCCTCAGGAACAGATACGAAGCATCTCCAGCCCACAAGAATGCAGCTGTGGCAGTGGCCCAGGCGGATCAGTGAGATGGGGAAGAGAATGAGGGGGCAAGAGATGATGGGAGGTTTCTGTAGGACTCACTCCTTGAGTTTTTTCCCACTCACTCACCTCCAGCCCCCTAATTCCTCCTTCCCCAGTTCCCAAGCACTCCGGCCCTTCGGCTGAAGCAGCTGAGTGGGCACGACTGAACCCAGGCAAGGCTTTTGCTTCCTGAGAGAAAAATTCCCCACATTTCTCCGCCTTCCTACTTCTCTCCCCAACACTGAGCATTTATGAAACCTCTGACTCATTCACCCCTCTCCTCCCCCACTTCTCCTGGGGCACTCAAGGCTGGCCAAGGGCAGGGAGAGGAGAATGGAAACAGCCACATGAGGCAAATCCCAAGGCTAACTCTGACCAGGTGGCTTCCAACCCAAGCATGGCAATGGCCAGGAGGACCTGGCTGTTTGGACCAGACAGCGAGTGAGAGCAGGTGTGTAAGACTTGAGAGAGAGATTCCATAGGGTGGTCAAAGGTTAAGAAGGGTAAGCGGCTCCCAGCTTGCACTGTCCAACCTGCGAGCCGTGAGCCCCACATGACTATGGAGCCCGTGCCACCTGGCTGGTCTGAATTGGGATGTGCTTGGCAGGTGTGAAATGCACACCTGATTTCAAAGACTTAGTATGACAAAAAATGCAAAATATCTCATTAATATTTTTATATCAATTGCATGTTAAATGATATTTTAGATGTCTTGGGTTAAATAAAACATTAAAATGAATTTTGCTAGGGTTGTTTTTACATATTTTTTCAAGAATGCAAAATATCTCATTAATATTTTTTTATTATTTACCTACTGAAATAGTCTAGATGTTGGGGTTAAATATAACATATTACTATAAATTAATTGTAACAGTTTCTTATCTTTTTTTAATGTGATTATCAGAAAAATTTTAATGACAAACGTGGCCCACGTCATATATCCATTGGACAGCCCTGCTATAGGGAGAACCACGGCTTCCGGGGACCGACCATTCACAGCTTCATCATCCTGCAGGCCCAAGATGGCAGCCCACACAAGTTCTGCAGGTACAATTCCTGCTCTCTGCAGGACAGCCAGCCACCACGAGAAGGCCAACTCCAATTCTTCCTTCCTCACTCCACCTCGTGTCTCTCCAGGGGCAACCAACCAACAGGCCCAGTCAACATGGTCCCTGAGCGTCACCAGGCCCCCCTCCTCTGCTGACCTGGGTCTGTCTTATGGACCCTGGGCCACTCACCACCTTGGATTGTCCCTTCACTGCTTTCTCCACAACTGCCACCTCTAGTTCCTCTTAAGGTGTCTTCTACTATAAAAAGGAACACTGTCCCCACTCCTGAGTTCATTCGAGATGTCCCTTTGGGCAGAAATGTCTCTGCTTTTTGAGAGTTTGCTGCACTGGTGAGTGCATGAGGGAGAGGCTGACTAAATATCCTCTCCTGGAGGCCAAAGATGGATGAGATGGGGATGCTATCAGACTGAGGGCCCTGGATTTTCCTTTTCCTTTCTTTATGGAAGCTAAATAGGTCACCTGCTATGCAAAAAGTGCCCCAGTGCTGAGACAGGGGCCAGAAACAAGAAGGTCAAGAGGTGTCTTAGACACCAGCAAGTCAGAAAGAATCACTTTACAATGGGAAAGGGAAAAGCCTCATTTTCTTTTGAATGTAGGATGCAAAAACACTCTTGACAATTAGGGAACTCCCATAATATGGGGCTCAGGGACCCAGTAGTCAGGGGTCTGGATCCCAGGTCTGGGGCTGCTGCATCGCTGGATGTGTGAGCATGGATGAAGGAAATGGCCGTGGCCTGCAGTGAGCAGGAGAGAAGGAGCACGGGAGAGGGGCTGCAGTGAAATGAGCCATGGGGGTGAGAAGCTGCAAATTCGGGCCCCCATATAACTTTGCAGGCACACCCCATCTACCACCCACACGTGGAAACAGGAAAGACAGGTTTGGCAGGGAGTTCTTACCACCAGTGGGCGGCGGGCTGGCCGGGGAGGTCCCCTCCATCTCCTCGAAGGCCTCCTTGTAGCTATGAAGATGGGGCTATGGGAGAGGAGAACAAAGGGTGGGCAAAAGGGGACACCTGCTGGTGACCACAGCCCTGAGAAGGAGGGGTTTCCCCTTCAGATGGCCTGGAAACGGGGACAGTGAGTCGACCAGTCCACAAATGACTTCGCCAGCCTGACTCCCCACGGCCCCTAAGGTAAACACACAGACTAGAGGGAGATCTTGGCCATTTGCTGCCCCAACAACTACCTGCAGTTGAGAGAGTGGACAAAATGGCTATTTGCAAGGCCACGGTCAAGTGTGGAGCAGCTGCCTTGGAAACATGTCAGAACAGGGAGGCGGCCAAAGAGAAGGGGCTGAGGGTGGGGACCTAAGGTCCTGCCAGAAGGCAGGCGAGAAAAGATGTCTAAAAGCCACTGATACCTAGAATGACCCATACAATCTCTCCCCAAGTGTGGCCTATGGACCACCTGTATCAGAATCACCCAGGGTGCATGTTCCAAATGCAGATTCCTGAGCCCCCTTCCAGAGCTAGGACAACAGAATCTCTGTAGGTGGACTTGGAAATCTACATTTTTAACCAACTCCCCAGTGACCACACTAAAGTTTGAGACCCACTGCCTCAAACTATTGAAATGTCTCAGAAATGCTAACATTTTGGCACCCAAATCCCATGTCCTGGGAAAACCCTTATATTTGGAAATGGTTCAAAAATTTTTTTGCCCATCTGTGAGATCTGGCTTGGAGTTTAGAATTTGGAGCCACTTATGTCATACCCAGGATCTTCCCACCCTACTGAGGCATTCTCTTTAGGAGTCAACATAGGAAACTCAGTCTTAGCACTAACGTAAGTGTCAAGAATTGGGGCCATACAAGCTACTGGGGGAAGGAAATGGGCCCCAGACTCCACCCACCAGTGAAGAGACCTGTGGGTGCAGGTGCAGGCAGGGAAACATTGCTGGGGGGTTACTGATAGGACCCCACTACCCTCTGGGGTCCCAGGAAGAAGCCCCAGGACTGACCTCTTTGGGACGCCCTCCAGGATTGAGAGCGATGGTGAGAGCCAGCTCCGGGGACACGCACTGGACCGGGGAGCGAACCCCGGGACTACGGGGGGACATGGGTTCTGGAGATTGGTTCTCATACTGTCCATCGCTGGCTGCCCGTCTCCGGAGAGGGGCTGGAGGCTCTGCAGGCTGCTTCTCCCGAGCCTGCACCCCTGGGAGGAACGGCGAGGGATAGAGGGCAATGAGCACGTTGGGCAAGAAATGAGCCATCGGACTGAACCCCCCAGGGAAGGGTACACCTTAGCTCAGAGACTTCTTCCACAGGACTTCCCCCAAGCCTTCCTTACCCCAATTCTGCCCACCACCACGGGGTTTTTCTGCAGGCAAGGGGATCTGCTTAGATGGGGCTCTGTCTTCACCAGGAATCTCCCTGCCATGCAGCCTCCGGGCCAAGAGCACAAAGGGCTGATGCAAGAAACAGATGTCAACTCCTTCCAACCCCTGGAGGCGGAGGGCCAGAGCTTCCAGGCAAGGGAGGGAAGGTGGAAGGAGGGGGAGGCAGTCTCCAAGGCAACTGCATCAACCAACAAGCAACATCAAACCCGTGGGGAAGAACTTTTGGAAAGAGCTAAGAATGCAACATCTTGCAAATGGTGCACCCAAGGAGAAACAAAGGAATGAGTAATTCCAGTTAGGGGTTCCCCAGCCCCAATGGGCCCCTGGGATGTTGCTGGCCTTCTCTGGGTTCCCAACTTTCATCCAGTGCACCTCTGAAAACACTTACTAGCCTCCCATCCACTGGCCCCTGACACACTCACCCACCCAGCCTCTTTTCTTGCCCCAAAGACGGCTGCAGCTCCCACCCTGCCCCTCCCAGCAAAACAGAAAGGACAGAGAGCCCTGAAGCCATGGGTTCCATCTGCTTTTCTGCACACACACCCCTTCCCATTCCACAGGCCTGGGGATGTTATTAACCTCAGCCGCCTTCCTTCCCACTCCCTCTTCCCACAGCTGGGCTAAGCAACAGAACCACCGCCTGATCCAGCTGCCTAAGAGAATCCTAGAAAACCTAACTCCCGGCCCCCGAGGCCAAGACCCACCCCAGGGCCAGCCTGAAGGGTGGGGTGGACTCTCCATTATCTTCTGGGGAAGAGAAGCAGGGAAGGGCAGACGGCTGCCTGGTGGGGGGCAGGGCCTCACCAGAGGTCACGTGGGACTAGGACCCTTGGCCGCACCAGCCTCACACCAGCACGTCTGGGAACACTGTCCCATGGTACATGCTTGTGCGCACGTGCACGCGTGCACACGCACACACACACACACGCACACTGCTGACCCCTAGGACTGTGCCAGTGCAGCCAAGCAGAAACCATCCTCATTCCTACCAGACAATCTTCAATCATCCACAGTGGGGTCCGCATGCCCCGGCGACCGCCCAGCACCCCCAGCGCCCGCCCAGCATAGCCAAGAAGACTGCTGTGAAAAGCGTATGCTGCAGAGCCTTCCTTCAGCTTGTTGCAAACAACAGGCTTCCAGCCGCCAAGTCCAGACACACATGCACGCACGTGCAGTCACCCTGAGACACGCACTCAGACTCTGCCATAATTTGGGGTCCCAGAGGGGCCCCTTCAGCCGAGCAGCAGGACCAGCAAGGCCTTTGGACATTAAATGCAGAAGACGCTGGGGGGATGTGGAGGCTCCACTCTGGGCTCTTGACATTCAGAGGCGGCCCTGCCAGCTCCAGCCAGGAGGAAGCGCGCAGGGCGGTGACAGTAAACTGCACTGACGTCACTCCGCCACACATAAACTGCTTCACTGAAAGCAAACAAGCCCCTTACCTGGTGTGCCTTTATTTTCAGAATAGAAAAATGGGGGTCCTACTATTTCCAACCAGGGGGCTGCTATGAGCATCAAACCCGATGAAAGACGGGGCATGGCCCCAAGAGGCTGCGCAGCTCACAGAGTCGGTCCAAAACCCCCGCTTCCGAGTGCACAGCTCAAGCAGAAGCAGCTGCACTTCCCGCCCCTATTGAGCCCCTCCACCAAGGCCACGCTTCTCGGCCCTCACCAGGCCCCTGCCCCCCAAGGCCTCCTGGGCAGCTTGGTCCAGAGCTGCTGTTGGTTTCTTCCTGGCAAAAACATTAGAGGGAAACAGACACAGCCATTGATTTTCTAATGATAACTGTGACAAAGGAGGCCCATTCGAGAAAAGCTCTTGGGGTTTGGAACTGAGTCCAGCCCCAAGTTAGAAGAAATGCATTGGGCTGGTCGTGGTTCCCGGCTCTCCTTCCCCCCGCCTCCACTGGTAGCTGCTTTCTGGTAGATCCCTTTCCCTTTTCAAGGGGTAGCCAGTTTTCCTGTTTGGGGGGTTGGTGTTTGCCCTTGAAAAATAGGTCTCTTTCATTTTGAGGAAATGAATTTCCCAGAGAACCAGTGAACATTCTCCTGGATCTGCCCAGAACATCCTACAGCTTCAGGTGCCATCAGTGGTAGCTGCAGCTGTGGGGATGTGGCCAGACTGCTCAAGGGGCATCCCAAATGTAAAGGACATTGGAAAAGGCATTAGAGACATCTGCCAGTGACATTTTCCCAATTCCCCTTTCCCATCACCATCTGCCTGGCACATGTGAGGCGTGTTCTGACCTGAGGCAGGGGAGGGGTGGGCAGAATGACCTCCAAAGAGCTAAAAAGCTACAGGGCAGAGCCTCCCTCTGCAAAAATAGGGAAGACCCCAAAGTCCACTCCCAGGGGCCAGCCCCTGCCCCCACAGAGCGTCCTATGGTACCAGTGGCCAGCCAGAGACATGTCACATTCTTTAAACAGTGTCTCACTGTTGAACCCCTTGGCAAGCCCAGCTCTGTCCCAGAGTGCCTGGAGAGCCATGTTCCCTCTCTCTTTTCTTTCACTAAGGGAGGGGTGATGGGGCATGGCGGAGGGTAAGAAGAGAGCCCCATTGTTCCTTGGCCAAGCTGGAACGTCTGGGCACAAGCTGACAGCCAATGTCAGAGAGAGAACGTCCCTCGCTCCGGTTCCAGGGACTGACTGATAATAAAAATAGGCTCCCCCAACCCCACCCCGCAACCCCAGGGCTTGCTCAGTCTCTTGGTCCGGCTGTCTCCCTCCCTACACACACAGAGGGGCACACACACACCAGCATGCACACACACACCCACAAGGGCTCACACACAGGCCGACATGGCATGCATACACACACATACACACCTGCAGCTCTGGGAGCTGTCACCCTAACACAAATCAGTGCATGCAGTTTGGCAATACACTGTCTCCCCTGTCACCCCCGGACCACATGGACAAATACTCGGTTGCCAGGCATCATCACTTGCTGCCCTACGCCCCCAGACTGGTCACTTCTACCCCCATAGTTCCAGCTCTTCTGTCCAGCCTTCCGATTTCCAAAAGAGAGGATTCCTCAGCGCCAGGCGGCAGGGCTGGGTGTCCAACTGCATGCCTGGGGCTCTGGAAGCGAGGGGTCCAGGAGGCCACCTGCTGGGCCAGGGCACCCGAAAGCCACGTGGCAATCACACTAGCAGCCCCAGGGCAAGCCATGCCAGCTCCCCTCGGGATAGACCTGCCACCCTGAGCCTCCCCAGTCCCCCAGGCCCCACTGGACACTGCTCTCCCCACCACTGGGCCGAGAAAAGGAGAGAAGGAAAAGACAGGAGAAGGAGAGGGGGCAGGCTGCTAGAGCATCTCTGGATTACCCATGGACTGCAAGGAGGAGGGCCAGGGGAAGCCCCAGAGATTGCCACTGGGAGTCAGTAGGCTCCCACGGCCCCTCTAGCTTCTTCCTGGGACTGCTCAGGACATGGCATGGGGCAACAAGCCTGAGCACACGTTTCCTCCCTGCCCCGGGGCCTCCAGGCTCAGAGAAGCAGGGGAAAGGGTCAATGATGTTCTCTCCAGTGACAAAAGCCTACGGGCCTGGAAGTCCAAGAGAATAGCAGGTAGAAGTTAGTGGTCCACATCAGCTTCAAATCAAGTCACTGGACCCTTGCTGAAGAGCCCACCATGTCTGGGTATGTCACAGCCGCCTTGTAGAAGGCATGAGGCAGGGCTTATCAACCCGCCCTTTTTCAGGTTAGGAGATCGAAGTTGGAGTAATTAAGAGGTTTGCCCAAGGTCACAGAAAAGGTCACAGGCAGAGCCAGGACCACAACCCCGGGCTTCTGACTCTTGGCCGTGGGTCTAGGATCAAGAGGGAGTCAGAGGGGCTGCTCCATCTCTGGGGTGTGCCATACCCAAGTGTGGATGGAGCAGCGGGTGCTGACCCCACCCTATGTCTTGTGCCCGGCGGCCCCAGGCAGAGCTCGGCCTGGCCTCCTGCCTGAGTCCCCGGCCCTGTGCCCTGGGTGGTCTGCCCAGGGTGGCCCAGCTGCTGGGCTGTCCCAAGTCCCCACTGCAGGGCAAGGGGCACCCTCATTGCAAAAGCCTGCATCTCTGTGGGGAACCCCAAAAGTTGGTCTAGTAATTGCAAACCCTGTTCCCAGAGGGCAAGGCCGAGGCTGGAAGCAGCAGGCCGGTGCTCATGCAGAAGGGGAACACTCGCGCATGCAGAGGAGGGAGGGAGGGCGAGGCAGTGGGCAAGGAAAGAGAAGGGGGGAAATGTGAGAAGAGGAGGAGGAGAGGAAGAGACTAAGAAAGAGACGGAGAGCAGAGAACATCAGGACAGGGAGAGGAGAGAAAGCAAGGAGCAAATAGAAAAGAGGGAAGCCTGAATGAGAGAAGGGGATGAGGAGGAAGGCAGGCAAGAGTTTGGAAGGAATCGCATGTGGGGGAGGAGAGGGGAAAGAGACTGAGAGCTGAAGAGAAGGACCAAGAGCTAGAGAGGGAGAAGGGAGATGGAAGGAGAGGAACCAACTGGAGATGGAGGAGGCTTGGAGCCGGTGGAGAGGAGGGTGCCAGAAGCGGACGTTGTGCCCAGCGCCCTGCAGCCTGGCGTTGTATGCTGCCCGAGCCCACCCCGGGGGGAGCCGGCAGGGTGTGGAGGCAGCACGAGGGCAAGGGGGAGGGGGACACACCAGGCAAGGCAGGCACCCCACCCACAGCACAGAGACCAACATGGGACACATGGAGGACACAGGGGCGAAGCATTCCACAAGACGAAACAAAACAAAAACAAAGAGAAAAATCAAGATTAGTTGGTGTCCTGAGTCTGGGATCTGGCCACACACTGGACGGAGGTGGGGAGGGGTTCAGATAGGAAGACAGAGTGGGCCCAGGGTCTTGCTTCTCCAAAGGATGAGTGGACCTCTCGCTGCCCAGCAGGACACCCTGACTCTTTTCTAACCCCAGAGTGGGAGGAAGAAGGTGCTGGCCTGGGACCAGGAGATTTCAGTTCTGGCGACCCCACCCTCACAGCCCCTTCCCGAGATCCCTCCTCCACAATGGTTACCTGCCTCTTCCTGGATTCAGCGGTGACCTTCCCCAGTCTGGGCCCAAGGGCTCACTCCCTAGCATCCTAGCATCCCTCAGCTCGTCAGACCCATCCACCCTAATAACCCTCTTCTCTGGGCAGCCCCTGTCACGACCAGAGAAAGTCCTTGGGAGAACCTCCAAGGTCCTCTCCAATGACCAGCTATGCCACCCTTCTATTCGCCCTTGCTGACTCCCAATCCCCTTCATAGCACAGGGGCTGTCCTAACTTTTCATTCGCCTCCAGCAGCCAATCCTGCCTGTCCTGGCATTGAGGTTTCCTCTGCTTTACAAGTTGTTCCACCGTAGTTTCCTTTGCCGGATTCTCCTCAGGCCTCCAACCTCTAAAGGTGGGAGGCCCAGGACATGGTCCTAGGAGCTCTTCTCTATCTGTACTCACCCCCTAGGGGATGTCACGCAGGGCCAGGCCTTCTATGACATCCCTATGCCAACAACTCCTAAATTTCCTTCTGAGCTCCAACCTTTCCCCCTTAAACTCCTAACTCATGTATCCAACCATCTAGGAAGTCTCACAGGCATCTCAAACCTACTATGTACAAAATCACACTTCTGATAGTCCCTCTCCACCTGCTCTTTTCAGTCTTATCTATCCTTTAGTTGCTTGGGCCAAAGCATATTTCAAAAGCATAGATTAGTCCTTGACTTTTCTCTTTCCCTCACATCCTATGTCTAGTACAAATGTAAATCCTGTTGATGCCACCTTCAAAATGTGTCTCTGAACTGAGCACTTCTCACCAGCTCCACTGCTACCACCCTGATGAATAGCAGCAGCCTGCTAACTAGTCTCCCTCCTTCCATCCTCGCCTCATTGATCCTTTTAGAGTAAGTCAGATGACTTCACTCTTCTGCTCAAATCCTTCCAAACGCTTCTCATGCCATGCGGAGTAGAAGCCAAAGTTCTTACGCTCACCTACAAAATCCACTGCAAGCTGGCCCCATCTCACCACTCACTGACTTCGTGTCTCATTACTCTCCCTTAATCCCTCTTCTCCAACCACAGCGGGCACCCTCTGGCCTCAGGGACTCTGTACTTGCTGCTCCATATGGTGCATTCCCCCACCACCCAGGGAAGCCTCCCCAACCGGCCTCTGCAAAGTACAACCACACACCCACCCTCTACCCCTCACTGGCATTTCACTACTTCATTTTTTTCTCCATGGCACTTATCAGCCACCTGACATAAACGTATTTTATTTACTTATATTGTTTATCGCCCTCCAACTAAAATGGAAGCTCCCTGTGGGCAAGGGTTTTTATCTGTCTTGTTTGCCACCATTTCCCCAGCACCTAAACCACCATGTAGCATAGATGAGGAACCCATGTTGAATGAATGATTGAATGGGCCTTGATCCCATCTCCTATTTCCATGATGAAATTTAAAAAAAAAAAATGGGGTCTCAACTCAATCTGTCAAATCTTGACACTAATTTTTTTTTATGTTTATCTATCCTTTATTCTTATATCATGAAGCGGTGTCTCACCTCCTAGATGAGCCTAAATCATCCCCTTGAACTCCTAAAACACCTTATTCTATCTATTGCTTTCTTTCCCTTATATCTTTTTCTTCTCCCTCCTCCCCCCATATTCAAGCTTTTCCTCTCCTCCTTTAACTAAAAAGATTCTCATGACTCCTCTATTTACAAAACAAGTCTCCAATACCCTGCTACCCTCTTTAGATACCATTCTCTCCCCTTTATCATAAAACCACTCAAAAGAGTAGTTGATGTGCTGTCTTCACTTCCTCGCCACTCACTCCTCAGTGCCTGGAGTCTGGCTTGTCTCACCACCACTCTACTGAAAATATGCTTCTGAAAATCATCAGGGTCCACCTAGTTGGCAAATCCAATGAATTTTTCTCCATTCTCTTCCTCATGACCTTTCCACAGTGACATTGCTAACCCCACACCCCCTCTCCTCAAAATCCTTCACTATCTTGATTTGGTGATTAAGTACCATCTTGGGTCTCCTTCCAGTGCTCTAAACATTCATTCTCAGTCCCTTTATGGCCTCCACTTCCCCTCATAGCTGTTTTATCCTAAGTTCCTTTCTCCTCATGTCCGCTGATCACATCCACATCCAAAGCATGAATCTTCACCTCTGGGACGATGACTCCAAAGTCTATAGCTTTTTCCAGTCTCTCAAGTTCCAATTCCAGATGCTCAACTGCCTTCTACTCATCTTTACCTAGAGGCTCCATTGTCACCTCAAACTTATTATATCTAACACTGAGTTCATCTTACACCAAACCAGCTCTTCGCCCTGACTTCCAACCTGTTAATGAAACACCATTTTGTTTTTAGTCATAGGGCCTCAGAATCATCTTTGATGTCTTCCTCTCCCTCATCCATTACATCCCATCAATCTGTAAGCATATTGGTATGCCTGGCATCCATTTCTTCTTTTCCATTCCCATGGTCAGAACCCTAATCCAGCCCCCCACCACATAGCCTATCTCATAACTTCCCAGCATCTCCCTGCTCCCAGTCTCTGCCGTTTTCCTCCCCTCCTGTCTTTGGACACATTTTTCTAAACTACAGCTCTGATTATGGCACATTCCCTTCACTAAAGCACAGTCATGGCTTCCAACTCTGTTTCTAGGTAAGATTCCAGCTCTTCAGTCTGGTGTTTAATGTCATCCAGAGGCATGCCCCAGGCTACCCTTCCTGACTCTCCGTCACACACCCTGAATGCACTTAGTCTATTCACCCTTCTTCAAATATTTCCTTGGCTTTCCTGTCTTCATATAACTCTTCACTATGAACCTTCTCTCTCCAATGATCCCACCCACTTTCAAAATCCTGCCCATCTTTCAAAGTTCAGTTTAAAAGTCACACTCAACACAGAGCCTCCCCAATCTAATTGATAGTGATCTCTCCCTTCTCTTTATTCACACAGAACTTTCTCCATTCCTCTCTTATTACAAATGACTTCATGTTAAAGTTCCAGTTCTTTTTTCCCTCTCCTAAACTCTTAGATTCCTTAAGGATAAGATCCACATGTGATTCCCATTATGCACTGAAATCTCTACCTCTAAAGACGTCTGAGATCAGGCCAGTCACAGAGTCAGGAACATAAGATAACTTGATTGGCTTCACCAACTCTGGTTCTTATTTCTCTTTCTTGACTTATTGCATTCACTAGGATAACTAATCCACTGTTGAATGAGAGAGGTGATAACCAGCATCCTTATCTTGTCCCTGATTATAAAAGGAACATTTCTAATGTTTCTCAAGAAAGTTCAATATGTGCTCTATGTTTCTAGCACCTACCCTTTATCAAGTTAAGGAAACTGCCCCTACATTCTCTGAGATCTTAGCTGAAGTAAGACATAACAGGTGGCTGGATCAAAGTGGAATGAACCAGAACATGGTGCTGAGGTGTGGAGAACAGCCAAAGGAGGAAAAGGCAGACCTGAGGGAGAAAAGCCAGGAGAAACCAGATAAGTTCATGGCCATGAAGAGGTTCTCCCTCAGATCTAAGCCTCTTGGGTTACTCAGAGCGAAGCTTGTACTTCAGCTTCTTGCAGCAGAATGTAGAATGAGCAGAAAGAGGTGGTGTTGGAGTCTATCCTCACTGGCTTCCAGACTCTTCTATGCCTTGGCTCTGCCTCTGCTACTTTACCTACAAAACCACTGCCAACACCGTGAAGAGTTACCGAGAAAGTTGTGCAAGCAAGAACTGTTGACATAAAAAATTCCGTTCATGACAGGGCATAGGCCAAAGAGGAAACTTTATAGCCCCAGGGACCAAATATAACTGCCCCCTCTATATATCCTATTCCTTCTCCTGATTGGGTGACTCTCAGTTACTGGAGGAGATGGTAGCAAGGCTGGGACCTAGAAACATTGTGTGCCAACAATATCCCTCCCTCCCTCGGACTTCTTGGTAGCCAAAGCCTGAGAGGCTAGAGGATATAGAGATTATCAGTCCATACCTCAGAAGCTGTTAGGACAGGAGCCTGAGGAGAGAGCCACTACAAGATGGACATCCTTCCAGGGGCCATTAGGGTTATGACATCCTCATGAGCAAGCTCCAGGACAGCTATAAGAAGGGTCCTGGAGGAGGAGGAAATTCATACTGCTCCCCAGTGAGAAGCCCCCTGGGTCCTGCCCATCAGTAGACTAAAGAGGTCACTGTTCCTCAAGCCACCACCCCAATTCTGTAAAATACTGGGTGGGGAACTAAACTCCCAGGGAATTTGGATAACCCCATTCCTCTTCCCTCAAGAAAACCAGGAAGGAAAGGGGGACCTTGTCTCAGGGGCCTGGAAGTGGGGGAAGAGAGAAGGCGGCAGTCCCACCTGGGCCACCCCAGGGAACATTTCATCCCTAGGGCCACAGAGCTACCCAGTGTGTGTTTTGATTCTCAGATAAAAGCAACGATGTGCTGCTAGATGAGCTCTCTAAGGGTGTGAAGACTTGACTGCCAATTTCCATGGTATGAATATTCCCACTACGGACAATTTCAAGCTACCAATAGTTTCAAACTGGCTTTCAGATTTCCTAAATATTTAGCAGTCTCCTCTTGCAAGCCAGTAGGAGCTGGCTCCAGCCCTCCATTGGAAAAAGCCTCGCTATTCAAGTGTTCCGCACATCCCCAGAGGTACAGGGGAGGGTGGAGGTAAAACAGCCTCCTGTGGAGGTCCCTGTGTCCCCAGGTGAGAGGCAGAGGTTGAGGTATGTGGGGACTGTGAGGAGAAAGGAGGTTCATGGCAATGAGATATCAACTACTTAGAGCCACTCCTAACAGGTCTGACTCCTGGGGCAAGAAAACCTCATCCCATCCACATCCAACCTTGAGGTTCCTGAACACACTCAGAAGGTGATTTTTAGTGCCATGAACCCAGCCCTGCCATCACCTCAGAATCCACTCTGCTCTTTCTGCCTAACATGTGAAGGACCCCTCGGCTACTCCAGGATGACCTCAAGGCTCTGCCCTCTTGGGAGCTCTGAGAGGCCCTGACGAGCCCCTGACCTCATGAGGTTCCTCTCCACCCACCCAATGGGCAATCCCAGGCCAGATCAAGAGTGGGTCAGACTTTTCAGGGTGGCAAATGTCTGATCCCTGATGTTTGGGCTAAAAAGAGAGGATATTCCCTCTTCTCTATTCCTTTGACCAGGTAACCTTCTAGGGATGGTTCCAATGAAACCATGTGACTCTAGGGCTAGGCCCTGGGGCTGCTGCCATCACTGAGGGCCTTCAAGGATCTGCGAGGCTACTGCTGGTCTGAAGTGGGGAAAAGCCCATGCAGCCTGGAGGCAGGGGATTGGGCAGACAGACTCTAAGGAAAGTGACTGGCCTGAGGTCTTGGTGGCTCTGTAACAATGCCCATTGCCCAGAAGGAAAAGAAAAGGTGAGGCTGGGCAGCAAACCACTGGGAGGCCCCACAGTCCTTGGAGCCTGAGCACACTATGGTCCGCAGTGATCTGGGGAACTGGGAACTCCAAGGCAGGCCTGCTGGTGCTCTAAATCTCTCTCCACAAGTGCCAGAGGAGGGAGGACTGGACGTGGGCGTCCTGCTCTGCATACCCTTGGACCTGACCCAAGAGTCAGCTGATCTGTCCCTCAGCTGCTTCCCCAAACCCACCGTCCATCCCCAGGGAGGGCATCTCCTTCCCTCCCTGCAGCTGGCATGGTGACTCAGATTCCCCTAAATTTAGGAAAAGGGGTGGAGAGCAGAGCCAGCTGCCCAGGCTCCTTTTCTTCTCCCTGAGCTCCAACCTTGCCGTCAGCTGAAGGGCTTGGTGCAGGCCCACCTGACCCCACGGTCTCGTGGGCCTCCCTGGTCTGGGCTTCACATTCACAAAAAACCCAGCCCAGAGGGGTTTCTCACCCAGTTTGCCTGCCCCCCGGGGAATGGCCATGGGCTTAGGTCAGCAGGAGGAAAGGTACCCCACAGCTGTCCTTCCAAATGTGGTCCTGGACACTCTGCCCTGCTAGGGCTTTCTTGCCTTGAGCTCCCCAATAAGCTCTTCTGGTTGTCCCACTCTCTCTCACTCCTCCCTCCAGAAAATAAGCCTGATAGAGAAATAGAGCTTTCTTAGCACCTGCTTCCCAAACAGAGCTGGTCCTAAAACAAGGGCTAAGAGGAGACCTGACCAAGAAGGGAGAGCTTGCCCTCCCTCCCCTCCCACAGAGAAACATCCTGAAAGGCCCCACTGGGGCTGAATGGGCAGCTAGAGTCCAAGGACTCTCTCAGGCTTCGCTACAGCCCCTGGAGGGCTCAAGAAGGAATGAGAGTCTACGGAGCCCTCCCTCTGTCCTTCTCCACGTCTTCCTCAAGGAAGTGAAGTCTGAGAACAGAAGGCACTGCAAGGAGTCACAGGAATCATCTCCTCTCAGTCCAGAAAATCTGTGCTCTAGTCCCAAAGTCACCATTTCCAGGAAGTGTCCCTGGACTGCCCTGCTTGGTAAGCCTTCCTTTCCCCTGGGCTCTGGGCCCTTGGAGCCCATACCTGTCACACACACATTGCACTCTGTTAAAGTCTCTGTCTGTGTGCCTGTCCCCTGACCAGACTAGAAGCTCCTAGAGGGCAGGAACCAAGGGACATCATCTCAGAGTCTCAGTGCCAGCCTGCTGCCCAGCAGACAACATGCATGCAGGAAGGGGTGGCCAGTGGGCAGGTTTCCTGACAGCCTCTTCCCCAGGCCAAAGCAGCACCTCCCAAGGTGATTGCCATGTCCGCACCTTCCCCCAGCAAGACCACCCAAGACCAACCAAGACCAACCAAGACCCAAGAGGGAAGGAGGCAGAGGGAGTAAGGAGGAACTACCCAGGACTCACAGTCCCTGAAGCTCTTACCTGCTACCCGGTGGGCCACCAGCCCTTCCAGGTTCAGAGGCTCCTCCTCCGGAGTTCGGGATGGGTCTGAAGTCACCTCCTTTGCTGGGAGCTGAGGCTGAGAGGTGAGGCCAGGCAGAGAGGCCGGAGGCTGCTGAAGCCCTGGAGGACTCTGGGTTGTTGGAAGGAAGGCAGATGAGGAAGAGGAGGAGGCTGGGCTCTTCGGGCGGAAATTCTGGTTGGGTCCAGCCGGACGTAGCTGATAATCATAAGGCGAGTAAGGCCTGCCAGATGGGATGGACTCCAGGGAGGCACGTGGGGCTGGCTCGGGGGTCCCCAAGCAAGGCCCACTGGGGATGTAGCCGGATCTGGACTGGGTCAGTGGCTGGGATTGGTGGGAGGTTCCGGAGAGGGGCTGGGCAGAGAGTGGGGATGCCCCTGGCCAGGCCCCTGGGACGCTCTGGGACTTGTGCAGGGGCGCAGCGGCAGAGACAGGCTCCAGATCCAACATCAGCATGTTGAGGGCTTCAATGGACTGCTCAATCTCCTGCCGGGAGGCTGCCCTCAGGAACTCAGGGACACGGGGGACTGGTGTCTCTGCCAATGGCTGGGGGCTGGGCTTGCTGGGCCCAAGACTCTCCATGTGGACTCTTTCCTGCTGGCGAGGAGGTGGGCGAGGCTGCTGCTGCTGCTGCCATGAATGCAGCCCCCTCTGCACGGCCTCCCGGCTGCTTCCACCCCGGGCTGGAGCTGGGGGCAGCTGGGGCTCAGCTTCAGGAAAGGACTGGGAGCGGAACATGGCACTGGGGTCATGGCCGTAGTGGGAGGTGGTCACTGGCTGAGGCCAGGCTGGATGGGGCCCCTCCCGCTGGTACCCAGCTAAACCCTCCTGGGCAGAGCAGGAGGGCCGCATGGGGGCCACGTGGCCTGCTTGGGCAGGGACTGCCCGGCTGGCAGACTCGTAGGGGTAGCCGCCGCCATTGACCATCGGTTCCACTGGGTAGGGCTTGTCCAGACCATTGGTCAGTGAGGACAGGGCCTCTGGGTAGCCCCCGTCGCTGGTGGTGACCCCATTCAGGGATGACAGTGTGCCCAGGCTGCCCGCGCTGTGCCCATCCTGGTTGGGCAGCTCATCGTCCAGGATGTCCGTCTCCCGCTCAGAGGTCAAGGCTCCACCGTTGACGTGAACCTGGGCTGGGACAACGTGGCGGCCAGAGGGGGTTACAGCAGGGCCCCCGGCCTGGCGGGACCTGAGGTGCTGGGTGTGATACATGGGGCCTTGCTTGTCGCGCTCTAAGCCAAAGCCGCTGAGCAGGCGGTCCAGCTCTCGCCTCTCCTCAGGACTCAGGGAAGCAGAGGTGCTGGAGGGGCCCGGGACAGGCTCATCCGTCTTGTCCGTCTTGGTGGAGGCTGTGGAGTTGCCCGAGTCACTGCTCACGGACAGCGTGTGCTCCACGTGGTTGGGGGTGGCCGAGAGGGCGGGGCGCGGGGCGTTGACGGCGCCGGAGCTGCCGTGCAGCGAATCCTTCTTCTTCACCTTGGCATACAGGCTCCCGTCCAGCGGCCCCTGGGTGTGCCCCACCACCTCTGCTGGGGAAAGAGCCAAGGGGGAGGCAGCAGACAGCACAGTCAGTGGGAGGCGGAAGGAAAGGAGCCAAGCCCTTCCATCCCCTGGGTCCTAAAATCTTTCCCCCTCAAACACCACCCTGAAAGAATGAGGCCAAGGACCCTCCCCAGGCTTTGGGGCAGAACCCTCACCAACCCACAGCCTCAGGGCCAAGCAGCAGGGTGCCCAGGGGTCAAAGTGCCCCAGTTCAAAGCCTGGCTCTGGCATTTTATTAGCTACTTGACCACAGACCCTTGAATTACTCTCTGGGCCTCAGTTTCCTTATCTGTAAAATGGAGATAATCACAGAATTAGGTTGAACCATGTATGGAATTGCCAATATTCATTGGACATACAACGTTACAGGTTGACACATGCCACATGC
The DNA here is from genome assembly GCF_015220235.1 of Choloepus didactylus. Taxonomy (NCBI): domain Eukaryota; kingdom Metazoa; phylum Chordata; class Mammalia; order Pilosa; family Megalonychidae; genus Choloepus; species Choloepus didactylus. The sequence goes on from NC_051315.1 coordinate 110,696,877, forward strand.
TGAGACCCAGGCCCAAGATATGGTGAGAGTCCAACTGCTGGGAGCCATAAGCCTCACTATTATCAGCCTCATTAACCCTTCAGTGACACTAGGCAAAGCATAACTGGTCCCCTCCCCCACCCGCCCCTGCTCCCTGATTCCGGACAGTCCCTCGCTAGCTCAGGCAGGACCCCAGGAGAGAGAGCCATCACCTTGACCTCACACGGGGGTGTAAGTGTGGGGATGCAGGAGGGGTGCAGCGACGGGTTCACTGTGCCCTTAACAGGGGATTGGGGGTGGAGCAAGGAGGCTGAAGGCCAAGCTGGGATTCTCTAAGGCAAATTAGCCTCTGTGCCCCCACTTCTGAGTTTGCCTCTTGCTCAACACAAAGAATTTTCTGAAACCATTCACAAATACAATGCCATTCATCCCGCCCACCACCACATTTCTAGAGGCCTCCCAGCTCCTCCCCCAGCCCTGCTCACTCCTCCCCAACCCCTGCACTGGCCACCAGCAAGCTCAGCCCACACCCGGGAAACCTCCAGAGGAAGGCAGATTCACAGCAGGCATCCGGGATCCCCATTGCTCCAAGGTGGGGCTCGGCAAAGCCAGCAGACCCAGGGATGAGGAGCACACACTTTCCCTCCCAGTGCTGGGGCCCCTGGGGGTGCCGAAGTGGGGCGTTCAGGAACCAGGTCGGTACGGGAAGCAGATCAGGGATCGTGAACGCAAAAGCAGAGGGTTCCATCAGGGAGAGGTGTCTCCCGTGTCCTGCAGTCCGCAGACAGCTCTGGGGACCCCATGAGCAACACTTTCTCTGAAAGGAAAAAGTGAGCGCCGTGTGGCTCAGGGCCAAAGGGCTGACTCAGGAGTGAAGAACTTCCCCCCGCCCAGAGGAACTCGGTGATTTCACACCCTGTTCCGTCAGCAGCCAGCCTCAAGCCCGAGACACACACGCACACGCGCACACACACGCGTACACACCACTCTTCCCCTCACTCCTATCCAGGACCCCCGTTGGCAAGAAAAGAAAGCCCCCTCCCAAACGCTGCACAAACTCCAGCCCAGACACTCGGGAGTCACACACACTCATGCGTAGAAAACCAGACACAAAGACGCCCGGAGACACTCACGCACACCAGAATCACCCGAAGCAGAAGCACCCGGACATGCACACACACAGGGTGTACAGACAGCAGCCCACACTGCACCAGGAACTGAAGTGCAGACCTATGTACACATCTGTGTACAAATAATAACAGCTAACATGCCAAACATTTTGCCAGGCACTGTACACAAATTATTTCTAATCCTGAGACAAGTAATATTCCTACTTTAAAGATGGAGAAACTGAGGTTTTGAGAGGTGAAAACATATTTGTAATCACAGAGTGCCTCGTACAGCTGGTATCTAATATCAGAATGAGTTTACCTCACAGACCATGCAATTTTTAACTTGCCACACCGCCTCCCTTATCCCACACACATACACACACAAAGAAAGTAGAATAAACACATAAAAGGCAAAAATATTCCCAAATAAATACTGAAATCAAAAGCCACAAACATTTCAGAAAATACAAATGCCCCACCATGCCCAAGGATCAGCCCTCAGGCCAGAAGTGGCAGCTGCTAAAAATAAACACTCATCCAGAAACCCACGGCCAAAAACAAGTGATCAGACAACCGCAAACAGGAACATCCTGATCGACGTACACACACACAAACCACAGACCAGCCCGATGATGTCACCGGAGAGCTGACAGAGCCCGCCAGGCACGGCGCCCTTCCCACTTACCCTCTAGAAGCATGCTCAGCCCCCAGTTTTCCCTGGGGCCCCCAGACCTCAGCCAGCAGCCAGCCCCAAGCAACTCAGGGCAAGAGTGTTGTCACTGCCCAAGGCTGCCAGGGAGGTGGACTGGTCTGAACTGGAGAGGGGTTTGGCTGAGATGTGTCTGAGTCTACAGCAACCTGCTCCTGGTGCACGGCCCCCAAAGGCTGCGAAGATGCAGCTCCAGCAGGGCTGCCTCTCCCAGCTGGCTTCTCACATCTCTAAAGGGGTCTGAGCTGTAGGCAGCCCTCCAAAGCGGAAGGCTGTTGCTTTTGGGGTAAAGAGAAAGGAGCGAGCCTGCCCCTCAAACCATCTCCTCCCATTTGCCCGCAAAGAACTGGGCTCCTTCTCTCAGGCTCACCGCGAGAAGACACCCCCGCTGGCTGATTCCAGGGGGGAAGGGTACTGAAGGTAGGAGCCCTCTCTCATCCACGCCGATTTCAGGGGGTAGTTCCTGGAGGATGGGATCCCTCCGGCCAGTTAATGGGAATCTGAACGGTTCTCTCTCCTCATTGTGACTGCAAAGCCACTGGCCCTGGAGAAAGCAGGCCCACTGCTAGCCTCAGCCCCATGCTGCAGCCTGCCCCACAAGATGCCCAGAGTACCCCTCCCAGGCCAGTGACCTCCTTGACCCCCTGCACCCACCAGTCCCCCAGGTCTGCGCTCACGTGCTCAGGGAAGTGGGAGACAGCGAAGCAAAGGGTGGAGAGGCAAATGGCCTCCCCATTTATACTTTGACACAGAAACCAATGAGAACTACTGGATGCAAAACCTGAATCTGAGAGTCTTCTTTCCTCCTTGGAGAAAGCAGAGCCACTCCGGCATCTCACAGGGGGCCATAAAAACAGACCTTTGGCTATTTGGCAAGAGGGCTAAGAATGCATCCCTCAAGGTGGGGAGGGAGAATGCACATGGATTCCAGACACCTGATGTTTTGGACCGTCCTCTGGCCAGGTCCCATTCTCCATCAGTTTTGCAAACATTAATAGTAAACTTATGCCATCATGTGATTTATCCCCACACAGGCTACAGCATCAGGAACAATAACTGCCAAGCCACTAAGGCTTAGTTAGAAAGTCAAAGAGGTATGAACTCCCTAATTAAATCCTGTTTGCTAAAAGCAAGTGGAAACGTCTCTTGCTGTCCTCGAAGAAGGGACCACTTGCTCCTGCCCCTTGTTCCTGTGCTGTCACTGAGCCGTCTTCCTTCCCATATCAAGGGAAGAAGCTGAGGACCCGCAGGCCTGCCCTGGGCCTGTCCCAAAGCCTGGCTCCTCCCATCAGAGATGAAAGGTAAGTGCCCCCCCCCCCACACACACACAGGTACACACACTCTCGCTCTCCCACTTCACCATCCACCGTCTACCACAGCCACATTAAGAGCCATTTCCTGAGACCACAAGAAGCCGGAACACAATTTCGGTTTCAATCTATTAAAACAGGAAGGGCAAAAGAGAGAGACAAGCAGAATGAGGAGAAGTAAAAATAAAGTGTGGGAGGAGAGGCAAGGTGGGGGGAGATGGCTTTGAGGCTCTTGAGCTAAGGGGCCACCAGATCCATCTCCAAGTCCCAGCAGCCTCCTTGGGAGTAGCTGGTTCAGGTAAAACCATCTTGGATATGAAGAAACTGGACACCTAGCAGGAGGGGCCATGGGATGAAGGGAGAAATCTTCAAGGTGAGGGGCCATGGGGACTGACAGCGGATTAGAAGGATAAACTGCAGCACAAACAAAAGGCACAGGCAGAGTCCCAGGGCCCAAGCCCAGGGCCAGCATGCATCGGAAAAAGGTCCAGCTCCCTGCCCATTTCTCTAGGGCGGTTGAGGAGTCCACAATCTCTTCAACCCACTTGCTTTGTCTGGATATGTCTCCTGGCTCTTCTCAGAGGCTGCTGGAAGCCCCAGACTCCACCCATGACAATGGGCTTGATTGCACCAAGGGGCCTTTATTCCACGGCGGCCGTAATCCAGATGTACGATTTATGCTTTTGGAAAGATCCGAGGAAAATCCCCAGCTGACTTGAATATGGACCTACTCCCTGAGGCTCCCTCCCAGGAAACTGTGGGGAGCTGCATCTGTCTGATACACTTAAAAAAAAAAAAAGAAAAAGAACAAAAGGAACACACATGGGATGCTAAGGATACATGGTTGGCTTTAAGGCGGTTGCTTTCTAATTTCGATGCTGATAAGAATCTCCTCCAGGAGACTGTTAAAAATGTAGACTCCAGGGCCCTATCCCCAGAGATTTTCATTTCTGGGGTGGGGCTGAGCATCAGCTTTTTAACTAGCTCTACAGGAGACCTGGCACCCATAGGTGAAGAACCTCTCGAGGTGCCGACCCAGGGGATGAGCACTTTGGACTCTGAGATCAAAGACCCCCACTTCTCCTATTAAGGTCAAGAGGAGAGATTGCACTTATTCTGATGTCAGGACAGATGGCTCAACCATGAAGCAAGAAAGATCCCAGCCTGGTTGACTGCAAGAGAGGAAAGATTCTCCTTCTTTGGAGATGACTCAAGGAGGAGAAACCCCACCCTGTCCATCCAGCAGGTCTTGTTTTGAAGAGTGAACGATTCATTAAAGTTCTCAGGACAGAGCCCTTCAGGATAAAAAGTCCTCTGGGTCCACATCCAGAAGAACAACAATTCATTAAGTTACATTACTCAGAGCAGTGATGACTGACCAACGTGGAGGGAAATCAATGCAGAGCCAAAAGGAAGAGGCATGGTGCCCACCTGGACATAGGTGTTTGGAGGTTGACAGAGGCACTGGCAGGAAAGGAGGGACTCTGAACTCCTAAAGAGTAGGATTGGGAATGGGAAGGCCAAGTGCATCCAGGGAGGCAGATGAGCTTGTCAAGAACTGAGGCTTGACCAATAGTCAGCTGAGAGAGCAAGTTCCATACATGTGAACCCTTTAGTCACATACTCTACCCCAGCCAGGAGTGAGTGGGCTGGGGCTGGAGCAGGGGCCAGGGCAGAGAGACCCCCAGGGATGTGGTTCTGGAGAGGAGGAAGAGGGGACGTTCCCCATCCACATCACACCTGCAGCCAGACACATCCAGCACTCAGAAGGATGGTGCCCAGGTTAACAGCCAAGTCAGTGCACATCAATCACTTCACCGCTCAGGGCCTGGCCTCTGAGTCTGCTGGGTGAAGACTCGAATGCTTCCTTGCAAGTTTGCTGTGTGCTAGGATTCAGGAGCTAAGTACCTTGAGCTAGGCCTACCACTTCCAGGCCCTCTATGTAGTCTACTCTCTCCATTCTCTGTTTTTCATTTTTCAACAGCTCTCACTGCCCAGAGGGTGAAGCCCAACCCCCTGGCCAGACATGCCAGATCTTTTATCATCTGGCTCCTGCTGCCTTTTGAAGCCTCACCTTCACTGTCTTCAATACCCAAACATGCCCCACTCTATTCTTAACTAAACTATTTATATGCCCTTGGCTATTTTGTGCCTTGGCACATGCTGTTCCCTCAATTGACATGTCCTTCCCCACCCCCACCCCCAACTCTCAACCTCCCTGGCAAACCCCTTCCTCCTCCTTCAGACTCAGTTTGAACTTCTCTGAGAAGCCCTTCTTGACCTAACTCCTTTCTTACAGTCCTCCAGTTTTCTGTACCCCCCTCTAGCATGCTCCTTTTGCCCCTCATAGACGTCTCTATTGTGACACTGATCATACACTGGGCAGTCATTACTGATGTCTGTGTCTGTCTTCCCCACTAAGCTGAGTGCTCCTTGAGAAAGGGCCTTATTTCTCCCTCCCAGGTGGTGCCGTTCACAATGGGGTCTATGTTGGGGTGCCTTTCGAAGTTCAACATGTAACCTCCGTGGCTATGCAGGACAGTCCTAGAGTATGGTTCCTGGCACATGTTAGGTGGTCCATAAATGCTTCTTACATTACATTACATAACCCAGAAAGGTTTATATAGCCCTGTGGGCCACTGAGATACTCCTTCCACTGCCACCCAGAGAAGTGGGAAATCAGAGGTTCAAGGTGGCCCCCAAGCTTCTCCCTAAGGGAAGGGAAAAGAGAGGCTCTGCAGTGGAGTGCAACCAAAATATCATGAGAGTGGGCTATCCCCCGTGATCTGCAGCACAGGATGAGCACAATGGAGGTCTGTAAATTGGCTGAGCCAGACACCACTTCCCCCACCACCACCACCACCAGGCCTCCCCAGCCACATTCCAGTCCGGCAGATATTAATTTTCTCAGGCCAAGGACATGTTGGGGTACCTGATGAGAGCCCTTGACTAATTTCCCAGGAAAGTGCACATGCACACATAATTTTGTACATAATTTCAGGGAGTGGGTGGATACTCCAAAATCCAACTATGGATCTCAAGTTAAGGTGTACCACTGAAAGTTGGGGTGCTGCTTCACCCAGGACCTCTTTGAAGCACAACAGGTTCTATCCAAGAGACAACTGGAGCACACACAGAAAGGAACACCTTGCATCTGGAGGAAGCAGTCAAGTGGCCTAGCCCAGAGCAACCCAATGGGTTTTAACTTGTCTGAGGGAGGTGGGTGTGAAAAGGGAACAGGAAGGGAGATGGGGAGGGAGCAGGCCATGGAGAACCTCAGCCTCCGTGGTCAAGCCTGACCCGGGGTCCTCCTGAAGCACCCTGACATGAGCACCTGAGACCTCCATGTATCCGTCTGGGACACAGCCCTCTCCTGGCCTCTGCCCATACCCCACCTCCCATCCCAAGGCCAACTAGGGACTGGCCCAGCCCTTTGTTAGTCGCAGCTTGAAGAAGGTTTGAAATGGGCTTCCTCAGGGTCTCTGAAGACCAGCAGAACTAGAAGGTGCAGAGCAGTCTACAAACTCCTGAAAGGGAACCACACAGAGGAGAAACACAGCCTCTAAGCTGGTTAAGAAGGCAGGCTACGGGGGCAGCAAGGGGGGTTCAATTAGTGTTGGGAGGAGCCCACTGCTGCAGCACTGACAAGCGTGGGGTCTTGGGGTTCCTGTGAGAAGGAGACAGATCAGTCCAGTTGAGGCAAAATAGACGAAAAACCACCTGTGTTTCTTTCCGTGAATTGCATTCATCAGAGGGAACTCTGCGTTTTCAGGGAGTGAACGGCAGAGAACAAGATCCTTCTCGGGGCTGTTGTCAGTCTCTCCGCAGATGATTCTGTCCTGTGTACAGGAGACCCCACAAACCTGCCTCTAGGGACCCAGGGAGGGCGGGGGTGAATCCCCCACCCCTCTGACATGCACACACATTCTGCTGAGGCCAAGAAAGAAAGAAGGAGAGGCGGGGTCCAATGTCCAAATGAAGCCCAAGTCTGAATTTCAGCCTGTGGGCCTTGAGAAGCCAAAAGATGAATAAAGTTGACCTTGAAATTGAGATGAAAAATAAAGCCCCGTCCATGGGCTGGGGCAGCACAGCTAGGATCTGCGGGGAGGGGAAGGGGCTGAGCCAAGAGGACTTTCCCAAAGCCACAGGGGTTTGGGAGCTGAAGGGCCTCAGGGTTCGGCCACTCCCCTGCCCACCCCTCATTTCACAGGGAGGGCAATGGAGCTTGGCAGGCTCCGGGGACAGCCCAAGGTCACACGGAGACCAAGTGCAAACCAGAAGTACCTTCCTGGCTCAGAGTTCAGTGCTCTCCCCCAATGCTCCTTCAAGGTGAAGATGGCAGTGCGAGCCTTGGGGGGGGGGCGGTGCTCTGGTATAATATGGGGCGCCCGTCAACTGACAATGATGGATGTGTCCCCAAGACCTTGTCAGGAAGGACCCATGGCACTTTCCACAGATACCATCTTACTTGAACTCATACCACCCCCTCCAGAGAGGGGAGTAGGAGCTGCAAACCTGACCTGGTTGTGATCTTTATCTCGTACCCGTGGGACCCGGGGCCTGCCGGGTGAGTGACCTGCTCCGGTCACATGACAGCCCATGCCTGGACGGCCAGCCTCCTGACCCCTGCCTGGCCTTCAGCTCCCACACCGGGTGCTCTAACCCAAGCTGGCAGTCCCATCTCTCCACCGCGGCCCATGCAGGCACCAAATTCCACGGGCACACTCTGGACGGTAAAAATAGCTCCCCAGCCCACAACAACCTAGGACCTTCTCTGCCAGGCCGGGGTGCCCGCCTGGGCACTCAGCGATCCCCTGCCAGGGGGACGGCCGGGCCGCCAAGAGCTCTGCCAAAGTCAGGAGAAAGCCATGAATGGGAGGCCACAGGAGGCGGCGAAGGGACGGTGAGGAGGTGAGGATGCTGGGGGTGGGGGCGGGATGGGGGAGGGTGGGGGCGTGAAGCTCAGGCCACAGAACAGGGGGTTCCTAAATAAATGCCCCCCGGGACCTCTGCCAAAAATTCCCCCTACTCACCCCATACTCATCCAGGATAAACCATGACTCCCAAAAGTTAGACCAACTCAGACACACTGCCCCCACCAGCTCAGCCACCCCTCAGGCCTGACGGCCGGCTCTCTCGCAGGTCCCAGGACGGCAGCTCCGGGAGGGAAACAGCAACCGCAACCCCATCCAGAGGCAGGTGCCCCCCAGCAGCCCAGGGGTGCCCCCCACCACCTGGCCCCAGGTCCGGCAGAGAGCCCCACAAGGACACACAATGAAACAACTGCCCAGCAGGCACTTACCCTCTGGACGGACCAAGAGGAGACAGGGGAGGGAAAGAACTGCTCTGATTTGATCTCTGCTCCTTGTGCCTCAAGTTTCAAATAATTCCTACATGGCTGCAGCTCCCAGCGCAGTCTGCGTCCTACTCCGGCTCCCGTGGACTGTCAGGAGTGGGAGGGGCGAGTGCCTCCTGCCCATGTACACACACACACACACACACACACACACACACACACACACACACACACCACTCCCTCCCTCCTCTCTCCGCTCTCTCTCTCCCCCTCTCGGCTGGCTCTGCCTCACTCTGACTTGTAGGAAACCAGTGGGATAAAACTCTGTCTGTAATTTCAGCCAGCTGGGTCCCCTGGGCTTCACTTATCATCCTGTAGCTATGCAGCTCTTGAATGACATCACAGTGGCTTCCCAAGCCCTCCACTCTGGGAGTGGGGAGAAGTGGCCAGCCCAGCCCCCGGCCCAGCCCCAGGCCTGGCTCAGCCCAGTCCAGTCCCCACTCAGCCCCTGCCGGCTGGAGCCCAGCTCCAGCACCCAGAGGAGAAGGGGGAAGAACGAACCTGGGAGCAAAGTGAGACTGAGCTGGGAACAGACAGGAGGGGCTGCAGGGGCGAGAGAGGGAAGAGAGAGCACGCCTACGAGGGTATTGAGATTTATTTTCCCTGATTTTTCCACATTTTTTTCCCACTCTCAGCAAATGAAAGGCAGAACAGATGACAACAAGTTTCCAGCTGCTGAACAATAAGGTGGAAGTCTTTTTTTCCCCTCTCTCTCATCCCCCTCCCCCGCCAACACCCCCCACACCCCTCAGTCCCCTACTTCCTCACCGCCCCACAGGGCAGAGTCTAGGATCCAGGACATGGCCTTGGATTGGAAAAGGTTAAAAAAAAAAAAAAAAAAAAAAGCCCCAGGAGCCCCTATACTCTCTGCATCTCATTCAGGAAAACTGCCCCAAAGGGAGCCAAGAGGGCCTAAATAGGGTGACTGAGGGCCTCCTGGACAAGCTTTAGGGGTGGACAGGAGCCCCAAAGGCTGTCAGTGCAAAGCTTTGGATTCTAGCCCAGAAATTCTTGACAGATTTTGAGGCCAGAGGCCAGAAGACGTCTGGCCCAGGTATTGATCTCCAGGCCACCTGAGATGCCTCCAATTCACTGGCTATTGGGATTTGGTTTGCTCCCATCTGTGAAAATCATGAATGACAGAAAGAAGAACATTTTCAGGGTGTCAGCAATGTCCACCATCATCCCCAGCCACCAGGTTGGAGGAGTCAGCTCAGCCAAAAAGCACAGGAGCTGCTCTCAAGTTCTCATTACTATCCTGGTGTGCCCTAAAAAGGGCCTTCTGCCCAACTCTCGTTTGCAGGCTGTTTGTGACTTATTTGCATGTCAGTTAAATCTCCCAACCCAAGTGGCTGAGTTGATGGGAGATGGCCTGGTGTTTGCAGGCAGGCCACTGGGGTTCAGTGCCTTGTGTCTCCCTAGGGGGTCAGTTAGCAACCCCAAAGCGCTTATGCAGAAACAGGTTCACCAGGGGCTGCAGTCACCCCACCCTCGTGGGGTTTGCACTGCAGGCCAGGGAGGAAGAGCCAAGCCAGGTACAGGACACCTACTTCTCCCTGTGTGCCCAAGTGCCAGGAAACCAGACACCTCAGCCCTCAGCCCCTCCCCAGTGCCAGCATCACACTCTCTCTGGCTGCTGCTTTCTGAGAGTAAAGGAAGAAAACAAGGGGCAGGTAAAAACAGTACCCAGAACCCTGTGACTTGGCCTCTGCTCCTATCTTAACTTCAGCTTCATCCATGAGATGGGAAGGGCCCCCAGCTCACTGTCACCGACCTTGGAGAATGGGGAGGGGAGGGTCAGGAGAGGAGGTTATTGCCTAAGGCTTCAAACTGGGGGACAGAGGATTTCAAACTTTCCCAGAGCAGGACCGTTCTAAGTCCGTAATTTAGACAAACTATTGCAATTATCTTTCCCCTCTATAGAGCCTTCTAGAAGTAACCAACAAGCCCCAAACTCTTGAAAGGGCTAAGATCACCCGGTCCAACCCATCGTCCTCCTCACCCCCACCCACAACAGTGCCAGCCTAGATTTTATTTACACACAGCTTTCAGGTTTATTTGCACATAAAAATACCACTACATTATTATTCTGTAAATTTTTTAAATAAACTTAATATAATTTAAACTAGTTCCAAGCATCAATACCCACAACACAGATTTGGTGTATAAGCTACATGCTTTCCTAATATGTATCTAAAATACAGCTATAACCATTTCATACATAATTACCAGTCTGGCCAACATACCATACATTAGAAAACAGCATCACACAACAGCCCCTGAGAGCAGCAACCCAACCCAGTGGTTCTCTACTACCATCCACAGACTGGCCACACACTAGAAGCACCTGGGGAGTTTTAACAAACCACTGATGCCCTGGCCTCACCCTAGACCCAGAGAGATAGAATTATCAGGGAAGGGGCCTGGGAATCTGATTGTTAAAAAGCTCCCCAGCTGAGAATGATAGGCAGCCAGGTTTGTACTTTCAGTTTAAGGAACCGTACTATCTCCCCAAATAGCCCATTTCACCTTTGGGTAGTTGTAACTGGTGGATATTAGCTCAACAACAACAACAAAAAAAACCACCCCGGCTCTCTGTCTTTTCCACTAATTGGACTTACGGTGCCTTCTGGGGTGACTCAGAACCAACCAAATCCCTCCCACCTGAGAGCACATCAGATACGGAGTATGACGTGATGTCCTCCCTTTAACAGGCAACACCCCCACATCCCTGAACCCACCATATGCTCTTTGCTTCTCTCCACCATCCGGAGCACTCTCTTCCAGTTACCCTTTATCACTGGAGCAAGAGACCACAAACAACCCACATGGGCTCTCTGACCTGGGAGAAGCACAATAGGCCTATCACCTCCCCCTTTCTGGAAACCATGCTTTTGATAATGCAGCTTAAAGTTATGCTTAGCCCTTTCATTCATGTTACTTCAGCATCTTCCAGGCTCAGAGGTCAAGTAGACACTGGTTTGAATCCAGACACTACCACTACTAGCTGAGCCAATTACTTAATTTCTCTGAGCTTCCTCATCTGTAAAATGGGTATATCAATAGTTCTATCTCAGAGGGTGTTATAAAAAGTGATACGACACACGTAAAGCACTGAGCACAGCACCCAGTAGGCAGAACATGCGCCAAACGAGGCAGCCATGTATACAGACCACAAGCTCGGCGTCATTGGCTTCCCACCCCCCTTCCCTAACCTCTGTGACACTGTCTCACTGAATTCATACTCATCATACCCACCCTTAAAGCTTCAAGACATATACACTGGCCTGTTCATTCTCTGCTCAAAAACCATGTCATCAGATGTCCAGCAAAGCAAAGAGTCCCATGAAATGGCCCAGACTCCAAGGCTGTAATGTTCAACTAACAAATACCAGTTACTGCCAACAGTGTGCCCAAAAATGCCATTGCCACTGCCACTCCTACCTGCAGAGATGGCTTCAACACCAAGGACCACGAGGAGAGAAGGATGGGCGAGACCTCAGCTGCCTTTACAGGAAAGGACTTCCTGGGGATCTGGGGATTTGGGCAGGGGTGGAGGAAGGTGGTAGCAGGTCTGGTTTGAAAAGTTTACCATATTCTCTATTTGGAAAAAAATAAAGACAAAAAACTTTCTTTTCTTCCTTAAAACAATCTGCAGAAAATATCTGGGGCAAAAATCGTTCCTGATGGGAAATGGGTTAAAATAAACTTGAGAGATAAAGGCACTGTTCCTATCTTCAGAGGTAGCTAGATGTCCCCTATCTCCCATCAACTTAAGTGGAAGAGGCTGTGAGGTGCTGAAATACTTTCCCTGGGGGAGCGTGGGGGTCCAGAAACTCTGCAGGCTCTAATGACAAAGGAGACAGCCCTGAGCAGGGTGGTTTCATGAAACAGAGATTAAGAGGCAGGGAGGTGGGATTGGCGACCTCGGGAGCACCCTCAGAAACCCAGCACTCCTTGAGACCTGAGATTTGCCATGTGAGCCCCAGCTGTGGGCAGCCAGCCCGCCAATTCCTGGATTCACGGACTGAGAGATGTCCTGAGTCCATCGGGCCCAACCCACCCACCTCCAAAGTCCTCCATCATACTCAGAGAAGGGAAGAGAGCCTTCCAAACTCAGGCTGATGGTCACACAGGGCTCCGGGTTTCAGAGGAAAGCCCCACCTGCTGCTGGAAGGAACACGGGGAGCCCCAGCACGTGAGGACCACAGACATCTCCATGTCTAGCCGAGCAAAGCAAGTTGGATATAGGAGGGCAATTCTACAGCTAACAAAGACCCCCCAAATGAAGGTCAAACAACTATGCCATCCCCTTTGGGGTATCCTTCTGACCAGCAGACCCACAGCTGGAGGCCAGGTGGGCGAGGGCACCCCCCTCACGGCGAGGGATCTCTCCAGGGAGAGGGGAGCCCAGCCCCCCTCAGCCACCTCCTTCCTCTCAGGTTCAGTCTTTCCTCAGCATGTGTGGTGCACCTTCCAGCCTGGCTCCTCAAGGGACAAAATGGCTGAGCTTTTTGGTTTCCACGCAGCCCAATCCTAGAATAGAAGCAGGAAGCAGAATAGTGTGCAGGGCTGCCTCACACCCCACAGTGGGAAAGGTACGATCAGCAGAGAACAAGGACTGAGGGGACTGGGTGACATGCCCCCCCCCACCCCGAGCACACAAGGAAATGTCTAGAGACATTCTCAGTCATCACAACCAGAGGGAGAGCTACTGGCATCTAGTGGGTAGAGGCCACTAGACGCTGCTAAACATCTTACAACACACAAGGAAGCCCCCAGGACAAAGAATTATCCAGCCCAATATGTCAATAGCGCCAAGGTTGACAGACCCTGAGCTAGAGGCAGGGTGACGGGGCTTGGGGTGTGATCAAAAGGGCTCTGGACCAGGAGTCAGGAGGCATGAGTTTCAATCCTAGTTAGGCCACAAATTGCCATTTGACCTTGGGCAAGGTCATGTCCTTTCCCTGGGCCTCAGTTCCCAGTGATAAAATGACAGTGGAGAACAAGGCTAGTTTTGAACTCTAAAACTTCCTGTTTGAAGGAAAGCCATCAAGAAGGAGACAGGTGTGGCTGAAGAGGTGGGAGGAAACCAGGTCACCCCAAGGTGGGGAAAGAAGGGGGTCTCCCAAGAGGGGCACCTGTCAAAAGTCCAGGGAGACAGGGAAGCAGAGCCCATTGCCTGGGCTGGGCGCAGCGCTGTGCATGTGATGGAAACACACGCTGGCGGGGCCTCCGCAGGACCCCTTCCCCACCTTCCAGCCCGTGGAGAAGGAAGGCAGGGCTGACGTGGGAGCTCAGGCTGTAGGGCAGGGCAGGCTGCAGGCGCCCCCCTCTCCCATGGCCTCAGCCTTCAGGGTCTCCACACTGCCCCTCCCAGGAAGGCAGCAGGGAGGCAAGACTCAGAAGCATGGTCCCTGAGCGCAGGCCAGGAGCCTGTGTGCCAGAAGGATTACTCAGGAAGGGAATTGTCAACTCCCAGGCAGATGTCCAAGGTGGATGGGGGTCAGGGTATACGCGCTCACCTCGCTCCTGCCTCTCCCCATCCTGACTGCCTCCTGGGGTAGGCACGCCATCAGTGGTTCTCATGTGGGGTGCAGGGGGAGAGAGAATGGGGAGAGGAGCCTTGGGACTTGGGAGCAAGGAAAAGTAGACTGGAATGGGGTGGGGAAGTTATTAACTACATGCCTGCACTTAACTTTTCTCTCATTTGCTTCCACAACTGCCTTTCGAGGTAGATACTGTTATGCATATCTTGCTGATAGAGAAACTGAGGCTCAGAGGTTGTCACTTACTTAAGATTACACTGCCAGTCTGACTCTGATGCTCATGGCTGTTCTGCTTGCCAGAGAAGAAAGGGGAACAAGGAAGGAAATGAGCAGAGGAGAGAAGAGAATGACAATAAAATCACATTTGTATATAACCACCTGCCCGAACCCTGAAGCCCAGACTAGTACTGTCCCCATCAACATGGTCCCCTGAGAATCTGCGTATTCATCCTAATGATGTTTCCAGGACTCCAAGCATTTCTGGAAACTCATAGGGAACTGCCTCTAAGCTGGTTTACAAGTCACACAAATGAAACCATCTCTACACTTAACGGCAGTCCTAGTCTCTCAGCATCCACGTGTAACTACCAATTACTGAATTGGCCACACAGTTTATAATTACAGCTCCCATCACTGCTGTGTGTGGGTGTGCACTGGAGGTGTGGGTCTGTGTGGTTCTGTGCATGAGGGAGCAGGTATGCAGAGGGGTCTGTGTGATTTTTGCATGAGTGTGTGTGGGAATGGTGGAGGAACCAGGTGGGTCTCTGCTTCCTTTCTCAAGTGGTCCATCCATGTGGATGACTATAGGAGGGTTCACATGGGTGTCTCTACTGGGGTCTCCTGGGCAATCATGTTCAAGCTCACACACAGGAGCACCTACGCAGCCACTCCCCGAGAACAGGACGTGGGCCAGAAGTGGGAAGTCCCTGCAGGAAGTGACTTCCCCTGGCCCACATGGGCTACACCACCAGGGACACAGGACTGGACAGGAGACAGGAGACAAGAGCCAGGGTGCAAACTCCAGGCCTCTTTCTGCCTTTGGGTCACAGGAGGAGCTCCTGCCTGGTTCTGGAAGGTTCTCAAGTAATGTACAGGCAGAAGGAGGCAGAGAGGGAGAGAGGAAGGAAGGAAAGATCTGAGAAGCTTTGAGCTTTCATATCAAAATCTGATCTCACTGCCCCTGGAGAAGGAGAAGAACAAACATCAAAGAACATTTGCTGCTAACAGTATTTTTTTTTAAGCAATCAAAGCAACCCAAAGCAAAACTCTCAGACAAGCAGCCATGGCATTGACTAGCAGCAAAGACGTAAAGACTGGGTTGGGGGTGAGAGAGGCAGTCGGAAGCTCCTGGCCCCCACCCCCCAGCCCCACCCATCAGCACTCTGGCTGCTTCCCAGAACACAGAAAGCCCCTGCCTCCGGCCTGGATGAATGACTCAGGTGTTGAATGCAACAGGCCCTGGGCCCAGCATCCTGGAGCCAGGAGGCTCGGAGAGCATTCCATCAGGCCTGCCACCTGGGGCAGCACTGCCCATGTGTTTGTGAGAGTCTTCTGGGTGCAAATAATGTTCAAGCAGGGAAAAGGAGAGGCAGGAGAAAAGGGAAGCTGGGGCCAGACTCCTGAGTCCCCTTTGCACACAGAACCTGCCGGGGCCTTGTCAGAACCCTCTAGAAGTTGCCTTGCTCTCCCATGTCCATACACCATGGCCACACAACCCTACCTAGACAGAGATGTGGGGTACAAAATTCCTCCTCGACTTTAAGAAAATCCAGTCCTGCTACCTGTCCCCATTTCTCTGATCCTTCACTGGCAACAGAGTTCTCCTGTATGTCAGGCCTCCAGCCTTCCTGCTGCAGCTAGCCTGCTCCTCCAACTCTGTCTTTATATTCTTAACCAGCCGCTGCACAATAAATAAGCCTAGAGAAAAGTGTTGTCTGACAGCAGCAGCACTACACTGGGAGTCAAGGGGTGTGCCGGTTTGAATGTATTATGTCCCCCAGAAAAAGCCATATTCTTTGATGCAATCTTGTGGGGCAGACAGAATAGTGGGGATTAAGTTGGAATGTTTGAATTAAGTTGTTTGCTTCGAGATGTGCCCCACCCAACTGTAGATGATAACTGATGGGATATTTCCATGGAGGCGTGGCCCCACCCATTCGGGGTGGGCCTTGATCAGTGGAGCCATATAAATGAGCTGGCTCAAGGAGAGGAAATGCAGTGCAGCTATGAGTGATTTTATTTGAAGAGGAGCAAGCTTGCTAGAGAGGAATGTCCTGGGAGAAGCCATTTTGAAACCAGAACTTTGGAGCAGACGCCAGCCACATGCCTTCCCAGCTAACAGAGGTTTTCCGGACGCCATTGGCCATCCTCCAGTGAAGGTACCCGATTACTGATGTGTTACCTTGGACACTTTGTGGCCTTAAGACTGTAACTGTATAGCCAAATAAACCCCCTTTTTATAAAAGCCAATCCATCTCTGGTGTTTTGCATTCCGCAGCATTAGCAAACTAGAATAGATTTTGGTACCGAGAGTGGGGTGCTTTTGCTGCTGAGTTTGCAAATACCAAACATGTTGGAACGGCTTTTTAAATGGATAAGGGGGAATTTCTGGAAGAGTTGTGAGGAGCTTGATAGAAAAGGCCAAAACTGCTTTAAAGAGACTGTTTGTGGAAATATGGACTCTAAAGATACTTCTGATGAGGACTTGAACAGAAATGATGAATGTGTTGTAAACTGGAAGAAAGGCGATCCTTGTTTTAAAGTGGCAGAGAATTTGGCAAAATTGAGTCCTGGTGTCAGATGGAAGGACGAATCTGGAAGCAACAACTTGGAATACTTAGCTGAGGAGATCTCCAGACTACGTGTGGAGGACATATCCTGGCTTCTCCTTGCAGCTTATAGTAAAATGCGAGCAGAGAGAGATAAACTTAGAACTGAACTCTTGGGTTCAAAGAAACCAGAAGTTGATGGCTTGGAAAATTACGGGCTTCCAGTGGGTAGAATCCCAGAAGCTACAGCCCAACCTGAGGACAAGCCAAGATTGGATAAGGAGTTAAGCAGAAAGGATTTGTGGAAACTCCTATTGTCTGATGGCTTTGACCCCTGCATGCTTCATGCAAAGCCAACAGAATTTTTGCGAGATCTTTATAGACGGAGCCATTGCCGGTCTGGACTGGAGGAGACAGACAAGGAAAAAATTAAAGGAAAAATCTCTTCAAAGACAGAGCCATGGAGGTTGAGGTCTGGAGTCAAGAGGTTTAGGGCTGGGAGAGCGGAGCAGCCCACATGCATGGAAAGGGTGAGTTTGCCCTGGAGGTCGAGGGCGGGCTTTCCGCCTCGATGCTCTGGAAGAGTTTTGCCACCTCAGGTCCCAAAGAGGGTGGAGCACATTTCCAGGGAATTGGGGAGAGCCTGGCTGCCACCACACTGTTCTGAAGGGGTTGAGCGTGTGACCCGGAGATGGAAGGGAATCCGGGAGCTGCCCCGATGTTTGAGGAGGGTGGGGCCGAGAAGGTGGTCTCCCCAATGTGTGGGTATGTTGGAGCACTCACCTAAGCGTTTGGAGAGGAAAGGGCTGCCGAAAAGGCCCTTAGGAAGAGTTAGGCTCCCACTCTCTCAAGCCCCAAGGATGCAACGTTGTTCTGTTAATGACTCTCAGACCTTGAAATCTAATGGAGTTTGTCCTGCAGGTTTTAGGAACTGTTTTGGTCCTGTTAACCCTGTTTTCCTTACTCTTTCTCCTTATGGCAATGGAAATGTTTATCCTGTGAATGTCCCTCCTTTGTATATTGGAAGCATATAACTTCTAAGTCCACAGATCCAAAGCTAAAGGAAAAGTATGCCTTAGGACTGACCATGTCGATATTTGATTTTGATGGGATCTTGTACTTAACTATTGTTACTGAAATGATTCAAGTTTCTGTGGTATTGTGGGGTGAATGTATTTTGTATTTGGAAAGAATATGTTTTTCTGGGGTCCAGGGGGTGGAATGTGCCGGTTTGAATGTATTATGTCCCCCAGAAAAAGCCATATTCTTTGATGCAATCTTGTGGGGCAGACAGAATAGTGGGGATTAAGTTGGAATGTTTGAATTAAGTTGTTTGCTTCGAGATGTGCCCCACCCAACTGTAGATGATAACTGATGGGATATTTCCATGGAGGCGTGGCCCCACCCATTCGGGGTGGGCCTTGATCAGTGGAGCCATATAAATGAGCTGGCTCAAGGAGAGGAAATGCAGTGCAGCTATGAGTGATTTTATTTGAAGAGGAGCAAGCTTGCTAGAGAGGAATGTCCTGGGAGAAGCCATTTTGAAACCAGAACTTTGGAGCAGACGCCAGCCACATGCCTTCCCAGCTAACAGAGGTTTTCCGGACGCCATTGGCCATCCTCCAGTGAAGGTACCCGATTACTGATGTGTTACCTTGGACACTTTGTGGCCTTAAGACTGTAACTGTATAGCCAAATAAACCCCCTTTTTATAAAAGCCAATCCATCTCTGGTGTTTTGCATTCCGCAGCATTAGCAAACTAGAATAAGGGGCAAGTGCTCTAAGGGGTGATTTTGGATGAGCCTCAGTTTACCCCTCCACCCAACGGAAGGGTACAACCAGATGATCCCTGATTCCCACCCAGGTTTAGACATTCAAGAATCCAACTCAGAGAAGCTCAGTCAGGCACTGTTTAGACCGCAGAGCCCTTGGACTCTGTGGACACGTTTCTCCTCTCCTGCCTGGGTGGCTCCAGGCTGCAAACTCAGTCCAAGGCTATTTCTGTGGCAGCCACAGAGCCCCGGGGGGCTAGGATAGAAATTGTGACTTACAGGAAGTCTGTAAATACATGCCAGGCTGCAGACGTTCCACGGCCATGCAGGGTAACAGAGGCTGATTTATCTTCATCAGTGAAATGCTGAAACCCAATCCCTGGAGTGAGCTGGCCTGGCAGACGTCGGCAGGCGGCTCCCCACCCAGAGCAGAATTAGCTGGTCCCCAGCCTCCCAGGTCTCACCCCTGGGGCTGGCAATAGGAGGGGGGCAGGAGGGGGAGGTCAGGACAGACAAACTCAGCCAGAACAGCTCCAGGTCCCCCCGGCTGGTCTCTCCCTACCTTGTCACTGGCCTCCGAGGGTCTCCGAAGCCTAGGCACGGTAATGGGCCAAGCCAGGCAGGCAAGCTTTCCATTTTAACTCAGCACCTTAACTCATCCCCAGGACTCTCAAGCTGCGGCTGCTGCGTCCACATGCCTGCTAGCATGGGACCCTTCCAGACGCCTGCCCTTGTCAAGCCACGTGGAGAAACGGTGGGATTCACCATCCACACTCCACCCCTAACTGGAGTGCAAACATTGGCAGCTTACCTAACCTCCCTGTGCCTGATTTCTCATCTGTGAAAGAGGAACCAGAGACTCAGCTCACAGGAGGGTCGTAAGGAGTCAAGGAAATAACAGGCATGTAACAGAATCTCACATAGGAGGGAAGGTAAGAAAAGGGGTGGGTAGGTTTTCTCCCTGGTCCCTATCTAAATCACCACTTGGGAGTGTCAATTAATACAACCCTACAGAGGCCTATCTGACACACTACCAAAATTATACAATGCATATACTCTTCAACCCAGCAATTCTACCTCTAGAAATCTGTCCTACAGGTAGACCTGCACATGTGAAAGTAGTGACTATAGAGATTATTCATCACATTTTTGAAAAGTGCAAAAGAGAAACAACCTAAATATCCATGCTAACTACAGTTAAATAAAATACTAGTTAAATAAAACACAGCACATGTGTACAGGGAACTATTATGCAAAAGAAAGGAAGGAAGGAAGGAAGGAAGGTAGGAAGGAAGGAAGGAAGAAAGAGATAGAACTCTTTATGTGTTACTATGGAAAGATCTCTATGGCATATCATTTGATGAAAAAGCTCAGGGTGAAAGCCAAATCTTTACAAAGGCCACCAGACCCTAAAAATTCTGATTCCCGTTACCTCTGACCTCATCTCCTATTGCAACCTCCACTCTAGCCACCCTGGCCTCCTTGCTATTGCCCAAACATGTCAGGCAGACAGGGCCTTTGCACTGGCTCTTTCTCTGCCTGGAACGTCCCTCCCCCTGATAACAGCCTGGCTCATTCCTTCACCACTCCCATCCTCTACCCCAATGTCCACTCCTCACTTAGGCCCATGCTGACCACTCGTTTTAAAAATTTCGACCCCCACACTCCCAACCACACTTACTCTGCTCTATTTTTCCCAGGGTACTTAATACCTTGCATGCTCTCTCATTTAGTTATTATGTTCATTTTTTAATTGTCTGTCTTCTCCCACTAGAATGTGATTGCCACAGGGACAGGGATCTTTGCTTTGTCACTGTTATATCCTCAGCCCCTAGAATAGCATCTGGTTCATAGTAGGCACTTAATAAATGTTTGTTTGTTGAATGAATAAGTGAATGTGATTGAGGACAGCCCACAGATGGAAAAACATAGATGATTAGTTTTTTTTTTCTTCTTCAATAGAATGGACTCCAGGTTATTCCTCTACTCATGTCCTTCTCACTCTCCCACATTCTGATATGTTTTCTCAAATGTAAAGTACAGCTGTTCCGGAAGGCACCTGTGCCGGTTTGGATGTATTATGGCCCCCCAAACACCATTATCTTTGATGCAATCCTGTAGGAGCAGATTGGTTAATCTTTTTGATTAAGTTGTGACCCTTTGATTGGATGTTTCCATGGAGATATGATCCACCCAACTGCGGGTGATGACTTTGATTGGATAATTTCCATGGGGGTGTGGCCGTGCCCATTCAGCGTAGGCGCTATATAAGCTCAGACAGAAGGAGTGAGCTTGCTGCAGCCAAGAGAGACACTTTGAAGAATGCACAGAAGCTGAGAGAGGAGCTGCAGATGAGAAAGTTTGAAGACAGCCATTGAAAGTAGACTCTTGCTCCAGAGAAGCTAAGAGAGGAAAAATGCCCCAAGAGCAACTGAGAGTGAGTGACATTTTGAAGAGGAGCTGCAGCCTAGAGAGGAACGTCCTGGGAGAAAGCCATTTTCAAACCAGAACTTGGAGCACACACCAGCCACGTGCCTTCCCAGCTAACAGAGGTTTTCCGGACACCACTGGCCATCCTCCAGTGAAGGTACCCGATTGTTGCTGCATTACCTTGGACACTTTACGGCCTTAAGACTGTAACTGTGTAACCAAATAAACCCCCTTTATAAAAGCCAATCCATCTCTGGTGTTTTGCATTCCAGCAGCAGCATTAGCAAACCAGAACAGCACCGTAACCCACAGCCTTGGCACTGTTGACGACTGGTGCCAGGGAGGCAGACCCTATGGAGGTTAAGACCCTAGCAGGACCCTGGAGCTAAGCCCGGCTCTGCCCTCCACGGGCTGTGTGACCCCAGCACATCCCTCCACGCCTGAGCAGAAAGAGCAGCTCACGTGTCGGAATGGAGATTGGCACAGGGATGATGACTGGGAAAGAGAGAGAAACACTGGGTTTGGGCTCATAGATAGAACTCTGGTCTTAGAAATTCCAGCTCTACAACTGAGATGATCGCAAGGGGAACTGACTTACACACGGGGAAGCATTTGTAAAGTACCAGCCAAAGTTGGGAGTGGCATTAGTTTCAGCTATCATTTACCAAGTGCTTACTCCAGACCAGGCACTGAGCTAAGCACTCTCGGAGTTTCTCATGTAATTTAATCCTCACTGCAACCCTATCAAACAGGTCTTATCCTTGTGCCCATCTTACAGGTGAGGACACTGAGGCTCAGAGAGGCCACATGGCTTATCAACAGGAGATGAGAAGCATAGCCGGGGAGTGACCAAGGCAGCCCGAGCCCCACGCCCCCGCCCTCGCCACAGCGGGGCCTCTCCCCTCCCAAGGACACGTTCTAGCCCCTTCTCCGGGCCCTCCATGACACTGGCCTTAACTTCAGTAGGAGCGGCCTCTTCCTGAAGCTATGTGAGCTCAGCGATTTCAGAAGTTCTCTTGCCAGGAGAGGGGAACGGAAAGGAAAGGAAGAGATTATAGGAGATGAATCACCCCCGAGAAGCTGGAGAAGCAGAGGGAGGAGAACCGTGAGAAGAAAAAGGACTGCTCGCTCCCCAGATCCCATGACCACTAAGCCCTCTGCCTGTAAATGGCCTCAGCAACCTTCATCGGACAGAAAACAGGGCCTCAGAGAGTGGCCCAAGAAGGGGAGAAGGCAAGATCTGTGGCAGGAAGAGAAGGGCACCAGGTGGTAGGCAGGGGAGGGAGTGGACAGGATGCAGACACACTCCAGAGAAGGAGGCCACTTCTAGAAGATCAATGGAGAGATGGGCCCCAAAGTCAGGGCGATGTGTAAAGGAGCTAAACTGTGCCGAAGAGCACATCAGCCTCAGGTAGCACCTGCAAGCAAGCCCCAGGCAAAATGTCCTGAACAGGGAGAAAGGGCCAAGGGCACAGCCTCCAAAGGCAGCAGGACCTCCTGCAGTGCCCAGGGCCTGAAGAGGGCAGCCTCGAATCCAGCAAGGAATTATCCAAAACTAGGCAGAGAACCTTCAGCACTGGAGGGTAGACGCAGACGTGGGCTGAAGTGGGAGGCTGGGGGCCCCGCAGCCCACCTAGCCAGGGCAGCGTCGACGTGCCCCAGCCCCGGCTGGCAATCCAAGTGGCCCGGCGGAGCCCCCACCCACCCACCCCCCAGCACCCAGGCGGGCCGAGGTGAGCAGAAGCAAACAGGCCTATGTCTGTGCCAAAAGTCCGTCAGTCAGCACAGCCCATCAAGTCAAGAGATCTGGCCCCTGAGGGCTCGTCCTCATCAGGCTTGTGCATGTGCTTTCTTTTCTCTTAATCTCCTGGCAAAGGTTGCTTTTGAAAAACTGAAAACAAAACAAAGGTGAACATCCCAACTTCCTCTGAGGGAGATGAGGCCTCTGTACCCCTTCAACAGCAGAGACTGATGGAACCCCAGGGCCTGCCGAGGGCTGAGGAGGCCAGCTCAGCTCGGCTCCGGGGAGCTGTGACAGCACAGGGGAGGGAACCCAGGCAACACCGCCCCCTCCATCGGGCCCACCCCGCATCCACTCTCACCTCCTCACCCTCGCCAGTGTGGCACCCTCTACCTTTGCTTCAATCTTACCTCCCCCTTCCCCAATCACAGACTCCAACATTCTAAAATTCTATCCACTCTGACCTAGCAATGTTGTTATACCACCTTTAAATTGAAAAACAATTCTGCTTCCAAGGCCACCTACCCTCCCAGGCCCAGTCTCGATGCACTCCTTCTACAAAGCATCCACCCAGCCCACTGCCCTCCCCAGGAGCTTCTTGTCTGAAGGCCTCTCTCTGGAGAGCCTTCCCCATTTGGCCAAGGGTTGGAGTGGACGGTGCCCTTGCCCAATCTCCCCTGGCCATCTCCAGGCAACTTAAGAGCTGACTTTCGACATCCCGAGGACAGCAAAGCACCCACCACGCAGCAGGTGCCCTGTGGGTACCTAGGGAAAGAGGAGAGGAAGAGAGAGAAAAAAAGGAGGGGAGGGAGGAGAGGCAGGCTAAAGGGCAAAAAGTAGCTTTAGATGGGCAAGAAAAACATATTTGACAAATGGAAGCTTAAATTTCCTTTCTTGGGTATGATTAGAGTTGGCATCTTGGGCCTTGACGGACCCAGCTCCCTTGCACTTGTCTCCAGGTGCAGCAGGAGGGGAAAGGGAGGGAGGGCCTGAGGGGGAAGGAGCCCACACTCCTCGTCTTCCCCTGTGGCGATATTTGAGCACAGCAAAGGGGCCAGCTGTGCCTCTCAGCCGCTGGCCGCGAGCTCCGGATCCGCTCTGAGTGGCTCCGGCCCTCCAACGTCTGTCTACCTGATGGCACAGATTACAGAGGACCAAGGGCACATTCACTCCGGAGGGTGTTGGTTTACTCAGTGTGTCGTGGGCAGAGGCTGCCTCCTAAGCCTGCCAGCTGCCGCACTGAGCTGCACCAGCTAAGGGTCCGCGGGCATCAGGACAAACCAGCCCCACCCGGCAGGGAAAGTTGCTAAGCAGTGGCCAGCAATGTGGCCAGTGTGGCAGCAACTTTACCCACAGGTCAATCTGACTGTGTATTTTCATTCTCAGTACTCGTATTGTTCCAATAAGTCAGGAGAGGACTTCTCTTTGAGGGGAGGAGAAGGCACCCAGAATCCTACCCAAGAAGCCACTTCCTCCATGCCTCTGTCACTGTCTCCACGGAGTCCATCCCACATGAGATCTGCCTCTCTTGTCTCTCAACATTCCAAGGGGACAAGGACCCAACCTCCCTGCCACAGTCAATCCACCCTCTCAGTGTTGGGAAGTTCTACCAGGTGACTAACTCAAACCCCTCCTGCGGCAGTCTAAGCTCTTTGTCCTGCATAACAGGACAAGGCAGAAGCTTCCAGCAGCAGCTTTGAATTCCTCCTCTCCCTGCACTTCTCCACGGCCACGTCGAAGTCTCAGGCCAGAAGAGCTGCCCTCTCCAGGAGTCAGTTCAGGATTTCACAGCAAAAATCAATTTGGTGCCGAATCTCAGGCTCTCGGCCTCCACACCCAGAACGTCACTGGCTAAAACCCTCTGCTCAGATACAAGGGGCACTTTGGGGTCCTTGGATCCTTTTCCTGAATTATTTGGAACCACTTACAGTCTTGCACTCCTCTTTCTTGTTGGTTCCTCCCACATCTTACCCCAAAGTTCAGAAGGCAAGAATGTCAAACCCTGCAAAAATATGTCAAGGGCGAGCATTTACCATGGGACACGTGCTCTCTCCCACTCTCCCTCCTCACCCAGAGCAGGCACGGGGGCTGGTCCCCACCCCCCACCCCCGCCTAACTGCCTCACTCCCTCCCCGAAAGGGGCCACTTTCTCACTACCCTCCATCATCCTGCCAGGACCCCGGGACTGAAGGGAGGCAGGGCTGCGGAGGCAGCTGGGGTAGCCGGGAGGCAGAGCTCGTGGGCTTTCTTGCTGCTCTGCCAGCCAGGGATCTGGAAACCCACTCAGCCTCCCCTTCTGCATAATGGGGCAAGCATGCCAGGCCACTCCAGGCACCGGTTCTAAGGCTGGAGAGAGATCAGTCCCAACAGCCTAAAGCATCTCAGGCTGCAGACAGATAATCTTTCAGATCAGATCATAAAATGATAGCTAGCAGTGCAGATGGCTGATTCTGGATCCAGACCCCCCAGGTTGGAATCCTGCCTTCACCATTTATTCAGGGCATCACCTTGGAAAAGCAAGTCCTTACCCCGTCTGTTCCTTTCCCCAGCTTCTCATCTATACAGTGAGAGCAGTAGTCATCAGTGGATGCTAATATGAAGGCCCTTACGTCTCAGTTTTTAAAGAGGCTCCAGGACAACGGTTGCCACATTCCAAAAGGGAGGTAGGAGAGCACCATGCATGGCTCACAAACAGAGATAGGTGACATCAAGAAAGTGAAAAGACAACCCACAGGATGGGAGAAAATATCTGCAAATCAGCTATCTGACAAAGGACTCATTTCCAGAATATATAAAGAACTCTTACTACTTAATAATAAAAAGGCAAATAACCCAATTTTTAAAATTGGCAAAAGATTTGAATAATCATTCCTCTATAAGAGTGGCCAATTAGCATATGAAAAGATGTTACACGTCATTAATTCCTAGGGAAATGCAAATCAAAACCACAAAGAGATGTCACTTCGCACCCACTAGGACAGCTATAATCAAAAAGTCAGATAATAACAAGTGTTGGTGAGGAGGTAGGGAAATTGGAGCCCCCCCCTACATTGCTGGAAGGAACAGAAAATGATGTGACCACTTTCGAAAATGGTCTGGAGTTTCTGTTCCTCAACACGTTCATCACAGAGCTGCCATATGACTCAGGAGAAATGAAAAGCATCCACTCAAAACCTTGTACCTGAATGCTCATAGCAACGTCATTCATAATAGCCAGAAGGCGGAAACATCTGGAATGTTCATCAACTGATGAGGAGATAAACAAAATGTGATAATATACATACAAAATATACTGATACGTGATATGACATGGATGGACCCTGAAAATATGCAAAGTGAAAGAAGCCAGACACAAAAAACCATATTTTGCATGATTCCACTGATAAGAAATGTCCGGAATAGACAGATCTACCGAGACGGAATGTAGATTAGAGGGTGTGTGAGGCCGGGAGCTGGGGGCGGGGACGGGGCAGGAAGGGGAAGTGACTGCTGATGGGTAGGAGATTTCTTTGGGAGGTGATGAAAATGTCCTAAAACCAGATTGTGGTCATGGTTGCACAACTCTAAATATATCCAAACCCCATTAATTGTACCCTTGAAACAGGTGGATTTATGATATTAAGTTATGTTAATATAGCTGTTAAATTTAAGAACAAAAGCGAGAGAGATGGCTGAAAAAGAGTTTTGTGGCTTTCAACTATACTCCCTATCACCCCCACCATCCCCCACACATATCAAGGGTGTAAAAAGATCAGGAAGTGGGAGATTATATGAGGACTTTTGGAGAGAGTGGTTTTAGAGAGAGCCCTTGCTAAGGGCTTCTCCCTCACCCCCGGGAGTCTGCTGAAGAACTCAACCTGAGGCCGCTGG
The DNA here is from genome assembly GCF_015220235.1 of Choloepus didactylus. NCBI lineage: Eukaryota > Metazoa > Chordata > Mammalia > Pilosa > Megalonychidae > Choloepus > Choloepus didactylus. Next base: position 110,723,474 of record NC_051315.1, read on the forward strand.
GGATGGAGCACATGAAACACTGGGCCCTGGCTCAGGCCTGAAAAGCCTCCAGGGTGGGAGGCAGGCGCTGGCTGCGGGGTCAGGAGCAGCAAGAGGGGCTGGGTCAGGCAACCGCAACCCCAGGCCCTGCGGAGGCAGAGGCCTTACGTGCCTGCTGTGGACTGAGGTGAGGGCCTGGGCCCTCTCGGATCTGGTGGGAGAGAGTCACAGGAGGCTGGAGGGAGCATGGGACCCCTGAGGAAGGGGTTCTGAGTGCGAACAGAGCTGCACTCACCCACTTTACGGAACAGTGAGAGAGAGACTTCTTAGCAGTGGTGGGGAGTGGGAGGGGTACCCACAGAAGTGCACAGGGGGCAAATCAAAACCATAATGAAGTATCACTTCACACCCACAAGGATGGCTGTTATTGGAAAAAAAAAAAAAACAGAAAATAACATGTTGGTGAGGAAGCGGAGAAACTGGGGCCCTCATGCGCTGCTGTGGCAATGTAAAATGGCACCACCGCCATAGAAGACAGCTTGGCAGCTCCTCAGAGAGTTAAATATAGAATTACCACATGACCCCGCAATTCCACTCCTGGGTATATACCCAAAGAAAGTGAGAACAGGGGCTCAAACAGATACTTGTACACCGATGTTCATAGCAGCACTTTTCACAGTAGCCAAAAGGCAGAAACAGATGAATGGATAAATAATGAAATGCGATCTATGCACACAGTGGAATGTTACTCCGTCGTAAGAAGGAATGAAGTTCTGGGACAGGCTGTAACATGAACAAGCCTTGAAAGAATGATGCTGAATAAATAAACAAGGCACATAAGGACAACGCTGTATGATTTCACTTACATGAAACACCTAGAAATAGCAAGTTTGTAAAGATGGAAAGTAAATTAAAGGTTACCAGGAGATGGAGGGGGGGGGACTATCACTTGGAGGTATAATGTGTTTGTAAATGTCTGAAATTTTTAAAGAAATTAAAAAAAAAAAAAAAGTGCACAGGAGAGAAATCGTCAACATTCAACACCTTCAGAATCCTCCACTGACAAGGAACCCAAGAGGCCACATCACCACGCCGCTGTCTCCGTACAGGGGTGCCTGGGCAATCTCACAATGGTGTTAGTCAAGCAAGAATGTTCCAGACTCTTCCCTCTTCTCTTCCCACCCCTAAAAGAAGCATAAGTCAGGAAAACAGAGGGGAAACCTACTGAGCTACACACACACACACACACACACACACACACACACACACACACACACCGCTGGTGGTCAGGTAGGAGCTGACAATGGGACGGAACTGCAACTTTGAATGAAGTATCAAGTTTTGAATGTTACACTGACCTGGGCATATTCATTAATGACCAGAGGACTTGTATCAGCTGAGAATAACCAGGAAAGGGATGGGACTTGCCTGAATGTCACTCAGGGGTAGGGAAAGCAGGATAAATTTAAAGGGCAGTGGTAGACAAAAGAAAGTGGCTTTATAATCACACCCAGCAAGTTCTGTTTGTTCAACCTAATAGTTACAAAACAGTGCCTACATAGTGGGGCTAAGGGAGGATTAGCCAAGAGAATGTATATTCAATGTTGCCTTTTCCCAGAAAATGCACAAGGCTAGCTATCATTTCATCAGTGTCAATACCATCGTCATCATCATCAATGCCATCATCATCATTGGTAGGGTTTTAGAGCTGAAATCCATCATCTTCAATTCACTGATAAGGAAATAGACCCAGAGAGGGGGAGTTACCTTACCAAGGTCACACAGCAAGCTGGTGTCAGAGACAGGTCTAAAAGTACAAGTCTCCTGACTCCCAAGAATGGAATTCCAGTGGGAACAGAGCCAGCCCTATATGGTTCCCAGAGAGCACAGAAGCAAGGGGGCATGGGATTATTTCTTAAGAGGAGAGGGACTGTATACATTCAAAATCATATCTATCTCTTCCCTCTGCCAGCACTTCCATGATAATAATAGAAACTACTGCCAACATAGCAAGCATCAGGTGCTCTACTTTTCACATTTCATCTGCATTACCTCACTGAATCTTAACAACAACCCTATGAGGAAGGTACTACTATTGCGCCCACTTTACAGATAAGGAATTTGGGCCTCAGAGAGGCCAAGCAACTTGACCAAGGAACACAGCTATAATCAACAGAGTTTGGAACCAGATCTTCTGTTTCCAGATCCCACAGTCTTCATCCCTATTATAGAGTTTAGCCTGTTCACCGTTCTTTCCAGCTTTCCACCTATGGCTTGTGACTTGTTTGAGCCAACGAAATGTGAGAAGTAAAGTGTGTTGTTTCAGGCAGAAGCCTCTAAGAGCCAGTGTGCAAGTCACTGTGTCCTCTTTCTACTGCAGCAGACATGATAGACACATATAGGAGAGGAAGCCACCATCGGCGTACGGCCGCTATGCTGATCAGAGATCCCCACCAATGCACACTGGACATGTAGCGCGTGTAAGAAATATGCTTTTGTTGGATTAAGCCCACAAAAGAATTTGGGGTTGCTCGTTACTGCAGCTTAACAGAGCCTCTCCTGACTGATACATCCACTAAGCTAAGCTGCTTCCCACTCCGAGCTCAACTTGGGAAGATCCGAGAGGGAAGCTCAGCAGGCCCATCTTAGCTCCTCACAAGTCACAAAAAGAAACGATAGGGCTCAAAGAACCTGGAAGAATTGCTGCCTAGTCCAAACCCCTCCTTTTCTAGGGAATAAAGAAGACAAAGTAAAGGAGTCACCAAGGACACCCAGACCCAAGTCCCAGTCCAATGTCTATCTGTCTCTGCCTGTCTGTCCTCTCTCCGGGTCTCTCATTTGGTTTCTCTCTCCTCACTCCCTGCCTGTTAGCTGTGTCTCTCTCTCCCTATTTCCTCTCTCTCAAAAAAATCAGAGAGTCCTTGGACAAGCCTAGCTCATGGAAGTCATCACAAGCAAGGGACTTCTGGATCCAGGCAAGGAGGTCCTTTCCCAGCTCGGACAACAGAAGTGGCTGAAAGCTCCCCTCTGAGGAAGGGAACTGCCTCTTCTCAGATCTTGAGGACTGAGAAGCTTGGGCACAAAACCAAACCCTGTTACTAGCCCTTCGCTCTGGTGGAACTGCCCACAGAAACAGGAAAGGCTGACAGGCACCAGGCAGGAAGAGAAACCCAGGAGTGGGGTGGACACCTGCCCCCTCCCCGGCCACCTCCAGCCAGGCCAGTGGACTTGTCACTTTCTCCCCCATTCTTTCTTTCAGCCCTGAGCAGTCTCCTTCTCAACCCCCCATCTACTCATCTCCCAGCCCCTTTCCCCAAAAACTCCCCTCTAAGTCATAAGAAACTCTAAACAACTCAATGTCCAAGGTCAGGGAAGGAGGCACCGTGGGTGGACAGTGAGGGAACTTGGGCTCCGGCAGCCTCTGGGCTTATCGGAGGTGGAAGGCAGCCCACATCCCTTGGCCTCGGGGCTTGCTTCCAAGAAGGTTTGCAATGGAACACTCTAGAGGAATGTGGAGCCTCCTCTGTGCAGCATAGGCAAAATCAAGGCCCCGCTCCCACCCATGGGGATCTGGGATCTGGGCATGGGGCTTCAGAACTCAGGCCAAGGAGCTAATGGGGCTTCTGGAGGCTGTAAAACGTGGTGTCAGCCAGAGAGCTGAGCTGGCAGGCTCCAGATCAAACCAGAGGAAGACAGAGAGTGCCTGCAAGGAGGAGGCTGGTGGGGGCCAAATCTCTCCCCACAACCCAGCCCTGGACCCCCACTCCCCCCAGGGCATCTGACTGCCGCAGCCACGTTGCCCATGAAGAGGCACAGCTGTCCCTTTTCCCTCTTCTCCATGGTTCTATTTCCAGGACCCATCCAACAGAGAAATGGGCTGTACCATATGGCAGTGAGCTCCCCGTCATCATAAGGATGTGAGGAAAAGTTGGACAAGCATCCTAAGGGGCCAGCTGAATCACGTAACGTGTGGGGCTGAAGTAGCTGAGTTCCAAGGAAGGTGGAAAGGGATCAGGATTCAAATAACAACTCCACCACTTATGGCATGACCCACAGCAAGATCGCTAACCTCTCCACTCTTTCATTTTGTCATTCACAAAATCACAGTAGTGGAGCATGAACTGAGATTGTGCAAAGCCAGGCTCCACTGGTGGGGGTTCCTTCCCCTTTGGCAAGTCCCTGCCCTTTCTGAGTCTCAGCTTCCCCACTGTGGAAGGAGGGCATCAGGGAGGCTTTATGATAGGCCCGCATCACTTCAGCCTGGGAGGTCGGCCTGCAGAAAACCAGAAGTCCCCCATAGGGCCCTTCTTCCTTCATTTTGCAGCTGAAGTTGATCCCGGAGGTCCCAAAAGAATGGACCAGCACTTTAAGTGTCACCAAGCTGCTAGCTCTAAACACAAATGGGTTTGGGGGAGGGACGGGGGAGGGCAGCAAGGAAGGGGTTAAATATAGAGCAGTTCCTGAGCTGGTGGCTGAGCAATTAAGTCAGGACACTTGGAGGGCTTTCCTGAGGCCAGCTCTGGCCCAACACAAGGCTTGGAGAGGGCCGAGGTGGGGGCGCAGGCCAGAGATGATATCTGTCCCGAGTGCCTAACCTCTGGCCCCTGCACTCCCCTCCAAGTTCCAGGGGGCTGGCCTGGCCAAAATAGAACAAGTGGGCCGCTTCCAGAAATGCCTGGTCTCACCTTAGACACACTCCCCTCTCCCTGTTTGGAGCAGCCAGCCCCTCACCAGAGGAATTCCCCAGGGAGGGCCCACAGGCTGTCCCTGGACCAAAGCCCTGCTGAAAACCTGCTCCAGGCACCTGCTGGTGTCCTGGGCACTCCACTCCTTCCAGAACCTCCTGTCTCATCCCCTCCCTCATCCCGAGAGGCAGGACAGGAGGTGGTCTTGTCTGCCCAGGGGTGACAGCTGAGGTCAGCAAGTTCCAAATTTGTAGGCGAGGAAACTAAGACACAGAAAGGCTAAATAATTTGCCCAAGGGCATGCAGCTAAAAAATATGGGAAGCTGAGATGTGAACCCAGGCAGCCCAGCTCTGAAGCACACAGGCTTAACCACTGCACTATAGCACCTCATGACAAGCCTTCCTTTCCTGGGCCATGATCGCCACAGAGGGCAGGCAAAGCTGCCTTGGGAACCACCCACGCTCTACAAGGCCATCCATCCAGTTCCAGGACCTCTCTAGTGAAGGGTCCAGCCCCTCCTGGCTCCAGCTCAAAACATGGGGATTTGGTGACGAGCTGCTCGTACCCCAGCCAGCACATGAGCTATGGGAGACTTGCCCCACTGGGGAGGCAGATGCAGGCCTCCCACCTCCCTTTCTCTCTGGACTAGAGAATTAGCCAGAAGAAGATGCTTCTACCTCTGGGTCCCAGAACTTCAAGCCCTCCAGAACAAGACTGGGGTAATAGTCACCGCTCCTGCCTCAGCCACCAAGGCCTCCTGCCTCGGGGCTGGCCTGGCTTGTTTTCCTGTCCCTGTGGGGGGATACAGAGGCAGCAGCATCAGGAAGTGAGCTGTGGAAGCAGGGGTGAGGGGGTTTGGGGGAGTGGGGGGGTCTCCCCTGGTGACCACCCGGCTGGGCAGCTCTGGGACCCAGACACAGCCCCATCAAGCCAGGCCAGGGAAGAGACCAGCAGAGCCTTGAGCTGCTTCCCTGCCATCCCTTCCCACCCTCAGGCACGGGGCCAGCTTTTCAGTCTTCAGACAGGAGCCCCTCTGTCCCTGCAGGACGAGCTGACCTTTAACTGGCCCCAAAGTCCCCACTGAGTCCAGGCCCCTGCCTGGGGGAGCAGATCAAATCAGAGAGAGGAGGGGCGGGCAAGGGGGCAGGAGGGGCCTTCCCTTACCCCATCTGCTCTTCTTCCTTCCCTCACGGCCTATCTCAGGCCCTGACTTTCCCATGTCTGCTTCTTCCACCCTTAATTATTTTACCTTTTATTTGCCTGGCACTTTATAGTTTACTAAATGTTGTTACATTTATCATTGCACTGAATCCACACCAGGGAGAGAGATGGGGAGACATTGGAAATTCCTCCAAATGGCCAAGTGTTCTTGTTAAAAATGCAAACATCCCAGAAGGATGAGCAATTAGGCTGGCAGCCACTGGTATCACAGAACTAATCATCTCCCCAGCTGCTCTCTCCTGGCACTCAGCCCGAGGGCCCAGCTCGGGGGAGCAGAGGACTTCGGGAGAGGAGCCTCGGTGGGGTGGGGGCAAGAAGGGGCTGAGGAACGACAGTGGGCACGAGGACAAGCCATCTACTTTGCACCCCCTCCTCCCACCTCTCTCCTAAATCCATCACATATTCTGATGTCTCCAAGGGAGCAATTTCATTCAAGAAAAGGCCTAAAAGACTTTCACAGTAGTCACCAAACTGACAACATTGGAGCGGGGGTTGGGGGGCAGGTTGTGTCGAGGAAGGAGGCCAGCCGGAAGGGCCACAGGCCTGGGCCACAGGTCTGAGGAGGGCACAGCCCAGTCCCAGGACAGGCTTCCACTCAGAGGACAAGTCCAGAGGCTGGTTTCTGGTAGCCTTGAAAAGGCACATCCCAGAGCATGGGGATAAATCAAGATGTCCGTCCTTCAGGGGTCTCAGTTACCCCAACTGAAAATGGGTTCACGTTCTGGAGGGTCTATGACAAATCAGGGAAGCAAGCTGCACCCAAACCCCACACAGAGCATCTCAAGACGTCACTGGGCTCTGACCCCTTCCCACATCCCATCATGCATATTTAAATGAACCACATAAATAAATACAACTCATCTAGAACTCTCTCAAGAGTTGAATTGAGTTGCAGTCGACCATTTGACATAATGTTAGGTTTGGGAACCAAATTAAACATATTTTAATTTCAATTCTGCAGCTTCCTTTTCAAATTTTGGAGACTATCACTTTGTTTTCAGCACTCAGACATTTTCGTTGGCTGTTGAAAGCCTAGAGGCCCGAGATGCTGTGTCTGCCTTCCTAGTGCTCTGACCCCAGAGAACTCTGGCAGCAAGCCTGAAGAAATCCAATGATGGGTTTTAAAGGAATCTAATAAAGGCTGTGTTTGCAGCACTGGGGTATCTCTGAGGCCAGTAAGATCCTTCACACTCCCCTCAAGGCCACCTCCTCCAAGGAGCCCTCCCTGGCCTCTCCAGCTCTCAAGAATCCCCTCCTGCCAATCTCAGAGCATCCACTGTCTGTGGGACTCATTTGGCACCAAGGGTGCGCCCCTGTGACACCCCCATTTGGCTGCTTTGCTGCATTCTCGAGCTCTGTCCTCATTATTTAACGTATTCAGGTTTTGCCTCATCTTCCCCCACGGAACTGTGAGCTCTCAGAGGTGCCTCGGACTTCTCTGCTTCACTCCGAGCCACCCACCTCTGCCTCTCCTCAGACCAGCTGAGAACATGGGAGTGGCAGAGCAGTGGCTGGGCCGTTTGGAGAGGGATGGGGGCTTGAGGGACGGGGCTGGAAGCCGCTGGTCCCCACCTACCCTCCATGCCATCATCCCGGTGCCCACTGAAGTTGTCATAAGAATCCCAGCGGATGAGGGGGTCGGAAGTGTTATAGTCCACAGACACACTGGGCCCATTCTCCAGGTGTTCCATGCCTAAGAGGAGAAAGAAAAAGAGATCAGCAGCCGGAACACAGAGGCAGCCAACAAACTCCCCTACGGAGGATCCCTAAGGGACTTCTCGTTTTCTCGAGCATTAGGGGAGGGGGGGACCAGCAGCTTAAGTTGGAAGGAGAACCTAGGAGTCTGGTTTCTTGCATTCTTAAAAAGGCTCCTTCCAGGTCATGGGGTAAATCAGGACAGGGGCACTGAGGAATGAAGACCCCTGGGAGAAAGCTGGGGGTGCCCTTTGGCTGGATGTCTGCCTCGTTCTCTTCTCCATCCCAGGGGCCCCGGGAGCAGTGTCAGGAGACCAGAGAGGCTGCTCCTGGAGTCAGGGGAAGGGAGTGTGGGAGAGGCTTGAAGTGGGCCACATGGAGTCAGGGACAATAGGGAAGCCAGGGCTAAAAGGTCATCTCAGCCATCCCTCTGCCCCCACTTAAGATGCTCTGCACCCCAGCCAGAGACTTGAGGGGAGAGGCAGAGCCTCTCCCACCTGTTTAGAGAAAGCCCCAGAAACCAGAACAGTGCAAGCTGCAAGGCAGGCCTTCCAGGGTGAGTTACCCTCTTGGCCTGGCAGCCCTTTCTTTACTCCATCCAGAGTCCCTCTGCCTGTAACCTAACGTCATCCCCTCCCATTCTGTTCCCAAATAAGATAGGAAACAACTGGTCTCCACATATAACCAGTCTGGAGGCTTAAAGGTTATTATTAAATCAGTCTACTCGTCTTCAGGTTGAATCACCTTAGTTCTCATAAATATTCATTGTCCATCCAGCATCTCTGAGTGTCCTCCAGCACTCCCTCCAACTCCATAGCCATCAGCCTCTGAATATAACAGGATTATGACCTAATGGGGTCAGAACTGTTTATCCAACCCAGCGCCTCTCTGTCTGCTTTTTTATTTTTATTATCCAGAGATTAAGTCACTGGTTTTTGTTTAGCTGGGGTCCACTCTGATATCCAGATCCTTTACTGCTGACCCCCCTCTCAATCACAGGTAACTTGATAATCGTAAAGCACACCTGTGGGAGGATGATGGGGTGGGATGGGACAGGTCAGGATGGAAGGCAAGGGGTGGGAGAACAGATTCTAACTTGGCTAATACCTTGAATTTTCTCCGGTCCATAAGAAAATACAAATTCCACTTTGCCATATTCTGGAAATCGATCATCTGAGAAAGGAGAAGGAAAAACAAAAATAGGCAAGTAATTTCTGAGAAGGACTCCATAAAAAGTTTTCTTCTTGAAAAAATTAATGTATGCATCACATGGTAATAAGTAATACATAATTTAAACATATAGCTATGCAAAGAAAAGTAAGGCTACTGCCTATCCTAGCCCTTGTCCTTATTTCTCCACTTCTAACCATGTCTGTTTTTTTGTTGTATCAATGGTTACCTCCAAGACTCTAAATAATAACCTATGCCAATATTTCTAAACACACCAATTTGAAATAATCTCTATTGATTCATCACCATGAAGATTAATAATTTGGCTCACTTATACCAGCTCACCTCCCTTCATCTTGAATCTAGCTAGTTTTATCATCATCATCATCATTGCCATTACTATTATTAATGATATCAACAGGTTGATATCAGATTTATCAATCTGTTGATCGCCCTTGAAAACTTTACATAGTCAAACCTTGATGTCCTTATCTATAGATTTTAGAAGGTGTCTCTTGATTCCTACCACATAAGGGGAAGAAATTTGTTTCCCTCTCTTCCCTCTACCTCTCTCCAATCCTGCCTATATTTTGTCAGCTATACCGTTATTTTTCCTTAAGACTGCTAACATTTACATTCTGTTCCGTGACTGTAACTGCATCGTGGGTGTTTGCCCTCCTGGCTCCAGTGTGGGGCTCAGCCCCTCCTCCTTGGAGCCCCAGGCTCCCTCAATGCTGTCTGTCTTGGGCTCAGTCTAGACACAGATCACCAGCTGTAGGAAGGAGTCACAGCAATATACGGGTCCCCTCCCTGGGGCCTCTATCACTGCAGAGTGAAACTTGTGTGTCTCTTTCTCCCAGGAGACTGTGAGCCCCCTGAGGGCAGAACCTGGCTGCTTTCTGTCTGTATCTCCAGGGCCTAGCACCCACCAGGTGCATAGAGACATGCAAGTGATGCTTTGGGGATGGATGGAAGGGCAGATGGATGTGGCTCTGTTGAGCCTGAATGTGAGACAGCTAAAACCTCACATGGATAGAGGAAGGGTGCAGAGGGGTCTCCTGAATGCTCACTGCTTCCCTCACTGCTGCCCAGCCCCTCCACTACTGCTCTTCCATCTCACAGGAGAAGAATTTCTTGCTATGTCTGCCTCCCCACTCGTGAGATTTCTGAGCTCCACCAAGTCAGAGACCATGTCATTTTTTTTTTACTTTGAATCCCCAGCACTTGGCACAGAGCCTGGCACAAAGTAGATGCCCAATGAACACTGAAAAACATTCTTATCAGTAAGACAAAGGAAATACAGGGAAAGTAGTAGGAAAAGGCTACAAGATATAAAACAGCCCAGGGATTTGGGGGGCAGGGGCAGTGAAGACCATATTTATCTCCACTTCACTGAAAACCCAGATCCCCAGACCATCCCAGCCTCAAACATTCCCTCCCATAGTCACGAAAACACCCTGAGACTTGGCAGACCATGTGACTCAGAAAAGACAGTCCCCATGCCCTCCCCATTCACTCAAGCTGGGCTCCCCACCCTGTCACAGGAGCCTCTGCATTGGCCCTACCCCCAGGAGCCCACCTTTGAAGGCATCATCGAGGTCTTCCTTCCCAAAGACAACACCCAGATCATGGATGGCACATGTGTGGAACTGCACACGGAAGATGACGTCTCGAGCTGGGCTCCGGAACTTCTTGTGGTAGCACTTGAGCTGGGTGGGAAAAGGAGCAGAGCCAGTCAGGGCCCTGGGGGTGGGAAACCAGGTCTTGAGGACCATTCTTCTCAGCTCCATTGACAGGGCTCACCCCAAACCCAGTGAGGAAGAGGTCACTCACTTCCAGAATGGCAGAGAGCTGGAGGCCAGTCTTGCCCTAAGGAGACAAAACAGTCCTCCCAAGAAGTTCCTGCATATAAGCTAGAATGGAGAAATTGGAGTGGATTTAAATTGCAGCAGGAGGGAGCCCTTGTCACCAAAAGGAAGCCTTAGAGATGCTCCAGAAGAAGGGAACAGCCCATAGGAGGGGATGTCTAACTCAGAGACAGGGGAGTGGACAACGGACCACTCGAAAGGCCTTGCAGGAGCTTTGAGAGCCCACGATTCCAGGGCTGGCAGCCCACCAGGCTGTCTGGAGAGGCAGGAGGGGGCAGGAAGAGAGAAGGGAGGAAGAATAAATGAGGATGGGAGTCAAGATAGAGCGGTGACACTCACCAAGATGTCTCCCTTCAAAAGCAGCCCTGGCTCGATGGTGATGCAGATGCTGGTCTGGCTGTCCCCCTGGACGTTGCTGTAGGAGGGAGGGGTCCGAGAGAGAGAGAGAGAGAGTCACTGAGAGTGGGGGCAGAGGGTGCGTTTTCTCCCTGCTGCGCCTCTCCCAGCAGCCTGACTGGGAGACCTTCCCCTGCTCCATCCCCTCAGTTCTCTCAGGAGGAAGAGTCCAGACTGATGCTGACTTCTGGCTGGGCTCCTGCTCTTCACCTCCCACCCCCGGTCCTCAGCCTGGGGCCTTGGACATCCCTGGCCTCTCGTTCCCATGGATACCTACTAGATGCCAGATGTATAAACAGGTTGCATGGCCTGGTAGATCCGGAGAAAGGGCCGACAGCCTGTAAGGGAGGGGCGAGTGTTAGCTGAGAGTGTAGAGGGAGGTGGGCAGAGAAAGGAAGGAAGAAATGGGGGAGGGAGTGGCAGGAAGGGGAAAGAGGAAAAAGAAAAAGAGGAAGGAAAAAATAGAAAGGTAAAGAAATACTAACTTTTCCTTCGTAAGGCATTTTAAGTTCACAAAACATTGCCACCTCCCACATTTCAGGCCAGCATACATTGCAAATATGAAACCCATATTTTTCAAAGAGCAGACGGGGGCTTAAAGAAGGCTCAGGAAGTGGTGCAGTTAAGACTCCGACCCAAGCCTTACCATCCTGGAGCCAGCATGCTTTTTTACCACCCAAGGCTGCCTCTTGAGAGAAGGAGATGGAAGACAGCAGGAGGGAGGTTGGTGGGGAAGGGAAGCCAGAGGGCTCCGACAGATACCTCCTTTAGACTCGAAGTTGGGGATGCCATGCATGATCACGTGGTGCAGAAACAAGGGCTTGTTGTTCATTTTGATGGCACCCGAGAGCAGCCCACTGAAGTAATGCACATACCTGCAGCAGGGAGAGGGACAGCTTCAGCAAGGGCCAAGACCCCAGCCACCATGAGGCCTTGGGGGTAGGGATCAGCCTAGGGCAGCACTCTTGGAGAAAAGGGAAGGTGGTGTGGCTCTGCTCCAATCGAGGAAGGAAAAGGAGTTTGCAAAACCAGAATCCCAGGGGTTGGTGCTCTAAGGGCTAAATACTCCCCCCGTCCCATCGCTCTTAACCCTTGATGTCAGGGTCTGAACAAATGGGCCAGAACTGGAAGGACAAGGGATGGGGTTGGACATCAGGAAGAATCTCTCAAGCTTGTAAAGGGAAATTTGTTGCAGAGATAACAACAGGCTGAGGGGCGGGAGACCAGGGTTGGCATAAGGTGTCTCCATCAGTTCTGACAGGCTGCGATTTCTTCTCTGGGGAGACTCAGGAATTGGGAGACCCCGGAACTGGGAGACCCCATGTGCCTGGGCTAACTGGAGTCCCAGGTAGGGGGGTAAGCTGGTACCCTAGGCTTGGAGCTGGGTCACGCCAGACATCCCACTTGGAGTTTGCTAGCACCCCCTGGTGGCCAGCACGAGTATCTCCTTCCTGCTTCACTCCCTGCCCAAGAATCTCAGGCTGGACCAAAGTCCCTTCCACACATCCCTGACAGATGTCATTAAGCTGCTCACAACTGTACAAGGCTGGCTGGTCAACCATAAGACAGCTTTGACACGCTCACACCACGCCCACCCCAAGCTCTCCGCTGCTGATGCTCACCAGCCCCGGTTCTGCTCCCAAAGACCCCAGAGTCACATGAAAGTCCTGAAAATCATAATTAAGAGAGTAATAATTATAATCCTATACTTTTTTTCATGTCCCTCTGAAGTCCCTCTGAATAGGTTGTTTCATTTGATATTTGAGGATAACTAATTTCCGATAAGTATTCCAACCTCTGGGTCAACATGCCCCAATTCTTCTAACAGAGATCCTGTTGGAAGCATGGAAGGATTAACCCACTCACAGCCCTAGACTGGGAGAAAATCACATCCAGGAAGGGCCATAGGCCTCCCAGAGACACACAGCAAGACGGCGCAAAGCCGGGAGTGGGTGAGCAGGAAAGGAAAAGAAGTCTGGGGCCCTGACACATCTGTCCGCACTGCAGGCCAACCCGCTGCTGTTGCCTGGTTGGCCCTTCCTCCTTTCCCGATTGGCCAGAGGACGCCCAGCTGGGTCAACTAGACCAATCAGAATGCATGCCAAGACGTGGCGGGGGCCAATAGGAACTCCTTGAGGCGGGTGGGACCAGAACCCCAGGACCATGAGGAGGCTCCCCTCCTGTCTCTTGGCTCTTGGCCTCTGTCCCTGGGCCTGGGTGGGGCCACCTCGGACTACCCAAGCAAGATAATCTGATCGGCACCACCGGCTCCTATTCAGGCCCCTGCCCAGCCCCCAGCCCCGTTACTCAAACCGGAAACCCGGAATGGCGAGGTTCCTATCAGCTCCCCTGATCGTGCCAACAGGATGTGTCTGTGTGTTTGGGGACAATGAGTCCGGGGGTGGGGTGACAATGAGTGAGGAAGCTGCCGGCAGAGCCCCTCCCTCCGTCTCTCCCCGCCCGCCTCTCCTCCAACAGCGCCATTCCCTGCAACTGACACCAACCAGAAGGCGGGAAAGTGGCAACAAAAGCATAATAAAACCAAGCATTGCACTTTCACGTTTGGGCACAGACAGAATTCCCCACCCATAGCTCAGATATGAGCTGCAAGGCAGACACAGATAATGTAATACACTCACCCACTAACTGCATGCTCTGTAAGCACGCTCCAAGCACTGTAGAGTCCCTGAACAATGCTGTTCCTGGGAGGTAATGCTGATCCCCACCCTCCAGGCTTCCACTGCTCAGCTCACAGATGTGATGGCTCTGCCCACTCTCTCCAAGCTGCGTTATGCCACAGTAACAGCACGCTCCTTCAAGGCCAAGGGCCACACCCGTGACCACCAGCCACATATGGTGGACCAGGGACTAAGGAGCTACCACTTGACCTTTACTTCTTTCCTCCCTGAGACTTGTTCCCTAGGCAGACTTTCATTGATCCACAGCTGCTGACCAGAATTTGCTGCACATGAAGACATCCCATTTCTGATCCCTGACCCAGAGGCTGGCCCCTAGCTCTCTTGTGCCAGTTGTAAGGCACTGGGTTACTTGAGGACTCACTCATTCCTTCCTGGGCTTCCACTACAATGGCTGAGGCAGCCCCTAGCTGGGCCAGCACACTGCAAGCCAGCCAAGCAAGGCGGGAGGTGACGGGACGCATGATGGAAACCCTCAGCGTGGAGAGGCTGGGAAGCTCCAGCGCCCCGCAGCTCTGGGGTCCTGCTCACCCAGGTAGTGTTTCAAGGGGCTCATAGAGTTGCTCGTGGCTTCCAGGCTCTCGCACTTGCTGTCCCCTCTACCTTGATCCTCTAACCCTGACCTTCACTAGGATGCTTCCTTCTCCCCACTCAGATCTCACCTCCCATGTCACCTTCTCAGAAAGGTCAGTCACTTTGCATTGGCCCCTCACATCTACCGCATCACTCCCTATCCCATCACCCTGCATTGTGTATTTTTTTTTCCTTCTAAGCACTCATCACTCTCTGAAATGATCTTGATTGTTGCGTACTTGTGTATCATCCACACCCTCTCCTCCCCCCAGAAGGTAAGCCCCATGAGACCCCATCTGATGATTCAGTACTGCATCTACAGTGCACAGAACAGTGTTGCCACATCATAGGCTGGGGGACAGCCAGTTCATGACTCCCAGCCACAAAAAGGGTTGGGCCCAAGTCCCATTCTCCAGTTCTCCAGTTTGGGCTTGGGCTCCCCACCACTCTGGCTCCCAGTCCCCTTGATCAGACACCATTAAACAATGAGTCCCCACAGAGCAGAATGCAGGAGCAGCCCTCAGGACAGTGGGCATCACAACCCGAGGACAGAGCCCCAGCCCAGGAGTTAGGAGCCTTCGTGAACATTCTAGCTCTACCAACACACTATGGGCCCTGGCCATGCCACTTCTCCTCCCTGGGGGAACTTTCGTCTATAAACAGGGACATCCCAGATCTTCAAGTGGGGACTCATCATTATTAAGATTTGGCTCAAATTCCTCTCCTCTGAGAAGTATTCCCTGCCCATCCTCATCAGAGTCACCTCATCTTTGTCCCGTCAGCTCCCCTCTGCATTGCTCTTCTCTTTTCTTCATCGCACCTGTCACTATCCGAAATTGTCATGTTTGTATGTTTACTTATTCAATGTCCATCTCAATAGAATATCAGCTCAGTGAGGACAAGGACATTGTCCTGTTCCCCTGCACTGTGTGGAACATAGGAGAGTGCCTAAAACATGCCAAATGAATCCACGAGTCCGTCCGTCCGTCCGTCCGTCCATTCGTCCATCCATCCATCCCTTCCCTGCTTCTTGCCTGGAACACTATGAGACTCTAATGAGGTCATGTTGTGAGCCCTGGTAAAAAATTTAAAGCCTTCTCAACAGAAGGTGACCCTCATTGTCAATCCCTGTGACATCAGCCTTCTGATGACTCAAAGCACAGAGGCAGTCCTGCCACCAGGACCAAGATTAGCATGTGCCTTCTCACATAGCCACCTCCTTACCCTCCAGGCCAATGCCTCTCCCACAACCCCCCACCCCACCTCAGGAGCTATCTGCCATGACAGTCCACCTGCCCACCCAGGCTGGCCCACGGGCTCACCCACATTCCTGAGTGCACACCCCTCCAGATGCCCATGAGCTGGCATCTGAACACGTGTGCTTGGTACATCTCCACCTCAGCATGACTTTGTACCCCCGAGGGTACTTGTGTCCAGTTCCCATGTATGGCAAGCATGCACACGCATGCAGAGACCCACCTTCTCTGGGACGGCTGGCCAATGGGAACAATCTTATCCTCGTAGAAGCGCTTCATAGCAAACCGGTCCAGCGCCTGGTCCGCACTGAGAGAGAGAAAGGCAGTCAGAGGAGACGACCCCCACATCCAAGGGCCCTTTGGCCCCCACCCCTGCTGCCCAGGTCTGCAGAGCCCTCCAACCATTCCCGGTGCCATCTTGTGGTGCAGAGAAGCTTTCAGGAAAAGGGTGCTCCAGCATCTCTCCATCCAGTGAAGTGCAGCATCCAGCACACAGGCTTTGGAGCTGGACAAGTCTACCTCTTATTAGCCATGTGTTGGGGGCATGTTACTTAATCTCTGTGATCTTCATTTTTCTCTCTTGTCAAATGAGCATGCTAACCACACTTTCCTCAAAGGTTGTTATGGTGACTGAGTGCAATAACATCTATAAAGAGCTTGGCACATGGGGGCACATGGAAGGCACACAGAACGTGTTCACATTAAGCTAAGGTTAGGCTGGGTTGGGTTTCTTAGTCAGAAAACTACTGTCCTAACTGCAACCCCCACAGAGTGCTCAGAGAGATCATTTTAAAAGACAGATCACAGGCTGCCCTGTTCTGGACTCTCCAATGGCTCTTATTGACTCGCAGGTCCTCATGAAGGCCTATAGGCGCTGGGTCTGGCCCTGAAGACCCCTCCCACTACCCAGCTTCATCCCCGAGGCTCTTCCTCTCACCCCAGACAGAGAACCCCTTGCATTCCCACCTCAGGCCCCTGTACTGCCTCCTCCCACCACCTGGAAGGCCCAAACTTTATAAACCCAGTCTCCCCACCCCCACTCTTAACTCAGGTCTCTACTCAAATGACCCCTCCTCAAGAGGCCTCTGACCACACCACCCCTTCCCACTGCCTTACTCACTCATGGTACTTGTCATCTGGTCTTACATTTTGTTCATTTACTCACTGAATGCCCATGTGGTCAGCCTGGCTTTGCCCTCTGCTGCACCCCCAGCACACTGCCTGGCACAGTGGATGCCCAAGAAGCATTGAATGGGTAAACAAATGAATGAATCCCTCTGCCTCTCAGCACAATGGAATCAGAGTGGGATTCATCCACTGGTTGTTTCCTAATCTTACTCCAAAATATCTACGTGGAAAGCGGGCCCTGCTGGCCACAGGCGGAGAGATGGATGAAACAACCTCGAGATGGTTCTGCTGGCCCCAGATCTGGCCCCACATTTCTTTCTGACTCTCTCCTTGCTCACCCAGGGAAGCAGAAAGCAATCTGGCAAGGAAAAGTGGCCCCAGAAAGCTGGTCTGATGGGGTATCCGGGATGGCCCTGCTTGCAAGGCTGCCTCCCCCGGGGCCCCAGGAGGGACCCTCCTTCCTTCTGCCTTCTGCCCCAGGCCTCTCTGCCTCCGAGCTGAGCAGACACCTTCTCCTCTTCTTACCCTCCACCCCATTCCTCATTGCTCTCGTTCCCTCTTCCTCATCCTCCAACCCCAGGGAAGGAAGAGGCCCCTGGGGCAGGGGCTCCTGCTGTCAACGTTCAGAGGATGGGGAGGCTCAGGGTCCCTCTTACCTGGCAGAAATGTTGCTGTAGTGCATGTAAGCCGCAATGACCACACCTATCCTGCCTCGGTTTCCCTGAAATAGCCCAAAGCACAGACCCTTTATTTCCAAGGCTGATGCTACTGCCCAAGCACCCACACAGAATCCTTGACAGAAACAGGGCAGAGGCTGGAGAGGGGTGTGGTTCTAAGGGACAGTCAAAGGAGAAAGGTAGGGGCAAGGGTGGGAAGAGGGGCTGAGGCTCAAATAGAAGAAACACCATTCACTGCTTTTGAGGGAGTCACAAATGGACCCCCGTTCCTAGTGTTCCCCCCTAGGACAGAATCTATCATCCCCTAGAAAAGAGAATACACACACAGACATGCATGTCATGCAACCCAAAGAGTCCTGCAGGTAGACACACTCTTCCAAGAACACACTCAGGCACACACACCCCACACCCCCTGCTCTGACCTTGTTGTGCAGAACGACCACGTTGTGGGGGTCAGCATTGAGCCAAGTGTCCACGGCCTTGCAGACACTGCAGATCTTCTCCAGGGCTGGGGTGTGTAGGTCGGGCCAGCCAAATTCCAGTACCTTTGGTCCAAGCCACGAGTGAGAAGAGAGTGGAGGCCCTGGAGAGCCAACCAGGGCAGCGGGAGCAGCACAGGCAGCATTTGCTGGAACAGCGGCCACCGGCAGCCAGGCCGTGGCTCCCGCCCTACCCATCAGGCCAGCTGGGTGGCGGGGGGTAGCAGGCAAAGGGCACATCCCAGGACCACAGACGCTGGGCCCCTAGTCGGCTCTGTCACTAAGTCACTGCAGGGCCTCAAGGAAGTCATGTCCTCCTCTATGAGCCTCAGTTTCCTCATATGTGAGTAAAACAAAAGCTTGAAGCTGATGACCCCAAGGCCCCTTCTGATGATTCTGACAAAATGCTGAGGGACCCTGGCATTGCCCTCGAGGTCTCCTTCCACAGACAGCCCTGAGCTTGGTTGGCTAAGGGCAAAAGAGGGAAAGGCAAAGGACTCCTGGGTGCCTGCGGGTCTTTTCCAGGCCCAGGAAAAAACATTTTTTATTTTACAGCCAATGAGAAATTTCCAGGCCAGCCAAGGAAGCCTGAAGGGGACAGAAAGGTAGATCTAAACTCACAGAAAAGAACTGCTTGGAAGGGCCCTAGAGCCCTTCTAATTCAGCCAGTCCATTTTCAGAGGCTCGAAGTGAGGCCCAGAGAAGTCTGTCTCCTGCCCAGGGTCACACAGCAACGAGGCCCACAGTCCAGGGCCTTTGAGCAAATGTCCATGGCAAAGCCCCACACACAACCCACTGAGCCAACAAAGGAAAAACTGGCAGCAGGAGTATCTAAAGAAGAAACTCCCAACCATTTTAAATCTAAGATACTTTTAAATGAAACTAAAAATCTCATGACCCCCACCTCACATCAGAGCTTTTATGTGCTCTCCCTGGGGGGTGGGAGGAAGGCACCAGCCTGGGCACAGAATCACTGTACCAAGCTTTACTTTCTGTAATTTGTATTATGAAAATAAATAAATACATTTATATTCCATTTTCCAAATATAGGATGGCATTTTAACTTTAAATAGACTTTTCAACCTGCCCCCCCACCCCGATTCCAATGTGTCCCCCGCAGAGGAAATCATGGAGACAGGGAGCAGGTCTGCTCTCCCTCTCTCCCAGGTGGGCTCATCCGCTCACCTTGGTGTGGAGCTTCGTGATGTCAGGTCTCCGCTCAGAGAGGTTGAAAAGCTAGAAGGAGAAAAAGGAGGAGATCATGAGGAGGAGAGGTGGAGATGGAGAAGGTGGCAAGGAAAGCCACTGGCTCACAGCGGGGACTGTGGTGTCATCTCCAACTTCCTCCCCAGAGCCCTCTCCACTGATGGGCAGAGCCTGCTGCCCTCTCACAGCCAGGGCCCTGCACCGCGGCCAGCCACAGGCGGGACCTGGGCCTCCCGGGCCTCTTCTCTCTCAATCTCTCTCTCCCTCTTTCTATCTCTCTCTATCTCATCTCTATCCATCTCTCTCCCTCCCCCTCTCCTTCCCCCACTATCAGACACACACTGATTTACAAGAACTCAACTATTGGTTCTCAGGGAAAAAAAGGAGAGCGAAATAGACAGTCAGCCATTCCCCAGAGTGAGTGGACATCCTGAACTGAAGATGAGAAGGGGTGGCACCGCCTCAGGTCCCACATGCCACCCCAAGGAGGGCATCTCACACACTGAATGGGCATCTGCGGTTACATGGTATTTTGACCATCCCTGATTTCCATTGCACATGTTGGCTTTAGAACCTTACCCCACACAACATGCAACTGCTCTGTGGTTGGACATTCTCCACCACAGGGTACAAACCATCCTGTGGGGACCCTCTTGGCTACTTGGCGCCCGTCTTCCATCAGAGTCCCTATGACACCTGTGCACACCCCCACGGAAACCCCCACACCCTCACCCCCATGGGAACCCCCCAATCTCTGTACTCCTGTCCCTACCTCTGAAGGGCTGTGCAGAACTCGCACCCCCACCCAGTTCTACCCAACTCTACCCATAGCAGGAGGTCCTGATGAGCACCCCACCCCCCACCCCCCACTGCCTTGGAATCTCAAAGTTGTGTCCTGGATAAAAAGGAGGGAAAAGCAAGACTTGAGACTGAGGACAGCATAGCCTGGAATGGCAGCACAGAGGAAGGCAGGCATAGCAGAGGCCCCCCAGGTTCCTGGACTCCTGAAATCAGAAAGGGATCGTAGCTGGCTTCTAATCTACCCTCACACTCCGTACAGGAACATGCTTGACTTAATTACCAATGGGCACTGTTCAGCGAGTGTTTCCCACATGCCAGTCCTGTTCTCAGGGCTTTATGTCTAACAGCTGCCTTAATGCTCACAACCACCATGAGAGGGAGGTAGTGTTCTTAGACCCACCACACACATGGGGAACCCAGGGATCAGTGAAGTTAAGTGCCCGAGATCGTAGAGTCAGTAAAAGTGAGCCAGAATTGGAACCCAGGACTTTCTGATATTTAAAACCAAGCTCTTAACAATGCCCCAACACTACTGACAGATGGGTCCTTGTAATGGGTTGAAGAGTATCCCCCAAAATTCAAGTCCACTTGGAAACTCAGAATGCGGCCTTATTTGAAATATGGTCTGTGGACAAGCAATTAGTTAAGGATCTCAAGATGAAATATTAGAGCCCTAACTCTAATGAGTAGGCCTTCTAAGAAGAGGAGAGGACACAAAGAGAGACACAGTGGAGAAGGCCACGTGATGACAGAAGCAGAGAATGCAGCGATGCGGCTCCAAGCCAAGGAGCACCGAGGGTGGCTGAGAGCCACCAGAAGCTAGGAAGAGGCAAAGGATTCTCCCTAAAAGCCATGGAGAGAGCACAGCCCTGCGGTCACCTTGATTTCAGATTTCTAGTCTCCAGAACTGTGAGAGAATAAATTCCCATTATTTTAAGCCATCAAGTTGGTGGCAATTTGTTTCAACAGCCCTGGGAAATGAATGCAGCCTTCTACATCCAGCTCTAATCCAATACCCTGGGGACGAGCCCTCAAAGTTTCACAGATCTGATCCACAGATCCCACCAATACGCACATCCCTTAAAATGATGGGAGCTCTCCCCTGGAGCCAAGGATAGGTCCAATCCCTCTGGCCAGCCTGGCCGAGGTGGAAGGAGGCCACCGCCAGCCACCCTCCCCCAAGTTTGTTAGGTGATTCCTCTGGGCCAGGAGCTTAGCCAGGGGCCAGCAACGCAAGGCCCTGTTAAGCCAAATGTTGCCACGACTCTGCCCTAAGACTTCTCAGAGGCACTGACAGGCATTATGCCAGCTCTGCCACTTCCTGACCATGTGACCTTCAGCAAACAACCCCACCTCTCTGTGCTCTAGCAAGTACCTGCTTTCTAGGGCTGGAGTGAAGGTTAAATATGCGGAATGCGCTTAGAGCACACGGCCAAGCTCAGAGGTAGCACACAACCCCATGAGTTTTGTTATCATTCTCTTCTCCTGGTCGACAGCCACTCACACACAGGACTTGGGGTCCTGCGGCTGCATTCCAGCTGCAAACACACTCTGCATAATGCGGGTGGGCTGGGGAGTGAGTGAAGACTCAAGTCACAAGAGGTGCCCAGGGTGAAGGGCAGGTTAACAACGGAAAGAGGGAGGCTGGGACAGGGGCAGGTGGGCAGAGACACCAGCAGTGAAGATGAAAGGGCAGAGAAGCACCAGACACGTGGGCTCAAGGCCCCGCCCCTCACCAGGTAGTTGCCGCCATGTTTGGACTTGAGCATCTGGGCCACCTCGCGGAGGTTGCTCCGGAAGTTGTCCTCATTGGCTGTGCTGGGGAAGCATACAGCAATGATCCTCTCCGTGACGTATACCAGGTCCAGCTCACAGCTGTCCTCCGTGGTCCGGCTCACACTCATGTTTCTGGGGAGAAAATGGGCAGAGGGGGAGGTCCAGATCAGAATTCAGTACCCCAGCCCTAGAGTGAGCCCTGGGTGTCTGCACCTTTACACATCATGCACAACCCCATAGCCAACCCAGGGAGGCCGGCTGCTCCCTGCGCCAGAGCCAAGACCAGAAAAGCCAGCAAGGCCAGGCGGCTGGTGAGGATTCAGCCCATCTCAGAAGCAGCAATCACACCAGTTCAAGGTTCCCACCAATTCTTTTGGTACTGCTTTCTGGAGCCTGTGATTCCAGAGCCGAATGCCAGGGCTAGAACTGGCCAGGAACCCAGGAGTCCAGCTCTGTTCCCAGACACACCACGGCCTCCTGGTCAGGCAGAGGCCTCCCGGAGGATCCCAGGACTGTTTCGGAAGTTGAAGGCAAAACCGAGCTGGGTGCTCTCGAGCATCCTGGAGTTGAGCCTTCCCCTGCCTCTCCCTCGCTCTCAAGCTATGGAGTGGGCGAGGAGGCCTCTCGGGGGAGAAAGGGGCAACTCAGGTGACATGTTCACCTGAGTTCCAGGTAAGCCAGACCACAGAGCACATTCCAGCCCTCCCCTGAGGCAGGCTGCCTCCTGCCCTCTGTTCTCTGGCTCTCTCCCCACCTCCACGGCTCCCACCACCTGCCAGAGCAGCTTCTTAGAGGCTGTGACATCCCTGATCTCTAAAGCCCAGGAGATATGAAGGTGCTGAGGCTTTGCTGCTGTGGTGACAGGGAGCCCCTGGACACCCCAAGGCTATCTGTGCTCCTCAGAGAAGTGGGGAGCCCCTGGCTGCTGGGGTGGGGGCAGGAGCTCACAACTTAACATCTCCCCCAGCTTCTGTCTCTGCCAGGGGAGGTAGACAGAGCACCCACACACTGAGGAGCTGACAGGCAGAGGAAATGGGCCTCAGG
This sequence comes from Choloepus didactylus, assembly GCF_015220235.1. Taxonomy (NCBI): domain Eukaryota; kingdom Metazoa; phylum Chordata; class Mammalia; order Pilosa; family Megalonychidae; genus Choloepus; species Choloepus didactylus. Next base: position 110,746,125 of record NC_051315.1, read on the forward strand.
ACTCTGGAGCTCCATTCTAAAGCTCACCTGCAGCTTCCGGAAGCACCACTTACCTCCCCACCCCACACCTCCTTAGCCCAAACCTCCCAGGGTCTCACTTCCCCTCTCTCCAAGGTAGGCAACACTCACATTTCACAGTGATTAGCTTTGACTCTACAGCAGGGTGATGCTGAGCCTAGAGGGGCAGCCAGGGGAACACCGGCAGGTATTTAAAGGTGGGGAACAGGGGGCACCTCTCTGGCACTGAGGGGTACAAGCCCCAGGACAGGAGGCACCGTGGCAGAACCCACAGCTCCCTCAGCATGAAATCCAAACCCAGCTGCATAGAGGGGCCTGGAGCTGGGGGAGCCGGGGATGGAGTCCTTCTCCTCTGTGGTGGGAGAGATGGGAGGCTGAGCAGCCTGGGGAGGAGCCCAGCTGGAATTTGACCTCTGAGCCCTAGCCACTCCTTGTCCCCCTGGTCAGCTCATCTCAGCCATTGGGATGGAGCTCCCACCTCAGGCCACTGCCTGCCCAAGGACAGCTCTGACAGGGCGACCAGCCTGGGACAAGCAGCTCCTTCCCTCCCACAAACACACACATACCCCGAGGGCGTGTAACTGAGGGCAGAGAGTCTCGGGGAGCTCGGAGCAGCCACCCTCCAAAACCCCTCTTTGTCCCAGCTCCAAGGAAGAGACCAGAGTGTCCAAAAACCTTGCAAGCCAAGTTCCTCGTCTTTCCAGCCTCTCCCTCAGCACAGGACGGGGAGCGAGAGGGGACGACAGGCAGGGTGGCGAGAGGCATGAGTCAGACATGGGGGAGCTGCCCGTCCGCAGCCCAGGAGCCTGAGAAGGCAGAACAGCTCCACCCCCTGGACAACTCGGCACCAGCACCGTACTCTGCTTCCACCCACTGGCCTGTTCTCAGCTGTAGGGGAAGCAGAGGGTCCTCTAAAGAGCCGCCGCCAGTCTGTGGGGCGGCTGGCAGGGAGGCCCAGGGCTGAACACAAATTCCCAGGGGCTTCAGCCACACTGCAGCCCCCTCTGGCTGGAGCGCCATCTCCCTATGGCCAGAGAGGGCCGCCGTTCTCACGATCCCGGTGGGGCAGAGAGGGAGGGGGCCAGAGAACCTGGACACGGGAGGCAGAGAGAGAAGAGAACTGGAAAAAACAGACTCTTGGGGTCCTCTGTCCATCCCTCACCCCCCCACTCCCTACCAGTCACATAGAGAACTGGCCTTTTATAAGTGACCCTCCAACTTCAGAAACCCGTCTGCCAAAGAGGAGTGGGATCTAGCCCAGGCTTTGATGCTAACCAGTCCTGAATTCAAATCCAGGTTAGTGACCTTTATCAAGTCACCTCACCTCCCTGAAACTCAGTATCCTCACCTGCCAAAGGGAATTCAAATACTTACCTTGCAGGGGTTGTTGTAAGGACTAAATGAGATGGTGCAAGTAAAAAGAATCCAGGTTAGATGTAGAACTCAGAGCAGAACATTTTCAAGTGATGGCTACCCAGCACCTTCTCTCCCTGGCTTTAGGGTTCAGATCCTCCCTCCCAGTGGCTTTAGGAGACCCAGAGGCATGACTTTAAGGGACCCCCCATAATGACCCCCTTGCTCTCCCTCCCCCCTGCAGGCAGGCATACCTGATGGGCTGGGAGTGGGGCTGGACACTTGGAGCTACTCTGGTGGAGCCCTGGGAAGAGAGAGAAGGGAAGCAGAATTATGGAGGAGGGAGGTGGGATGGGGACAGCCACAGAGAGCCGTCCACAGAGCATTCCAGGTTGTGGCAAGAAACAGATGTTCTCCTTTCTCTAGCAACATCATAGCCCTGGCACTCGAACACCCCAGCAACACAGCAACCCAAAGTCCAAAACCATGTCACATCCACATGAGTAGTGAGTGCCTGTGTCCTTCCCAAATGCCGGCAAACGAGCCCCCACTAGGGTAGGTGCCATCTGCACTGAGAACACACTCAATAAACAGCGAACGGATGGAAGCACATCAACCTTGACTCACAGGACCACTGGAACAGTACCCCAAGTGCAAATATAACTGCCACCAGGAGAGAAAAAGCCGAGCGTGATGACCACCTCTGCACAGCTCTGTCTCCAACCACACGCCTCTCCTTTAAAGCTGCAGCCTCGAGATCGGCAATCATAAGCTTCAAGGAGAGAACGGCCAGACACACAGTGTGTGAACCCAGGCATGGAGCGTATGCTAGGGCAGTGGGCCACGCACCAAAGGACCAACCACCCATTGTCTGTTACCCTCCCCTCACCAACTCCCATTTCCAGGGTTGACAACTTGTACTCAATTAGGCCAACTGACCCCATTTGGAGTCCCAGGCCCCTCTGTGCCAAAAACATCCCAGGACAGCAGGATGGCATCGTGATGGAAGCACAAAGAGGCACACCAACTCCAGAGTTTGAATCCCAGCATCCTACTGGGCAGCCCTATGGGTTACTCAAACCCTGAGCCCCTGTAATGTCAGGTGTATAATGGGGCAAGTCTCAGGGCTGTTGTGAGGATAAGAGGAATTATGCAGATAAGGCATTTCCCCAATGCCTGACCTACAGTCAGCATTCAATAAACAACAGCTGTGGTTATCATTATTATATCAAGTACAATTAAAAGGTTACCTAAAGATACAACCAAACATTCACCTCTATAGAAAACCAAAACCCTGCATCACCTCTACCACCAGAAGCCACATCCTACAGCCTCTCACAAGATGCATTGGGACCCCCAATTCCTAGATTCCTGGGTCCAGTCCGAGTGCCCTGACCCTATCAGCACCTTCCCGACACTCCTGTGCCCCCAGAAACCAGCCTTTCCAAGCCACCAAGTTGCAGCCACCTCTTGGGGGAGATGGGACCACAATATGCCAAGGAGGGGAGAAACTGAGGCATGGGGGGACTCACCCCAAGTCCCTGGGAAGCTAACAACCAAGCAGGATTCACACTCCAACTTCTGGCTTGACTGCCAAGACTCTGAGGAGACAAGGGCCTAGGTGGAGTGGGTGGGCTTTGAGGCCTGGCTGCTGGCTGAGCCCACAGTGAGGGCAGCCCTGCCAAGAGAAAGACTCTCCATTCAGCCACCGGGGAGAAGGCTGCCCCCCAGGCCCCTCTTGCTTGAGCAGCCTCCCAGCTCTGGACCACATCAGCAGTGGCAGCAGCCGGAAGAAACAGCCAAGTGAGGCTGTCGGGGCGGAAAGTTTCTCCGTATCCACAGCGCCTCTGGCCCCAAGTACTTGGGTTTGCATGAGTCAGGCCAGGGGCGGGTGGAGAAAGGGGAAGGCAAGGAGGGGTAGTGTTTGGTTTTCAAGTCTCAAACCAGGCCGTGCCAAAACTACCCACCCAGAGGAATGCAGAAACCCAACACTCCATCCATCTCCACTCCTCTGCTCCTTGATGAGGAGCTGCTGAACCTCCCCAGGCCCTCGGCCCTGCTCCAGGCCCCAGGGCCACCCTGCTATAAATAACCCCTCGGGTTTCATCTGGTGCCGATCCACAGCCACTTTTGGAGGAGGCCACCACAGCTGCTTCGAACAACTGGAAGCCACAATTGGAGCCAAGGCTGGAGGCATGGCCAGGAAAATGGGTCCAGGCCCAGGGAGTTAGAAGGAGACAATGGGATTTATTGAGATGGGATTGGTGAGGGAACTGGGGAGCCAAGGAGAGCTGGGAGCCTCCAAAGGCACAGGGGTGAGAAGGATGAGCAGGCAGGAGACCTGGCTCCCGTTTCTCCACCCCCCTCTTCCAAATATTACAACACACCACATTCCTTGGCCTCCCCACCCCAAAAAGCCAGGCAAGATAAATAAAAACTTGGCCCAAACAGAGTCTGGCCATGCTGCCTCCAGAGGTGATAAGGCAAAGTCCAAGATCTCTCTGCTCCCCCAGGCTGGCCGGGGAAGGGGATGAAGGGGGCGGGTGAAGCTGTCCTGGACAGTGACCCAAGTACAGAGAGGATGGGGGAGAACAGCTGGACTGTCATTCCCTGATGAATCACTGGGCTGTCCCCTAACTGACAGGGCTTCCTGTTTTCTGCAAAGTTTGGGGGCATGTGATGCTTGCTGTCAGAGTGCAGACAAGCATGAGTGACGCACACCAGGGTCGGTGTACACGGGCCCACGGAGGGCGCAGAGATCAGCGCCAGCGGGAGTGTGAGCAAACAAACCACACACAACCGAATGCTCCAAGGAAACACAGGTGACCTCAGGCCCAGGCTGGAGACGGGTGGGAAAGCACACACGACCACATAGGCCTGACTTTTCAGGAGGGGCTGGAGGAAGTTGAGGTATCCCGCCCGCTCTGTTCCATGGGTCACCGCGTCCATTCCCTCACTCAGTAAACATTCAAGGGCCACCTCCTGCGAGCTGGGTGATGTTCTAGGCACCAGGGAGCAGAGAAGGTGACATCCCTGGCCTCAGAAAGTTTATATTCTGCTAAGGAAGACACTCCTCAGTAGACCTGGGGTAAGAAGTAGGTGCTTTGTCTCGTTTACCCATCTGCAAAATGGAGAGGACAGTGCTGTTATCACTCCTACCCACTCCTTAGAGACTGTGGAGGAAAATTACCAGAGGGTTTACAAACAGTACTACCAAGATTTTCTTTTAAGAAGAAAAATTCTCTCTGCCTGTAATCCCACTCTTTTCCTCTCTGGGGCTGTCAAAGCCCTTCACCCACACGGCTTTGAACTTCCTCACAGCACCTCCCAAGAAATAGGCCAATAAATAATAGGACTTTTGATCCAACCCCCTACAACCCAAGCAGAACTTTCCCTATCCCCAACACCAAAACCTGGTCTCTCCTTTGTGGAAAGGACACCATGAAAGGAGATTCCAAGGCCTCCCCAAAACATCTATTGTCTTACTTCTCTCACTGTCAAGAAGTCCCTCTTGGTATCTAATCATCATCTTTCTTGCTTCCGATCCAGCCAATTATTTTTGCCTCGGGCCTCCTTGAAGGCAGGGAGCAGCTGATCACTGCTCCAACGCTCCCTAGGCAGACCCCACACTTCATTATCCAACACCCCCTCTTTCTTGCCACTCAGTAAGGAGCAGGAACCCCAGGACTTGGGCAGAGTGGGTTTGGAGCAACGCCTACGTGGAAAGAGTCCTGTCTTCCTCTGAGGTCTGCGGACCAAACACAACAGCTCTTGACCAAAAGCAAAGCCGCTTCCTGAGCCCAGGTTCCCAGGGGTCACAGTTGGGAGGAGGGTCTGTAAATGAACACCAAGGGCCAAGCCAGGCAGCCCGGGACTGGGGAGCCATTTACGTCAGGAGCCTATCCTCATTTTTAGGTCCCCTCTGGGGGCTGCGGTTACTGCTCCCCAGCCCCTCCAGCCACACCCCTTCCTCTCTCCTTCCTGCCCACCAGCCTGGATTTTTCCAAAACAAAGTGTGACACAGCACCCTGTCCACAAACTCACTACGCTCCAACCCCTACAGAGGAAAACGGCCCCTCCTGCACTGGGAGTCCTGGCCATGAGCCACAGACAGGAGACAGGCTCAACACACAGGAGCACCATGTCAGCCACAGGCCCGGGGTGCAGCAATGCTGCCTGGGAATCGGGGCCCCCTCACCCACAGTGAACCACAGGCTGGGGGCAGGGGCCAACTCAATGACCCCGGGGTGCTGGGACAGGTGTCTGGCAATCTTAAAAATTAGGTTTTCTCTCCTTTCCAGTATTCCGGCCGTTCTGGAATCTGCTCATGGGATTAGCCCTTCATGCGTGCCTTTAACTAGAATAAGCAGACCCAAACTCATCTTGTCCCTCCTCCTGTATCCAGACAAGACACCCACCCCAGAAACACATACACACGCAGACACGCATCTCAGATCAACAAAACTTTTTTCTTCATTAACAATAGCAACAACAAACAAAACCCTCTAGTCCTAACTGAAGGGCCACCTCTTTCCCATGACCAAGGTCCTAAACAACTTTGGGGTCAAAAAAGTTCTGCATCATGTCTAACTTTACTCTCTCCTGCTGCAGCTCTAGTTTACAGGATCAGTCTGGCCCAAAGCAGCACCTCTAGGACTTCACTTATAAGTGTGCCCAGAACATTGGCTTCACCCTGTTGTCTACCCCCACCCCCTACCCCCAGCCAAGGGATGGGAGTCCTAGATAACAACAGATCCAAACCACCATCCCTGGAAGGGATGGAGAAGACATTCAGTCATTGAGCCACTCCAGCCTCTGTTCCTTCAGCTATAAAGAAAGGTCATAGCATCTGCCATACTCTGTGGCATGAGGACTAAAACTACTCAGCCCCTGGCCCTTAGTAAAAACAACAGCAATTAGAATGGGTAACATTTATTGAGCACATATTATATACTTTGTGGGCATTAAGTTAATTTAATCCTCAGTAGTAGGTACACACAAAAAATTAGTTCCCCCACCCCCCCCCTGCACCCCTGTCCCAGGAAGATCATGAACCCATGCAAGGGCCCCCTCCCCAAAGCGTGCACCCCTTTGTCCTTAGGACACTGCATGCATACCTTGACCAGAGCCTTCCCCGCTAATTTCCGAGGCATGCATCCCGCTCCTCCTGCACGAGCCAGCGTGGCCCTCAGCATGGCTCCACTCACAGGGCCGGGCGCACTCAGCTGCCCCAGGGGAGAGCGGCGACAGCGGTGGGCTCCCAGGGGACTGTAGCTGCCCGCGGGAGCCACCTCCTCTTCCTCCCCCAGCACCTCCCTCCCGAGCCCTCCCCACCGTGGGTCAGGCAGCTGTCAGATGATAGGGCCTCATGCCATCACGGCTCCCCTGTGCCAACCGCCAAAAACCACTCCCTGTTCCTCTGGAGACTCAGGGCGGGCGAGGGTGGGGAGGCCAGCAAGGGGCGAGCTGTCCCAGAAGGGAGGCGAGACTTGCTGGGGACTGCCCTGGGGTAAGAAGATAAGCCCTGAAGCCAGCCACTGCACAGAGGAGGGTCCTGGGAGAGCCCCCTGGCCCTTCTCTGGCATCCTAGCCCTTTGAGGAATTTGCCTATTTGCCCCCCACCAAACATGCAAGATGGAGAAGCCCAGGGGGACCAACTGGCCCAGCTTCCAGCCTTCTCCTCGGAATCACCGGCACGAAGCCACACTGAGGATTCTCCCATTTCCAAAGTCTCCTCTCTCCAAAGAAGCAGACCCCACAACTCCCCCAAGGTATAATGACCCCATCGGAGTCCAGGGGTCCTTCTTCTTCTCTGACCTTAGGCCCTTTTGCTGTGGTCTTTGCCCATTTCCTTAGCCTTTCCCTGACTGCTCATCACTGAGCGGGGCCTTCTGCAGCATGCCCTCCTCCCCTCTCCTTCCCTGCCTGCAGCGCCGAGGTCTGGCAACGTGACGGAGCAACCGCTCCAAGCTCCCAGTCCAGCTTAGCTAGAGGCCGAAGTCAAGACTGAGGCCCAGTCTGTAAGTAAATGGGCCTGCTCACACCCCAGCCCCACTCCCCCTCTTCTCACGTGCTGAGCCACCCACACACACACACACACACCACACACCACACACACACAACACCACACACACGCTACCTTTCTAGGGAGAAGAGACAAAGGGCCCCACCCAAGCAGGTATGAGACAGCATCCACCTTCCATCCCCCATATTACCCCACCCCCAGCCCCCACTTACCTCTTCTTCAAGGCTTTTCTGTGTGTTTCCACCCCGGAAGGTGCCTTCTCCCTGTAGACAAAGAGAGGGGGCAATCGGAGAGGAAAGTCAAGGAAGATAATCAAGGGAGCCCAGGTGTCTCACCTGGGGGTGGATGGGGGACTGTATTTGTGTGTTTAAAATTTCTTTGTCCACTGAATGACCCTCAGAGCTAAACAATCCCTAGCACTTGTGTCTCACAACAAATCCTATGGGAGTTCTTATTATTCCCATTTTGCAGAAAAGAAAACTGGAGGCTCAGGCAGGCTCCTGACCTGCCTACAGCCACCCAGTTAGAACCTTGGTGGTGCCAGAGTTTGAACCCCAGCCCCTAATGACACACCAACCAATGCCAGGAGATTCCTTGCAGCTGCCAGCTTTGGTTTCCCCACCACAGGACCCGCCCACTTTCTTCCTTTTGTCTTTCACGCAGCCTGGAGGAAACATCTCTGCTCAATCGGAAAGATGTGTCTGGAAAGATCCACCCGGCTGTCTCACATTCTACATATTTAATAAAGAGGTCCACATTTAACCACCAGCCTCTCCTCGCAGCTCCCACGCCTGCCCTTCCCTCTCTGTCTGCCCAGTTCCCCAGCAACCCATGTCCCAACCCACAGGGATGGGCAGACACTGGCCCCCAGCATCACCTGCACCCCCACCACCTCCCCCCACCCCAGGTCCCCAAGACTACTCCAGGAGGATCCTCCAAGCACATCTTTTCACTTTATCCCAAACCCGCCTTCCACTTTCCAGCCTCTGCACCCCTGCCCGTGTGTGCCCCCCAAGCCTGCCGGGCCCGCCGTCACTCACCGCATCCACTACATTCTTTGGCGCGCTCTCTGGGTTGACGGGCTGTGGACAAAGGGAGGAAAGGAGTGAGGCCTCAGGGCAGGGGTGAGGATGCCAACCCGAGACTCAGCACAGCCTGGCTGCTCTCGGGCCGGGGAGGCAGGGTTTGGAAAACGAGAAGGGATACTATCGAGACGAGGACCACCCCGTTCTACAAACCTTCACCAAGGCCCCGTGCTGAGTGCCAACGCCTTGTCTCTGATTTCACAGACACTGGCCCCTCCAAAGATGATAAGGAGCAACTAAAAGAGTTGCCCTTGTACCTACGATGCAGGCATTTTCGCCTACACTGTCTTGTTTGCATGACAAGGACCCAGTGGGGCCGTGCCATTATTACTTTTTAGCCCCATTTTACAGATAAGGAGACTCACTGCAATAAGGACACCAGGATTTGAACCTGAACCTTGGGGCTCTATGCTTCGTGCTTTTTGCACAAAATCACAGCAGCCTGGGACACTAGAGGCCTGCCAAGTCCTAAATCTTCAGAGGGCATGCAGAGACCCCCACCACTGGCCAAACCCCCCTCGCAGACCTCAATTTCCATGAACAAAGGCTCTACTCCACTCAGGCCCACCCACACCCAGACCTTGGCCTTCGGAATGGCTTCTCTTTTCCTATGAGCTCTCCTCCTCCATGAAGCCCTCCTGGAACATCTCAGCAAGTGAGAATCTCTCTCCCACCTCTGAACTCCAATGAGCTTTGCTGTCTGTGCCACCTGTCTGGTCCTTAGCATGTAATCTCATTGTGGGGATATGTCTTATTTCCCCAGACACTATTTTATTTGTGATTCTTATACCACCTCCTCCAAAACAGATTCAAGTCAGCATTTTTTTCAACCCAGCTGCAAGCTCCCCCACGCCAGGGACCGTGATTTATGCCTAGTGGACTATCAATAAACACTTGCTGACTGACCCTGTCCCTCACCCCAGAGCCATCTTTCCCTGCTCAGAGCAACAGCCGTGCTCCTGAAAAGTGGGTTCCTCTGGCTTCCCCATAACAGGAAGAGGAACTTCCTATCCAGGTCCACCTCCTGACTCAGACCAACATGGACCACGGGGACTAGGGCTCCATTTCCAACTCAGTGGATGGGTATGGGAGCCCTTGGATCACACTGAAGCACAGGAACACAATCGTGGAGGTTGTGAAACAAGTGCCAAGGGAAGGTAAGCACAGAGCAGGTGTAGGAGAGAGGTTCCCAGAACAGGACACGCCCTGTCCCCCGATCCCATCCTTGGGACCGAGAGAGGAGCTGTTCATGTCTAAAGACGGGGATGGACAGAATGACCTCTGAAAGGTTCTGGCAGCCAGGGAGGAGAAAGAGGGCAAGGTGGGCACAGAGGAAGAAAGGGCTAAGCTGAAGGTAGCAGGGCCCTTTCTGGGAATGGCCCAGACACATTCACCCCTCCTGCCTGGGAGATGGGAGGCTGAGGCCAACTTCTTTCCAAGGAATGAAACTTCACTCCCCCTCAGCGTCCAGCAACAGCCCAGTCCCCTTCCATCCCTCCATGTGGGGTTCTGCAGCGGTGGTGACCAGGGGGGCCCTCCATGGCAGGGTTGGCCCGGCCTGGCCCCTCCCCACCCCAGCCAATCTCTTCTTGACCAGGGCTCTGTAACTCCCACGAGGACACCTTGGTGTCACCACACGGCCCAGCTGCCTCCTGCCTGAGCTTGTCTTATCTCCTGGAGGCTACAAACTCCTGGAACGCAGGTTACAGAGACCTTTATGTGCAGATTCAAAGCAGCAGAACTGAGATTTGAACCCAGATCTCTTAACCACCCTGCTCTCCAGCCTCCCTTGAAAGGATGAACTAGAAAGGTCAGAAATGGGTTGGACGGGATGAAAAAGTTAGAGACTAACTGTCTGCCCTAGGCCACTCAGGTCCTGAAGAGCCTCTCCTCCCCGCTTCCTGATAAAGCTCCTAACCCGCCCCAACTCACAGAATGAGCCAGGGGGCTCTCAAACTTGAATCACTTCCAGGGCTTGGAACACAGGTTACCAGGCCCTTTCCCAGCGCTTCTGAGTCAGTAGGTCTGGGTGGGGCCCGAGAATTTGCATTTCTGACAAGTTTCCAGGTGACTCTGATACTACTGGTCCAGAGACCCCACTCTGAGAACCAGTGATCTAAGCTAATGGGTGTTGGCAGCTGACTCTGCTACTAGCTAACGGTGTGGCAGGACCAGGCCACTTTAGGATGCTTCCCCTAAACAGTACTCACAGCCCAGGGTTATTCCATGAGGATCAGATAAGATAAAACATTTAGAAGAGGCTCCAGCACATAACAAGCTCTCAATAAATATTTGCCATGGTTATTATTGATTGCTCATTCCCAGCCTCCAGGCGTCGCCTCAAATGCCCCCTCCCAGCCCACCCTGCACCACCTTGACCCTCCTCCTGCCCCACCCCTCCCAGGTCTGGCCTGATCCAGACAAAGGAGCCAGAGTCAATATAGAAACCACAGGCCTCAGCAGTACAAGAGAAACTTTCTCTTCCTGCCAGCAAATATCCGAGCACCAACCCCTCTGCCCCCTTCACCATACCAGCTGGAGGCCGGCCACCGGGCAACGCTTGCCAGCGATCCTCTCTGATACCTTCAACTCACTGCTCAAGACGTTTTGGGAGGAGCTAAAAATTTCCAAAACCCCTCCCGACCTAAAGCCCAGAGATTTCCTGCAGTGTTTGCAAACACAGCCCAGCAGGCCTGCCGCGCTCCCCAGCCCTCGCCTCCACCTGAGCCTTAAACCAACCCCAGGATGAAGTCCTGATTCTCACCTGCCCTTTCTCTCTGCCAGTGCCCAGGGCAACAAGCCCTGGGGCCGTTTGGGAATGAATAAGGGACAAGATAAAGCAAACTGAGGGTGGGGTCTCCCCAGAGGCTGCCCCGCCCCAGGACTGCAGGGAGGCTGGGGCCATCTGGAAGCTTCCAGGCCACCCAGAGCTGTGCCTTCCCAAGGCAGCAGCCTCAGAGTTCAGCTGGCAGACACTCACTAAGCCTGGACTGTCACCTGACCCAGCCGCAATCCCTCACGCAGACACAGACACGCGCGCGCACACACACACACACACACTTCACCCTTTCCCTAGTTTTTTTTTCCTCTTAGAACTCATTGCTCTCTCCAATATATGGATACATTGTACTTATCTTGTTTCAAGTCTGCCTGCCCACTAAAATTTAAGTTCCTCTTACCCTAGAGCCTAGAACATTGCCGGGCACACAGTGGGCCCCCAGTAAATGTTGGCTGAATGAATAACCCAGAAAGCCCCCACCCCACTGTCCCCCACACCCCGAGCATGCACAGCATTGACTCAGCACAGCTGGCAACCCCGGGACCCCCTGAAACCAAGGCCCCTGACAGCCACATTTGCTCGGCTTTCGGCCAGGACCTCCCTGCACCCAGCACATACCCACACACACGCGCAAACGCAACCTCCTTGCACACGACTCCTCACAACATCAGCTCTGAGAAGAACTCCAGATCTCATTTCCTCCATCCCCATTTCACAGATGGGCAAACAGGTGCAGACAGGTAGGACCTGGCCAACCTCTCACAGGTTATGGAAGGGCTGGGGCTGACACCTGGGCCCTGAAAAGCCCCTACCCAGCTCCCCTCACTGCCCCATATGCTCCCTGCAGGCTCTTCTCCTCCTTCCCCCTCAGGCTCACTCACAGAGGATGGAGGGAGCCCGAGCGGAGACAGCCACCCCTCCCGCCCCACCCAGGCCCACCCCAACACCCAGCCCCCTGAGCAAAACCTTGGAGCTTAACTTTGGAGCTTTTTTTCCATTGATGTTTAGAATGTTTGAGACAGAAACAGGAAAGACCATAAAATATCTGGCTCATATCACTTGTTGGACATTTCCTTTTGGATTCATGCTTTCTGGAAGGTTTTAGTTCATTAACATTAATAGTTAATTATAACTTTTTTTTTAACTTAAGAGGATTCAGGATTAAGAAGCAACTAAATTAAATCATGCTATTTAATATAAGTATATAAAAAAAACAAAAGCTCAACCATTCCCAAGCTGAGGGTAGCTGACTGACAGCCCCACCAGGCGTCCTCCAGCCCTCCCCCTCACTTCCAGGTTAGGACAACTCTGAACACAGCTTGGGAGCAGGGAGCAGGGTTTGGATCTGGTGCCACTTGACTCTGCTCTAGGATCTCATACCCAGGAGTCTGGAGCAAGGCAGGGACTAGGGTGAGGAAAGAGAGGTATACTTGCATCTAGCATGTAAGGAGGCACTCTCTCTCAGGTTCCTGCAAGTGCACCTGCCCAATCCTGAGAGTGAGCACCGCCTCAAATGTTGCACCCCAGACACCTCACTTGCCTCATCCTGGCCCAGCCCTGGTCTGGAGACATCCTTTCACAATGCCCAGGCAATAGCAATTATTCAAAAAGCTCCATGGCTGCCCTGGCTGTAGTAGGAGGCTCTTGGATTCCAGGTTCATCTATCTTCAATAGCACCCTGTGAGGTTAGCACTGCCCCATTGCACAGTTAAGGAAACTGAGGGTCCAAGAGACCAAACAACTCGCCCAAGATTATGGAGCTGGTATTTGAACTTTGCTCCTTACCCCTGGTGATGATCTTCAGTTTCTCTCACTCTTAATCAACCACCCTCCCGTTTGGAACAAGCTCCAAATTAGCGAGACTTCACTAATTGCAGCAGCTCCTCCATGGAAGACGCTTCTGCAATACCCTTCCATAGGAGGAGGAGGAAATGAGCTGCAGCAGGAGAACCTGAGATCAGACATCCGCGAGAACTTCCTGAATTTGAGGGGTTGTGAACCACAGGCTGGATAAGGGGAACTGCACGTCCTTTCCTTATTTTTTTTCCCAACAGAAGGGCCCGCATGCCCTCTCCATACCCGCGTTTATTATGTGGGTCTGGGAGGGGCCGTTCTGCCAGAGGCTGGGGAGCGGCCTGGAGGATGGCTGCAGATTCTCGCAGTAAGATGCACTGGTGGCCTGCAGGGAGGGTGGGCTGGGAAAAATGTGTCTGTGGGCTGCTGTTTCGGAGGAAGAAAAAGGCAGAGGCCCATGGCAGGTGGGGGGAGGCACCCCGGGCTGGGCTGGGCTGGGGGGGAGGGGGTGGTCAGAACGCGGACTCAGCCTCGGGAGGAACATTCCGTCCAGAAATTCCTCGCGCCCTCCCCCTTTGACCCCTCCGACTCTCCCCACTCCTGCCTCCTGCCCGGAATCCAGGCAGCTCTTCAGGCCAAGAAGGCCCCGTGACATCACAGCTCCGGCCCTGGCAAGGAAGTGTGAGGTCACGCAGCCCTGCCCATCGGGAGGGAGAAGGGCTGGGAGCCGGGCAGGGCCGGGCAGGGGCTGGGATATCTTCAGCCCCAGGACCCAGAGAAAGTTATTCCAGGCACACTTGTTCCAAAAATAGGACCATAAGCAGATGGAGGGAGGGGGCTGAAAGCAAAGGGAAGGGCAGGGAAACGCCATTTAAGGGGCACTTAGAGGGAGTGTGGCAGGCAATGTGATGGCATTTATGGACCCTGAGAGGTAGGACAATCAAAGGCAATAATACAAAAACAACCGAGGAGCTGCAGAAGGACGCAGAGGAAGAAAGCGGGTACTATCTCCCTGGCACGAGGGTCCTAGAAGGATGTACTTTGAACCCCTTTTGACGGTGGTGGGCGGTGAGGAGCATTGAGCTCAGGCCTGCACCTCCAAAGTATGTTTTCCCCTCCCTGCAAGCTGCTTCCTACCATCTTGAGGGAGGGGGAGGGCCTGGGGGCCATGAGACAGAGGGCCAGGGGTAGGGTGGAGGATGCTGAGCAGGCAGGGCTGAGCCAGGCAAGGGAGAGAGGGGAAGCTGGCAGCCAGAGCCTGGGTTGCCCAAAGGGTTTGGGTGAAGTTTTTGCAGGGGTCACATCCTCTCCCAGGTGGGCTGAGGCCCCCAGAGGAAAAGAACAGGCTCAATGTGTGAGTTAATGGAAAGTTATACCTGATTCCCCCCGCATGGGGGGCCTGGGCAAGCCCACTCCTGTCCTCAGTCCCCACCCCCAATTCACCCCAAGGGACCCAGCACCCAACTGCTGGCTAAGGCTGGACACCTGTGGACACCCCCACCCCAGGAGGCTTACATGCACTCCCCAGCCCTGGCCCTGGGCCAGGCTAGAATATTTCACACGTCCTCTTGCCCTGCTCCCCACCGGATGCTATTCTCCTCCCCCACTCAGCCAGGGGACTGGGGGTCTGCACTCTCTTTGGTCCTTCCTCCATGCCTCTCTGGCCACTCTCGCTGAAATCATCTCCACCCCATGCTGAGCATCTGCACCAGCCTCTGTCTGGGGTCAGGCCTGCCTCCCCACAGCCTCCTCCCTGCCAGGCCACCCTGCAGCTGGCAGCCAGACCCCCCAGTTCTTTGGAACACTCCCCACTCAGGGACCCATAATGATCCCTTAGTGCTTAGCACATCAAGTCCAAGTTCCCCGACCTGGCTTTGGACTGTTCCATGATCTGACCCCACGGACTTGCTCTCTCTTCTCCAGGTGCAGCCTCCGCTCACTGCTCCTCACCTCCCACCACGCAAGCCAAGGTCATTCCACTCCTGCACCCAAGCTGTCCCCACCACCCACCTAGCCAGGGCCACCAAGAATGTGGCAGCCCCTGGTGAGACAGGACCACCCCCCCCCTCGCTGGGCCCCTATCAGGCCCCCCAGCCCTGCCACCTTCCAGAACATCCTGCCTCCTCCACCCCTTCTCACTTCTATTTGCTGGAATCTTACCCTGGAATTGGAACAGGAGGTGAGGTCCTCCCACCTTCTCAGCACAAACGGGTTGCTCCCTTCCCTGAAACCCAAGGCTGCACGAGGTCAGAGCCCCAGAAGTGGGCACCTAACCAATTTCCATGGTGGGTTCAGTCTCTCACACAGGAGGTTCCAGACAGCAGGGTCCTGTGCCCTCCAGAGAGGTGCTCAGTGCCTCGGGAACGTCGTGGGCCCCGGACACCGTCCCTCCCCAGCCTGGCCCAAGGACAGGCCCTCAGCGGGGTCGCCCACCCAGGCAGCACCCCCAGAGAGGGAGTCTCCCATCGGCACCCTACCGTACATCTCACAGGGCCGGTGACATCCAGTGACAGAATCTCAACTCCCCCAGACAGCCCCGTGGACAGCTGTAGGTGTCAGGGAGCTCTTCTTGACCTCCAAACCTCCCCCTCTTTATAGGAACTGTCACTTTCCAGCACCTACTAGTTCCACTTTGGAGAACAATAGAAAATGAGTCCATTTGTCCTTCAACGTGTTCTTTCCCCACCTCCTGTTTTTGCCCTCTCTGTGCTGAATAGCCCCAGGTGTTGCGAGAGTGGGATTTGCAGCCTCCCTCGCTACTCTGGGGATAGTCGTCAGAATGCAATGTCCAGAATTTCCCACTTGAAAATCAAGGCTCTGGCTCATCCCTCCCACCACTTCTCCATTCTCTGTGATTTCTCAAGGATCACCCACCATGACCCACTCAGTGCCCCAGAGTGAAACTCATCAGAGCCTGGAGTTCGAATTCCACTGGCCCGTCTCCTTCATGAAGGGCACACGGCAGCCTCGGGCTGCAGCGGCTCCAGGCGCTTTCTCCGGTGCCAGTTGGCCTCACCCCCTCACTCCTTCCATGAGACAGCACAGTGCCATGGCCTAACCCTTAGTGACCTTGGGAAAATCATTTACAAATCTCAAGGCCTCAGTTCACCCATCTGCAAAAGAGCAAGATTGGACTGGATGGTGTGGAAAGTCCTGGCAACTCTGGAACTCCAGGCCTACTCCATTCCCCTCTTTCAAAAAGGCCTGACACCCTGGGAGAAAAGAGCCCTCTATCCCCAGCATTCTCACAGTGCCCAGCCCATAGTAGATACTTAATAAACATCTATTGACATAATGTGGAGATGGATGGATGGACAGATGGATGGATGGATGGATGGATGGATGGATGGATGGATGGACGGATGGACCCTCCCCTAAATCCCAGGCCCCTGAGCAGGAAGAGAATCCAGCTAGCTGGACTTGTCTGCTCTGTTTGGAGAGAAGGGACCTGGGAGAAGCCTACCACCTGGCAATATCAGGTAGTTAAATCCAGAGCAAGCACCAAGGGAACCTGCAGGGATAGCACAGCCAGGAACCCAAAATACCACTCCTAATCCAGCCCTGCTGCCTGATGGCTGAGTGGCCAGGAACAAGTCACCCAGCACCTCTGAGCTCCAGTCTGCTCCTCGGTTCAATCTGCTCCTCCTGCCTGCCAAAGATGGGATCCCACCTGCCCAGGCTTTTTCACAAGTCACTCTGGGTTCCACATGACCCGAT
Organism: Choloepus didactylus; assembly: GCF_015220235.1. Classification (NCBI taxonomy): domain Eukaryota; kingdom Metazoa; phylum Chordata; class Mammalia; order Pilosa; family Megalonychidae; genus Choloepus; species Choloepus didactylus. The sequence goes on from NC_051315.1 coordinate 110,762,896, forward strand.
GTCAGGAAAAGGGCTTTGAAAACTGCAGGCAGGCTCTGCAGGTGAGAGTGATATTTGTTGTTATTAGTGGTTGGGGAGGGTAGGGGGTTGTGCAGTGGACTCTGGCACCAGACCACTGAGTCAACATCCCCGCTCCCCTTGTTAACAGGGCCGTGGTCTTAGGCCTCAGTTCTTCTCTGAAACTGGAATAGTAACAGTACCTCCCTCACTGAGGAGTCAATGAGTTTATACTTGCAAAGCTATCAGAACAAAGCCTGGCAAATAGAAAGTACTATACAAGGGTTAACTTTGAGCTGCTGCTATTGTCACTGTTTGGAGTGAAAGCAGCCTGAAATGTCCTACCCCCCCACCCCCGCCCCATCCCCAGGAGCCCCACCCCACCTCCGATTCATGCCACAGGGACATCCTGGGCACATTGGAGCTGGCCCCACGCGAGGAGAAGCAGCACACGCAGTTTGTCCCCAGCCCAGGTCTCCTGGACATGCCAGGCCAGGGATGCCAGGCTCCATGTGCAGAAGAGCTCGGCCTTGGCCGGCCTTGGCAGCCACTCTCCTAGGCCATCACCCTCGGGAAATGCCTTTTGATTCTTATCTTTCAGAAGTTGAGAAAAGCCGCCTCAGCTGGTTCCAAGGATCAGGAGTGTCCCATGGCAAACAAGCCCCCTCCCTTCTCCACGCTGCCCCCATCCCTGGATCCCACAGGGGGGAAGTGACCCTAGGACCCATTTATCCAAGACCTTGGGCAACATCTGTTGAGTAAGACAAAAGCATGAGTTGAAGTTTAAACTACTTTGCCCTGGCTGGCTTGGGCACAGGCTGGAAAATGTGTCTGGCCAGCAGGGCCCAAAGGCCAAGCAGAAATCCCAAGCCCAGGGTTACAGGGTTCCAATCCCAGGAGGAAAGGATTTAAATAACAAGGCAAGAGGGAGAGCCAGAGACAGACTGAGACATGGAGAAAGCACAACAGACAGACACACAGCACAAGGGAATTGGGGGGAGAGGCAGGGCAGCCAGAGACCAGACCCACCGAGGCTAAAGGGCAGGCAACGAATGGAAAAGGAAGGAAAAATGCAAACCCACCCTTTCCTCCCTCTTGTGAACCTGTTCAAAGCCCTTGCCTCGCCCATGAGGAAACAGGTGCTGAGTGTTCTCTGGGGGGAGCCAAACTTTCTCTGGGTTTCCCCTGGACCACTTTCCCTCTTCCCAGGGACAGAGACAGAGCTTCCAGATGAAGGCAGGTCTCCCCACATAGACCCCCCACCTGCAGAACTCGATGGCCCTGCCCCCCAGTCCCCCAGGGAATGAGAGTCACAGCGGCCCCGTTTTTTCAGTACCTACTGTGCGCCAGCCACTCAGTAAACATGCACTGAGCCCCTACTGTGTGCCACAGCAACAAATGAAACATGGAGCTTGCATGTTGGTGTGACGGGCAACTCCTAAACAAGAGAAATACGTAAAATGGGCAGTGGATCAGATGATGGTAAGTGCTGAGGGGTGAAGGCAGCAGGGGAAGGAGAGCGGGTTGCCGGGGGAAGGGCAAGCCTGACATTTGAGTTAAGGCCTGGAGGAGGGAAAGCGCCTGGCGGATATCTGGGGGAAGAGCATTTGAGGCAGGAAACAGCAAGTGCAAAGGCCTCGAGTAGCATCAGGTCTGCTGTGTTCAAGAAACAGCAAGAAGGCCAGAGTGGCTGGAGCAGAGTGAGCAAGAGAGTCCAGAAGGAGAAGAAGGAGATGAAGCTAAAGAGGCACCAGTCGTGTAAGGCTGTGTAGGCCAGTGGGGAGAACCTGGACTTTTACTCCCAAGGGAACCAGGAGCCACCAGAGGATTCTGAATACGGCTTAATTAAATGGATGAATTTGCTCATTTTATTCTCTTAACAACCTTACAGGTAGGGACTATTATTAACCCCATTCTGAAGCAGGAAAACTTGAGGTGCAGAGAGATTAAGCAATGTATCCAGGTCACACACCCAGAGAGAGAGGAAGCGGGAACCCCAAGGGAGGAGCCTAACTCCTGTGCTCCTAACCATTGCTGGGGCAGGGCTGGGGGAGGGACTGCAGTGAGGAGCGGGGCTGGGTGGAGGAGGAGGTTCTGCCTCAGGTGGGGGCAGCACTGGAAACATGATCTGGGACCACAGTCCCTCGCCTCCAGGTGCCTGATCCACCCTCCAGGAAGGACAGCGTCCCCCCTGCACATCACGGAGACACGGAGACACGTGCATTCCACAACCTGCAGGTATCTAACTGCCGTCCTCCAGCTGGAATGCCAACCTTCTGTCCCAACTCCTGACCCCTCCTCACGTAAACAAGGCTCATGAGACAAGCATCTGGCTTCTGCCCAGAGGTGCCTAACCCCTGGACCCCCCAGCCTCCCCAGACCAGCCAAGGACATTCTGTTCTAACGGTGAGGTGCTGGTTCAACTGGAATGATGAGAGAAGATGCCGCCTCTCCAGTCCCCTCCCTCAGCATCCCTCCACAGTCCCGCATTTCCTGCGTTTCTCGCTGGCAGTTCCAAGCCAGGCCTGCCCTCTGGCCCTGCCCCCATGGTTGTCAGGGCCCTGGCCAGTGTGGCTGTGTGCGAAGAACACTCCACATCTGGAGCGGCACAGCTGGGCAGGGCTGAGGCCCAGAAGGGCTCGAACCCAGTGTGGACTGGGGAGGAGGGGCCACTGCTCCGCAGGGCCTAGGCCAGGGGTGCGGGGAGCCACAGCACCGCCTCGGCCGGCGGGGGGCCTAAGAAGTCACAAGCACTTTTATACACTTTATTTCATTCCATGGACGACCCTGAGCGCCGGGTCAGGTGGGAATATTTATGGGCATTGGAAAGGACTTTGAGGCAGCTGGTTCAACCCCTTTATTTGAAAGAAAGGGAAACTGAGGTCCAGAAAGAGGCAGGAACAGCCCCTGGTCACACCGGGAGCGAGCGCTGGAGCCAGGGCTGGAGGCCGGGGCGAGCGCTGGAGCCAGGGCTGGAGGCCGGGTAGCCTGACAGGGACGCCGGGGTCCAGGCTGGGCACGTCACCACTAGGTATGCGCTGACCTGTAACTGCCTGGCCCCCCAGGGCGCCCATGAACCCTCCATCACACACCCCACACCCACATGCACACACATGCACGCAGGCAGACCCTTCCCCTCCAGCCTCCAGCAGTGGATCAGGGAGCAAGAAGGACCTTTGAAGGGTAAGAAAGCAGAAAGAGGGCAGGAAGAAGCTCCCAGCATTCCAGGTCAGCCCAGCTGGGATCAGTCTGGAACAGGCCCTGCTCTCCCACAACTTATGGGAGTCCTGACCCTGTCCACGCTGTTCTGGAAGCCTTACTGGGGTGGGGGTGGGGGGGATGGAGAGAGAACAGAAAAGCAGAGAGAAGCCAAGGAGCTTGGAGGCGGAACAGAGACCACCGAGACTTAAGACCTACCCAGGTGGATGGACTCTGGTCACACTGTCCGTCCCCTGCCTCCCAGCCCAAGGAACCCGACCTGAGACCTGACAGGTGGGAGAAGGTAGCACAGCATCCCCCAGCCCTGGAGACACCCAAGATGCCCTTTTATGGGTCTTTCCAAGGACCTGAGTCTCAGGATTTGGAAACAGAAGGCTCCATGTCTCATCGGAAGGGACCTCATGACTCACTTTCTCCAAGCCCAGCCTCAGACCAGGGATGTGGCCCCCTCCCCCTTCTTCCCTCCTTGCCCCGCTCCCCTGCTACCAGCATGCTTGGATCTAAACTAAGCAGCTGCCGGGAAGCTGAGAAAAGAGGGGAGGTGGGGCCTGCAGAGTAAGGAATAACTGTCACTCACCACCAGTTCATGGTTGGAGGGAGGAAAGCAGGGGGCAGCCACCTGTGGGAGGAGAGAGAAAGGGGAAGGTTAGCATCTTTCATCTCCATGGAGGACCAGAACCTTCTGAAGTCCTTCCACCCCCACCTCCATGCCAGACAGCCCTTCCCCCAGCTCACACACACGGAGACTTCCCCTTGAGAGCTCTTCAGAACACTACACACAACACGGAAAAATGCTTAGGCAACAATGCACAGAGGGGGATGGGGCGGACAAAAAGCAAAAATGAAACGTACACCATCATCACAATTCTGTAAAAAGTAGATGTAAGCTGAAAGACTGGAGGTCAGTACACCAGCATTTTAATTACAATTGGGTTAATATAGTAAGAGGAAAGACTTTTTCCGTTTTCTCTCTATTCAAAATTTCCTATAATATGGTAAGATTTGTTTTAAATTAAAATTAACAAAAATGTTTAGGATCTCTAAGAAAGGAAAGGTCACCTCCTCCGTTCTCCTCCATGCCAAGGTATCTCACTCAATGGTCAGGCCTGCAGACAGCCCCTGCCGTCTCTGGCAGAGGCTCCTGGGTGGGTGGGAAACAGGCTGGGGAAGGACCTCTGCCAGCTCTGCCAGGGAAAGGCGTCCAAGTCGCTAATAGATGTGGAAGGCTGTGCAGGGGCCAAAGCACCCCATATGGAGAAGCTATTATGGTTACCCACGTCATTGTCCTCACCTTCCTCTCTCACCCAGAGGAGATGGCAACCTGGGCCTCCAGACACAGGGAGGGAGGGAGGGAGACCTGCTTGAGCCCTTCCCTGAGATAACATTCCCCCTGCCAGGCCAGGCAGCCAAGCCATTGCCCTGACAATCAGCAGGGCCATTTATCAGAGACTCAACGTGCTCCTTCCTTCTAGCCAGGACACGTTTTTCTTGGAGCTCAGTCCTCAACCCTGGCTCCAATTCCGTGACCCAAACACAAGGCAGGAGGCCCACAGAAGGGACCGAGGAGGGGCATGAGGGTGTCTGGGCACGAGCCGCTGATTGCCAAAGAAGGGGATGGCTGCCTCCCCAGACAGCAGGCAACGCCCACCACCACCATCCTGGGGAGGCAGTTATGGAGAGGGCCCCCAGCCCTGGCTTGCATGATTTGTCCACTTTCAGCTGGGCCCGCCCTCCGCCTCACCCCATTCTGTTGTCCCACCAGCCCAAGGAATACTCAGGCTGGATGCCAGCCCAGAGCAGGACAACAACTGCATGACAGGGTGCCCCAAGCTCTGGATAGGGAGGAGGTGGCTGGGAGGTGGCACCCCTGGGTTCTGGACCCAGTCATGCTACAGCCCCATGCCCAGCTCGTTCTCCAAGAAAGAGACCCAGGTCAAGTCTTAGTGATCTATCACCCTCTTACAAAATTATTCCAGGACTGTTGGGAGAGACCAGAAAGAAAAAAGGAAGCATATCTACCACAAATGGAATACGTACTCAATGACAGGCATGATTTTGATGGCTCTATCTGCATTAACTTTAATCTTTTCATCATACTATTATCATCCCCAGTTGAGGTACATGGGGCACAGAGAGGTTAAACAACTTGCCCAAGGTCACACAGCTAAGTGGCTGGGATTTGAACCCAGGCAGTCTTACCCCAAGACTAGATGTGAAGGGGATCTCATCACCTGTGCCCCCCTTTCATAAGAATGAGGAAGCATGGGGCAGGATGAGGGGTAATGCTCCCAGATGCCCAGGCTCTTAACACACCCAAGCACCGGTCACGAGTGACGGTGTTAGATGAGGCCACTGGGGGAAGAGGGCCCAGGGATGGGGTGGGGGTGCCAGGAGAACAGACAGGAAGGGACGGGAAAGTCCTGGGAGCTGGCTGTGGCCCACCTGGCCAGGTTTCAGCCCTGGGGGACACTGCTGTCCCTGCTTGGCACCTTCTGGTACCTCCACCCACAGCCCCAAACCCCACTCTGGGGGCTATAAGGTACCAAGCTTGTGAGCCCAGCTCTCTAGTGCTCCCTCTCCCCACTCACTTTCTCACCCATGGGTGTCTGGGGTGGGAGAGGGAACAACTCACAGGCCTTGTTCTGTTCCTTCCTTCTGAGCTGGGGCTGGGCTGGGAACCTGAATATAGGAACAAGCTGCAAGAAGCGGAGAGACTGCCTGCTCCTGCCACAGATCCCCGCATCTGGGTTTGTCCTGTCCACACCCCTCAGTCTCCCCTTGTTAAATGAAGGTGAGTTTCTGGTCTCCATTTGGGGGCTGGGGATTGGGGAAGAGAGGTAGAGGATAAAGCATGCATTTGGGGTGGGGAGGAATAGATGGGTGTTCTCTGAGACAAAAGGGTTTCTCTCAAAGACCAACCATAAGGCAGTGGAAAGAACAGGGGCCCATGTGTCTGGAACCCGGGTCCCTTCCCTGCCCCCCTGCCCCAAGGCAGGGCACCCTCTAAGGACCTGAATCTGAGAGGCAGCCGTTGAGCCCCCAGCTGGAGGGCTGGTGCCTGGGTGCCCCTCGTGGCCTGCTGCCCCCCAGCGGCCCCCTCCACCCTCCGCCCACAGCTGCACATTCCAGCCGGCTATCCAGCCCACTAACTTTGTTGTGTGGTTCAATGTTTCTTGTCTCCCTCTTTTTTTTTTTCCTTAAGCAGAGAAACGTTGCCTTAAAAGGCTCTCTCCTTCCCTCCGGCACCCTGGCCCCTGGCCACCCTCTCAGGAGCCTGGAATGTGCCAGGGCCCCTGGCCACTCTGCACTCCTGGTGTCAGCCGGGGAACCCCCCTACTGCCCATCGGGGTCTCAGTGTCTGCAGAGAGGGCGGGCTCTGGGGTGTCTGCAGAGGCTCTCAGTGCCAGCCCTGTCACCCTTTGCGTCCCCAGGGCTCAGACCCAGAAACCCAGCCTCAGGTGAGCCTCTTTCTCCTGATGGACCTCACACGAGCCATCCATACCCAGGGAGTGGAGCAGGACTCAGGCTACAGCTTCCCACTCGGAATAATACAATAATAGTAGAAATAGCAGCAGCGGCAGCATAGAACTTGCTATATACCAAGCACTGCTCTCTGCACTTTGCATAAATTAACTCATTTAATTCTCACAAAGAGCCTAACACGATAATTATTATCCCTGCTTTGTAGGGGTGGAGACTGAGGCACAGAGAGTTTAACTGTCCCAGGTCACACGGTCATTAAGGAAAGGCCCGGGGTGCAGAGCCAGCAGCCTGGCTGCAGAGAATTGCCCTCTCGGCTGTTCTGACCCTCCTGTAAATGCTAATTGCCGCTGACCACTAAGGACGATGACAGTCACAGCAGGCTCATTGACCACAGCAAGGCATCTGCTCCTGTGCCACTTTGCTTGGACTCATTTGATCCCAATAAAGCACGGACGAAGTGGATACAATTATTATCCCCATTTCACAATCCTGACTTGCCCAAGGCCACTGCAGCAGAGCGATCTGGCCCCGGAGCCCGTGTGTTGGAGAGCTGGGGGTGCAGCTGAAAGTGGGGAGCATTACTAGACCCAAATCGGGGTCTGATGCCTGGCCTTCATCAGCAACCCCCACTCACTAATGTTTTCTGAATTTCAAAGGTCCATGGGCACAGGGCCAACTACAGGGCACACACACACACATCCCACCAGAGACTCCACCAGCACACCAGACCCCAGGCGGCCCAGGCGGGGACCTCCCCACATGACCCAAGCCCTGCCCTCCTCTCCATCGTTACTGTGTCCCACACCCCCTTGTCCAGGACGCAAACCCAGAAGCAAGGGCTGGGCTCCTCTCCGTGCCTCCTCACTCCTCAGGGCCTTTGCCTGGGACGCTCACACCCCAGCCCCCTGCACAGCGGGGTGCTTCCCCTCCTGCTGGCTTTGTCTTAGATGCTACCACCTCAGCCAAGGCCTCCTGATTCCCGCAACTTTACACTTAGATACAGGCACACAGCTTCACATTATTCTCTCTCCTGCACCCATATCTCTTCCTTCGCAGACCTAATTACAATTTGTAATTTTAAGTATGCTTGTTTCCTTGTCCAGGATCTGTGCCCCGCTCCAGGAGGGCAGGGAGTGTGTCTTGTGCATCACCATAGCCCCAGCACCCTGCACTGAGCCTGGCACACACTAGGTACACACTAAACACATACTGAGGGAATGAGACTCAAAAGAGGAGCCTGGAGCCGGCAGGGGTAAACATCTCTGCCATTTGTTGAGCGCCGACTATGTGCCAACCGTGGGGTTAATTTCATTATCTGCATGATCCCTCTGAGACCACCCTCCCCCTCTTGCAGAGTGAGGAGTACTGCTCCCACTTTACAGATGAAGAAACAGGAGCCCAAAGAGGTCAAGAGGCTGGCCCTGGATCCCAGACCTGGGACGGAGCTAGAGAAAACCCAGGCGCCTGCCAGCCCTGCTGCCTCAGCTCACTACCCTGAAGGTGACGAGACCTGGACCCAGCTGGGTGGCACTCCCACCTTCAGGGCCCCGGGAAAGACCCGAGGTCTGTCTCAGCCCTGGCCATGTAAGATCCCAGACCCCTGAACTTGCAGAGAGCTCCCACCCCCCATGCGCCCAGCGCCAGAGGCTGCACAGGTCTGTGAACCCAGCACCTCACTCAATCCTGGGCAGAGACGGTCTTGCTGACCCCCAAGGCACGTCCCTACCCCAGCAACTCCAGGTACCTGGTCCCGAATGGCACCAACGGACACATGAAAGGCAAGGGAGCTGGGGTCTGCAGAGCACCTGCTGTGCGTCAGCGGAGGAGTGCTCTCCACACATTGTTCTATTTCATCTTCTATTCTAAGCCCCTGGTATATGTTGTCCCTTTATGAGAACATCCCCCAACACACACACACACACACACATACACACACACAAACACACACACACACACACACACCCCATGGAGGCAGGTCTTAGCATCCCCTCTGACGTGCTCTCGGCCCGTCAATAATCCTACGACACTGTAAAGTGGCACGGCTGCCAAGTGACAGTGGCAGGATTGTCTTCTGGGTCTGACTCAAAACACCTGCTTTCCCAGCATGTCACGCTGCCTCCACAGCCGAAGGAAGCATGTGCTGTGGCTGGGGGGCCGGGGCCCAGGGGAGCACAGGGTAGAGACAGCTTGGGGGTCCCCGGCAGGCTCCACAGAGTGGGGGGCATCTGAGCCAGGCCTCAAGGATGCATCTCGTTTCATTTGTTGTGTGTCTTCCCCTCTCCCCTGGTCAGCCCCACAAGGGCTGGAAGCACATCAGTGTTTTCACTGAGACCCACTCGGCATGTGGGTAAGTCCTGGAAAGATGGGGATGGGGAAAGGGCACTCTGGGTGGAGATAACCACACGAATGAGGCACAGGCAACACTTGGCTTCTTGAGAGAACCATCAGAAGTCAACTGTGGCTGGGACACAGGATGGGTGACAGGAAGGAAGAGGGGGCATGAAGAGGATGGAGGGAAGAAGATTGGCCACAGACTGTCTTTCCAGGCTTGACGATGGGCAGCTTTTAATGTCCAGAAAAGGAGTTTGGGCTTTTAGCTGCCAGCACTGGGAGCCACTGAAGGTACCTGGGTAGGAGAGGGGCCAGGCTGAGGCCGTACTCCAGGTAGAGAGGCCTGGAGCAGGGCCTGGGGGGTGGGTGGGAGAGATACAGTTACCATAATAATAAAACCTTAATGAGGGGCAGGAAAAAGGACAGGGGGAAGAGGAGCCCTGAAGTCCAGAGAAAAGGGGCCACTGGACACCTTGACACCTGGGGCCCACATCTTCACCCCAGCAAAACACACATTGCACAGACCCCCTCCAGCCAACTTCCTTCCCTCTCCCAGCACAAAGAAGGATGCCACTCTCCCACTGTTCCCCTAGAGGGCTGTCCCCCTGTCCTTCCCAGAGTGTGTCCATCCTGCACATGCTCTGCCTGCCACTCACCGCCCAAGGAACCTGTGGCCAGGGCAGCCGTCTTCACTGAGACAACACCAGAGGGGTCGAGAACAATCCAGACAGTGATCCCAGAAGGACCCCAGCCGCCAGGCCCCATGACTGTGGGAACAGCCAGACTTCCCTTCATCTGTGCACAGCCTGGCAGCTGCGGGTCCATAATGTGAGCCCACTGGGGCCTGTGCAAGCCAGGCCAGGGCAGGCCAGGAGGCCCAGCAGGGTGGACAATAGTTGGTGTGGAAGCCAGGGTAGAAGGCAGGTGTGTCCCCTTCAGGACCTGAGGATGCTCAATAGACAGGCAGCTACAGCAGGCCAAGTCCACTGGGGCCGGACAAGAGCTGGCCCTGCCTTTAAAGGGCCAGAGGCTGCACAGGAACCCCAGCATGGCTCAAAGACACTGGCCTCCCGGGCTGAGCCTCAGGCCCCAGAGCAGGAGGGGCCCAGGGTGGGAGGTGGCCACTTCCCTGGCTCCATTTCCTCCCAGGCCCGTGCCCTCCCCAGCAGGCCACGCACCCTCCCCAGAGCTCGCTCCAGCCTCTCCTGCTCCCCAGCCTGTTTCCTTCCCTTATATAGAGTTCTGCTCAGGACCAGGAAAGGAAGCACATGGAGTTCCTGGAGGCAAGAAGGGGCCCGTTCCCAGGGACACCTCGAGCCTGGGGGGGGTGCGTGTCCTAGTGCAGAGTCCCTCCCAGAGCCAGGAGGCCAGGCAGGACAGGGAGGGGGCCTGGCCCTTTCCCCAAACCCAGCACAGGCTCAGACTCTGCACCTCAGCAACAGGACACGAGGAGGCCCAGAGGACCCAGGCCCCACCCCTCCCCAAATCCCCCAGGCCATGCTTCTCCAAGCCCACTGACCCAATCGCCCCCAAAGCTGCAGCAGCTCTCTGCTTCTCCTAGTGCTCTCCCTCTCGTCTCAAGGACCCTCTTCTCAGGCCCCACCCACTCGCTGCCCCACCCCAATGCCAGCCTCTAGGCCCTGCAACCCACTCAAACTGTAGGCTCTCCAGACAGGGAAGTTTCTCTTCAGGCAAACGCCACCCTGGCCTCTATCCATACCCACACTGAGCAGCTCTGACCCCAACAGCCCAACTGTGCCACAAGGGCTGCTCGATAACCCCACCTGGGTGAGGAAGGGGAAAGCTGGGTGTGCCCACCCCTTCGGGAGCCCTGCAGAATGTGGGATTTCAGAGCAGCCTTCGGCTAGGTTCTGGCAATGGGAACAGAGGTGGGGTGGGCCGAGAAGACCAAGCTGTGGGCTCCTCAGCCCTGGGACCAAGGACCAGAGGGCCTCCCACCCCCTGTAGCTGACCTAAGAGGGCACCCAGCTCAGCCAACCCTGGAGGCTTAGCAGGTTGCAGACTATCTTCCCTGGAGATTGGCCTCCCCTGGAACCCAAGCTGAGACCTCAAGAGCCCAGCTCCAGGGCCACACTCACCCACACTCAGGGCTGGTGAAGCTGGAGGACTGAGGCTGCACAACTAGGCCAGACTTCCTAAGAGCTAACCCTAGTGGGTAGAAGAATCAGAGAATCTGGGTTCAGCAAACTTGTACCAGTGCAGCCAGGTGCCAGGTCCTGGGAGCTCAAGAGAGCAAGCTGGGGAGGGCATGAGAGGAGACGGGCCACAGCCAAAGACGAGGGCAGGCCAAGCCAAAGTGCCAGAGGGAGGGACAATAGGAGCAAGAGGGCATGGCTGGGCCCAGGACTTGTCTGGTCAGCATCCCGGGCTCATGGTCCTGCTCTCACTTCTGCTTCCTCCTGGGCCTCCAGCTTGGCCAGTGGCAATCCCCCACCCCAAGTTGTTCAAGCCAGAAATTTGAGTGTCCTCTTTGACTCCTCCCTGCCCCCTACCATCAAGCCTGGTGGATTCTTCTCTCCAAGCCCCCTCCAAGCCCAATCCCCTTAATCATAGAATAAATTATCGCAACTGCCTCCTACACTGAGCTGCTTGCCCTCATCTTGCCACCCAATCTCTTTTCCACTCAACAGCCGAGGAGCTGTTTCAAAAAGTGACATCCAACCATGTCTCTCCCCACCTAAGACCTCCAGTGGCTCCCAGCTCCTCTGGATAAAGTCCAAAGGCCCTAATATGGCTGTCAGGCCCTTGCGGGACCCGTTTGGGCCTCCCTCCCTCACCTGAGTTCCCACCTCTCCACCTCAGCACCCTTTCTCCAGCCAGGGGAAACCAAGTCCAGGTTCACTTCTTGTCAGCACTCTGTGCTCTGAGGTAGGGATCATTAACCCCATCTGACAGATGGGGAGGCGAGGCCCAGAGAGGTCACAAGCTCAGCTCAGGGCCCCAGAGCCAGGAAGAATGGAACTGGAGTTCCACTCTGGCAGTGCCCAGAGCCTCCCCTCCATCCCCGACCACCTTGCCCAGCAGGGGCCACAGGAAGAGTTGGCAGAGGGCACGGCCTCTGAGGTTGCTAGGCCAGGGAGATGCCAGGGGTGGGGAACAGAGAGGGGACAAGCTAGCCAGGCCGGGGGCACACATAGCAAAATGGAGAGAACAGGTCCCCATGGTGGCTGGTGACCACACTCTACATGACCTGGAGGTCCAGGCTGAGGCAAACAACCAGGCCTGAGGCCCCAGAGCAGTGAGAGAGGGTGTGGGCCAGGAGAAGGGCCAAGAGTTCCTCCTGAAAGGGGCTTCTGTAGCTGAGGTGAGGAGTAGGGGGTCTGAGCCGGGGCAGGCCACACAGGAGGGGGGTTAACGAGGGAGCTTCAAGAGGACCTGAGAAGATGGAGGCACAGGGGAGTTGGGGGAGAGGGACAGCACTAAGGCACCAGCCTGGGGACCCAGAGGGAGCAGGGCCCCTAAGACACAAGCGGAGGTGTGGAGCAGGCATTTAGAAACCCGGGCTTCAGAGCTGCCTTCTCCTGAGATCTGAAGAGCAGGGAAGATCCCACCCCTTCTCCCAGGCCAGGAGAAGGGCTGCTCCATCTGAAGCAGGGACTGGGTGACGTGGCCTCTGGCAGCAACTTCCAGCACCAAGAACCCAGCTTCTAGGAAGTTCCTAGAAGAACCTGGTCAAGGAAAGGGCTGTGGTCTGTGGTCAAGGTTCTGGTGGAACAAGGGGCGGGGAGGGGGACAGGCCTGAGAAGCAGACCCGGCATTCATTGGACAGCATTTACTGTGTGCCTCGTCCAGTGCCAGACCTGGCCCTGGACTTCAACTTGGGGGATGGAGATAAAGAAGTGAGGCCCCTGCCCAGGAGGAGAGTTTGTGGCCCAGTGGAGGAGACAGGCATGTAACAGAGAATCATAAAACAGCCCAGCAACTGCCGTGATGGTGCGTTGTGGAGGGCTATTATTTCACTGGGATTCAAGACCATGTTTTTTCCAGGAATTGCACCCAAAGGGAGGCTGCCCATCCCCACCCCCACCCCCGAGGGCTGCTGTCCCTAGATGAGAACATAAGGGGACAAAGTCTTTGACCCTAAGCTGTGCTAGAGCAGCAAGGCAGGAAGGATGCATGGGAACAAACTCTAGGAGCAGTGGGAAAACCCAAGGAGCCAAAGGTCTCGAGAACTGCTGGGGAATGCCTGACAGCCGACCCTGGGCCATGATCGAGTGGGCTAGGGGGTAGGGCCTGCAAGGAGAGGATGGGGTGGAGCCAGGCCCCAAACAGAGAGTCCCAGGGCTGGGGGCCACACTCAACCCCATACAGACATCAGAGGGGCCCCAGCCTTCTTAAACCAGGCCATCGTCCGCTCACGGACCAGGACAGCGGCTTACAGGCCTTCCTCCCCCCCGCCCCCCACATGTTCCTCACATGTTACTCCCGTTTCCTCATTTCGAGGATGCCCATGATTACGGGGCACCATGGATCTGATGACAGCTTTTGAGGGGAGAAACTGCTGCACTAAATGCACACATCAGTTGCAAGGTGCATTCCAATTTCAGAGGCACTAAAATGTAAAAAAAGACATCTCAGATTTGAAGATGGCTGTCTGATGCTGGTGACAGGGAATCCCTCCCAGTATCTACCTAACTCCCTTCTGAAGAACTTAAGGATTACCAAAAGAAGGAACAGGGTGAAAACCAAACCCAACCACATACTATCAGGAGAAATAGCTGAATCCTCTAAGTCCACCTGGGGCCTGTGTGTTCCCTGAGCCCTCCAAAGGTCATTTTGTCTCACCACCTGACTCCAGACAGCTCTGCAGTTAACCAAAACCCAGGAGCTGGGAGCAGCTCCAGTTCTGAAAGATCATAAGACCTTCTGTCTAGGGATCTTCATCTCCCAAATTCCTGAGAACATCGGGAGGCCATGAGTTTCCAACTAAAGGGCAAGAGGTGGGAGAGAAAAAGCACTGGGCTGGAAGTCAGTCATGGGCTCAAATATTGGTTTTGCCACAGACAAGCTCCTGTGACCTCGTTTCACCTCGCTGAGCCCCAGTTTCCTCGTCTGTAAAATGGGAATACTGAGATCTACTTTGCAGAGTGATTGGGAGTACCAGATGAAGTTAGCTGAGATGACACTGGGGAAAATGTCAGTGTTAGTTCCCTTCTATTTGAGCCTGGGGCCATCATGACACCTCCCTCTGCCCCAACTTCTTCATTTCTAGAGGAATAATCTGTACCATGCTAACTGTAAACCAGGCAAAGGGCTAAGTATTTTAAGTGTCTTACCCATTTCATCCTCACCTCCACCCTGAAGTACGTGCTATTCCTCTCCCCATTTTACAGAAGGAGAAACTGAGGAACAGCAACAGAATGAGAGGAGGTGGTTGATTTCTAAGGCCCCCTCTGCCTCAAGTCAAAGAGAGCTCAGAGCAATATAATATAATGCAGACAGACCCCCAGGAAAATGAATAAATAAATCCACCTTCCTTTCTGAGCTTTCAACTTTTACATGGCGTCAGCTTTGGTTATCTGAAAATTCACTCATGTAGAAAACTCATGGGCCATGGATGCCAGCTACGGGAGGAGTTGGTGCAACTGTTAGGCCCAAGGAGAGCAGGACAGGGGCTGGCGTCCTGGAGCCCCTGGACCAGGCTGCCCGAGAAGTCCCCGGAAGCAGGAGGTCCCCAGGGCAGGGCAGCCCAGCCCCCTGTGGCTCCTTCCAATCCATCTGCAGCCAGCGGAGTAGCAGGAAGCCCCCTCCGATTCCCAATTAGCCGGCAGCAGAGACTTGAAGCGAGGCCAGCTCTGGAGGCCGGAGGAGGCCTGGCTGTCACCAGCATTGTTCGGCTCCATCTGACGCATATCCACCCCCCTGTAACGTTTCCTTGTTCCTGGGAGGACCTCCGAGATGCACGCATCTGAAGCCAGGTCTGGAGGGAAGGGGGGAGGGGTGCAGGGAAGGGAGGGGCAGTGGGAGACCTGGCTTCTCTAGCTAGGAAAACACAGGCAGATTTTAAACGCACAGAGAAAGCTCCTATCACATAGAGACCGGAGGCCCGGAGACACGGCCGCTGTGTACGTACACAGCTCGGAACAACCCGAGGCACACACGGAGGGCGCAGCCAGACCACTGCCAGCTCGAGATGCAAAGTCACAGCCCGATGCTTCCCGCCCCGCCCCGAGCAGAGACGCACAGGCAGGAAGACAGCAGCCTCCAATGCTCCCACTGGCAGGGCCTGCGCGCGTGGCCTGAGCCCAGCTGGTTTCAGGGAGCCGGAGGGCTGTGTACGGCCTGGAGGAAGGGAGAGCGTGAACCAGCAGGAGTTGGAGTGTAAGGGCAGCCCAGGGTCTCTGAAGCATACCCAGATCTCTGAGGTGTCCTTTCAAAGGGCTCAGGAGCCTACCCATCCCACCAGGACCTGGGCAGCCCATCAGGGCCCTTGCCCATCCTGGAAGAGCAGTTTGGGGATACAGCATGCAGGGTGGAAGGTGGGTAGGAGGTGTCAGAAATCGGAGGGGAAGATGTACAGACAATGGGGCAGAACTGATATGGAGAACAAACAACCTGAAAATTGTGGGATGGAAGTATGGAAGCTGGAATTTTAGGGCTGAAGGTGGTGAGAGAGAGGAAAACAGAATTGAGGGCTTGCGGGACAACCATATTATTGGAACTACAATGTACTATACCAACATTACCATACTTAATCCTTATAACAGTACATATAATAGGCAATAGCCTTTTGCAGATAAGGCCATTGAAATTCACAAGGTCACACAGCTATGCATGGTTGAGCTGGGACTCAAACCCAGGAGACACAGGCTCCTTTAGGGAAGTCAAGTCACCTGGATGCTTAGAAGACAACACAGAAGCAGCTATGGGTCCCAGGGACTGAGAAGATACAGATGAAGGGAGGAGCTAATGCAGAGGGGCCTGTAGATCTGCCAACCAAGATCCCCAACTCCTAAGAAGGGCAGAGCCAGGGCAGCTCAGGCACCATGACTCAGTGGCTGGGTGTCCAAGTGAGCATTTCCAGAGCCCCAGACAGCTGTGCATGGTCTAGGAGCCACCTGCCCAGCAGAGACACTGAGCCATTACTCAGAACTGTTACTCACTTTGTCTCTGCACCCTGCCCCCAGCACATCACTTCCTCCCACTCTGTTCCCTTACAGTGGCCAGAGAGAAGCTAGCAGATCTGCCCCATTCCCTCCCTCGCTGCACTTGCTCAAATCCTGCCAGTATGTCCCCACCTGAGTCACTGGGACAGAGACCCAGGTGATTCTGCCCTGCTCAACCCTGACAGCTGCTGCCCTCCGCTCTGTTGCATGAAACCAAGCCGTTTGGAGAAGAGGTCACTGGACAGAAGGGACCTTCCAATCATCTCAGCTGGCTTCCCAGCAGATGCCCTACAAGGCCCCCACCTCCACACGCAACAGCCCCTCCAATGACACTCTGGGCAGGAGCCTCTGTTTGAAAAGATCCACAGACTTGTAGAATTCCAGCACTGGTGTGGAAAGAAAGAATGCATCTAACTCAGAACTTTCATTTCACCAATGAGGAAAGTAAAGCCCAGGGAAGGGAAGTGATTTGCCCAAGGTCACACAGTGCCAAAGGGAGACTAGAAACAGGCCACTTGACTTCTTGGCCACTGGCCCTTCCCCTGCCAAAGGAGCCATTCCAGTTCCAGGAACCAGACCCTCACTCCCTCCTGCTGCAAAGCAGTTGTTTATCCTGCAACACTGGGGATGGGAGAGCTGAAGGCAAGATGAGGGAGGGAAGGACATTAGTGCAGAGGAATCACTTTCTAACAGTGAAGGGCCATCAGGCTTCCAGCCACAGACCCAGAACAGTCTGCCCAGGAGGCAGAGAGATGGACCAAATGACCTCTGGGGGCCCTAGGCCTAAAAGTCCAGGCTTTCTGGCAGGAGATGATGGGAGGAATTCCTGGGTCCCAGCTGGGGACTTGGGAGAGTCCTGGCCTCCTTTCTGCTCACCTCTCCTCTCCCCCTCCCTCACCCTGGCTCTCCCTGGGCTCCAGGCTGGAATCCGGGCCTGGCCGCTGCCTCCGCTCCCACGCTCAGCTCAGCTCAGCAGGCCTCAGCATTGGAGCCACATGTGAAGTGGCGGAGGCAGCTTATGAGCCGCTGACGAATTCCTTCCAAGCCCCAGAGGAGCCTCATCTATCTCTTGGGCTCTCCCATCCCTCACAGGGCAGCTGCACTCACCCCTGCCAAGAGGTCCCTGCCCCCTGTCCCCATCAGAGCAATCTCAATAACAGCTACAGCAAAACCCACGGGTTGTACAGCAACTAGTACATGTGGTCTGTTCCTTCTCCCCATTGGCCAGATGAGTAAACTGAGGCACTGGCAACTTAAGTAAGCTGTCCAAGGTCACAGCTACTAAGAGGGGGGTCAGGAGTCAAACCCAGTGGGTATGGCCACAGGCTCTATAATCGGAGACCCCACACCACGCTGCCTCGTGATGGGCCCTCTAGGAAGACAGAGCTGCTGACATTCGCACTCCTTCTTCCATGCCAGGCACCTCACCTGTGAGATACTTGACACTCCTCCTGGTTCTGCAGAGGCAGCCCCGGTCCTGTTACTCACCAGGAAGCTTGCAGGCTGACCGGGCACCCTCTGCCAGTGAGGAGGCAGGCTCTCCCCACTACCTAGGGAACACTCCTCTTCATTCATTCAGCAAATATTGAAGGCCTACTGTGTGCCAGCCAGGTGGGTGGTGAAAGATGACCCCAAAAGGAACCTCTCTTGGCTCCTTAGAAAGACGCACTCCCTGCGGTTTACCCTCACTCCTGCCTGCTGCAGTCCTTCCGTGCCCAGCTTGTGGGTGAAGCCTTGCCAAGGAAGGCTCTCTCTCCCGGCCTGAAGATCTCCCGGGAAGGAGATTTCAGCACCTGCTCCGTTTCCTGATCCAGTAAGCGAGGGCGGCACATAGGAAAGAAGCCCAGAGAGATGAAGTGACTCAGGCGAGGCTCTCCCAGCCCTGGGGCCAAGGAATCCGAACCCAGGACTCCAGAGACCCAGGTCTTGGCTTGTGACTTTGGCTTATGTCTCCAGGTCCCCACTGACCAATACAGCCTTCAGAGCTGCCCAAAACATTTTCCAAAATAACAATCTCATCATGTTTCTCCTAAGTTAAAGATCTCTGCTGCCGCCCTCTTTAACCTCGTGCAGAAAATCCCCCACAGCCAAGTCCCAAGTAGCACCTGCAGCCTCTCTCCAAAGCCACCCTCTCCCACACACACCATTTTTAAGCTACCATTTACGGTGGGCTTGCCCTGTGCCAGACACTGAGCTGAACACTTTGCAAATACTATCCCATTTCACCCCCACCGTGACACTGGGAGGTTGGTAGATGAACCCCATTTTACAGATGCAGACATTAAGTCTCAGCCCAAGGTCACATAGCTAGTAGCAGTGCAAATGGGACAGATACCTCGGTTTGTCTGACTCTGACACAGGGCTGGAACCGTGTTGTGATCTGTCCTTGCATGCATGCCACTGGGCCCTTGCAAATGCCTTTCTGTGCCTTTCCTGCCTGCAGAGCTGCTTCTCCACCTTCAAAGCCCGTCTCAAATGGCACCTCTTCTCCGAAGCTTTCCCCACACGGCCAGCACACATGAACTGCTTCCTGCTTGGCGCACCCTCTGCGTTTGGCAGAACCCTCTGCCCACCGCCTTTGTCTTCTGCTAGACCGTGCCTCCCTGGCCTTTCCAGCACCACACCTGGCACTACGCCTGGCACAGGCTGGATGCGCAGGAAGGTTTTTAAAGAGAACGATCAAGGGGCCCTGTGTGCCCAGCCAGGCTCAGCCGCTGTCCACAGCCTTCAGAGTGAGCACATGGGGGCTGCCCCTGGCTTGGGCCCATGTCGTCCACCCCCAATCACAGGCAGGCATCCAGGGCCCCCGATCCCAGCCCAGCTGGTGGGGGCGTCTCACCGTGCCCGCCCCCCTTCCTGGCTTGATGGCCCCTCTGCTCAGCCAGCTCGGCTGTTTCTGGGAGTCTCAGCCGGTGATTAGGGCCCTAATCAGCAGGACTTCCTGCCAGTGACTGCCAGAGGTGGGGGCAGGGCGGGAGAGGGAAGCAAGGTCAATCCAAGGTGAAGTTCGCAGTCTGGAACCAGGCGAGGCTCTGGTGGGGAGAGGGACTCACAGCCTCTTCCAGCCTGTCGCCTCCCCAGTCCTTTGTTTCACAGGTGAGAACCCTGAGGCCTGGGGCGGGAAAGGACCCGTCCAGAGCCCAGGGACAGAGCCAGGGCCAGGCTCAGATCTGCCCGCTTGAGGAGCACTGCTCTCCCCTCAGCCCCACCCCACTACCATCACCCCACAAAGGGTCACTGAAGACCAGTGGATGGCCCAGGGCTGGCCAAGGTCAAGAGTCAAAGGTAAGGGCTACTTCATGATGAGTGATGGTCTAGAAATGGGGCAGAGGTGAGCAGGGGCTGAGGAGGGGGAGCAACATAGGGCAGAGAGCTCAGGAACCCTCCCCAGCTGTCATCATCATCAACCCCAAACCCATTCTTTCTCCAAAAACAAAAATGCTTAATGCCTTTTGCAGCTGCAACTGGGCGGGCCAGGGGTGCGGAAATGGAGCTCACCCCCGACCCGAAGCAACCCCAGCCTCACTGGGTGGGAACCAGGGCTGGGTGGAGAGTGGAGCTTGGCAGGCCTCGAGGGCTGACCCCTGCTAATGAGGAATGTCAGGGGCACCGGAAAGCAGAGGACCCCAGAGAGGACAGAGGCCTGGGTCGGAGGGGAGTTGGGGAAGGAGCTCGGCCAGGAGCCCTCCTTGCCACAGGTTCAAAGCGCTCAGCTTATATGGCATGCAGGAAAGGGCTGGGCATGGTTCTCCTTCCCCTTACCATAGAGGGTGGAACAAGGGACTGCACTGAAGTTGCAGCAAGAGGAATGCAGGTTAGACTTCAGGGAGACCTAGAAGGGTACAAGACACAGGAATTTGCAGCACTTATTTGGGGATCCCCCTTTAAAATACAGATGCCACCCCTTTGGGTGTAGCCCATTGTAAGAGTATCCTGCCTGGAGATCAGGTTGAGTCCTTGCCAGGCCTGGGAGTCTCCAACCCAGTGATTCTCACCAAGGGATGGGATGGCATCCAACAAAGGGAGCTTGTGCTGGTTTATAATAACGCATCTTGTTTACAGTGGATGGCAACTTTCTCAGAGTCCTCCGTAAACACAGATCTGCAGCAGCTGCCTGGGCAGACAAGGTCTCAGAGCAATGGAGAGAGGGAGAGAGAAGAGCCTTCTCTGTGCTCTGGTGCTAGGATGCCACCACCTCCTCCACCCACTGGCCTCCGTTCTCCCCATCTCAGGAATGAACAACCACAGCCAGGGAGGAAAAGCTCAACAGCAACAACGCCAATAATAATAACAATAGCTAACATTCTCCCACCTTACAGGTGAGGAGACTGAGGCTTGGGGAGGTTCAGTTACTGCCAAAGCCACAGAGCTAGCAAACAGGGTTGTCACGAGCCCTGCAGTTTGGCTCCGGCACCACGTCCTCTGCCTTCCAGGGAACCCAGCCCTACAACCCTGTTTCCCGGTCTATAAGTCCCCACCAGGCCTCGTCTAAAACCCTCGGCAGGGAGCGGCCAGGGAGGCGGAGGGCACAGGCCAGCCCTCAAGGAGCCTGGGATCCAGCTAGAAGGCAGGTAAGCACACAGACGCTTGCAAGGATCAGGAAAGCTGAGCAGTCCCATATTCTTGGCTGGAGGAGGTCTGGGAAGTTTCCTGAAGGCATGGGATGAGGACTGGGACCCCCATCGTGGCAGAAGGGCAGGGATTCCACCCAGGCACTCCTGTGACCCCCTCACCCTCCCTCATCTTCCCAGACCCTGCCCTTCAGGGCCAGTCCCTCCTGCTTCCCACCCCCAGGCCGGAGCTACAGGCTTCCAGCCCTAAAAAGGCAGGGATTACAGAGCCCAGATTGGCCCTGGAGGAGGCAGTGCCCCGGACTGGCTCTGGCCCACCTACCAACCTCTCCTCACCGTGAGCTCCAACTCCAAGGAGACCAGACCAACCACCCGCCCCAGAGGGAAAGCAAGGCAGAACCACTAGGACGATGGCTAAGGCCACCAACCTGGACAGAGGTTGCCAGGACCCTACACCCTAAGAGTCTCTGGCTTCAGGGGCTGGGAAAGCGCTCCAGGCACTTTGAGAGAAAGAAGGAGAGAAGGAACGAGTGTGACCTTGCATAATGGAAGGGGCACCCAGGGAGGTGGGGCGCAGCCGGCCGGCAAGGCTGACAACCCTGCCCCCTGCCACGACTCTCGTTCCAGCTCGCTTGTGCCCACACCTCTGCACACCTAATAGCACCAGGGAAAGCTAAGAACCAGCCAGCCACAAAGCCAGAGGCAACTGGGGCGGGCGATGGGGACAAAGTGGAAGCCAGTTCTTTCCTCTCCCGCCCCCCACCCTAGCCTCTGAAAGCCATCCTCCCCTTCCCTGCAACCACACCCATTTCTGATTTGCTATTTTCAGAGTCTGAACCTGGAGGGCTTCCCTGTGTGTCTGCTCTGCCCACCACACCCCCTGACTGGGCCTCGGTTTCCCTTTCTGGGATCACAAAGACTCATGGCCCCCAAAACAAGCAAGTAGCACCCCCTCCGGCCCTGCCTGCTGGTAGACAACCGCACACTCAGCACCTCGCATTCCTTCCCACACTCCCCTCCCTCCCTCACTGGGTCTCTCAGGAACAAGAGGGAAAAGTGTCCGCAGTAAGCAGGCTCCTCTGGTCTCTTGCTTGAGATAAGGGACTGAAGTTAGACACTGGAAAGGACTTCCCTTCAGAGGATAACCAAATCCCTTTTGGCCAGGATTACATGGGGCTTACGTGGATTGGAGGCAGGGAGCTGACTGGAATGGCCTCAGATTCCTTCACTATCTCCTCTAAGGAGAAAAGGGGTCAAGGGGCAGCTGCAGAGAAGGGGCTGCAGGGGGCCAGGGGCTGGACCTGCAATGGGAAGGATGGAACCCAGGGTGGGCCCGAGCCCACCTTGACGCACTCGGCCAGGGTTTGGTTTCCAGAAACCGTTTTAACCCCGCCCCCACCCTGCCCTCTCACTGACCACCAAGGGAAACGGGTTTGGAGAAGCGAGTGAGTGGGAGGAGGTGAAGTGGCCTGAGAGGCCCTTGAGAACAAAGAACGTGCTTGGCTTGTACCCCTCATGGCTAGTTACACAAACCACTTCAGGAAACCCTGACAACCCAGTTTTACTTTACCAATGTGGAAACTGAGGCTCAGAGGAGACCAGCTCTGGGTTTTTCTGCATCTCAGGTCTTGGCACTGCTCCTCTGCATGCAATCTCCAGGCAGGCTGGGGTGGGTGCATGGGGGGAGGCCAAACTGGGCAGGGGCTGGAGAGGCCCACCATACCCCTTGACTGGCACCAGTTAGCCCCTCCGTCCTGGGTATGGGCTCTAACCGCACAGGGGTGCAGGGGGAGAGGCCCGTGCTGATGCTTTCCGCTTCATTCCGCACCCTGTCATGCAGCCCACAGGCCCTCTGCAGCTGTCCCAGGGTTAACCAACTGAGCAGGGCTCAGAGTGGGACAAGAGGAATCGGAAGGGACTCAGAACCTTCTCAGGAAGCAGCTGGGGACAGACCTCGTGGGCAGGTTGAGCAATGGGCACAGGGGCGGGGAGCACGGGTGGAAGGGCCAAGAGTCAGCGCTAGGCAGGCAAGAAGGCTCTCTGTTCCCCAAACACTGGGGCGGGAAGAGGACACTGCGAGTCCTCCATTTGTGCCCACGCCCCAGGCCAGAGGCCACAGCCTTCCCTGCTCCCCCATTCCAGTGTCAGAGAACTCCCCGACTCCAAGAATCCCAGGACCTCAGCATCCCAAGAGACCTTAAAGGTCGGCTCTTCTAACCACATCCCAGTTCAGGAATCCTTCCAAGCTGTTGTCCAGCCTCTGTCTGAACTCCCTCCAGAACAAGAGGCTCACTACCTTACAAGGCAGCCCATTCTCAGGCAGACCAGGTTGAGTTGTTGGAAAGCCCTTCTTTAAACTGAGCCAAGCTCCCCACCACTGGGGTCCCACTTCCTTCAACCAAACCAAAATCCATTCTGACACTTGCCACCTCGGTGAAAGCAGGACACTAAGGGTTCCCAAACTCCAAGGCTTCAGCCACAGTCTATCCGAGTGACGACAAGATGGTCACAAAACAGGGACCCCTTCCCTGAACTCACCCACACTGCACCTCCAGTCCCACCCCAACCAGCTGCCAGCTTCTCTATGTTTGCAATTCTTGGACACAGCTGCTCCTGTGGGAAATTCTGAATTGGGGTTTTAAGAGAGGTGAATTATGAAGAAGTATGGGATGAGGGGAATGGGAAGGGAGCTGGAAGGGTTCAAGGCCAGGCGTTTGGAAGCAGAGATTCCCAGATTACCTCCTCCACCTCCCAAGAATTCTCAGTCCCAATAAAAAGTCCCGGCTCCCCAGCTTCTAGAGGTTCTCATAGACTGGGCTGAGACCCTCCCCAGCCCCAGCCCCTGCTCTCTGGCTCCTGCCTTCTGTGGGCAGGAGAGTCCAGGCCATCTCCGGGCTGGGATCCCTGATGCTGATTCCACTAGGGCACTCTCACACAACTCTGAGCCCAGTTTGTCCCTCCCTTCCCACATCCCCTGGCCCAGAGATGCCAGGGCAGAAGGCGGCTCATCTGTAGCAAGTTCTGAGGTCCTGCAGGAGAGCTGGGGTCAGGAAGACAGGAGGAGAGCCAACTGGCAGGGGTAGGAGCAACTGAAGGCCAAGTCTGAACCACAGTAGTCCCCACCCCACCCAGAAGGGGCTCCCCCTACACTCTCCCCAACCCGCCTGGCTCTGCTGGACCACACGGAAGGGGCAGCTGGGACAGTGAGACAGTCACTAAAGATGCAGGAACCCTAGCTTCCAGTTACCCCTTCTAACCCCACTCCACAATTGACTATCCTGACCACCCCAAATCAGTTCCTCCCCCACCCAGTCCCCACCCTATCCCCTTCCCGCCATTCCACCGCCCAGCTGGGGAACACAGCAGGTTCCTCTCCATCACCCCCTTGGCCACCGCCTCCAAGTTTCCTCTTCTAGGGCAGTGGCCAGCCTAAAAACATCTGGGCAGCAGTCCTGGCCCCAGTCCTGAACTGGGGGGACAGACCCTGAGCTTAGCTTCCATGGATCCTCCAGCTTGGCAAGGGGTGGTGGGCAGGGGAGCAGAGGGTCTGAGGAGGAGATGAGAGTCGAGGAGAGAGGAAGAAGACGGGGGTGGAAGGCAGCTGCCTGTGTCTGTTCATTAACCACCTAGATTAGCCATTTCTGCCCAGAGGGGTGAGGAAGGAGCAGAGCTGGTAGGGGGCAGGGAGGGAGGCCGGGGACACTCATGCCAGCCCGTGCCCATGGGCAAGGGCACAGGCACCCAAGCTAGGGGGAAAGGGAGAAAGTGCTTTTAACTCTAACCTTCCCAGGCCTGCCAGCCCCTCCCTCGCAGCCTTGGTCAGCCCACTGGGAGTTGAGGGCTGGGAGCAAGCAGCAGAGCCCATAAGAGGCATCAAGGAACTAGGGTAGGAGAGCCCCAAAGAAGAGAAGATGCCTGGAGAGCTGCCCCAGTGGGTGGCAGGGAAAGAAATGAAGAGAAAAACACAAACACCCCTCTTGTGGCCCTGCCCTTACTCAGCCCCAGCCAGCGATGGACTGTCAGGTAGCAGAAGAGAGCCCCCTTCCTTGCCCCCTTCCTTAGTTAGTGTATGTCCCTCCCCACTCCTGGCTGCTGGCTTCGGTCCCAAGCAGCCACCAACACCAGCAACTTCCCCAGCAAACAAAACTCCTTCTGACTGGTCTCTCTCTCACACAGCTGGGACAACCGCACCCCAGACATCCCTGCGGAGAACCACAGATGCCTCGGAGGGCAGGGGACTGACAGGTTGGCTGCTGGAGGGTCCTGTGAGCCCAGAGACTTGTGACCAGACCAGAAGGGGCTGGCCTCACCTTCCCCTAATTTACACCCAGATCAGTGGTCCTGACAGCATCAGTGCCAGCAGCCCAGCAGGCTGGCAGGCTCCATCATCCCTGCACTCACACACGCGCACACACACACTCACCTTTCCGGCAGAGGAGCCCCTGGGTGGGGTGGGTGTCTGGGCCAAAGGGCTCGGCGGGGCAGGGGAGGTGGACAGTGGCGGGGCAGCAGCTGTGGCTGGCAAGAAGCTGGTTGTCAAGAGGAAGGCGGTGAGTGAGCCTTGTGTCCGGGTGGGGAGTGGGGCGCGGGGAGCAGAGCTGGTCCCAGGGCTACAGCTGGGAGCAACTGAGCGGGAGGGCGCTGCTCTCCCGGCTCGCTCCCTGGCGGGCGGGCAGGCAAGCGGCGCACCGCCTCCTTCCCGGAGCCAGCCAGCAGCCAACCTCCGCCGCCACCGCCTCCTTTAACCCCTGCGGCGGCGCTCCATCAGCCACACACACGCCCAGCTCGGCCAGCCTCCCAGGCAGGGCGCAGACACCTGGGCAGGGAAGTGCCAGAAAGTTTGACCTCCCCGCACCCTTCCTTCAGCCGCTGGCCCAGAAGCTTCCCAGGAGACCCACAAGGAGGGGCCAGAGGGTTTAGGGGGCAGGGTTGGGGAAAGGGGTCGAGACGCCTAGAGGCTAAGGACCCCATAGAGAAGTCACAGCTGCAGAGAAATGGCCAGAGGGCTGCTGGATGGGAAAGGATGCTTGGTAAGAAAATGATAATAATAACAACAACAACTATAACAACTCCCAACTTTTGTGGAACACTCTGCTTTATGCTGTTTCCAACTCATTTCAAGACAGAAGGAATCTCACCTCCAAACCTCAGTTTTTTCCTTCATCTGTCAAATGGGGGATAACAATCCCTGCTTTTTTCTCTCAGCTGAGTTAGGACATTTGTGATTGTATATTGCAAAGTGATGTGAACTGAAGTCTAGTAAATGACATGCATGCTTCAAGTCTCTTTGAAATGCAACAACAAATAAGATAGCGGGATGGAGAGAAGCAAAGATATGTGATTAAGCAAATATGCCAAAGTGTTAACTGTAGAATCCAGGATGTTTACCATAACATCCTTTCAATTTTTCTAGATGTTTGAAATTTTCCATAATAAAAATATTGGGGGAAAAGTGAATTGAAAAATTTGGAGGACCATATAAATGATCAAACTGAAGAAGCAGGATTATTTTGAAGGGAAGGGGAAAAGTCATATTAGTTGCACCTATTGTATGTCAGGTACGAAATACCTATTATCTCTCACTTAATCTTCTAATCATCCTTGTTATTACAGCTGAAGAAAGCAACCTCAGAGAGATAAGGTGATTTGCCAAATTCCACACAGGATGATGTGGAGGTGGAGCTTAGACTCAGAGCCCAGCTCCCAACCACTCCCGTCATCCAGAGGCTGAATATCCCTTCCATTCTCCATCCATGCGACCGTGTGGGTGAGATCTTGTATCCCAATGTCCCCTGCTATACGATGAGGTTTGATCCCAGAGTCTTTGAGGACCCTTCCAGTTCTAACATTCACAAATTTCATTAATTCAGCCAAACCCTTCCGCAGGCCTCAGCTTTCCAATGAGGAAAGGGACAGTGGAGGGACAGGTTCTTTTTTTTTTCTTTTTGAATAATTCAATTTTATTGAGATATATTCACATACCATACAGTCATACAAAGATTACAATCAGTTGTTCACAGTACCATTATATAGTTGTGTGTCCATCACCAAAATTAATTTTTAAACATTTTCATTACTACACACACAAAAGTAATAAGAATAAAAATTAAAGTGAAAAAGAACAATTAAAGTAAAAAAGAACACTGGGTGTGTTTTTTGTTTTGTTTTGTTTTGTTTTTTGCCCTCGTTTTTCTACTCATCCATCCATACACTGGACAAAGGGGAATGCGATCCACATGGCTTTCCCAATCACACTGTCACCCCTCATAAGCTACATTATTATACAATCGTCTTCAAGATTCAAGGGTTCTGGGTTGTAATTTGATAGTTTCAGGTATTTACTGCTAGCTATTCCAAGTCATTAGAACCTAAAAAGGGTTATCTATATTGTGCATAAGAGTGCCCACCAGAGTGACCTCTTGGCTCCTTTTGGAATCTCTCAGCCACTGAAACTTATTTCATTTCATTTCACAACCCCCTTTTGGTCAAAAAGATGTTCTCCATCCCATGATGCCGGGTCCAGATTCCTCCCCGGGAGTCACATTCCATGTTGCCAGGGGGATTTACACCCCTGGGTGTCAGATCCCACGTAGTGTGGGAGGGCAGTGATTTCACCTGCCAAGTTGGCTTAGCTGGAGAGAGAGGGCCACAGCTGAGCAACAAAGAGGCATTCAAGAAGAGACACTTAGGCACAATTATAAGCAGGCCTAGCCTCTTCTTTGTAGTAACAGTCTTCCCAAGGGCAAGAGGGACAGGTTCTTTTAACCAGTAATCCATCTATTCATCCATCATCCATCATCTATTCATCTATCTCACTGTCATCTATTTATTCATCCATGTTTATTGAGAATCTACTAGGTCTGACTTTGTGCTAGGCACTGGACAAGGTAGGAAAAGGATGAATTCATCTTTGTTCAATCACTGGAGACAGAAATGCATCCAACCAACTGTGTTGCAAGGTACAATATGAGCAGAAGCCATGGATGCCCAGCAGAGGGGACAGTGCCTACCATGGGGATGGGAAAGGTTTTGGAGGCTCTGGGACCAGAGCCACAGGGAGATAGATGGTCAGCACTTTGGAGAGCTGCCTCTCTCCCCATCAGTGACAGGGAAACCCTAGGCGGAGGGGGGCAGTGCCGTCACAGGACTCTAACACGGGGGAGGGGAGAGATGAGGCATCAGTTGCTCACCCCTGCATCCAAGGCAAAGTGACAGACCTCACCCCCTCCCAGGTGGAAAGAAGGAGAGTCTGAGTTCCCACAGTCCCAAATCCCAGCATCTCAAAACCCAGCAGCCTTGCCAGTAGCCTCAATCTGAGAGAGTGTGGATACTGCCCAGAGATAGGAAAGACTGCCCAGAGATGGCCTCAACCCAGAGTGTCCTCAAGACCGGTGGATTATATGAGAAAACCCTGTCCCATCTCCCCAGCTCCATTCCCAGCCCCAAACCCAGTCTCTCCACTCACTGGCCCCAAATCTGGGGCACTGGTGACTCCTAAGAGCCTTATCCTGACTAACCACCACCCCACCTCACCCCGAAGCCCCTGCAGACTAAGGGTCCCACAGCAGCTTGGACTGACCCGGGGCAGGAGAGGGAAGTTCGAGGATTCTGTGTCCATTTCAGCTCTCTAGTCTGCTCTGGAGGTGGGGTTATAAAATTAGAACACTCCCCCCTCCCCAGGTCACCAGACCGGTAGGAAGCACCTTCCTCCCCATCTCCTCCCTCCAACGCACACCCACCATCATCCTCATTGACATGGAATAGTCCCTGGCTCCGCTACCTACCATATCCAGTCCCGGCTCCGCAGCAGGACATTCGCGGCACTCGGTGACCCGGCCCGTCTCTCGAGGCTCCTCTCCCTCCATTCCTCCACACTCCCATGCTCTAGCACCAACTTTGACTTCCATACCTTTTGTCAGCACACTTCCTCTCCTGCCTATCAGCATTCAGGGCTCAGTTCAAAGGGCACCTCTTCCATGGACCCTTCCCAACCTCACCAAGCGGGAGGCGCTGTCCCCTCTGCTGGGCATCCATGCTTCTGCTCATATTATAATGCCTCGAAGTACAGTTGGTTGGGTGCCCTTCTGTCTCTCCAGTGGTTGAACAAAGATTAATTCATCCTTTTCCTACTTTGTCCAATGCCTAGCACAAAATCAACACCTAGCAGATTCTCAATAAATATAATGAATAAATGACAGTGAGATAGATGAATGGATGATGGATGAACTGATGGATGATTGGTTAAAAGAATAAAAGGGCATTTTTCAAATGTTTAATTCTGCACAAGACTGTACCAAAATACTCGCATGCAGACTTCTGTCTCCAAGGCTATATATTCACAGCCTGGGGACAACAGATTGGCCCAATACACAGATGTGGATGTCCCAGGAGGCTTCCCACCGACACCCAGGTTTTTGGCAGATCCAGGGGGGCTCTGAGAGACCCCTTCCTCCAGCTGTTCTCAAAGAGCCTTTGGAGGTGGCACTTTCCATCCCCCGCCCCAACATCACCCCCTCTTTTCCTGCCTGCCAGCTCCAGCACCTGGATGTGGAACCAAAACTCGGCAAGTCTCTGGAAACCACACAGAGAGGAAGTGAAGGATCTAGAGGATTTCAAAGAAAAGAGCAGTCTTCCTTATTTCCAAGAGCTATCCCACAGCCCATCATCCACCCCCAGTTTTCCCCAGCATCAGTCCCACTATTACTCATTCACACACACACACACACACACACAGAGGGAGAACTGCTTTCTGAAGAAGGTTGCTCTGCCACCTTCCTCTCCTCTCCCCACCCTCCTCCAAATCTGCCTCTCCTCCTCCTCCTAGCCAGGGTTTCCCATCTCGCATCCCCCAATCCCCTCCCCACATCCTTAAGCCAACCCTTGTCCCTTCCCTCCCCCTCCCTCCCATTCCCTTGTGCTGGGTTGCACATCTGGTTCCAGTTGTGGCTGGTCCGCTCAGGGGTAGGCCTGGGGATTTCTCATAAAACTGAATAATACCAGTGGTGGAGCCTGGTGGAGCTGGGGGAAGGGAGGGCAGGAGGCTGAAGGGCTGGGGGAGGGAGAGAAGACGATGGCAAGGAGGTGAGGAGAGACAGAACCAAGAAAGGAGAAGCCTGTGCCTGGCATCTAATAAGCATTCAATGGATGCTTGTTAAATGAAGACAGAAGCTGGAGAAGCAGATGGCAGGAAGGCCAGGAGGAGACACCCTGAGACAAAGAGGGGTCAGAAACAGAGACCCAGAAGGAGGAAGGAGATGGCTGGGAGTGGTGGGATAGCACCCTGGAGCACAGAGTCAGTGAGGCAGTAGGGAAACAGGAATTGTGAGTGTTGGGGCCAGGAGCCAAGTTAGGCCCTTCCATTGGAAGAGGAGGGGACATGACAGAAAGGGGGACAAAGGGACCCAGAGAAGTAGAGAAGGGCAAGGATGAAGCCAGGAGAAGATGGCCAAGGCCCAGGAGGGCTCAGTCCAGGTGTCCCTGGCCCCTCAGCCCCAGCTATTTCCCCTCAATAGCCTGTGACGATGTTGCCATGGGCCCCTCAGTGCTGGAGGTGAGGTGGGCAGGAGCAGGGGAGGGTAAGCTCAAGCTGCCCCTCGTCTGTTCCTTCATTTCACCCTAATCAATGTTTAAGAGCCTACCCTGTGGCAAACCATTCCCATGCAGCCCCCTCCCCTTTAAAACCTGGAGAGTGGATGTGATTCTTTTCCCAGTCTCAGAGATGGGCTCAGAGCAGTTAAGTAATTCACTCCAAATCATAGAGCAGCTGATGAAAGAGGCAGAATTTGAATCCAGGTCCTCCAAGTCAAGTCTTGTGCTTTTTGTCACCAAATGACACAGATCGGAATTCCGGGTCCGGCACTCCCTCTGGAGGGTATAACGTCACATGATCCCCAATCTCTAGAATCTGGGGCTGGGGCCGGGATGGGGGGTGCAGGGGAGAGGATTGGTCTCCAGGGGAGTTGCTGGAGCTATCCCCTCTCGCACCCTTGGCCCCCACTTTCTTCAGTCCCATCATAGAGAGGACAGAGCCACATGCTCAGACCCCAAGAGGAGGGGCTGCTTGGAGGTCCTGGCAGAGGGCCTGTTCTGGCCTCAGAATCCTGCTGGGCCCAACACAGCTAGGGCCTGGGGTTCGCCCTAGGCATTCGTCAGTGCCTGTACATTTGGGCAGCTTCTTTCCCCTCAGACCACACCCACTGCAGCTACATGTGAATTTGAACTGTCCCCGAGGATGCTTCCATCTCAAGGTCACTCCTGGTGTCTCCCTCACTAGGGACCCCCCAGAGCTGACCCCAGAAGCCACACCCCACCCCACCCCCACTGCCTGCAGAGCATCTCTCTCCGTCCCTTCCCCACTGGTGCTGGCTCCACAGTCCAGTCTCTGGTGGCTTCCTCTACCATTTGTCATCCTTAAAACTCAGGCCAGACTGAGACAGGAGCAAGGCACCCCTCCTCACCAGCCCTCCCCTATTTGCATCTCATTTGCATGCATTCCCGGCATCTCCCAACGTGCAGGTCCTTTGCCACACACTCCCCCAGGGAGAGAGAAGTGCCAAGCCTTCCACTTTCCAGCTTCCTACTCAGGTGTGTCTGGCACTGCGAGGGCAGAGGATTGGAAGGGCTGGGGAAGGACCGGGGAAACGGCCTGCCAAGAGCTTGTCCCCAAAATACAGGCTGGCAGCCCCTCCTTCCTCTGACCTGACAGTTCCCAGCCAGGACAGGTGCTTGGATCTGGCACCAAGAGCCTCAGATTGGGAGTCAGGGCTGCAGGTTCCAGCCCCACTCAGCTGCCAATGCCCTCTGTGACCAAGTGAATCTCGGCCCTCTTGGCTTCAGTCTCCTCATCTGATGACTTCTAAGGTCCCTGGAGATTCCTGGGAGCACGTTTCTAGGCACGTGTTGGTCCTTGGCAGAAAGTCACTGCTGGTGCCAGTTCACTGCACACGAATCCCTCATCTCCCATGAGAAGGCAATTTTAAAGCTGGAAGGAACCTTGGGATTTAGCTGCCTCCAGGGAAGGCTTCCCTTTGAGCCTACCCCCAAGATGGTGACCCGGCTTCAGCCTGAATCCTTCCAGGGAGCTCATGACCCCTCCCTCACATGACCACATTCACCGTTCTAATCCCATCCCTATCAGGTTCCTAGACTAGACCACCAGGGGAATCCCCCAGACCTAGATTATCTGGATTTCAGAAAAGTGTTGGCAGGATTTGTGATGAAATTCTTGGAGACAAGATAGAAAGCTAAGTGGATTCCAAGCCAGCAAGCAAAGGGGTGTTGATTAATAGATCAATGTCAGCTTCCTGACTTGCCAAAGGGGTCCGTCCTCTGCCCTGGCTTGTTCCACACACTTATCAGTAACTTAGGGGAAGACTTAGAAGGAAGACTTACCAAGTACAGAGTGCAGGGGGAAGCAGAAGGAAGAGCTAAGATGCTGAAAGGAATCAAATGCAAAACTGACTTTTTTAATGGGCCAGAATTAGTAAGGGAACATTTCTTTTGAGGTAAAATAAAGTCCTGAACTAGGGTTCAAAAGTCATCAAAAACCCAGACTAAAGGCTCATGCAGAGAAAGGTCTAGGATTTAAAGAAAATGAAAATACACTTCAGCTGACAGAAGAATACGACTGTCACATGTACTTTTTTTTAACTTTATTTATCAAAAAATTAAAACAAACAAAAAAAGAACACAACATTCAAACAAAACAAAGCAAAGGATTAAGAAAAACTAGTAACCTAAAATAAACATGCACTTTTGATTGCATTAATAGAGGTATAGAATATGGATCAAAGGAGGTGGAGCACGTTTCTTTTTGAGCACGTTTCTTGGGCACCATCGAGAAAGGCTGAGTTCTGCTCTGGGACTCTAAACCAAAGAGCATGCAAAGGGAGTACAATGGGAGACACTTAACAAATATTTGTTGAATAAAAGCACAAAGAAATGTTAAAGAAATTGTGCCTTTTTATTTTTTTATTTCAGATGATAAAGAAAGGATGCACCATCAAATACATGAAGAATTTTCCTGGGTAAGAGAGAGCAGGGGACGGGACAGCACCACTGAGTAGGATGAGATACATGCAGGGGGAAGGAGGACATAAACTAGATCATTATAACAATCAAAGTTATGCAATGGACCTCTTAGAGTCTTATGGGACTCTTAAAACAGAGGCCAAGTGTCCGTCTACCAGGCCTATTATGGAAAAGGCACCAGGGAGCCTTCACAGTTCTTTCTAGTACGAAGATCTCTTCTACAAAGTGCAGTGCCACCTCCTCCAGGGAGCCTTCCTCAGCAAGCCTTCTCCCTCCTAGTCCCTAGGCTAGGTTAGGGACCTGGGCTTCATGCTCCCACCCCTGCCTACCAGCACCAGGACAAACTCTCTGTCCCTTCATCTGTGAATTCCCTAAAGCCAGAGACCATTCCCCATTCATCTCTGAGGGCCCAAGGGGCAGAAACAGCTAGGGGCTGAGATGCTGCAGGGGATGGGTCAGCATCCTGATGGGGCCAGGCCTGAGGGTGCTGATCAGTGGGGACACGTGCTAGCCACTCCAGAAAGCTGCCTTCAGCCATGCCCACTGCCTGGCTTGGGAGGCAAGGACACTGGACTGGTGGCTGAACATTTGGCTCGCATGTTCTGGCCCAGTGGGCTCTTGTGCTGGCCAGCCGGGCTCCCTGCTAACCCTTCCCCCATGTTACTGCCCATTGGCCCCAGGGGGGGGTTGGCCCCAGCTGGGCACCCAAGCCCAAAGTCCAGAGCTGCCCAATGGCCCGGATTCCACCAAACTTTTGGTCCCTTGCTCTCCCTCTCCTCTCCCTCCTCCTGTTCTTGCTCCTTCCTCTCTCTCATCACCTGCATTGCCTTCTTCCTCCCCTTCACTGTCCCCTACATCCACCTCCCTGTCCTTGCCCCTTCAATATGCCCTTCATCTATCCACACCCTCATTGTTCCTTCTCCTTAACATCTAACCTCACCCCTCCAGAGGCTACTTTTGACTACTTCTTGCTCTGTGCTCCATGGGAATGGCTGCCAATAATTTCACTCCTCAGCCCACCCTCATTCTATTGCCATATTTAAAAAATTATACAGCACTTTCAGGGTCGGGAAGAGGGGAGACTTCCTTTCCTAGGACCTGGGTTCCACTCCTGTGGGTAATGACAACCTCTTAGCTCCAGCATCAAATGAGGTGCCGTCCCTCCTGACATACGTGAATCAGAGCCCAGGAGGGGCCCATACCAAGCCCAGGAGGGGAGAGGAGAGGGCCCAGGCTTTGGAGGTGCACAGACCGCATCTGAGGCTGGGCTACCCCACTTACTGGCTGTGTGGCCTTGGACAGGTTACTTAAGCCCTCTGAGCCTGGAGTACGGGATCTAGCACAGAGCAGCACTACACAAACATTAGATCCTCCCACATCTTCCTCCTTCAAAGAAGCCATCCCACTCCCACCCCACAGTCATGATTAATCTCTCCTTCCTGTTCATCCTTTTGTCCCTGTCTGCAGATGGCTTGGATGTAAGGAGTGCTTACTAAGTGCCAAGCACTGTTCTTAGAGCTCTGTGAGTAATCACTCATTTTAATCCTCCCAAAACCCTACAAGAATCAACATTATTAATCCCCTTTCATAGATGAGGAAACTGAAGTTCAGAGGTATCAGCTATGACGGCTGCTCCTCTTCGAACTGAATCAGCATCATCACGTGGGCAGGGACCTCAGGGCTTTGCCAGCATTGCACGGTGCAGACGCTCCTCGCCCCTGACACGTGCTCAGCAGCCTCTGCCCGCACACACCAGGCTCTAACCCAAGGCGGCCCACACCACCCAGTGCTCCCTGTGGCTCCGGGTCCTGCTTCAGTCAATGAATCTCTTCAAAGCTTCATTCAAAATTCACACCCAATCACTCACATCTCCCTGACTAGTTGCTTCACAGGCTGGACATCCCCAGCTCTTTCAGAGATTCTGGATCCTTCTGCATTCCAGGTGCCTGGCTCTTGTTTCTCTGGATCTAGTCCTTTTCCAGTTGGCCCCTGTTCATTCATTTATTTGCCCATTCATTCAACAAAGGCTGTCCGAGTGCCTGCAGTGGGTCAGGGCCTGGGATGGTGTAGCACATACACAAAACCAGATGGTGCCTCTGTGCCCTCAAGGAGCACGTGGTCTGGAAGAGGAGGTGGACACTGAAGACTCAAAACACAAACATGTGACACTGAGTGTCGAGTGCTGTCAATGTTGAGAACAGAATACCGGGGGGCAGGGGGAGGGTACCACTTAGACCATAATGGCCAACATGCACTTTAAATGTGACAGGCCCTTTACACCCTGTGCATGACTTAGCTCATGTGCTCTTCACCACAACCCTGGAGCAGATGTTACCAGAACCCCCTGCACAGAGGTGAGGGAGCTCAGGCAGGGGAGGTGAAGTCACTTGCCAGTAGTCAGCAAATGAGCAGCGATGATGGGATTTGAGCCCAGAGTTTGTACTCTAACCACTACACCATATTATCTCTAAGAGGTTCAGAGAGGGGTCCTCAAGGCCTGTGCCCTAACTGGTGACCCCAACACACACACACACACACACACACACACACACACACACACACACACTCATGTATACGTGCAGGCAGTGTCCTGCTCTGGCTGTGACCCAGACACCACCGCATGCATCCATGTACCCTGATGCAGCAATGGCTGCACCAAGATGGCAGCCACCCAAACTCCAGACTCCCCAGCCTGCTCGTGCACTAGCATGTCATCTTCAGACATCTGACCTTTACCCTGGCTGGCTCTGAGGTGACTGGAATGTGTGTCCAAAAAGATGTGAGTGTGGTTAGCAGCCACCCCCTCCCAGCAGAGCTTGCTTAAGACCTGACTCCTGGTCTCACCAACAGGACCAGGAATGGGACAAGAAAGACCCCAAATTCTAAGAATCAGCCACCCTAGCCTCTCCGCCAGGCCACCAAATCGGGGCTCACAAAATGTTGGCAAGAATTTAGAATGGATCAACCCAACCTCTCCTTGTACTGATGTAGAAACTGAGGCCCAGAAAGGACAAACAGTTTCTCCCAACATCACCACAGGGAGGAACTCAGCAGAGTCGACCCTAGAACCGGGTCTCCAGCTCCCAACCCAATGCCCAGGCCCCTGCATCACAATGGACCCCAGGAGAGGAGGCTCTAGCCTGACCCATCTAGGGATGGAAGCAGGAACCTCAGCTCCCAGCATCTAGTGGGTTTCTGTTCACTTAACCATAAAAAAGGAAAGAGCAGCTCGGGCCCCTGGTGAGAGAAGCCAAGCAGCTTGGGATCCACAGGACCTGAACCAAGGATACTTGGGGTCCAGGTGCCACACAGTCCTGTCTTCTCCAGGACAACCAGAACAGAGGCCAGTACGGAAGGTTGATCAGGGTGAGCGGCAACAGCTGGAGCCCCTCCCTCTGGGTGCTCCTTACCAGGGACCCCAAGGGTGACTGTTTTCCTAGGAACATTGTGTTTGAGCTGTAAATCTTGGCTCAAGCAACCTACCCTGGCAGATCTCCAGCTGTTTAATAATGTACAGCCATTAACTGCAGATTTCAAAAAAAAAAAAAAAAATTGGGGGTTGTTTTTGTTGTTGTTGGTTGGTTTCTGTTTCTGTGTAGTTGGTGGTGGTTGTGAAAAAGAAGTGTTCTCTGGCTGGCATCCAGGACAATCACAGCCTGCCCTGGCTGCAGGACCCTGGCAGAACCCACCTGCCTCTGTCCACACCACCCACTAGGCCCCAGCGCCCAAGTGCCCTCTCCCACCTCCACACTCCTGGCGACACCCTGGACCTGCTACACTGGAGAGAGCCAGCCGTCCTGGCACCTGGGAGGTCTGGGGAGGCTTCAGAGGGCAGCGGGAGAGGATGTGGGTTGTGCTGGCACAGGCAGAGGGAGGTCAGGTGGGAGCCCAGCTCTAAACGGGCCCAGTGCTTCCCAGGAATTCCACTCCTGTCTGGCCAGAGTTGGGAGCAGAAGGCGGTCCAACCAGATTGGAGGAGCTGAGGCCACAGCCCGGTGGCCAGCTCTCCTGACCCATGTGGGTCCCTCTCCTGAGCTTCAGTTCTGTCTTGGCCTCCGTTTTCCATTCTGAGAGTCAGGATTCACACCAGGATCAGAGGAATCCAAAAGCTGAGGACTCACAGGAGAGGTGGTAGGGGAGGGAGGGAAAAAACAGTCTGTAAGAAGTTGTGTGGTGAACAAAGAGGGGGCCTGGGCTGTCTGCAACGGCTGGTCTGGGCAAGGTCTGCCAGACACTCCTCTTCTCCAGCCTGGCAGGGCACTGTCATCTCAGCAATAGGAGCAGGCAATGCAGTGGGGCAGCCAGAGCTGGCAGGACCACGGCGCTGGGTTCTTATGGCTCCACCTGGCTCCCTGGTGACCTCAGGCATTCTCATGCCCTCTCTGGGCCTCCCTCTCATTGCTATGCCACAAG
Organism: Choloepus didactylus; assembly: GCF_015220235.1. Lineage (NCBI taxonomy): Eukaryota > Metazoa > Chordata > Mammalia > Pilosa > Megalonychidae > Choloepus > Choloepus didactylus. The sequence goes on from NC_051315.1 coordinate 110,800,067, forward strand.
GAGGGTGAGTTAGGGTTCCCACCTCCTGCCAGTAGATGCCAGCCAGGGAGAAAAGCCAAGACCGGGTGCAAAGTAGCCAAAAGGGTCCATTATCCTGATGATGGTGGTGAGGTGATGACATATTATAATTTATTGAACTCTTGCTATAAATGTGTTTTTATTCAAATGTAAAATACAAGCACTGTATTTTATTTATTTATTTCTACTAGGCATTTGCTGTTTTTACTCCCATCCTAGAGATGAGCAAACTGAGGCTTGGAGAGGTTAAGTCACTTGCCCCAGGTCCCCCAGCTAGTGAGTGATGGAGCCAGGATTCAAGACACAGCCGTGTGACTTGCATGCTGCCCTAGAGACTCCGCTCGAGGGGACGGGCCCAGGTCCCAGTGCCAAGAGTCCCCTGGGCCCCTCCTGTCCACTGCACAGCTGTGCCCATTGTCCCCTCCTCCCCTGCCAGCCTCCCAGAGGTCTCCCTTTAGTCCTCTACTTCCCTCCTGCTCCCTAGGTCCCCTGGGGATACACTCTGACACATCCACACAATCAAACACGCTCCCACACACACTCATATACACACACATGCACGCACACAAATGCACAGGCACCCACACACGATACACAAGCATACTCAGACTCCACATTCACACGCACGCACAGGCACACCATGCACGCTTTTTGCACAAAGGCCCCCCATAGGGCCACACTGACACATACCCCTGCATCCACACACACACTCACAGACACATACGCATAGACCCACGCGCGCACGCATTGCTCCATATATGCATTCCCATGCATGCACATGCACACACACACGTGCACACAGGCACATTCGTGAGCTCCAGCCACGGGAGGTTTGGTGCAGGCCCCCGCAGGCTGTCTGGGCAGGCAGAGCTGGACAGGTGGCTGCCGTGCCACGCAGTGGTTATTGCAAAGGCAGGAAGGCTGCTGGCTAATAATACTGTGGCGCATTCCTGGGCCAAGATAAGTGGCCCCAAGCATCCTCGGCACGTTCCGGACTCAGCGGCTCACCCCTGTGGATTCCACCCACCAGCAGCGCCGTCGTGGAGGAGCCGCAGACGCAGACGCCGGCGCCGCTGACACAGACACCTTGGCCAGAGGCCTGCGGCTCTCCCTTCTACTCTGCGTCTCCCTCTCCAAGGACGCCAGGAGTGACCTGGGCCTCAGTTTCCCCTCAGAGATGTCCACACAGGGAAGGTGAGAGAGGTGGTCTGCAGTTGTCTGCCCCTCCATCCCCCCTACCCAGGCACACTGGGTCACCTCCCGTACTGAATGCACATGGCCAGGCAGAGCAGGGGGCTGCAGGGAGGCTGTGAGCCCTCATCCAGGGGTGTCTTAGCTCAGCTCGTCCTCATCACAACCCCCGCGGGCCAGGGGAGGGAAATGGGATCCATGGAGACCACACAGCTAGGAAAGAAGAGACCCAGAATTTGAACCTGGGTCTTCTGACTCCTAAGCCAGGACTCTTTCCACAACCCCAAAACAGTCCTCCCTCCTGGCCTACTCTTAGAACCATATACCTCCAGGGCTACCAGGTGGATCTTGGACAGTGTCCCTCTCGGGAGAAACAAACGTGTTCATTCAAGCTCAGAACTGAGGGCCAGCCCATGCAGTCAGTAATACATACACACGGGCGACACCTCCACAGGGGCCGCAAGCATTTAGGCATCTGCAGCTACCTCGATGGAGAAGGGGTGTCCCTGCAACAGGGGACAGGAAGACGTAAGCCCTCGAAGCCACTGAGTCACAGAAGGTTTGGAAACAACCTGCAGGGCTCAAGGAATAGAGAAAAGGGCTCTCCCATCCACGGGTCAAGAAGGAGAGGTCTTTGGACTTTAGAGCCAGGGGATTAGAACGAAGGGCTGCGACTCGGGGAGCAGGGCTTGAGGACACTGTGAAGGTATGGAGTCCCAGGGACACAGTATGAAAAGTCAAACAGGAAGGAGGAAGATTGGCGGCTTAAGGGTGAGGAGGAGGAACCAGAGACACCTAAAGGAAAGAGGAAGCAGGCAGATAATGAGTTGTGGTCCAACAGAGACACAAAGAGCCGGGAAGTTCTGACAGGGTCCTCACTTCAGTCTCTTCCTACCCTCGTAGCCCGACCAGTGTCCTAGGGCTGCAGTTCTGGAGTCTGTGCACGTGCAAGCATGCACACACCTAAATCTAAGTGTCCCTCTTGGGAATAAAGAGGTCCAGAGTTGAGGTCATTTCTCAAGCAAGAACACTGAGGCCCAGAGAAGGGCTGTGGCTTCTGCAAAGGTGCCCGGGATCTCGCGGAGAAAGCTGGGAAGAAGAGCCAATCCCCCCTGCTCTCAGGGTCCCAGAAGGTAACCCTGCCAACCAGCACAGCTGAGCATGGGAGCTTGCCAGAAGGGGAGGAGAGGAAGAGGGCAGAACCACGGACCCTGGGGCATGACTTTCCCAGCCCCGAGGAGCCAGCAGCGGAGAGGATCAGAGCGGAGTCCCAAGTTTGGGACCAGCCAGCCAGGCTCAGAGAGGGCAGAACCTTGGCTGGCAATGAAAGCAGGGGGCGCGGGGGCACAGGGGAGTGGGGCCACCGCAGGGAGAGCCACTGAAAGAGGGGTGTGCGTTCCCACAAGGCCTCGGTCACCCTGGGGCCGCTGCTTCCCAGAGGCATGTGACCCCACGGCCAGCCCCTCCGGTGCTGTCCACTGGCCCCAGCCCCGAGCAAGCCAGGCAGCCTTACATGGACATCTCAGGGATGTAATATTTATCAGATGAGGCATCGAGGGAGTCAGCCGTGGGAGCTTCTCCCTCCCCACCCAACTTCATCCCAAGGTGCCAGCCTCCTCTCGCTGTCTCTCTGCACCCAGGTCCTTCCAGGGCCCCTCTCTGTCCCGGGGTTAGGGAAGGGGACAGAGGTGGGACAGGAAGGCCAAAGCCAGGGAGAGAGGGAGGCTGCGGAAGGGGAGGGGCCTGATCCTGCGTCCAGCTGGACAGAGATTCCCATCGGTCGGGATCGTGGAGAGAAAGATGGAGTGAAAAGTACAAGATAAGGACCTGTGGGAAAAACTGATCCCCTATCCCCAACTGACTGGTGAGAAGACAGGTAGATGACGCAATAACAACTTGTAGATCTGCTTGGATTACAGAAATTGAAAGAGGATAGACACAGTTTCACAGCTCATCTGCCTGATCCCAACAAACCAACTGACACAAGACATTTTTGGGATCATCAGGGAAAACTGAACACAGACTGGATGTTAGATGATCTTCAGAAATTATTTTTAATTCTCTCGTCAGTTGTAACAAAGGTATCACACTAATGCAAAATGTTAAAAATGGGGGCGGGGATATGAGAACGTGTTTTCTGCATTATCTTTTTGTAAAAAAAACTCTAATAAAAAAAGATTATTAATTGCATTGCCTATGATAACAGTATTATAGTAAGGTTAAAATTAAAAGTCCTTATCTGTTAGCAACACATACTAAAGTATTTACAGTGAAATGATATCATGTCTGGGATTTGCTGTAAAAATACTCCAGCAAAAAAAGAAGAGGTGGGGGTGCAGGGAGAGATGAAACAAAAACACCAGAGAGTTGCTGATTGTTGAAGCTGGGGGATGGGTCCAAAGGAGTTCATTATGCCATGCTCTCTGCTACTGTATATGTCTCACATAATAAAGAATAAAAAAAAATAGGTGGGGGAGAAGTTCGTCTGATCCTTTGTTTCCTAATGTGTTTGATAAGTGAGATGATTTTAGTTGTAAACATGGCACAACATTTTTATTTTAATATTTATTTAGATAACATTTATTTAATATTTAGTTAAGTATTTATGTATTTAGAAAAAATTAGCTATGTAAATGTAAGCCAAACCCATAAATTCTATGGCTTAGAATAAGTAAAAAGTATAAAAAGCAGGCTGCATCTTAAAAAATGAAGTAAGCAATAGCGTAGGGTGTTGTTAAGTGGATATGGGAAAAATGGGAAAGGGGAACACGGCTGACAGCAGTTTGGAAAATATCGAGCTCATCCAAACTCCCCTCTGCGTGGGGGGACCTACCCAACACCCCACTGGGAATCATTCACCCCCTGCCCAAACGCTTACCCACATCCTGGCCACGTGTACGTAACTGTGCCTGAGACCTCAGTCTTGGAGGATGGAGCAGGCTAGGGGTGGGCAGGTTCCTGGGATGGAGCGTGATAACGGTGATAACAAATGACAACAGTGGCCCTTTATCAGGGTGGCTCTGGGCTCTTCATTTCCCATGATCCCCAGCCCCACGACAGCCTCACATAGACATCATCACGCCCATTTTACAGATGGGGAAAGCGCAACTCGGAGAGGACAACTGACTTTCTCCAGGTCCCAAGGATGGTGCATGGCAGAGCCAGGATGAGAGCCCACTTCTCTCTGACCCCCAAGCCTGCACTAGTTGAACCTCCTCCAACAGGTGGTCATACTGGATGTCCAACAGGTGACTGGATGGCCACCCATCTGGTCCAGCAGGAGACTGGGTCCAGCAGAGAGCTAAAGCAATGAGAGAGTTAGAAAGAAAGATAAGAATGATAGGGTCTGAGAAAAGGGAAGGAGAGGAAGGCAAAGAGGGCCTGGGCTGCACATTAGGTTTGGGGCACCTAGACCATTATTCTACAGAGAGTGGGAGAAAGGGCAAGACCACAGCAAGTTGAATGGAGGTTAGACTGCTAGGGGAACTGGATGGTAGAAATGGAAGGCCATGAGCCTTGATCAAATTTCAAAACTTCACACTACTGTGCTTTGGGCTGGAATTACACCAACTCAGTATGAGAATGTAGGTTACTCCACACTTCTTGAAAGCTCTAGTTGCAGTCAAAATGTGCTTGATTAATAAAAATGGAGAAATGAGTGCAATTTCTTAAAATGTGAAGTTCAAGGGGAAGCACTGATAAAAGAATCCTTTTATTGTCCATGCAGAGACTGAAATGGGCCTGAAGACAAAGGGGAAGAGTAGTACCCTCAAAAGGGAAGCCTGCTTGCCCAGGTTTCTAACTTTGCAACTCTAGGAAACTGGGAAAGAAATAAATAAGGGACAAAAGCCTTCATTTGCAAAGCTCTCAGACCCATCCCTCTCTCCCAACAGCCAGCCTTGCCTCCCATTCTTGCATCTCCTTTCTCGGGACAGGGTCTTGTGTCCTGGGTTAAGGGAATTTAGTGCTGCAGATGGGGGCAATGGGACATCAGCAGCACAGGGGCCCCAGTTCCACCCTTTTATTAGCTGTGTGGTGTTGGGCAAGTGGCTTGACCTCTCTGAGCCTCAGTTTCCCTCTCTTCCCCACCTTAACATCCTGTCCCCTCTGAAGCTGGAATAACAATAAAAGCAACTTCCTCACAGGCTGTTTTAAGGATTTATTGATATAATCCACCTACAGTGCTTAGCAATGTAGGCTGATGCCTAGTTGCTTAATAAATGGTAACTATAATAACATAATAATAATAATAATAATTATTATTAACTATCCTATCAAACACCCACACCTGAGCCCTTCGGCATCAAGGTTCTGATGAGGCTGAACTGAAGAGAGAAGGATGGGCAGCAGCCGGTAGGTTACAGAGGCAGCTGGCAGCCACTGAGGGCCAGGAGAGGGGTGAGTGGCGGCAGTTCAACCCTGTCCTCCCCAGGAATGTGGGGCTGGCGGCTGGGAGGGTGGGGGGTGAGAGATGCCTCGCCGCTGAGGTCAGGCCCTATTCAGAGAGGCCTCCTGGGCTGGGGGCAGTGTTTATCACCCTCACGTGGTGGGGAGGGGTGTGGGAGGAGAGAGAGGAGGGGGAGTGGAGAAGGGGGAAAGGAGAAGCAGCTGCAGAGGCCAGTGGCAGGCCTCCCTGTAGAGCCACAGCTACATGACCCCTCAGCCACCCTGTGCAGGGGGCCTGGGAGACCCTCCCAGTGCCTCCACCCACTCACCCCTAAGCGGGAAGCAGGAGGAGTGCCAACTTCACATGGCAGGTGCCCCTGTTCATCACCCCAGCCGGGAACGGGACATGCACCCCATTTACAAAGCGTTCCATGGCACCCCAGCAAGCTGGATAGTATTTTCACTATCCCCATTCCACTGAAGAGGAAATCGAGGCTGAAGGTAGTCAAGCTTCACTGCCCAAGGTGCCTGCCCCGCACCCCAGCCCAGCTCCCCAACACGCAGCCCAGCAGCGCAGGAAGGCTCGGCCCTCCCCTAGTCAAACACAGCTGATGCTATTCCTGAGATTCCAGGTAAGGCAGTCCCAGCGGTTCCTTTAGGCCTCACATCCTCATTTTCTGGGTCTCCACCACCAGAAGGCACCTCCTCAGAACTAACCCAACTCCCTCTACCCGCAGTTTCTACCTCTTTCCTCCTAAGCTGTCCTCTGCAAAGACCATGAAAATGATCTTGTTACCCCCAGCAGTTTAGTCTAGTACCTATCCCTCCCTGCAGCGCTAACCACCCCGGGCCTTGGTTTCCCCTTATGGAAAGAGGGAGAACAATCCACGCATAGGGACATGGGAGGAACGCCAAGGCCCTATCAGCAGGAGGGGTCCCTGGGGGATGTAGTTAGGGTTTTCCCTTTGCATGAAGGCCCCTTTCTCCCTGGCTTCCCACATCTCCTTCCCACATTCTAGGAAAGCCAGGCCTTGCTCCCTTCTTCCCTCCTTCCTTCCTCAGCAGTCTAAAGAACTTCAGGGAACTCTGCCCAGTTGACAGCTTTGCTCAGCGGCCTTGGTCCACTTGCTAGTTCAAGTTCCAGAAGGATGTCTTCTTGCCACCCAATTATTCCCCACACCTCACACCCCCATGATATTACACACACACACACTTCACTCTCTCTCTCTCTCTCTCTCTCACACACACACACACACACCCTGCAGCTGCAATGCCTGCCTGCATCATGTGGTTAACCCACTTTGGTCTCTCTGATTACCCTCTTCCAAACTGTTCAGATCAGAGAGAGGAACTGCTGTTTTGACACCACAGCAGCCTCTCCAGGAAGTCCAGGGTATCCCAGGAGTGTCCCCAGAAGAAATGAAACCTCAAGGTGTGATGTCTCTTCCAAGTCCTGGATGGTACCTGAGACCAGCCCTGTGGAAGGGACATTCATTCCCACTCTGACTTCAATGGCAGGGGTTTAAAGCCTTCTTCTAACTCCCAACTCACCCACCCACCCAAGAACTCTGATGGGTCTCTCATTTTACAGTGTAAGGAGAGACTTGCCCAAGCTCTCATGGAGGGGAGGAATCAAGGTCAGATCTTGAAACTAAGGAGGCCTAGACCGGAATTACAAATTTCCATCCCAATTCAGCCCACTGGGACCCCTGTAGCCTCCCCTCCACCCCACCCCACATCCCAACAGTGTGGCTGTAATGGGTGATCATGTTGGCATATGGAAAGCAAAACAGCTTTCATGCTCCCTACAGAATACCCATTAGTGAGTAAATAAGGGAGGCCAATGGCCTTGGGGCCCACCAACTTGGAGGAGCTCCCTATGGCCATGGGTGGGGCTATTAGATCGAATTTTAAAATGGTAACATTGGCTTATAACCTACAGAATAAAATGAAAACCCAGGTATCCATACTGACATAAGTGAACAATTTAATAAATAAATAAATGGGGAATAAGGGACAGTTCTTTATAGTAGAATTCCAAATTAATAAATGCAGAAGGAACGATGGAAACAGAAAATCACCATTCGGTAAAATGATTACCATAGTGGTCATCGTTATAGGGAAGAAACAGACAAAAGCTAAACTTAGTGGTGAAAGTCTAATGAGAAATAGGATATTTGCATAGTCTTGAAACATCTCCCCACATGAGATTTATTCGTTATAATTGGGGAAGCAGGAGCTTTATGGTGAAATGCGAGGGGCATCGCCTTAGCCAAACACCCAAAGTTAACATCCACAGTGATACGACAGACAGTCACCACGTGTCTCCTGACGTGCATGTGCCCTGAGTAAGGTACAACATCACTTCTGTGCTCATCCTTGCCAAAAATGCATGATCCCAATCTGATCATGAGAAAACATCAACGAAACCCAAACTGAAAGACATTCTGCAAAATAACTGGCCAGGACACTTCAAAAGTGCCAAAGTCATGAAAGACCAAGAAACACTGAAGAACTGTCCCAGGCTGGAGGAGAGTAAGGAGACACAACAACTAAATGCAACATGGGATCCTTGATTGGGATCTTGGACCAGGAGAAGGGCCATTGTATCAGATCTGTGTTCATTCCCGGTTTCGATACCTGCACAAGGATTATGTGAGGTGTTAGCACGAGGAGGGGTTGGGTGAGGTCTGTACTCATTCTGCAGGTCCTCTGTACATCTGAAATCATTTCAAAATAAAAAGTGGGTCCTAAAGAAGATCCAGATTAGGGGTCCAAAGGAGAGCCAGAGGACAGTGAAAGAACTGGGTCCCTGGAAGAGAGAAGGGGTTCTATCGGGGAATGGACAGAGGAGAAAGCGGTGCACCAGATGCCTCAGGGAATCAGGCAAGAAGGCACAGGCTTAAGAGGGCAGAGCAGGAAAGAATGCACACTGCCCAGGGAGCAGAGCAAACAGGGACCTGGGCTAGGAATAAGGTGTCACAGGTGGAATACGCAGGTATTACAGCTACTGAGATCCAAGGAAGATGTGCCCCCTGGACTGGAGAAAGCCAGACTCGGCATCTAAGGATAAGAACCACAATGCAACCACCACGACCTCAGGTGTCACAGGTCGCTGGCCACCTGCACCAGAAGCTGTAAAGCTCTCTCCCTGCCTGAGCTCATTTCATCCTCACCACCACCAGGAAGGTCTTATGGTCCCAGTTATAGAAGACAAAACAGAGCAGCCCAGAAAACAGTCCAAGGTCGTTCAGCTATAATCGGGGGAGGCAGGAAACAAATCCACTCTAACTCCCAACCCCCCAAATGTTAGAACAAAGGAGACCCTGACTGCCCCTGGTCCAACCTCCCTCCCCACACAAGATGGCTGCTGAGAGCTTGCCACCTCAAAGACAGCCCAGTCCATTGGGTTCTGTGCTAACTGACTTCCCGGGAGGCTCAGGCTGGCTCAGGAAAGCAAAAGAGCCAGCCCACCCACACTTCCTCCACCCAGCCCAAACGCAGCTATGTTGAGACTCTGGGTGCAGGGGAGCAGGGACGATAACTGCTGATCTTATTAAGCATTTACCACCTGCCAGATATTGTGGAAGCATTTTATATGCATTAACTCATTTACTTCTCACAGTAATCCCATGAGGCAGCAACTCTTTTTAAAGACTTTTTTCACAGAACCCAAGTCACAAAGAAGTTGAGCAATTTTAGCAGCTGGGTAAAATTGCCCAATTGACAGAGATAGGGGGTGTTGGAGAAGAAAAATCACAGACTTGGGCCCAGACTGACCACCGTCACCACCCAGGTCAGACTCTCTTATCGAGGCTTCTCCTAAGTCACCCCCTTGCTGGGGGTATGAGTTTATATTGCTCAACCAGTTCTGCGCCTGCTGCCTCCTCTCTACTCTAGGGATTATATCAGTGCCATCTCTCAGTGCTGTCGTAAGGATTAGAATAAACGGGTTCCTGTGTGTGCAAGGATATAGACTCTTTGTGAAGCCACGCACTGGGTGGAATTTGAGCCAGTGTGATCTCCCACACGCAGGAGGGCACATGGGAGCTCTTCTGGGGCTCGTCCAGTCACATATGACCCATGAGTGACCTTCCTCCCTGCTTCCTCAAACAGACCCTGACTTGAACCCAGACACCTCTGGGCACCCTCGCTTGGGTGCCCCGGCCCAGTGCCAGGGGAAACGGGCCAGAAGGTTAATCTGTGACTTGCTCTGTGCTCCGCTGTGCCCTGGGCCACACACCCTCTCCTCCTAATGGCCCCCCGGTAACATCCCACCTGGCCTGCCGCTGCAGGGGACGGGTGGCCAAGTGACTCATCAGCCAGGGCCAGAACCCCCAGAGAGAGGAGGGTGCAGAGGCCTCGTGGGAGATGGGGTTGGGGAGAACTGCCAGGAAGGTGGACGCAGGCGTCAGACGGTGGCTGCAGACGGAGAAGTCGGGGGTGGGTGGGGTGGGGGAGCGTTGGAGGGGGTCATGGTCATCCTCGTGGCGCCACCCCAGCATGTTGGCTGCTGGAGTTTGGGGCATTTAGCTATTTGTCATCCTAGGTCTCGGGTTAACAGAATAAGAGTTATCTCTTGAGCAAGAGCATATCACGTGCCAGGTTTTTACCTACATTTTCTCTAATCCTAGCATCTAATCTATTTCTTGCAAGGGTGGTGTGCCAGTTTGAAGCTGTTATGGACTCCAGAAGAACCATGATCTTTTAATCCAGTCTTGTGGGGTGGGACCTTTTGATTGTTCCCATGGAGATGTGACCCACCCAACTGTGGGTGAGACATTTGAGTTATTTCCATGGAGGTGTGAATCCGCCCATCCAAGGGGAGTCTTAATTAGAACACTGGAGTCCTTAAGATAGCTGAGAGCTCACACAGACCCAGATATTTGGAGATGCTGGGAGATGCAGACGGAAGGACATTTGGAGATACTAAGCTAGGAGATGAAGCCCAGAGTTTACCCCAGAGAAGCTAAGAGAGGATTCCCAGATGCTTAGAGAGAAATGCCCCAGGAGAACCAAGCAGAGAGCTGAGAGAAGCTAAGAGAGACAGAAGCCCAGAGAGCGTGGAGAAAGCCATTGTGAAACGTAACCCAGGAGCAAAGGACCAGCAGATGCCAGCCACGTGCCTTCCCAGCTGACAGAGGTGTTCTGGACGCCATCAGCCTTTCTTCAGTGAAGGTATCCTCTTGTTGATGCCTTAGTTTGGACACTTTTATGGCCTTAGAACTGTAAATTTGTAACCTAATAACTCCCCTTTACAAAAGACAATCCATTTCTGATATTTTGCATAACTTCAGCTTTAGCAAACCAGAACAGGTGGCATGATATCAAGATCACCATTTGGCAACTGATGAGGAAACTGCAGATTTCAGCAGTTAAATTACTCTCCTCTTATAACAGAGCTCATGTAGACGGCAGAGCCCAGACCCTCTGAGCTCAGGCCACAGGGGCTTCACCCCACCAGGTCACATCTCACGATGTCCAGACCCTGCGATTGGACTGAGGTCAGCCGCTTGGGAGGCTCAGAGTTAAGACTGAGTCTTGGCCTCCAGGGAAAGCCCAGAGGCCCCCACAGGAGCTGATGCTGGATTCTCGGCAACCTCACAGGACCCTCCTTCAGGACTGGCAGCTTCTTTGGGCCAAAGGCAGGTGCCCCAGGAAGGGGAGCCCACCAGCAAACTCCTTCCTCTCCCTGCTCAGCCTGCACCAGCACACAACTCCCTAAGCGCTGGAAGCAGCCGGGATGCAGAGGAGTCACCCCTCCCTTCCCAGCCCTCAGACAGGACTCCTAACCTGCACTGGCCTCTCCGCCCACCACCCCCCTACACACACAGACCCTCGCCCTCACTGGATGCCTCACACTCTTAGTGGAAATTTGGTGGCCTGTGTTCCCAACAGCAATTTCACCACATTTTCTGTTTCAACAGGACCCCAGGATTTTCCTCTCCTCTCCCCATCTCTGGCTCTGATTCTCCATCTCCCATTTGCCCTGGCTCTCCCTGTCCCGGGTTCCCACTCTGCTCCCCTCTAACACCTGTGTCTCAGACGCAGTAACCCCCTAAGTGATGCTGTCACAGCCCCAGAGTAGAAATACAAGGCCTTTGGGAGCCAGGGTCCAGGGAAATGAGAAGCCAGTCACAGCCCAGGAGCCTTCTCCCGGAGCCTTGCCCCTCCCACCAATAGGGGAGCAGCGTGTGTGTGTGTGTGTGTGTGTGTGTGTGTGTGTGTGTGTGTGCACGCACGTGTGCATGTGTGTGTGGTACTAACAAACCACATATGATATGCTCCAAGCCTACTTATTAACCCCTGAAGGTCCTGATTCTATTACCTCAGACAGAATTTAGGAACATTTGGACGGGGTGGGGTGGAGTTGGGGAGCTACAGCTTCTTGCAACTTGTTTTTTATAAAGCAGAGAGAAAATGTCTTCGTACCAGAGACCCACTTCACTCTTGACCGCCACCCCAAGGGAAGCAGAAGCCAAGCTAAGACAGGAGAACAGAGAGATCAGAGAAGTCAGTAGCTTCCCTGGGGGCCTGGGCCCAGGATGGTGAGGAAGAGCTTCTGGAACAAATGCTGGTTACTCAAAGTGCCATCAGGGACCCCAACATCAGAATCCCTGGGTGTGTAATGTAATAATGTAGATCCCTGGGCCCAACCTCTGATCCAAATAACCAAAGTCAAGGGTGGCAGGAATATGCTTAACAGACTCCCCAGGTGATGCTGGGGCTCCTGACAGTGATGTGAGGAACGAGTGACAATGGCTCTTAGCCTAAGCAAAGATGAAACCATAAAATGGACCTCAGCATGGGAAGGAGAGGCCCAGGGTGAGCAGGAGAAGTCCCCTGCCAAAGGGAAAAGCCACCTGGCTTTGGGGCTAGGCCCTCAGATCTGAGCTGGAACTCCACCTCCACTGCCTGCTAGCCACATGACAGGTGCAGAGCACTTCATCTCAGTTTTCTCATTTCACAGTGTGGCCAATTACCTCTGCTTTGCAGGTAGTGATTGAAAGATTAAGTACATGAGTGTCAAGAAGCCTCCATGCAGAGGACACTCAGCAAGCAGTGGCTCTAAACAAAGTTATTACAACAAAGAACTCTTTAAGAGAAAGGAAGAAACTATTGACAAAATTGACAAACCTTTAGCTAGATTGACCAAGAAAAAAGAATTACTAGAATTCATATTCTAGTAGGAGGACATTACCACCAACCTTACAGAAGCAAAAAGGATTATGAAGGAATACTACTAACTGTTGTATGCCAAAAATTAGATAACTTAGTTGGAATGGACAAATTCCTAGAAAGATGCAAGCTACCAAAACTGACACAAGAAGAAATAGAAAATATGAATAGATTTATAATAAGTAAGAGTTTGAATTAGTAATCAAAACACTACCCACCAAAATAAAGGCCAAGATGGATTCACAGGTGAATTCTACCAAACATGTAAAGAAGAATTAATACCATATCTTCATAAACTCTTCCAAAAAGTAGACCAAGAACACTACCCAACTCATTCCATGAGGCCAGTAGCACCCTGATACCAAAACCAGACAAAACATTCCAAGAAAATAAAGCCACAGAACAATAATTTCTTTTGACTATAGATGCAAAATCTTCAACAAAATAACAACAAACCAAATCCAACAGCATATAAAAAGAATTATATACCATAACCAAGTGGGATTTATCCCAGGAATGTGAGGTTGATTTAACATCCGAAAAAATCAATTAATGTAATAACCAAACCCATAGAACAAAAAAGCAAAAACCACATGATCATCTCAATAGATGCAGAAGAAGCATTTGACAAAATCCAATACCCTTCCATGATTTAAAAAAAAAAAAACACTCAACAAACTAGGAATAGGAGGGGTTTCCTCAAACTGATAAAGGGCATCTATGAAAAACCCACAGCTAACATCATACTTAAGGGTAAAAGACTGGATGCTTTCCCCCAAAAAATCAGGAAGAGGACAAGGAAGTCTGTTCTCACAACTTCTACTCAACATTATACTGGAGATTCTAACCAGAGAAATTAGCTGAGAAAAAGAAATAAAAGGCACCCAGATTGGAAAGGAAGAAGTAAAACTATTTCTATTCACAGATGACATGATATGGTATCTAAAAATTCCTAAAGAATCCACTAAAAAACTATTAGAACTAATAAAGTTCAGCAAGGTTGCAGGACAAAAGACCAATACACAAAAATCAATTATATTTATATACTCTAGCAATGAACAATCCAAAATGAAATTAAGAAAACAATTCCATTTACGATAGCATTGGAAAGAATAAAATGCTTAGGAATAAACTTAACAAAAGAAGTGCAAAACTTGTACACTGAGAACTATAAAACATTATTGAAAGAAATTAAAGATCTGAATAAATGGGAAGCCATCCCATTCCATAGATCAGAAAACTCAATATGTTAAGACGGCAATACTCCCCAAGTTGATCTACAGATTCAATGCACTTCCTATCAGAATCCAAGACGGCTTCTTTGTAGAGATTGACAACAGATCCTCAAAGTCATTTGGAAACTCAAGGGATCCAGAATAGCCAAAGCAATCTTGTAAACAAAGAACAAAGTTGGAGGTCTCATACTTCCCAGTTTCAAAACTTACCCCAAAGCAAAAATAAAGACTGTGGTGCTGGTGTAAGGATAAGCGCAGATCAGTGGAACACAGTGAGAGTCCAAAAATAAACCCATGTATCTATGGTCAATTGATTTTTGACAAGGGTGCTGTGATAGTTAGGTTCATGTGTCAACTTGGCCAGGTGATGGTGTCCAGGTGTCTGGTCAAGCAAGCACTGGCCTAACCGTTACTGCAATGACATTTGTGGCTGCTTAATAAACCAGAAGGCTGGTTTATTAAATCATCGGTCAATTGGCTGCAGCTGTGACTGATTACATCAACAAAGGGTATGTCTTTCACCATGAGAGAAGGCAATCAGCTGGATTTAATCCAATCAGTTGAAGACTTTTAAGCGAAACAGATAGAGGACCTTCACTTCTTCGGCTGACCAGAGAAGAGCTTCCTGAGTAGTTTGTCAAAGTTGCCAGTTCATTTCCTGAGGAGTTCATCAAACACGTTTGTGCCGGTTTGAATGTATTATGATCCCCAAAATGCCATTATCTTTGATGTAATCTTGTGTGGGCAGACGTCTCAGTGTTGATTAGATTGTAATTCTTTGAGTGTTTCCGTGGAGATGCGCCCCACCCAACTGTGGGTGATGACTCTGATTGGATAATTTCCATGGAGGTGTTACCTCACCCATTCAGGGTGGGCCTAAATTAAATCACTAGAGCCATATAAATGAGCTGACAAACAGAAGGAACACAGTGCAGCTGAGAGTGACATTTTGAAGAAGAGCTACAGCCAAGAGGGACACTTTGAAGAACACACAGGAATTGAGAGAAGCTACAGATGAGAGACAGTTTGAAGACAGTTGTTGAAAGCAGACTCTTGCTCGGGAGAAGCTAAGAGAGGACAAATGCCCCAAGAGCAACTGAGAGTGACATTTTGAAGAGGAGCTGTGGCCTAGAGAGGAACGTCCTGGGAGAAAGCCATTTTGAAACCGGAACTCTGGAGCAGATGCCAGCCACGTGCCTTCCCAGCTAACAGCAGTTTTCTGGACACCATCGGCCATCCTCCAGTGAAGGTACCTGATTGTTGATGATTTACCTTGGACACTTTATGGCCTTAAGATGGTAACTGTGTAACCAAATAAATCCCCTTTATAAAAGCCAATCCATTTCTGGTGTTTTGCATTCCGGCACCATTAGCAAACTAGAACAACATTCATCGAAGTCGCCAGTTCACTGTCTGAGTTCATTGAACATCTTCATTGGAGTTGCCAGTTTGCTGCCTGCCTTATGGAATTTGGACTCATGCATATCCACAGTTGTGTGAGACACTTTTATAAATCTTATATTCATAGATATCTCTTGTTGATTCTGTTTCCCTAGAGAACCCTAATACAACTTGGTACCAGAAGTGATTCTTGAGAAACAGAATCTTAAAACGGGCTCTTACAATTTGTTTTCTACTCTGATTAGATTCAAAGGCACTAATGACTCCGTTTCCAATAATCAAAATGATACTGACAGTCCACGGCATGAGTTGGCAATGCAGATATGCAAAATAGCACCGTTTGATCCTCCTAATCATACTCTTGTATGAAGCAAGGCTCTGGGTGACAGTGTTTTGACACCTTCACAGAGTTTTGCAGTGTTAAGAGGTATAATGATGTTTGCTGGTTGCTCTTAGATATGCTGGATAAAGTTATAAGAGAAAGGAACGAGCTAAAGGCTTCAAATTTGAAATTTAAGTGCCGTATGACAGAACCCTAACCAATACAGGTGCCAAGACCATTCAATAATGAGAGAAGAGTCTTTTCAACAAATGGTGCTGGGACAGCTGGACAGTCACATGCAGAAAAATGAAGTTGAACCTTACCTCACACTATATATAAAAGTAACTCAAAATGAATCAATAACCTAAATGTAAGAGCCAAAACTCAGGAAAAGGCAGAAGGATAAATCTTCATGACCTTTAATTTGGCAATGGGTTCTTATATATGACACCAAAGCAAAAAGCACAAGCAAAAAAAGATAAAATAGATAAACTGGACTTCATCAAAATTAAAGTGACCCTATCAAAAAGATGAGAAAACTACACAGAGAATGAGAGAAAATATTTACAGATCACATATCTAATAAGGGACTTATATCTAGAACATCTAAAGAATTCTTACAACTCAGTAATAAAAAGACACAAACCCAATTTAATGGGCAAAGGATCTGAATAGATATTTCTAAAGAAAAATATACAAATGGCCAATAAGCACATGAAAAGAAGCTTAACATCATCAGGCATCAGAGAAATGCAAATCAACACCACAATCAGACACCACTTTACACCCACTAGGTGTAAATAAAAATAATTAAAAAGCCAGATAATAACAAGTATGTGGAGAAATTGGAACCCTCCTACATTGCTGATGGAAATGTAAGATGGTGCAGCCACTTAGCAAAACAGTCTGTCAGTTCCTCAAATAAGTTAAACATGGAGTTATCATATGACACAGCAATACTACTCCAAGGTATCTACCCAAGAGGAATGAAAACATATATCCACACAAACACTTGTATATGAATGTTTATAGCAGCATTATTCATAATAGCCAAAAGGTGGAAACAACCCAAATGTCCAACAACTGATGAATGGATAAACAAAATGTGGTATGTACATACAGTGGAATATTATTTGACCATAAAAAGGAATGAAATTCTGATACAAGATACAATGTGGACAAACCTTGAAAACAAACTGCTAAGCGAAAGAAGCAAACACAAAAGGCCAAGTATTGTATGAGTCCATTTATATGAAATGTCCAGAATAAGCAAATCCATAGAGACAGAAGTAGATTAGCGGTTGCCACAGGACTGAAGAAGAGGGGAATTGGGACTAGGAATGGGGTTTCTTTTAGGGATGATGGAAATGTTCTGGAATTAGAGAGTGGTGATGGCTGCACAACATAGTAAATATACTAAAAACCTTTATGTTATGTGAAGTATAGCTCAATAAAAAATGCTATTAAAAAATTAACTGTGGTGGTGGTTGCACAGCTCTCTGGATATACCAAAAACCATTAAATTCAATGGTATGTGAGTTATATCCCAATAAAGTTGTTATAATTTTTTTTAGAAGACTAAGGAAGCCTGACCACCACAGAAAGAACTAGCACATGGCATATTTCTCGAGGCTGACCAAGAGAGTGAGGACAGACACGGATCTTCAGACGCAATAGATCAGTGGTTCTCAAATTTGCCCACATAGGAGATTCACCTGGGGAGCTTTTATTTCAATCAACTTTATTGAGATATAATGTACATACAAAAAATGCAGCCCTTGAAAGAATATAGTTCACCATCACAATCAAGATATAGAATATTTCCATCACCTCAAAACAGTTCTCCGGGGCCCCTCTGCAATCAGTCCTCTCACCAGCCCTGATTCCAGGTAACCACTGAACTGTTGTTAATACTACATATGCCTTTTCTACAATGTCATTTAAAAGGAATCACCGGTATGTACTCCTGTGTATCTGGCTTCATTCGCTCAGCCATTGTTTCTGAAATTCATCCACGATGCTGTATATAACACAGTTCGTTCCTTTTTATTGCTGAGTCATATTCCACTGTACCATTAAACCACAATTTGTTTTTCCATTCACCTATTGTTGGATGTTTGGGTTGTTTCCAGTTTTGGGCTATTGTGAATAAAGATACTGTGAACATTTATATACAAATCTTTTGGTGGGCATGGTTTTGTTCCAACATGCAGCCAAGGTCAAAAACCACTGGTATACATCTCAGGTGTCTACCTGGGGCAGACAAATAAGCAAAAGACACAGTGCATCCACCTGCAGTTTCTGCAATCTTCCTGATAATGGAGAGAGAGAAGGGAAAACGTATGCAAGTATCTAGGCCAGACACCACCGCCCTCTGCAAGCTTTGTTGGTCTCTCTGAGACTCCCCCCTCTCCCCATCTTTTATGAGGTAGGAGAAGGCAGGAAGAATTAAAAAAAAAAAAAAAACACAGAGAAATTAGCAACTTTTTTGATCGTTTTATTTTGACCCTGGTATTTTATTCAGGTTATCATTCCCAGTGCTCACAAGAGCCCTAACAAATAGGTCTATTTTATAATCCCCATGTTACAGATGAGGAGATGGGGCTCGGAAGGATTAAGTGACTTGCTTGAATTTAAACCCAACAGTCTGTTTCTGAGGCCAAAGAGCTTAATACTCCACTAGCATCAGAGAAATGGAGGGCTCCCGGGACCACAAGCCTGCCCCCACCCAGCTATTCTTGTAGCAGGAGAACACAAGCATCCAGTACAAGTATGAAGGCAGGCTGCAGGTGTGTTTACCTGAGACAGGAAAGGTGACGTGTAATGTACCTGAAAGTTGTGGGTTAATTATGGGATTTCCTTTCCTTTCAAGCTTAAAGGATGGGATTTATGCCCCTTTGGCACAGGAGAGGAGACCTAGTCATTGTCACAGTCTCCTGCCTCCACCCAAGCTGGTGCTGGGGACACGCAGCCCTGGGTGGGAGAGAGCTAAAGAAGGAAAGAGTAGGTGAGAGGACGCTGGTGAGCAGCTGAGGCTCGAGGCCGATCTGCCTGGCCAACAGCTGTCTGCTCCTTTCGTGTAGCTCTTGTCTGGCCTGGAATGGACAAAGAGCATTTTCTTGGGAGAAGCTGCTGTTGTCAGCTTGGGCTACTATTTCAAAACAAGGGAAAAATCAGGAGTAGAAAAGCTTTTCTCAAAAATATATCTAGGGATTATGAGAAACTGGGTAGGGGGCATCCAGGAATGTTCTGTAATGTCTTCGTGACTTTTCTGTAACTCTAAATCTGTTCCAAAACTCAGTTTGATAAATAAATAAAATGGATCTGGGGGTTGTGGAGTCATATAATGGGGGAGCAAGGAGAAAAGCAAAACAGAAGAAAATTTGCTGCGTGCATGCACACTGCACATGTGCTGAAATAAAAGTGGAAAACGAATCCTTCATTTTAAATCCTCAACAGCAGAGAAACAATTGGGGGCATATAAGGACCCCTGGGAGACATAAGAGTGGGGCCTAAGGGAGGCTTAGAGTTCTCTTCCTTCAAGAGATTTAGGGGGTGAGCTGGGGAGTGGGGTTTCCGTGTATTGTGGTGAATTTCCAGGGCCTGAATCAGTCTCTTCTATTTGTCTCTCTGTTTCTCTCGCTCATTCTTGTTCTCCCTTCCCTTCTCCCCTGCTCCCCAAATATTTATCCCAGGGGAGGGCCAGATGCCTGTAGAAAGCCACTGTGCCAAAGTACCCTTAGCCCAGTTGGTTGCCCTCACTGGGCCTCAGTTGTGGTATCTGTAAAATGGGGCTACCATGAGCCCCTCTGACGTCACAGAACCATGAAGATGAGGGAAAATGTTAATGCAGATCTGTGCAGACCCAGGGGGCTACAAGGTCATAGCAGGTCCGTTCACACCAGCCCCAAATTGGAAGTAACCCGAATGGCAATCAACAGTGGAACGGACAAATAAATTGTGGCTTATTTGTATAATGGAATACAACATAGCAATATAAAAGAATGAACCACTGTAATCCTCAAGAACGGGGATGAGCCTCCCAGATGTGATGTTGAGTGAAATAAGCCAGGTGCACAGGCAAACATACTCCACGATTCAATTTACATGAAGTTCAACAACAGGCAAAACTAATCTCTGATGACACGAGTAAGAAGAGCAGTTACCTTTGGGGGATATCGACTTGGAGGGGAGCATAAAGGCTATTTCTGGGATGTTGGAAATGTTTCAGCTCCTGATCTGGTTCGTATTTATGTAAAAATGTATCAAGCTATATACTAATTTTGTACACTTGGTGTGTGAGTTATACCCCAATTAGAAAAATATAAATGACTAGATTATTATTTGAAGTAGCCTCTATATCAGGAGATAAGGCGGCTCTGGAGGAAGGAGGGGGTGGTTAAAAAGTGGTTTTGCTACTTCTTTCCTGCTCTCTTCTGTCCCTTTAGCCTCTCTCTAAATAGAAACCACTTGTTCTTTAACATTTCTTTATCCCATCCTCTATCGCTTTATTGGACCCTACTATGCATCAGGCACTATTCCAGGAGGTGGGGATGCAAACTTTCTCCCTCTCAACCTTCCTTGTGTAATAAACATTTCTTGAATATCCACCATGACCAGACATGAGACCCCTCCTGACAGCACTAAGCATTTCCTCTCAAGCACTTCAAGGGGTAAGGAACTGGGCACCGAATCTCTGGGCTCCTTTTCAGTCTCCACCTGTCATTCTAAGAGAGGAGAAAGGTGCCTGCTCTATGACAATGTGTATTTAATCCTCAACAACCCAGGCCACACAGCTGGAAGGCAGCAGGAGTAGAGTTCAAACCCAGGTCTGTTGGAGTCCAGTGCCCCTGCCTTCCCCACTATTCCATGGCCTTCCAGAAGCCAGGCTAGCCTACCCCTCTCACTGGGCATCTGTGGTAGTTGCCTTCCAAAAAGACCCCTAAGACTCTTGCCTTCTAGCTTTTGTGCTCTTTATGTAGTCCCCTCCCACACAGATAGCTGACCTGTGCAACAAATAGGATATTGCGGGAAAAAAAAGTGTGTCTACAAGACTAGGACATAAAAGGCACTGCAGCTTCCACCCTGAGTCACTCACTCTGGCGGAAGCCAGCCGCCATCTTGTGGGGACACTCAAGCAGCCCTACTCAGAGGCCCATGGGGCAAGAAACTGAAAACACCTCTGCCAACAGCCAGCACCAATGTGCTAGCCATGCGCATGAACCATTTGGGAAGAGGATTCTTCAGGCCCAGTCAGGCCTTCAGTTAACTGTATCCCAGCCAACATCTTGCCTACAACCTCATGGGAGACCCTGAGCCAGAACCAGCAAGCTAAGCCGCTCCCAAATTCCTGATACCAGAAATTACATGAGATAATAAATGTTTATTGCTGCTTTATACTGCTAAATGTGGGGGTAATTCATTATGGAGTGAAAGATAAATAATACAGTCCCTCTCAGAGCCACAGGCTTTGAGAGGTTGCATGTTAAGGCATTCAGAAGCATCCACTTACTGACAGGGTGGACAGAAGGGGGTGAACTTGAGAGGACAAGAAAGGCTCAACATCACCAAGAAATTCCCAGTGTGTAGGAAATGAACTGTGAAATAAGAGACTCAGCAAAGCAGAAATCCTGGCATCTTCTTCCCTAGAAATTTCTCACACACCTCATCTATCTCAGTAAATAGAACCACATGCATCCAGTTGCTCAGGCCAAAATCCTGGGGGGCATCCTTGAGTCATCTCTCTCCCTCACACCCAATATATGATCCATCAATGAGGTTCTCTACCTCTACTTAGAATACATTCCAGACCTGACCCCTTCCCATCACCTTCTCTGCAAGGCAGACTGATACACCCTCCTCTCTCACCTGGGCAACTTCAGCAGCCTCTTGGCCCATCTTCCTGCTCAGAGCTGGAGTGGCTTTCTAGTAATGGAAATCAAATCATGTCCCTCTTGCTCAAAACCCCCCAATGGCCTCCCAAGCTTCAGCCACATAACCTTCTTTCAAGCATGTCAAAGTCACCTCATCTCAGGCCTTTCCATCCCTCAGCTCACCATGAAACATCATTTGAGTCTCACCTCAAAACAACACTTCCTCCGAGATGTTTTCTTGGGCTACCCCAGCCTAATCACTCTCCAACCCATTGGTTAACTCGTTTCCTTCATAACTTGTTTGTCCATTTACTGTCTGGCTCCCCTAGTAGAATGTAAGCTCTGTGAGGACAAAGACCTTATCCGCCTTGTTCATCTAGAAGACTGTCTGGCACCAGGAAGGTGCTCAGTCAACATTCATTGAATGACTCCTGCGTAGAGGCAGGGGGGTGGACAAGATGACTTCCAGGGTGATCTGGTTATAAAATCCAGAGTACAGAGCTCTCTCGTGTGCTCTAGGGCTCACGTCAGTTCCCAGCAGGAGGAAAAGGCAGGGTGGTAGTAAGAGTTGTGGTTTCTAGGGAGACTTCCCAGCTGGGTGGAGCTCACATCACCAGTAGGTTCGATTTCCTATGGAGGAAAGTCCTGGAAAAAGGCCTGTCTGTCTGACCACTGCTCCGCCAGCCCACCCTCTCCCTCTTGATTAGTCTCTTTGGCTGGGCAGAGCTGAAGAGCTGCAGCCTGGTACATCCCAAGCTCAAGCATACTCAAGGTCATCTTTGGCATCCCTCTTCTCCACCCAAGAGGCTGATGCTCAAGAAGAGGACCATCTCCTGTCACACCTTTCTGTGCCTCTCTGGGACACCCATCCCCCCCATACAGACCCTTCACTAGTGGTAAGTTCCTCTCCTTATCCTCTCTAAAGGTAACCTGCTGCTGCTAAGAGATGGAAAGCAAAAGGAGGAGAGGTAGGAAAGGATCGAGAAATATCTGCCAGTAGGCAATCAGGGCCAATAAGAAAGAAGCATGAAGCCTGAACAGAGAAGGGGAGAGGAAATACCCTGTGAGAACTTGGGGAAGTCACTCAACCTGTGGGTGCCTCAGTTGATGATTGCTGAGCTGCCTTTTGAATTTTCAACCTGTATTTTATGCTTTGATGGAATTTAAAGAATAAAATCAGGTAATACATGTGAAGTGCTTTCTAAGGTACGAAGCACTATACAAATATTAATTGTTATTATGGGAAACAGGTGTGGGAAGGGGACAGGGAGAGGGTGGGCTGGGGAGAAGTAAGGAACTTAGAAGGTTCTGGAGTTAAGGGTGGAAAAAACTCTGCTCTGAATGAACAGACCAGGGAAGAAGATGGGAGGGAGAAGCAGAAACTCACTCCCCACCGGAGAGAGAAAAGGATGAAGGGGCCATAAAAGCGGAAGACGGCAGAAGGGGCAGAAAATCCACTGTGAGGACGTGCCTACTGCAAGCCAGGCCCGTCGCATCTCTGCTAGGTGAGAACTCCAACCTGAAGTTTACAGATGGAAAGACCCCCCACCCCCACCCCCAGCCCCTGGGAGGCTGTACAAGCAGGGGCACCCAAGAAGAAGTGGATTCCCTCACAGCCACCCGCGGCACCCCTCCTAGTTCTATCAGCACTCCCTCAAAACCCACGGGCTGCATAAAGTGTCACCCCTCCAGCGACATACTGATAACAATCATCAATGATTGTGTCGGTTGGGCATTGACCAGCATTATCCCATTTAATCCTCACAGAAAGCGGGCTCATTATTCCCATACCCTTGAGGATGGAATGGAGGCTCAGAGAGGTTACATGATTTGCACAAGGTCACCCAGCTAATCAGAGGCACCAGATATACAAGGCTTCAACTACTCAGTGCTCTTTCTTAAGCATCCTCCTTCCTCCTTCCATTCACTGAACTCCTTTCTGAAAGACCAAGTATGAGCAGCAAAGGAGAGGACGAAGAGGGTATAGGCGATAAAGAGGAATGTGTCCACCTTGGCTGCCCATGAAAGGGAAGGCAGGGCATTTCCACCTCCAGAGAGAGCTGAGCCCATCCGACAGTTTCCTTCCCGAGCTCAGAACCCATCCTGGTGCCAACACCCCCCACCAACCCCCCATTACTCCATTCAGACTCCAAGAGGACTGAGAGGGGTCCAGCCAGCCTGGCCAACCAACACCCAGCAATTCCGCTAGCCTTCTTCCCTCGTTTTCCCTCTCCCACCAAGAGGAGCCAGGAAATACAGATGGGGAAACTGAGGACCAAAGTGGGACCTGGCCAATAAGGAGGCATGGGAAGGTCGCTGTGGCAGTTCCAGGCTGAGCTCCCTCCTGACCTCCAACACCTCATCCCCACGGCCCCATCTACCTTCTCCTCCCGCCCTTAGTGTCCCGCGGCTGTGGTCCCACCCCGAGTTTTTCTAGGCCAACCAGGACGCTGCGCGGATTGCAGGATAATTGAATTCATGCCCCCCTTTCCCCACGGTTGCTGTTCCCCCCAACACACACCCCCTGGAGAATCAGGGGAAACACCTTCAAAGGCCCCCCTCGGAGCCCAGAACCCCAGCCAGCCACGGAGAATGCACGCCGCGCCCCCCACCCGGATGCGCCTCGCTCCCCGACTTCGCCCCCTCTCCCCTCCCCCACCCCCACCCCCCCCCCCCCACCCCCCGACCCTCGCCTTCACCTTGACCTGCACCCGCTCCCGGGCCCCGGCGCTTTGCATAAACAAAGGGAGGAGGAGAGGACGACCCGGGCACGCCCCCGCCCGCCGGGCCCCCACTCCAGGGCAAGGACCCCGAGCCAGCCCCGTCCCCGAGCCCCACGTAAGGCTCGCCGGCCCGCGGCCCCTTACCTTGGCCTGGCATTTCCGATGACAGGAGAAGCTGCAGACTGCAAGAGGGCGAGACACAGAAAGAAAGTTTGTAGCCGCGAGGTATGAAATGGAAACTCCGGCGAAATCTCCTCCCACCCCGCCCGCAACCCGCGCTCGAGAGGGAAGGAGGGAAGGAGGGACCGAGAGAGGGAGAGGGCGCGGAGGGGGGCGGCTGCCGCAGCGCCCCGGGGCCTGCGAGGCGGGAGCGCCCGGGACTGTGGACCCGCGGGCCGGGCGGCGCGGAGCCCCCTTCGCCAGAGCCCCTTCAGGCGCGAGAAGGTGGGGAGGACAGGGGCGGGGGCCGCCCCCGCGCTGGACCCCCGCCAGGGGCAGATGTGGCTCCGACCCAGGCGCCATGCCCAGCCGGCCAGGCTGTAAAGGGGAGGGGGTCTTCCCCCTTTCTGCACTCCTGGGGCGTCAAACATTTCCGCAGAAAAACACACCAGGCAGGCAGGCAACACGCAGGATGCACGATCACACTCACACCTTTCCTGGCCCAGGAGAGGACACACACATGTACACACACTCACCCGTAACTTCTTAGAGTGAACACAGCCATACATCCATTCACCACCATATGCACACCTAAAGCCGCACACACACACTCACACCCAAGGAGAACTTTTGACCTGGGGGCACCAACATACACCCACTGGAGGGCAGACCCTCCCCAGTTCAGCTCTGAAGCAGAATGTGGACACAGACACGTGGACAGATGCTCACACAGACTCACAAACCTCATGTATTTGAGTTGAAACACACACACACACACACACACACACACACACACACACACACAGGCTGGCTCCACCCTCCCACTACCAGAAGCTGGAATCAAATTTCCTATCAGGTTCTCTCAGTCTGGAATGTCCCCAGTCCTGCCCCCATCATCCGCCATCTCTCCCTCCCCAATGCCCTGTTGGGCTCCTTAGCCCTGGTGTGTGTGGGGGGTGGGGGGGAGGGTTGATGAAAACCCCCTGCTCCCCCGCTCCACCTACCAGATCCCATAGATGAGGTGAGGGGTTCCCTGAGCAGTTTCTGCCCTGACTTGGGCCTGGTTGGCTGCCCAGGACCTGTTGAGGCTGGTGGGTTAGGGGCCCTGGTTAGAGACCTGGGGTGGAGAGAGGGGGCAGGGGAGCCACCCAACCAGGCATCCTCAACAGCTACAAGCCGGCACTCCCTCTTCCTGAATCCACAGTACCCAACTTCCTTCCAGCTCTGAGCCAGCATGATTCTTAGCAGAACCCACAAAGGGTGACTGAGGCACAGATTAAGGCTGGAAGCAGCCGAAACACGCCCCAGGTTCCCCAAACAAGGCTTCTGGTTTGTCTGTGGCCTAATGGGCTGGGTAGGAGTGGGTGGGAAACTGGAACGCAAACTGGTCACCCGCCCTTGTCCTCCCAGCACCGAGTCCCGTCCCCAGCTCAGACCTGTGACTCAGCCATTGCTGAGAAGGCTTTCCTGACCCCAGCGGCCACCCAGCCCAGCTCTGGGACTTCTCCAACCCCTGGTCCCAATGAGAAATACCCACCCCTGGCCACGCCAGGACATACTCACCCTTCTAGACTTCATGCTTCTCTCCCCCCACCCTTCCTACCCCCGAATGGCAACTCCCTTCCAGAGGCTGATCCCTCTCTGACACCAGTAGCCTCCCAGGCTTCTTTCTTGGCCTTGCAACGTGGGATTGAGAAAACCCCAGGCCATGTGACCTGAGCTGGGAAGGCTGTCCCAGTCAGGCCAGAACCTTCCCTGTGCCTCTGCTGACCAAAGCCCAGGCTTCGAGAATGAGCCGACACCCCTCCCACGGAGGCCTTCATCTGCTCCCACCTCTCTGCAGCTATCTCTGCTGAGCACACATTTCTCACCACCTTCATTCTCAGAGTTGTGAGCTCCTGCAAAGGAGTGACCTGCCTCTCTCTCCCACACAAATGCACACACACGCTAACACACCCAACCTGCACAGTGCCTGGTACATAGTGCAAGCTTAATAAATGTTTGCTGAGCTGGGCCTTGACTGAAGGTCTTCCCTGGAGTGCACCCCCCATTGAATCATCCCCATCCCCCTCTCAGCCTTTGCCTCAGCTGTAACCACCGCACACACACACCCATATTCAACCAGAAAGGCATCCCAGGCTGTCCACTCTGAGCCTCCCAGGGGCACAGTGGGGGACCAGGACTTGGTCTCCCTCCAGCAGCACACTCCACACTTCAGACAGTTCCCAGAGTGCGCCAAGCCCTTTCGTACCTCGGGGCCTTTGCACTTGCCAGGAATGCTCTCCCTCACTCTCGTGCTCCATTTTTCACAGGGCTGAAGCCTCATCTTCCTGAATCCACTCAAAGCTGTCTCCTCAAGGAGGCCTTCCCTGATTGCCCAATTATCCTTGCCCACCAGTTTATTTCCTCGCAACACACCTGATGATTTACTTTGTAGCATGATTCCCAATCTGAAGTCATCTGGGTGATTTCCCGCTAAATTATATACAGTGTATTTCCTCGCATGAGACTCGTGGGGGCAGGGAGCATGCCTGTCTCATTCACGCTGGATTCCCAGCAGCTAGAATGGCCTGCTCCAGGCCTGCAGGACCAGAGAGCATCTCTGTACCAGTTAGGGAAAGACCCACCTTCTGGGCTTACTAGTCCCAGGGACACACAGCTGGGTCAGTACATGGTGTCTTTGTGAGATTGGCAAGAAGGTGCCCTTTCTCCGGGTGGCTGCAGCCCCATGCCAGGGTGCAAGGGCCGATGAGCCAAGCACGGGCTGTTCCACTGCTCTCTCAGGCAGGCGCCCTTGGCAGTGAATGACCATATGCAGCAACCCTGCCTGTCACCTAGTGAGCAAACACTCAACAAATGCCCTCAAGGAGCCCACGAGGGGTGGCGCAATTGGGCAATTGCAGGGCAATGCAATGAGTGTTCCCGCTGGGCTGGAATGCAGGGAGCTGGGAAGCTCTCCAGTGGTGTGCAAGGAAGACCTCCCTCCACTCCTAGCTCAGAAGACATAAAAGCTCAGACACTGAGCTCAAGTGTAGGGGCCACGCAGGGCAGGTGTGACCAAGCCCCAGCCAGTGGATGTCTATATCTTCAGAGTCCCTGTCCCAACCCCAAAGTGGCCCTCTTGGCCTGAGTCCCCAACAGGGAAGGACTGTTTGCATTCTTGGTCATCTTTCTTGGGTCCTCTCTCATGGGGCGCTGTTTCTTCCTCTCTAACCTCTATCCCTCTTGCTGTATTTCGAACATGTGGCCTGCTATTCTGCTGGCTTCTCACTTCCCAGATCAATGGCACATTCAAATATGTTACCCAGAGGGAAACTGCAGCAGCCAGCCTCCAAGGCAACGCACATTGCTTCTCTCTTCCTGTATTCGCCCCCTTGTGTCCTTTCTTCCCAGGTTGAACACGGCTGGTTTATGTAACCAATAGTATACTGTAGAATGACACTGTTTGACTTCTGAGGCTAACTAGGGCTTAAAAGACATTGAGGTTTCAGCTTTGGTCTCTTGGATACTTGCTCTGGGGGAAGACACTGAAGCAACCCAATGGAGAGCTCCACACGGTGAGGAACTGAGGCCCCCTGCCAACAGCCATGAGACCAAGTCACCCAGGAAGTGACTCCTCCAGCCCCACTCAGGCCTTCAGGTGACTGCAGCCATGGCCAACCTCTTGACTGCAACCTCTTGAAAGACCTCAAGCCAGAACCACCCAGCTAAGTCACATGTGAACTGACCTACAGAAACTATGTGATATAACAATTTTTTAATTTGTTTTATGCTAACTTTGGGGTCATTTTTTATGTAGCAATAGGTAACTTATACAGAAGCCGAAGCACAGATCCCTCCGATAGCAAGAGGCCAAAGGTTGATGCTAGGAACCAAGGCCAGAGGCCCATCTCCTAGGGTCCTTCCTTGCTCTCTGAGTACCGTCACATTCCTCTCTTTAACTCCTTCCCATTTCTTACCCTTCTAACCAATTAGTCGTCATGTCCCAGAAAGCAACTCCAGAGGGGTTGTTAAATCCCAGCCTTCCTCCCTAGTCCCCAACCACTGCACCAGTTCAGACCAATTATCCTTTCCTGGACACCATCTCCTCACCAGCCCTCTCTCCCTTTGGTCCACAGCAGACCATTCTCAAGTGCAAACTGATCACATCACATCCACGTTTAGAGCCCTCTGCCCAAGTCCTTAGCACATCTTATAAGGTCTTACATGGCCTAGTCTTGCCACCACCGCCAGCTGCTGC
Source organism: Choloepus didactylus (assembly GCF_015220235.1). Classification (NCBI taxonomy): domain Eukaryota; kingdom Metazoa; phylum Chordata; class Mammalia; order Pilosa; family Megalonychidae; genus Choloepus; species Choloepus didactylus. The sequence continues at coordinate 110,828,794 of NC_051315.1, forward strand.
CTCAAAAGAGATCTGTTCCTGCCACATCAAACTCCTGGTCTCTCCTCAAATGGGCCTTTGAGACAAAAAGGAAGAGGTCTGGAATGGTGAACTCATATACATCCTTCAAAGCCCAGTTCAAAATGCCCCTTCTTGGGTAATCAGGCCCTCAAAGGTGGCCACTCTCTCCTCTGTGCTCCCAAAGTCCTCAGCTCATATCCCTGGGAAAAGCTCTTGTCACCTTGGAGGGCCAAGTATTCCTTTATGATTTGCTCTCCCCCTGGCATCCAACATTGGGCTTCTCAAAGGCAGAAATGGAGGTTCTGTTCAACTTTGCAGCTTTGTATCCTGCCCCCTCCCCTAGCACAGGGCCAGACAAACAGATGAGGATCAGTACATTTCAAACTGGAAGGATCCTTCCCAAACTAAACCCCTGGGATGGAGGCTGACATTCAGGGGCAACAGAAGGTCCAAGCAAGGATGGGTGAGCCCCACTCTTCGACTCTAGCCCCTGCTGGGTGAGGGCGGGTAGGGAACATGGGAGTCAGTCAGTGCTTCCTGAGCCTCCACAGGGCAAATGCTGCCAGTGCTCAAGCTTGGTAAGGAGTGGGGATTGGGGGAAGTAAGGGGATTATGGAGGAGAAGTAAGGGTGTCCACCCCCCTTCCCTTCATCCATTCCTCCTCCAGTCCCACTGTTCATCCACCCACTCACCCACCTGGCTGCAGAAGACAGGCTCCAGCTCAGACACAGATGATGCACTAACAGTGTGATCTGGGGTGAGTTACTTAACTGCTCTGAGCCTCCATTTCCTCATCTCTAAAATGGGGGTGATAATAGCATCTACCTCCAAGAGTTGTTGTAGGGATTGAATGAGTAATATCTGGGCCCGGCACAGAGTGTGCTCCATGTAAGGGGGAACATCACTGTTGTTAGGTGGAAGAGCCACCACCTCCTGGTCAGGAGACCTGCAATCCAGTCCCGACTGCTTTCATTCAGCTGTGTGACCTGAAGCAAGTCACTCACCCTCTCTGAGTCTCAGGCTCCTACTCTGAAAATAAGACAGTAGACCGGCAGCCCCAAGGGTATGTGCCCTGCTGCCTTGTCTTCCTTAGATTGCCAGATGTTTAACTTTTTTCTAAGTGTTTTTATAGTTTTGCCTCTGGGCAAAGCAGCCCTCTCCAGATCACTGCCCCTCCACCCCCACCACACCCCAGTGTCTTACACTCATTTGTCTACCTGACTCTGAAGGCCCCCCCCTGGAACCCAATGGTGTCTAGGCCCTCTTCCAGCTGTGAGAGCCTGTGGATAGCCCTGGCCAGTCTCCCTACCAAAGTCCCCACCCAACCCTCTCTCCCTCCAACCAGTGCTGACCCTGACAACATCCAAACGCTGTTGGGGAAACACCCGACCTGTGGTTGGCAGCGATGCGCACTCTGCAAGCTGGCATGGAACCAGCACAGGAAACCGCCCCCCTCCTGCCATCCCTCAGATGCCTGAGACCTCCCCAGACACACACCGCAGGACCCATCCCACCGAAGCAGGCCACGGCCCCTCCCCAGCTCCCACGGAAGGCCCTGTCATCGCGTGCCTGCCTTCAGCGGCCTCTGCAGCCAGGGACCCCATCAAATTAAAACTCCATGGAGACCCGGAGACCCATCATCACCCGCTAGTGTCAGCATGACCCTCCCCCCACATACACACAGGGAGGCCCAGCCTGAGGCCTGAGAGAAGACAGAGTGCCCAGTTGTGGGGAGGTGTCTGTAGGTTACCTGAGGGGTGAGAACTGTCCCCCCAACCCCAGCCCTTGGACCCTGCTCCCGCCTCAGCTGTGCTGCCCATCCTCTGTCCTGGGGTGGCTTCCTGCCTCTCAGGAACACAGGAAGCCAACATTGTTGGGATCTAAATGGCCTTTTCCTCCTGGACTCGGGTCGGAAAATGAGCACATAGCCTCGGTGTGCACCTGATCCCCGCGATAACCGGCTGCAGCGCCTTCCCCGGCTGGCCCCGGAGAGAGGCCGGCCACCGACCTGCCCACCGGCCATCAGCCCTGCCCTGCTCTGCTCGCCTCTACAGGGGCGCTGCAGGTGTCGCGGGGAGCAGGCAGGGGAAGTGGACGTGGTACAGCTCGAAGTCGGAGCAAGCAGCCTTCTAGATCATTCTATCCAGTGGTTTTCAAATTTTTATTTTAGTATCCAAACCATTTTATTCAGATTGCCTCTTATGCGGAATCTCAATAATGATGTTGGTTAGAGTTCTGAGGACATTACCTGGACTGTGTGATTGGCTCCTCACAGTAATCCGCTGAGGGAGGTATTTCTGTTTGTCCCGTCTTAAAGGTGAGGAAACTAAAGGTCAGAGAGGTGAGACAAGCTGCCCAAGCTCTCACTAGTAAGTGGCAGAGCTGGGATTTGAATACAGGACATCTGAGTCAGGTGCAAGACAACTACGTCATCCTGCTTTCTGATAAACTTAACAGTTGAAAGCAGAGCTGATCCCATGGGAGGGAGCAGGGGTCCCAGGGCCCTGACTCCTTAAGCCTTCCCTTGGACTTCCCCGCTTCTTTATCCCCTTGGGCTCCTAAAATACCTCCAAAGAAACTCACACCTCCTTCAGAACACAGTTCTGATCAAATCCAACCCCCTCATTTTAGAGAAAGGGGAAAGCCAGACCCAGAGAGGTTAAGCGTCTCCCTCCAGGTCACACAGCCAGGCAGTGGTGAGCCAGAACTAGAAGCCCCAGGTCTTCTGACCCTAGCAGGCTGCCTTCAATGGCTCCAAAGAGGCCCTCAGACACAGGGTGGAGGCTGGGGTCCTCAATGAGGTAACAGAGGGAAGGAGCTCCCTGAAACACGGTTTCCCCAAATCCAACCAGTGAGTATGATTTCTCAAAACTTCTGAGTAGGTTTGTCCCATCAAGGGCTGAAGAGAGTGCAGGTGACTGCCTGCCCTTCCCCGCTCCCCTTCCAGGCTGACCAGAAGACATTGAGAAGGGAGGTGGTCTAAGTCTGGGCCCCAGTCCAGGCCCCAACCTGGGGCATTTGGGCTTCTGAGCTGGCATTTTGGTCTCTTCCCTTTGATTTCAGCCTGTCAGGAGACTAGGTCTTTAGCCAAAGTTCTGAGTTCATCCCACCTCCCTCTGGAGCCCCCAGTACCCACAGGACTCCCCTAGAGCATTGCTTCAGGGACCTGTGGGACATTCAGACTGAGGAACTCCCACACATCCCTCAAAACCCAGCATATGCATGCCTCCTCTAGAGGAGCCTAAAGAGAATCTACTGCGTCTGAGCACGTCCTTGCACACACACCCCTGTGTCAGCTTTGGCACTCTGTACTGTGGTTGTCTAAATGCATGTCTGCCTTCCCTGGTCAGGGGCTGGGAATTAGCACCAGTACCTGGCACAGTGTCCAGCCCAGAAAAGGACACAGTTCATGATTGTTTTGTGGATGCACAGAGGCATGGAAGGGAGGTAAAGTAGCCTACTTTGGGGGAGTTATCCCACCTTTACAGATTCCACCAGGAGAATTTTTCATGCCTTACCACCCCCAGGGTGAACAGTGCAAGGCTAGAAGGTGGGGAGTTGCTCTAGCTTGGAACACTAGAGGAGGGGCAGGCAGAAGGAGAGAGGACACATGTCCCAGTCTCTCTAGATCTAGGGAAGTTTCCTCACTGCCCCTTCCTCAATATGAGGGAACAGAAGTTCCCTCAATATGGCATGCCCTGTGGAGACCGAATTCACGGCCTTGATATTCTATATACCCCATCCCCGGCCACTAATCCCGAAGGTTGCCACTTGCAGCCTGAGGCTTGAGGACTGGAGGAAGAACCAGACAACAGAGCTAATCCTTTGAGCTGTGTTTGGTGAGTAGCACGTGGGCTGGATTTCAGTCCACACTTGCCCACAGAGACAAGGAACAATCCATACAACCATCTTATGGCAATGGAAGGAAAGAAGGAAGGGAGGGAGGGAGGAAGGAAGGAAGGAAGGAAGGATGGAGGGCTTTGATCATCTCATGCCACCACAACCTCCTGGGTTCAAAGCACAGTCGGTCCACTCCTTCCATCTCCCACCAGTGAGCCCAGCGGCCCCCGGCCCTGCCCCCAGTTTTAGTGACCCAGCGCTCTTGGAGTCTTAGGCTGTCCTTTCCCAGGCCCAGGACCTGGTCCTGTTGTGGCCCAGTCCTGCCACCTGGTGGCACGTCTGGAGGGTGGTCCTGACTTTCTTCCTTCCTCTTCCCACCAACTCCCCCATCCTCCACCAGCACCAGCCAGAGCTGCCAAACCAGCCTGGATGCCCGCTGCCCGCTGGCCACCAGCCACCAGCCCTCCTTTCCAGTTCACACCGGCAGAGCCAGGCTTGGATCCTGGTGAAAACAGGGCCATTTCTCCCTCAACTTGGGAACCTTCCACTCACATGGGGACAAATCCCTTCCTCAACCCAAGCCCTCAGGCCAGGTCAGCTGGGGAACTTACAACCACCAGACACTGAGGCTGGAGACATGCCCAGGGTCACACAATGAGTGTCCCGGGACCTCCTTCTCCCCACACCCCTGTACCGCCTCCTATCAGAGCAGTGTCGGAGGGTCACTGGTGAGGGCAGACACACTGGGGAAGAAACTTGGGGGAAATCAAGGGTTAACGTATGCAGTTGATGGTACTGGAGGATGCAAATGAAATGCAGAACCCCCACCTCAGCAATTCTTCGGCTCCCACCCTAAGCTACCACAGGTCACCGCCAGACCTCCCGGGAGGAGGGCGACACCGTGTGACTGCTTTTGGTATTGTAACAGGTCCTGCTGGCCCCCTAAACTCATCTTTGGCATCCCAGCCCTTCAGTTAGGGAACATAAACCTGCCCACGGCTGGCCTTTTCTGGAATCCACATTCACACACACTCACTCACACACTTCCATCCACTCCTACCTCTAATACCCAGCTTACGCTCCAGGAAGCCTCCCCTGCCCCTGAGAGCACAGGCCCTAAAAACCCTATTCCAACCCAGCCAGCTAAGTGCCTTGGCAAGCAATGGGGCTCCTCTGAGCCTCAGTTTCCTTGTCTGTGAAATGGCATGACACCAGAACCTTCCAGATGCCGTGAGGATGGAAGGAGACCACGCATGCAAGCCCCTGGCATAGAGTAAGCACTTTGATCATCGTTCACTAGACTGGAGCTTGGCTTCCCAGCCCCACTGGGACTTTGGCAAAGAGGGTGGAGAGATCCGCATGAGCGAAGGCTCCAGGGCAAGAGAGAACACAGCCCATTGACATATTTGACATGCTTGGCATAGTCAGGGACATGTGAGCTGCAGCAGGTTTGAGTTGGGAGGCGGAGGGGGTTATGGAGCAGAGAACTGGGCAAGGGGTGGATCCTGCCAGGCCTCCACCACAGGAAGGGGTCTGCATTTTGTCTTGAGGGTAGTGGAGCTCCCGGAAGGCTTTAACCAGGGAAATGATGTCACTGGATTTACATTTATGCAGCCCCACTGGAAGCTGGTATGGAGGGTGGGTTGGAGAGGGTGGATCAGGAATCAGCAAAGGGGGCTGCTGCAATTGTCTCGGGGAGAGAAAACGGCAGCCTGAATGTGGAGGGGGGACACCACCTGTGCCTGGAGCTATATGGGGGCAGCTGTATTGGGAATGGTTGATGGTAGGTGGGGGTGAAGGAGAGGGAGGCATCGAGAATGACAGCGAGGCCTCTGGCACAGCAGCTGGGTGTGTGATGGTGCCAGTGGCTGAGATGGGGTGCAGGGGGTACAGCTCCTCTGGTCTCACTGTGTGATCTGGCAACAGTAATGGCCAAACCACAGATCATTCCAAGAGCGTGTGAGATAGTGATTGAAAAAGCACTAGCAGTCAACAGATCCTCAAATGAATCTGATGTGGGGCCTCTTCGACTCAACCATAAGCTACCACGAAGGAGGACTGGGGCCTGGCATCTCTGTAGTCCTCCCAGTGCCAGGCACACGCCACCCACACCCCTTCCAATGCCAGCCACACCCCTTCCACAAACCAGCCACACACCATCCGCATGCCCGCACACACCCTCCATACACCAGCCACATGTGACCCACACTCCACACCCATCCTCACACCAACACACCCACTACACACCAACCACATGCCCTCCACACCATCCATACCCCTTCTGCATGCCATTCGCATGCCATCGGTATGACTCATAGACCTTCTTCATGCCACCCACACACCTTATACCTGTCACCCACACACATCCATATGCTTGACATCAGGGAGCTCAGCATCCACACCAGATGGGAACAAAGGCACCAGGTCCAGACCCCAAGGACGTCCAGCCTGATCTGAGCCAGGCCGCAGAACAGACTCCCGAGAATGTGCCCCATCCTTCCCCCAGCCCATCCAGCTGCTCACCTTTGCAGGTGCAGCCCTCCCGGGTGATGACCTGTCTGCAGATTCCACAGGGTTTCACCTTCTTGAAGGTCTTCACCTTGAAGCGGTGTGTCTTGGGGGCCTCCAGATCCTCGGGCTGTGGGAGGAGAAGGCAGAGCAATCAGACCTGGGCAGAGGCTGGGGGACTCTGCAGGGAAATCGTCCCCAGGCGCCTCACCCTGGCGGCTCACCTGATTCATTCGTGGCTCCAGCAGCAGGAGCCAGCAGGACAGACACCGACAGCTCCCTTCCTCCCTCCCTCCCAGGCACAGACCTTTCTGACACCCTTCTGCATATACATGGACAATTGAGACAGGATCACAGACCCTGCAGTGCAGGAAGGTGGCATTCTGCACTTGCAAGTTGATGATCTTGCACCCAGCTCAAGAGCCTCCCCACTCTCAACTGTGGGTGTTCAAAAGAGGACATATGGCGTGTCCCAGAAACGTGGCATGTCCAGGACTCTATCTGAAGACACTCTGGAGATGAGTACTGGGTAACAAAGACTGACCATAGAGAGACACAGAAGACAAAACGACAAAGCAAGAGAGACAGAGACAGAAAGCCAGAGAGGCACAGAGATAGAGAGAAAAGGAGAGAAAGCAGACATCAAACAGAGAAAAGCAATGGAGAGACAGAAAGGGGGGCTGGGGTGGGGTGGAAGAAGACCAAGACAAAAGCAGAGACAGAGAGAGACCAACAAGCAGACACAGAGAATGAGAAAGATCAGATAGAGACACGCGGAGATGCAAACGTTGGCCAGAGGATCAAGAAGGGACAGAGAAAAGGACAAAGGAGCCAGCTGGAATCAGCTCCCACTGGCCAAATCTGGGAAGATTCGAGCATCAAAATGAGTAATGATAGTAATGGCTTAAATGAGCTCACACTAATAGAAAAAAATAAAAGAATAAATTGAAAGTTTGGTGGAGAGCAGGATATTTACATCGTTTCAAAGTACCACCCCACATTATACTTGTAAACTCCAAAGGGGAAAAAAAGTGACTTTTCCTGGCAGACTTCACTTTAATCAAGTGATCAAAGTTAACCCACCAGCAATGGAATGAATCAAAATGGTGAGCCACCAAGGGAGTGCACTGAGAAGGAGACAGCATCACTTCTGTGATATTCCTGCCAAACACACACCACCTGAATCTAATCACAAGGCAATGTCAGACAGACCCAAATGGAGAGACATTCTAGAAAATAAATTAAAAGTGACAAGGTCATGAACATCAAGCAGAGACTGAGAAGATTTCCAGACAGAAGGAAACTAAAGAGACATGACAACTGAATGCAATGGCTGTTTCTGAACTGGGTTCGCTGGCCACACCGGACATTGCTGGGAAAACTGGTGAAACTTCAGTGGGGTGTGAGGATTCGATAGTCATAACGTATCAATATCAATTTCCTGATTCTGACAGTTGTGTTGGGTTAGGTAGGAGGAAGTTCTTGTAGGAAAATCAGGAAAGTATCCGTGGGTGATGGGGGCATCATTTCAGCAACTTACAAAGTTCAGGAGAAAAGTTCTTTGCCCTGCATTTGCCACTTTTGTGAAGTTTGAGATTGTTGCAAAACTCAAAGAGACAGGCAGACAGAAAGGGATGGCGGGGAGGCAGGGACCAAAGCACAAGCAACAACCGAGAGGGCGGGGGGGGGGGCCAGGAGTGGGGGCCAGGAGCCCAGAAGTGGCCCTTGGTGGCTGAGCCGGGCAGCCAGGCTCTGCCGGGCAGGTCCAGTGGACCACCCCTGGGTTCTGATATCCCACAGCCCTGGGTTCTCGCAGCGGTGCTCCCACCCACCCACCCATACCCTCAGCCGGGGGTGTGGTGAGGGGGGGCCTCACTGGGTGTTCCCCATCCCAGAAGGAGGGGCGATTGAGCCAGCATCTGCAAACCCTTCATTCTGCTGTCTCACCTCTCTGTTTTCCCATCTCAGCCTCTGGCTGGAGGCCTTCCCAGAGCGGGACCCAGCCCAAGGTCAATGGCAGCAGCAGGCAGGGCACTTGGGGTTGAGTTTAAGGGCTGCCTAAAGAGGCAAGCAGGGAGACCCTAAAGCCTAACTGTCCCAGTCCCTACTCTGTACCCTCAAGCCTGCCTCTCCCATCCCACTAAGTTAGGTAGAGCTCCCTACTCCAGCTTTTTCACCAGACTTCCCTATCCACATCCTAAATCCAGCCCTTCCCCAGAGCCCAGGGCAAGAGGCCTCCTCCCCAAAGCACAGTCAGGCAGCAGAGCCTCCAGAAAGAGTCCTCACTGCTCGCAAAACAGATGGGAAGAAAACAGCCTCAGGAGTGTCCAGCAAAAGCCCAGACTTCTCCCCTGGGCCCTGGGTTTGCCTGTCCTGCCTGCGCAGCCACATGGAATCTGAGTCTACAGATCTCTCCCCCCATGAGCTTGGGAGGAGGAGCAGGCTTTCCAATACCCTCTCTGACCTCAATCCCAGCCCCTCATCCCCGTCCTGGATCTCCGAATAAGGGAGCACTGGGATGGGGGTCTGGAGACCCATTTCACTGGCCACGTGGCTTTAAGAACATCAGTGGCCTTCTCTGAGCCTCATATTCCTCAAATGTAAATGAGGGGTACGGACAGACAGAGTAGGGGGAACGATGGGATGATTTGGGATGAAGGGAGGGTGGGAGATTGGGGTGGGACACAATAATGTCTGATATGACACGATGGTCCCAGGGCTGTGTGACCTTGAATTTGCTGGCCGCAGCTCCCCCACTATAAAATGGGATGTCTGGTGATCTTGTTGAATAAGTCATCCACACGGGTTTTAACATTTCCTGGGATGATGGAGGGAAAAGTCTCGGGTGGCTAAGCCCCCTCCTCTTCAAATATCTGAAGGAGCTGTCATTTTAAGAAGGGTCCAAGCATAATCTGTGAAGCTACTGAAGGCAAAATAAAAGACCAGTAGGTAGAAGCTACAAGGAAGCTTCTTTAGACCCAATGGGATAAAAGGGTTTCTTAACAATCTGATGTTAAAATTTGGACTAAGAAAAAAAAACGGGGTATCTGGCACCCACCCTGCCCTCCCCGAGGGTTGTTCTGCAGGTACAGGCAGAGGACAGGAAAGAGCCTCATAAAGCGCCAAGTGCCGTTCAAGGGTAATAGCTTGTTATGACGATGATCATTTTTCCCGATGAGTGGCACACAGCCTCGCAAAATACACCCCACACCCCTCCCTCGCCGGGCGGGCTGGCTCCTAATGGACCTCTGGGGAAACTCAGGGCAGAAGGAGACACCGCCACACAGGTTAGAGCTGGTGGTTCCAACCCCGTCTCCCTGGAGAGCCAGAGCCCAGAAAAGAGGAAGGAGTCCCGGCCTGGGAGGCATTCTCCCCTGCCCCCCTGCCCAGCGCTGGAGCCCTGCATCAACCCCAGCCAGCATCGGAGGGCTTTCCTGCCCTCGAGGGTCCCTTCTCCCTTCCCTCCCTGCATCCAGCCAAGCCTCCTGCCAGATCCCAGGCCCAGCCAGAGGGGTGCGGCACATCTGGCTTGAGCAGCCTTGGCGGGAGTCCTTGGCCCCGGGATGGGAAAGGCTGTTTGTTGCTTCCTCCCCACCCACTCCATGGGGGCAGAGCAGCAATAGGGCACGTGATGGTGATGGAGGGGGCTGATAACCCTCAGGGGTGCCCCGGCTCATGAGCTCCTGACCCCCTTCCCAGAAGGTTTCCCCAGCCCTGCCCCTCACTCGGCTTCCTACAGCCAAACTCACAGCCCTAGATGTGGGGAGAGAGCAGAAGTTTGCAGCCTTGGCACTGGGGGAGGGGGTGTCACCAAACAGCAGGCCTAGGACAGATCTAGAAGGTCAGCTTCACCCCCTCCCTCTCTCCTCATCTACCCCTCAAGGTCTCAGCACCTTAGCTTGGGAGCCAGGACCAGATCAGCATCTGCCTTCAGCTCCATTGCGGAGACTCAGATCCCTGGTGGAGCTGCAAGCGGGCTTCCAGGAGTCCCACGGGCACCTCAAATTCAGGTTTCCCCCCAGTCATCCCACCTCCACATATGCACAAAATGTCCTTCCCCCCACCCCGTCTTCCATGGAATCCCCTAGCCAGCTAATGGCCTAACCATGTTTTTGTCGCCCTAGGTGGAAAACTCTGAGTCATTTTCAGCTCCTCCCTGCCCTTCAGCCCCCAATCCAAGCAATTGCCAGAGCCTGTGAATGTTCCTCCTACACACTCTCTTGGCCCTCCTGTGCCTTCTAATCCCCATGCCTTTGCTCTAGTTGAGGACTTGTCACTTCTTACCCGGGATGTTGCAACAGCCTCTTGGGTCCCAGCCACCGGGGCCCTCCCCACCCACAGCCTCTGCACAGCCTTGAGCCAGCAGGGGAAGCTGCCTCGATCCATACCTGGCCCACCCTGCAGGTCCCGGTCCCCACAACCCACTCCCCAACACCAAGCCCTGCACCTGTGCCCCACACTCCCCAGCCCACCCTGCCCCACCTCTGAGCCTCTGCTCGCGCTGTTCCCTCTTCCCAGCACACCCTTCCTCCTCTCTCTGCTTGTCAAGTTTCTAGGAGCCCCTGAAGGCCTAATTCAAACCTTACCCCCTCTGGAAGGGCTGCCCAGATAGCCTCCAGCACTGTCAGAACCAATCTCCCCATCTGCTGTCTTTTTTTTATTATGAAAATTTTTAAAGTTTCAGAAAAGATGAATACCCATCCGCCCTTCACCTGGATTCACCAGCTGTTGACACTGCCACTTTTGCTCTCTCTATCTATTCTCTCTCTCTCTCTCTCTCTGGCTTCTACATAACCACAACACAATAATCACACTTGGGAAATTCAACCTCAATACAACACTGTTGTCTAATATTCAATCCATATTCTAATTTCCCCTCTTGCCCCCAAATACTGGGTCTTTGTTTTTGTTTTTATTTTAGATTCAGAACCCCATCATTTAGTTGCTGAGTTTCTTTCATCTCCTTTAATCTAGAAACAGACTCCACTGTTTAATTTGTCTTTTATGATGTTGACACCTTTGACAAGTCCAGGCCACTGTTTTGCAGAATGCCTTTCCATTTTTATTTGTCTGCTTGTTTCCTCAAGAGTCTATTCGGTTAACATTTTTGGCAGGAAAATTGCCTTGGCGTCGCCCACTTTCTTCTATTGTGCTTCCCGTGTCCCATAGCAGTCTTGGTGCAATCTGACTTGTCCCTGCATCTCCGCTTGTTAGCTGGGTAACCCCGGGCAAGTTGTTGAGCCCCTCTCTGCCTCACCTTATTAATCTGTCAAATGGGTTAACAAGACCCACTATCCCATAGATTTCATGAGAATCAAATGAGAAAATGCCTGTAGAACAGTTAGAACAGAGCCTGGCACGCAGTAAGCACTCACTCTATGATTTGTGTTCCCGTTCCACAAGTGTGCGCCAGGTTACTCCCAGGCAGTGGCATCCCGGGGCCGGCTCACTCATGGCCCTGTGCCGTGTGCTTTGTGAGCGGACAGTGGAAGTTCAAAACACGTCTGAAGCGTCAAATTGGGTTGAGTTGCTGCCTGACCTCAGTTCCCTCTATTGCAATTACACCCCATTCCCACTGACCTGCCCTCAGGGAGAAGAGAACACGGGTCACCCTCTTCATTGCCCACCCACACCAGGTGCTGGTATCACCAGGCAGAGGAAAATGCTCCTGGATTCCAAGTACCCCTGGATGTCCAGGGAAGGGAGGAAAGCAGGGGCCAGCGTTTCCTGATGGAGGAGAAGGCTGGGACTCAGAGAAGCGAGCTTTTCCCAGGATACAACCTGGCAGCCTCCTCCCTCTCCATCGGCTCCTCTCTCCTTGGCTTTTTGGCAATGCAGGCCCCCAACACTTCTGAGCCTCGAGACCCTTTGTCTGCCCTGTAGTGCGAGGTGAGGTGTCCTGTAAAAGACTGACACAGATTCTCTCAGCTAATCCTCACCTCATGCTCCCAAGTCCCTGACCCCTGGGCCACACCACGTCCAAAGAGCAGGTCGATGGCCAGCTGTCTGTGGCCATCTTGGGGAGCCCTGACAGGTACGTTGTCAGGTGATTCACCAGTGGCAGACCCCTCGACTGGCTGGGTTACTCCCATCTTACCCACCCTCCCATATTTCCCCTTCCTGCATTCAGATTTCTGCATTCTCAGCTTCATCTTTGGCTCTAGTTTCAATTCACCTCCCAAGAGGTCTTTCCTGACTCCTCCCATCCCCTCCTGGAAATGCCTAACACACTTATAATCAACCATCCATCCAATGTCTGCAGGTTCTTGGGAAAAGCAGGGACTCGATCATTATTGTGAGATGGGTGGATGGGCGCCTGGGTGGGCAGGTGATTAGATGGCCAAATGGTGGGATGGTTTCTTCATAACAGAACCTCCCCAACACCATTCCCTATCTGTCGGCTGCTCACCACCAATCCCCTTCAACCCAGAGCCCTAACGCCCCCAGCCCACAGGCTCCTCCCCCCAGGAATACAGAGCCCAGGGCCTGGGGTGGGCAGTGCCCCTCCCTGGGTGTCCTTCTTGGCTGTAAAGTGGAGCTGTTCATCCCTGCCCTTCCCACCTCCCAGAATTACAGTGAGGTTCAAAGGAAATTGGGTAAGTCAAGGATTTGTTCAGGGGTAAGGCACCAAGTGGCTAAGTAACTTCCCAGAACTGCACAGCTAGTAAGTGGCAGAGCCAGGATTGGCACCCAGGCAGGCTGGTACCCAGCCCCAGCTCTGGCCACCGTCAGGCTGCCTGCAAGGTGAGACCCCACATTCTGGGGCCTTCACATCACCCTTATGGCCCCATTCTATTTACCCCACCTGCCCTACCCGGACTGGAAAGCCCTAGAGAATCTGGAGGCAGGAGACCCAGGTTGTAGACCTCATACTAACTTGTTGTGTGACCTTGAAATTATGCCTTCCTATAATTAAGGCTAACATTTATTGAACCCTTGCTATGTGAGAGGCACTGTTCTAAATGGATCCGCACATTAGCCCATTTGGAACCTAACAACCCTATAGGGAGGTGAGGAAGCCGAGGCACAGAGATAGGCAGTTATTTGCCTAGGGTCACACAGCTACTGAGTGGCACAGCCAGGTTTAGACCCAGGCAAGATCCAGACTCAGCCAGCAACACCACGCCTCCTTTCAACACTGCAGAAAACAGTGCCCCAAACTGGGGCCCAACTTTGTGCCCCAAATGTCATTTTGAAAAACTGTGCAAAGGGTGGGTTTTATTTCAGGCCCTGATCAGTCTCAGGCAGCCCAGCCCAGCTCACAACCCCACGGTCAGGATGCCCCGGGTGGGCACAGCCCTTCCAGGTGACAGAAACTCCTGAGAGAGGGAGCAGGGAGCTGTACACGAGGAATCCAGGGGCTCATGAGGACCCTCTTGACAAAACTATGTGGTTAGCACTGAGAAGGACACCAACTCCAGAAAACAGAACACATGCTTGTCTGCAGCTGCAAGTGCCTTTGAAAAGAGCATCCAAGCCTCCGTGAGGTCCAGCAAAGTCCCGTGTCCAGCCCGAGGCACACAGCTTGCTCCGGGCAGGGCCAAGGCTGGATTTGCTCCCCAGCCCTTGCCTTGTGCTTCTTTCAGCCCCTCCCTCATGAGCCCCTTCCCAGTCCCTGAGAACAGAGGGGGCCTCTCTGAAAAGAAGGGCCTGCAGCTCTAACTCCATCAGCACACCACCAAAATGCCTCGATTAATAGGCATGTAATTATTTTCTAAATAAAACATTCTTGAATATGTAATAACAAACGGGAGCATTTGATGAGCAAATCAAGTTATGCATAAACTATGGCCATGCTCCTCAGCTAATAAAGTGATTTTTATTCCTAGAGCTTGTTAAAACTATGCACTGCAGATACATTACTTCTGGGATGAAACGTCTGCAGCCATCCCCAGGGTGGGCACATGTGCACACATTCAAACATACTCACTCCCACTGGGACACCAGAACGATGTCTCCCAGACTATGCCTCAGTTTACCTCTCTTGGCCTCAGAATAGCTGAGCAAAGTTCCCAGGCAGTCAGGGGGGAAAGATGCCCAGGGAAAGATGTCCCCACCAAGTCTGAGATACCAGGATCCCCTGGGCCAGGAAGGTTGGGGAGTGGGGGAGGGACCAGCATTTCCTGAGCACCTACTATGTGCCTGGGTGCCCAATCCTTGCACATAGATTTTCTCCTCCTCACCCCAACCAGACAAATGCTGTATTATTCTCTCAGTTTAGAAGATGAGGAAGCTGAAGCTCAAGAAGGAACCGTCTTGCCCACGGTCCCCCATCTAGTAAATGACAACTCAAATTTGAGCCCAGCTCTGTCTGGTCCCAAAGTCCACATACTTTCCACCCCCAGGTGCCCTCTCAAAGCAGAGGCAGCCCCCTGGCCAGGTCTCCAGGGCCTCCATCCCCCCCGCCCCCCGCCCTGCACTGCAAACACACAGCCCAGCCCTGGAGGGAGATAGGGAACTGGTGCCACTGCCCCGGGCATGGGGGGAGGTCGGGGGACAGGCACCAGACGTGACTTCTTGTGAGACAGATCAGTCCAGCCAGCCAAGGAGCAAAGAAGCTGTCATATCCCCCATGACCCTGTTGCCTGGTGCCCATCTTTAAGTGAGAAAAATGTAGAAGCGTCAAGGAGGATGGAAGATAGCAAGAATTATGGGGGAGGGCAATGCATCTCAGTTCAGCGAGGCCTTCTACACTCCCCCATCTGTACGGTCTGTGCCCCCCACCCCCACCCCCGGACTCAGGCCCACCCCAGGGACGAGCACACGTGCCAGGGCTGGACGGAGGGGGAGCACTCTCTGCCCCAGCCCTGCTCCCACCCTCCTTTTCCCGTTCCCACACAAAGGTGCCTGCCAGGCTCCCCCACAGGACTGGGAAGGGGCAGGGCTGGGGGCACGAAGGTGGGGGGAGGATGGGGAGGGAAGCAGGATCTTCTGGTCTTAAAGAAGCTGAGGCAGCAGCATCCACACATGCCCTTGGTCACCATTCCCCTCTCCCAACTCTCAGGCAGGGCTTTAACCTCTCTAAGGCACTCTAGATGCCAGGCACTGTCCCAGGCACTGCCATACAGAATTGCATGGTTACCTCCCTACAGCCCTCGTTTATTATCCTCATTTCATCCATGGGGAAACTGAGGCTCACTGCAGTGAAGCACTTTTCCCAAAACCTCCCAGCTGAAGTGGCCCGTAGAGCACATCGCCTCTGGAAGTCTAACCGCCATCCTCCCTGCTGCAGGGCTGCCTCGCTGCCCACCTCCATCTGGGGCACAGCCCTGGGCAGACGAGCTGGAAGGGGCTGGAGAGATGAACTCGGCCGAGGCTCCCACTGTACAGATGTCAACCCCAGCCCAGTGAATGCTCCGAGCACCTCCAATCTGTTATTCAGACCCCATGCCCACATGCAGCCCAGCCTGCCACCCAAACCCCCTCATGCCAACCCCTTCTCCTTCACTGCCCAAAGCACACCTGGTGGCCCAGGTCTGATCTCCCACCACCGTCCACAGCCCAGGCTGGCCTGGGTCTAGAGAGGGCCCTCCGAGAGCTGGCGGCAAGGGGCAGGCAAGGCCACATCTGGACCCCAGGCCTGCAGCCCCCTCCTCCAAGCAGCCATCACTCTCCCAGACACACATTAACTTCAGCCAGGGATGACTTCCCCGCCTCCTGACCCCGCGCATGCCTTTCCTCAGCCCAGACAGTGGCGGAGCTGCCTCCTCCTAAGGAAGGGGTCTCCTGCGGCCCCTGCGCCAACCCCCCTGCAGGCAGTCCTTGCCTACCCCACCCCCAGGAGCCCCTGCCCGCCATCGCTGGCCTGGAGACTCCTAACTCTCACCATGTGCTCCCCCCCACCGCCAGGCACCCTCACCCCTTCTGAATCCAGCCTGAAAAGAGAAAGGGGGGGAAGCAGAGAGAAGGAGGAGAGCATGGCTCCCTCCTGGTAAGGAAGGGAGAGCTAGGCGGGAAGCTATGTAGCAGTTGGGAGCTGAAATCCAGTCTAGAAAGGATAAAAGTGATGGAATCCAGGCAGAAATCTCCCCCAGACTGACTTTTCCAGATTTGATTTTCTGGGTCAATATTCCCTGTTCCCCAGGCCCCTACCCACACCATTGCCCCTTCCTCAAAGTCTTGGGCTGGGCCACTGAGGGGCTGAAGAACTTTTGCCCAGTGCAAGAGGGGGCGGGGGCAGGGAGGGCTCTAAAAAGAAACAGTTTCTTGATGGCTTCCTTCTACTTACAGCTCATGGACTCAGTAGCAGGGGGGAAACGGGCAATGATGTACTGACCCATAGAACCAGGGACTGAGAGTCTGCTTAAGTCAGTCTGTCCTGCTGTCCGTTAGAGGCAGAGAGGCCCCTCTCCTTCACTGCCAACATCCCCCATCCCCAGGCTCTCAGTTTAAGGATAAGATGGAAAGGTTGGAGGGCAGAGGAGGAGGGCGACCCCACAGTAAAGCAGCCAGACCTACCCAGAGCATGCAGGACAGACAGATCCACGTCATCTTTGGTGTGTCCCGTCCCTCTGGCCACGTCCGGGGCCCCGCAAACGGCCCCTCTGAGCTCTCAGCCCCCTCAGAACAGGAAGAAGGGAGCTCTCTCTGGGTCTGCTGCTAATGCTCGGGCTCAGCCAGCATCTGTCGGGCCTCTCCCCTGCCTGCCTCCAGCTCACCCTCCCTCCTCCTCCTCTCCCCACTCCACCCCCTTGTCCCAGCCTCTTCTCAGCTCCCTCCTCCCAAGCTCTGCTGGGTGGCCTTGGGGATCAGAAACCCTGCTTTGCAAGGGGTGTGAAGCGGATGGGGCAAAGAGACAGCTACTGGAGGCAAGGCTCCCCAAAGCTACCCGCCACCCCAAAGCACACAACCCCCTTAAGCCACCAAAGCCCCTCCTGTCTTCTCCTGATCAGCTGCTGGCAAGCCTGGCCTCTGCTTTCCTCGTTGCAGACCTCCCATCTCCTGCAAACCAGTCCAGGGGACTTCTCTCCAGGAGCCCTCCAGACCACTGACAGACTGACAGCCCCAGAAGGGCATAGTCTACCCTCCCCCCCACCCCAGGGTTCCTCAGCCACCTCTCCCATATCCGAGTACACATGCATGCCCTCCTGCACACACTCATTTGCACACACACAGCTAGGACAGGGCCTGGTGCCCACACAACCAGCTCCGAGCCCAGGACAGGCCTTAACACAGAAGACTCCAGGCCCAGCACAGCGGGAGAATGGCCCTGCCCCCAGGCTGTGGATTCTGTTCCAAATTTTTCCTACTTCTTTTTTTTTCCTTCTTTCTTTCTTTTCTCTAAACATCTGTCCCAGCCCTTCCTGCCCTTCTTAAAGGGAGCCAGGCTCCAGGCTCCCGCGAGAGTCTGTTTTTCTTGCTGGTTCCCTGGGCCAACATTTGGTTTGCATTTCCCCACTTCCTCCTCCTCCCCTCCTCCCGGTCCCTGGGCCCAGTTCTCGCCTCCCACCATTCCACACATCATCTGCTCCCCCGCAGTGTCCCCCTGCCCCCAACACCAGCCCTCCCTTCCCCTCTCCCCTCACTTTTGCCCAGGGATCTAAAGGTTGGGAAGAAAACAGAGAACAAATCCAAGTGAATTCCCGGGGAGCAATGCAGGAGAACCCACCAAATCCTCTGCAAGCCTTCATTGATCAACCCCCCCCCATGGATCCGGCCACGGCTGGACCAAGCGAGGGCGGGTGGGAGCTGGTGAATCACCCGCTCTGCTCTGCGGAGCCATCCAGAAGGGAGAGAGAGAGAGCTCAGCCCCACACCCTCTGTGGACACACAAACACTAGGACACACAGTCCAACTCATAAAAACATACAAATGCTGAGGACAGAGCCCCACCCAGAGCAGGCACTCGACGACCATTTTCCTGGAGTGAGTGACGTGGCTAGGCTCCTGCACACACAGGCAAGCATGCTCTCCGTGGCTCAGGCCACATGGGCATCCCCCGCCTCCCCATCCCACCCCACCCCAACACCCAAGACCATGCTTTCACCACTCCCTGTCAGCACCATACACATTGCAATCCCAGGGTTCAGTCTCTACAACGGGCCTCCCACCTCAGGTGGAACTGCCCAGCCAAGTGTCCTGGCTGCCAGCCCATGGTCCAGCCAAGACTTCCACCAGGGAAACCCTAAGAGAGGAAAACACTCACGCTTCAGCTGAGAAAGGGATGCCACAAGCAGATGTGCAGGTTGCGCACTGCACAAACGACTAACAATCTATCATTTGATGATTCTGAAGGGTCAAGGGAAGGCTGTCTAATTCTGGTCCTTCCTGGAGCAGGTACCTGAGTTAAGAGTCTCTCTTCTGGTGAAGGAGATGGGGCAAGGAATCAGGGCCCCTCTCTACAAACCCCCAAGTCCTTCTACAGAGCTATGGGGCTGGGTAAGTTCCCACCCCCACCCTGCAACCCCTGCCAGAATCACAATGCCCCTCCTTACTGGCTACCCCAGCCAGCCGCTCCCCAAGCTTGCTGGGGTTCAACTGACAGTTCAGCCAACACTGCAATGGCCCACACACGGACCCCCCACCCACCCACCACAAGCCCTCCCCCTCTCCACTGCCTGGAGCATGGAAAAGCAAAGGGTAGGTTGGGGGTGAGGAGTGGTTCGAGAGCCCTCTCTGAGAGTCCCTGAGTCCACCCCCTACACATCATCAACATCCCTGCCAGCTTCCCCACCCCCCACCCCTGACAAACCCAAGGGCTCAGCAGCTAAGCCCCGAGATCCCAGAGCCCACCCCCACCCACCTCTCCATGCCTGCTCCCTCAACCCTTTGCAGCTGGCATCACCCAAGCCGCGCCTCCCAGCAGAGTTCTGAGAAATCAACTTGGAGCTTCCTAGAAATGCTAGAAAACCCGACCAAAGAAGAAGTCACAGCAACACCTCCTCATCTGGTCTCCCATGTGGCCCCCGAGGCCCACCCCTCTCCCAGACCCATCAACTGGGACTGAAAACAGAGTTGAAGCCCCTAGAACTGGGAGTCCCTTTTGGAGGAACCCTGCCTCCAGAATGCCCCCACCCCTCTTTTCCAAGCCTATGAGATCTCTCCTGTACTGCGTCTTAACCTCTCCCAGTCGGGAAGTCCTTCCTGCTACCATCCAGCCTGTGGAATGTTAAACTCTGCCACCTGGGGTGTCTCTAACTGTTTGTAATGACCTCGTGCCAGGCTTGTTCCCCATTATCCCTCTTTCACAGTCTGGTGAGACACACCCCACCCCCAGCCCCGCACATGGGGGAAGATCCTTGGGCAAGAATTTGTCCTGAGCCCAGCACTGAGGCTGCATACAGCACGCACCAGACACATTTGTAGACTCAATCAATCAATCAATCAATCAATCAATAGGTCCTAACATTTTCCCACTCTTAGCATCTACTATCCCCTTCACAAACCTTCATTCCCTCCCTCTCTGGGCCCCTTGAAAGTGCCCTGGGCAGTCCTGCCTGCAGGCCTTTGGGATGCCTGTGATACCTCCTGCAGCGTCCTCCCACTATCCAGCCCTGCGGCCACCCCTCCCCTCGGAACCCTCTCAGGCTGCAGACTCTCTGGAAGCAAGAACAGTTTTGCTCATCTTGGGATCCTTGCCCAGTGCCCGAACTAGTGTTTCACACACAGGCAGACACAGGTACACACTGGTGGGCTGGCTGGGTTTTTTGTGCTGGGATTCCAGAAGATTCTAAACCTGGCCACCATCCTGTGCCACACCACCCCGCTTCCCGGCCATTTCTCCAGTATGTTTGTGTTTAACTCTTGGCCCTTACCTCTGCAGGCAGAAACCTCCCTGCCCTCCGCCCTCCGGCCCCCTGCTCAACAACCAGCTGAAGAAACAGTCCGGACTTCAGGCTGTGGGGCTGGCAACGAGCCCAGAGGCGGGCTGAGCTGAAGCAGAGGGGAGGATGAGTGAGGGCAGAAATGAGCCAACAGACCTTGTGATCCTGAGCCTGGCATCTCCCTCTCTGGACCTCGGTTTCCTCACCTGCAAAATGACAAGGCTGATGGTGTCCAAGTTCCCGTCCAACTCCACCTTCTGTGATACCACACATTTCCCCATGCCAGACCAGCCCCCTCCAGTCCATTCTTCCTATCCTTTGACTCTTGTGCAGCAAAATGTTCTTCCTGTTGTCTCGTCTATCATCTATGACGACAGTAAGCTTTTCCTCTCTCGCTACCAGTCACAGAATCCTAAGGTCAAAACCTAGAAGGACCATTAAGCTCAGCTGGCTCAGAGGTCAGACCAAACTTAAATGAGGGAAGCAGGCAAGAGATGTGGGGTCCTGGAGAGGGCAGACCCCAGCTAAAGGGGAGGCCCACCACCTGGCTCCAGTCACTGAGGCCTGCGTGATCCCACATCACCACAGCTTTTGATCTGTCAGGAGAAGCACCACACCTATATTTTTTATGAAATCTTTTACAGAAAATATGAAAAAAAAAAACCCCAAATTTTAAAATGTTGGCTTTTTTTTTTTTTCCTTTTTTAAACACTCTGAAGGCTAAATAAAACATGCCTACCAGTCAGGTTTGGCCTTTGAGACACTTCTCACCCAATCCAGATGGGAAAACAGATCAAGGGAGGTGGCCTGACTTGCTGGAGGTCAGCAGCAGAGCCCCAGTTTCGCGAACCCCAGGCACCAGGTATTTTCCCAAGCACCCTGCTGCTTGGTGGCCGTACAGGCGGAGTCCTGCTGCCAGCTTTCTCCTGCAAATGCTGCAGCCCAATGCCACTTACCCTGGGGCCGACACACACCGCAGCCCTCTTCCAAGTGGTGTCAGGTGCCTCACATCAAATGGGGTGCAGAGTTGGGGCTGGGACTCCTTCCCAAAGTCCAGCTGTAGATCCCGACTGCACAAGCTACAGGAATCTGACACAAAGAAGTCAACCCTGCTGACCTTCAGGCTGCCCCTCAGCCCCTGCCCCAGAACAAATGAAGATTAACTAACCAGACATGTTATTTGTGGCATTGCATTCAAGCCTCCTACCAATCCTCATTTTACAGACAGGAACTGAAGCACGAAGAGGTTCAGCAACTTGCTCAGCATCACACAGCTATGGGTGTGAGAATGGAGTCCAGAGCATCTGATTCCACGTCTCACACGGATCAGGAAGTTTTCTGCTGCTCCTGTAGCAATTTGGTTATGAGGGACTAGGAGTTATGTTCCCACGTTGTGAAGATAGTGTTAGCTGTCCTTCCTATGCCTTATCCAAGGACTGGTGCTAGGGGGGCTAGCTCCTTAGGGATAAGACAGAGCACATAGGGAGAAGCTGGGGAGGGCGCTGCTATATGGGTCAGGATGAGGCTGATTGGCTCCTGGGTGGTTCTAGAAGAGCCAAGAAGAGGAGAAAACCCACAGTCCCAGCAACTCTTGGGGTCTGGGGTCTGACTAAGGACAGGGTCTGGCCCCTGCTGCCCACAGAGCCTCTCTTTCAGGTAAGCCATTCTACCTCACCCTGCTCCCTGCCCCCATACACATTAAGCCTTTGAGTTCTGGGGTGCTCAGATCCCTAGCAAGGCTGCCATATACCACTGCACAGGATGGTCACTGCACAAGCATGCAATTAAAGGGTTGAGTGGGGACTGAGGCACCATCCATGCTCCGCTCACCAAGCCCTGGCATGAGACACATCAGCCTGGAGCATGGGACACTTTCTCCTAATTCCCACCAAGGAACCAAATGGGATAGGAGAGGCCTTGTCCCTGCCCCACATCCACCACTCCTCAGGTGCAAGGCTGAGGTCTCTCCCATGCTCTCCAGAAATCTGGGTGCTCCCTTCGAGGGAGGGCAGAGTTCTAGCCAGGCCATGTCAAAGACTCAGTTTCCCCAGCTGAAAAAGGAAGGAACAATCCCCTTCCCCCACCTCCCACCACCAGCGCCCTGGGTGGGGACAGTGTCTGGGCCCAATCCCAAGAGTTTTTAATAAGATCCTTCCCAAGGCGCGACTCAGCGATCTTGATCTCTTCCCCAGCTCTAATTTCCTGTCTGACTCAGGTCTCTCAAAGTCTGGAGGGAGACAGCTGCAGCTGATTGTCCAGCCCCCACCCCCAGCCCACAGCTCAAATCCTGGCTTCAGAGGAGGTGACGGTGGGGTGAGAAAGCTAGAGCATCCTCTACATCTGCAAATGAGGTGGGGGTATTATGAAGCAGCCTAGGTTTCGACTGACCTGGTCCTGGTTGGCCATTTCCCACCGCAGGCTGCCTTCTCCCAAATCCAGAAACTTGGGACTATGCAGCTTCTGAACTCAGAGCCCAGTGGATTGTGGATGGAGCCCCAGCCCTGCGGTCCATGGCTGCAGCTCCTGCCTCCCAGCCAATCCCTAGGGAGAATGCATTTGGCTGGCAGATTTCAAAGGGCACCTTAGGTGACTGGCCCGGGAGACTGCTGGCACCTTTCCCCACTGCGGAGTGGCAGAGAGGGAAACTGAGGTCCAAAGGCAGCACCTTGGAGAAGGAGCTGAAAGTTCAAGCTCTCCATGAAGTGTGTGTGTGTGGGGGGGGGTCCTTCTCCTCCCTGTGAGGAATGGATACTGGGAGAAACCCCTCTATCCCCACATGCCCCAGCCCTGGCCTGCCTGAGTATCTGCAGGGAAGGAGATGGAAGGGGTTCACCCCTGCAGGAAAGAACTAACAATAATAATTTTTATTGAACACCTACTAGAGTAGGCACCGAGTTGAACACTTCAAATGCATTCCCTCATTTAATCCTCCCGCAGCCCAGTGATGTAGATATTTTTATGATTCCCATTTTAGAGGTGAGAAAACTAATGTACAGGCAGACTGTGTAACTTGCCCAAGGTCCAAAGCTAGTAAGTGGCAGAGCCAGCAAAGCCAAGCAGACTGGCTCCAGAGCTGGCACTCAGACTGGGGTACTGCTCCCCCATGTGACAGGGGTCCCTCTGGTTCCCTAAAAGAGTGATCAGAAAGCCATCCCCCCTACCAAAGACCCCCAGCTTCTCAGATCCTCCCCCTTGCTGGAGGCTTTAGGGGCTCTAGATCCTGCTCTTTGGGGTTCTCCCTGCCAACACATTGGAAGATGTAAGTTTCTGTGCAGTTTTTCCAGTTTCCTACTCTGCTGGCCAGCTCCACCCCCACCTCCGCCCTCTCCCTGTTGCCCCCCAGCACACACACAGCATGAAGGCACTGCTGCCCGGAGGATCCCAGCGGAGAAAGATGCTCAACCAGGACACACACCCACCACAGCACTGCAGGATCCCACTGGACGAATCCTCCCCCAGCCAATATAGCTGTGGCCCCCTCCCTGTCCCCCAGCCCCCATCCTCCCTGTCCAGTCCCCTGATCCCTCTATCCTCCTGAGTAGGTCGGAAATCCCACCTGAAGTCCACCAGCTGCTCCACTCCCCATTTCCATCGCACATTGTTACCTCCCTGCCAGAGCTCTGGGACTCTGCTAGAGTCTAAGGGGAAAAAAATGAGGTTTCCAGGAACCCACCTTCCCTTCCCTCAGAAACCTGGGAAGGATGCTTAAAACCCCAGAAACGTCGCTATGTACCCAAATCTCTACTGCCCTCCACAAACACAGGTGCTCTCCTTTAGACTTCTGGCCCAAACCTCAAAATGCCCAGGGTGTGCGCTGGGGGCGGGGCTGTCACTCCCCCTCCTGGATCCCTGCAGCATGGGTGGGAGCTCCCCAGAAGTCCCCAAACTCCAGTGAGAGCCAGGTTGGCAACGGTCAAGATGCTGTGCCTCTGAGGATGGGTAGGTGGTATATCAGATGTGGGGGAGAATGGGGGAAGAGGGGTCGGGGGAGCGGGGGAGTGCCAGGTGAGGCAGACAACTTTTACCTGGCTGCGGAGGCAGAAGCGCAGGGGCAGGAGGCAGGAGAAGAGGTACTTTCCCCATCGGATCACGCAGGAGAAGCACCAGCTCAGCCGAGTCATGTCGGCCCCCAGGGTGGGCGCCTCTGGCGCTGAGTCGGGGGAGAAGGGCTGGCTGCTCCGGGCGCGGAGCTGAGGGCAGCGGGGGAACAGGGAGGCGAGCGCCCTGCCCCCCGGGGATCTCCCCGATCCTCAGCCCGGGAGGAGCAGCCCGCGCGTCCTGCCCCTCTAGCCCCGACGTGGCTGCATCTCCCCGGAACCCCCAGCGCGAGGCGCGGGCAGCTGCAGGGCGCTTACACCCTCGGGGACTTCCTCCGGCGGCTCCCTCTCTCCTCCCCTCGCCGCGACAGCCCCAGCCTGCTGGTGGGCGGGCGCAAGCACCCGGGCAACTTGGAGGCTCAGAAAAACGGACCAGGAAGGCAGGGCAGGGCGGGGGCGGTGCCAGGCGCCAGGCGTCCACCTGAGGAAGGAGCAGCAGGGGTGGGCTCCTGGGCGGCGGCGGCGGCAGCAGTGTGGTCCCAGCTGCAGTGAGTGCGTGCGTGTGTGTGCGCGTGCGTGTGTGTGCGCGCGCGTGTGCATATTTGTGGATTCTCTCCAGATCTCACTCCAATTCCCATATTGCTCCCCAGAGCATAATGTGATTAACTTAAACGGAGGCCACCGGCTTCCCCAACTGAAGCAGAAACATCCATGCGCCTGGCGAATGCACAGGGAAACACTCTGTACATCACCGGGGTCCCTGGTCCCATCCTACTGCCCCAGCTGGGACCCTGGCCACACCGTCCTCTGCCTACAACTCTCTCATGCCAGCTCCAGGAGGAATGCTGAGTGCTCCAAACACCTCCCCAGGAGGGAAGGGGCCCTGCCTCAAAGGCTGAACCAACCCAGAGAAAGGAGAGCTAAAGAGGCAGCCTCCGCTAAGGCTGAACCCTCCTGCCCAGGGCTCAGGGAGCTCAACTCCCCATCTTTCACCTCCTGCCCTGCCCCATGGCCTCCACCACTGCCGTTAGCACCAGCAGGGAGGCTCAGAGGCCACTGCCCTTCTCTACTTCTGCTTCACTCACAAGAAGTACTGTGAGGTGAACAGAGCAGCGTCCCTCAGGAATACTGTTTGGGATGCCATACTGTGACCCTGGAACTAGGGGGAGAAAAGAAGGGAGGGAAGAGGGAGGTGCTGAGCAGAGAGAGACAGAGACACAGAGATGCAAAGGCTGAGAGAGGCAGGAGACTCCCGGACTATGGGAGAGGCGGAGAGGTAGCCACAAGATTTGCCCCTGTTTCTATTACTGCAGAGAAACTGGGAGGGCAGCCAGCCAAGCCCAGAGAGAAAGGGGAGGGAGAGCTGCAGCCCCCAGAGCCTGGCAGGGCCTCTCTGCAGCAACAGGCAGCTGGAGCTCCAGCTGGGTCCCCCTCCTCGAAGACCTTCGGGGCTTCCCATCTCGGCCATTTTTGTGGGTGATGCTCTGTCCCTGTCCCCTTCCTCTCTTGCTCCAGCCAGTCTCCTCCCCAGTGTGTAGGCTGAGCACCTGAGAGTTTCTCAGCCGACTCAGTCCTGCCCCCAAGCTTCCCCCAGGCCCTGTCCCACCTCCCACTTCATGAGACAAGGCCATTTTGGGGAGACTGGGTGGGAACAAAGGGATGCAGCCACTGAGGGGAAAGGAGGTGGTCCCTGCTGGTGTGTGGATGGGGAGAGGGGGAAAGACAGCCCCTAACAATCCCCCAAGCAAGGGGAGCCCGCATCACCCCCTCCCACACAGCCTCTGGATGAAAGCTGGAGAGGGGCATAAGGCAAGCAAGTGGAGCCCCAGCCCCTCATTAATGTTAGCCCATCCCTAGCAGGCCCCACCCTTGTTGACGTCCTGCATCACCAGGCCTGAATTCAGTTCCAGGCCTGCAGAGGGGGCCTCCCTCCATTTTTTCAGTCCTCCCAGTCTCCCCACCCTGGTAGCAGAGAAAATAGAAAAGCATGAGGCAAGAGGAAATGGGGTTTAATCCGATGCAAATGGAATGAAGTTTGGCTGAAAAGAGTCACTTGTTGAATTTTTAAAATAGGAGGGAGTTCCTCAGATAGGATTGGCTAATACATAGACCTGCTTAGACTAAGAGAGGAGGGTGAAAGGACTTTTTCTTAAGAAGATTCTTCAAGTTTTCTCAATGCCCTGGGCCTGAAAGACACTCAACAAACACAGAAGAGAGGGAGAGAAAGAGAAAGGAAGGGAGGGAGGGAGGGAGGGAAGAAGAACGGGGAGAAAGAGAAGGAAATGCTGACTGTATCCCACCCTTCCCCACATGTAGGTCCTCTGAGTCCCTGAAGCAGGCTCAAAAGGGCAGAGCATCCTTTATCTCCATCCACCGCCCAGCAGGAGGTGTCCTTTAGAGGATGACCCTCCAGATATAAAAGGGAAGAGCTGGGGGCTGGCAGGGATGTGAGGTCAGGCATGTCACTCACTGCCTGGGGTT
Source organism: Choloepus didactylus (assembly GCF_015220235.1). NCBI lineage: Eukaryota > Metazoa > Chordata > Mammalia > Pilosa > Megalonychidae > Choloepus > Choloepus didactylus. The sequence goes on from NC_051315.1 coordinate 110,855,423, forward strand.
TCTGCCCAGCTTTCCCCTCCCAGCTCCTGGCCCCACCCACGCCCCACACAGCTTCATGCCAGGTGTCTTCTCTCCAGAAGGTCACGGTGGTTCTACTGCCACGTGCATGGCCCTGCCAGGACACAGAAATGAGTGACCCGCAGCCCTGCCCTCAGCCCTTTGAGCCTCATTGAGTCACAAGTCCTCTCCTCCATTTTTATCACCAGGGGAATTCAGAATCCTGGAGGAAACTGCTGCAGGATCCCCAGAACCCCCCTGAGCTGTCCCCATCTGATGGAGGAGAAAGGCTGGGAAGTCCCCAGGAAGCAGCCTCTGTGCATCTCTCTCTGGATATCAAAGTGAGACCCAGAGCCTCCGATCAGGGGCCCAAGTGATTGTCCACTAACAGGAGCTGCCTTTGTCCCCACTCCAAACCTTTGCCTAGAAGGTTCCATTCTAGAACCTTCTGGAAACTCCTAGTGTTCCAGTTTGCTAATGCTGCCAGGATGCAAAACACCAGAGATGGATTGGCTTTTATAAAGGGTGTTTATTTGGTTACAAAGTTACATCTTAAGGCCATAAAGTGTTCAAGGTAAGTCATCAACAATCGGATACCTTCACCGGAGAATGGTCAATGGTGTCCGGAAAACCTCTGATAGCTTGGAAGGCACGTGGCTGGCGTCTGCTCCAAAGTTCTGGTTTCAAAATGGCTTTCTCCCAGGATGTTCCTCTCTAGGCTGCAGTTTCTCAAAAATGTCACTCTTAGTTGCTCGGGGGTGTTTGTCCTCTCTTAGCTTCTCCGGAGCAAGAGTCTGCTTTCAACAGCCGTCTTCAAACTGTCTCTCATCTGCAGCTACTCTCTCAGCTCTCTGCATTCTTCAAAGTGTCCCTCTTGACTGTAGCAAGCTCGCTCCTTCTGTCTGCACTTATATAGTGCTCCAGTAATCAAGGCCGATGCTGAACAGGTGGGGCTACACCTCCGTGGAAATTATCTCATCAGAGTTATCACCTACAGTTGGGTGGGTCACGTCTCCATAGAAACACTCAAAGAATTCCAATCTAATCAGCACTAAAATGACTGCCCCACAAGACTGCATCAAAGAATATGGCTTTTTCTGGGGGGCATAATACATTCAAACCAGCATACCTAGGTTCCCCTCAGCTTCCTCTTTCACCAAAACTCATTGGGCAGGGGCAGGGGGTTTACAATCCTAAAAGGTCTCACCTCAGTCTCAGTCCCCTTTCTCCCTCAAAACACCAGAAACCATCTCTCACAATACTACACTGTCTTAAAATTGGGTAGAGTGCAATACTAGTGGTCAACAAGAGGGAGGGGTGAGGGGTATGGGATGTTTGGGGTCTGCTTTTTCCTTTTTATTTCTTTTTCTAGAGTAATGTAAATGTTCTAAATATGATCATGGTGATGAACACACAAATATGTGATGAAACTGTGAACCACTGGTTGTATACTTTGAATAGATCATACAGTGTGTGAATATATCTCAATAAAATGTTTTTTTTTTTTTAAAAAAAAAAAAAACAGAAACCACATCCTGATAGGTGTTCAGTAAATCTTCCCTCCATGCCCCAGAGCATTCAGAACAGAGATGGCTCCATGTAAAGTGCCAGACACAGATGCTCAGACACAAGGGACCGTATAAAAGCCTCTCTGTGGACTGAGTGAGGGACTGGGGGGGACCCAAGCTCATGTCAGATCCCAACCTCTCTGCAGAGTTCCCTTGTGGGTGCCCAGAGCGGGCTGCCAGCTCCTTGCCTCTCCCTTCCCAGTGGCACTTTTGAGGGCTGGTCACTATCCTGAGAGGGTGGACCAGTCCTCTGGGGACTCCCTGTCCCCCTGCCCATGCAACGTGGCCCTGGCCCACAGACCCTGGGCCTCTCTCCCAGCCCTGCCACCTCTGCACAGCCCCTCCAAGTCCTTCCCCTCCCTCCTCTCCTCAGGACTGGGATGTGGGGCTGCACTGTGGTCTGGCAGGGCTTGAAAGAAGAGGAATTCCTTCTCCACACCCCATGGTCCTCCTGCAATTCGGAGCCCAGTTTCTGAGGGAAGCCAGGGAGGAGATTCCAGAGTCCAGAGCCAGATGGTTTGGAAGTCACCTTTGCTGAGACGGGGCTGTTCTGGGTCCTTCCTCCTGTTATCCCTGGCTCAGTGCCAGGAGGGCCCCCTTTTTCCCCTGAGATGCAGGAGAAGTGCAGGAAGCTTCCCAGAAGCAGCCAGCACAGGTGTTGAGGAAACAAGAGAGCAGGTCGTGGGCCACAGGCCCCCTGGGGACAGGCCACGGGAGGAGGCCTGTCCAGCTCTGGGTAAGCACAGAGCCTCCTCTGTCCTGGGCCCTCAGAGCTACAGTCTCCCAGCTGGTTTTGTCTGCAGGGGGACAAAGGAGGCTCCTGTTCGGGGAGAATCGCCTGGGCATCTGATTAGAGGCTCCGGGTCTCACTTTCACACCCAGAGACAGGTGCACAGAGGCCGCTCCCCAGGGACCTCCCAGCCTTTCTCCTCCATCAGATGGGACAGCTCTGGCAGGCCCAGCTCTTCCTCCTGCACTTTCTCACAACCAGAGAGGTAGGGTTTCACTTCTCCCAGCCACAGCGATTCCTCCTGTGGACCCGAGGGGGCTCTCACTTGGGTCTTACCTCCCAAGCTGTGTTCCCCAAGGCGTTAGCACCTCACCAGGGTTGGACACCACTGGCTGCACTGGTAGTTGAACTGCCCAGCCACAGACAAGGTCCGGAACTCACACTCAGCTCCCAAGTCCTCTCCCCAGGCAGCAGAATGGGGAGCCTGGAGACCCGGGATGGGGGGGTCCATCTCATGTAAGCTCAGATGGCCTCCTCCAACCACTCATCAAAGCCCTCCCATGCCCTCCAGCCCCAGTTTCCTGCTGTGTCCCCAGGATGTTTATTTCTTCCTAGCCCTTAATATGATTCCTGTTGATTTATTCGCTCACTTGTTCAGTGTCTCAGCCCCCTCCCCACCCGAAGGTCGGCTCCCAGAGGACCTCAGGAGTCGCTCACGGTTGCACCCCAACACCTAACACAGTGCCCAGCGTGTGGACGGTAAAAGCAGTTTACTTACTACATTGGTTGATTGACTGCATAAATAAGAGAAAGAAGGAAGGCAGGAAGGCCGTCTCCATTTCCGCATCCACTGGGTCCCTCCACCAGCCGTCGATGATGGGCCAGTGTGATTGTCAATTCTGGTGTTCTGTTGCTGCTGCAACCAGGAGTGTGAGGTCTCCAAGCATCTCTACTCCCCCCACTCCCTTGGTGAGAGACCCCATCTCACTGCTCTTCTGAAACAAGCTCCCCAACGTCCAGTGCTGATTCAGGCTAAACTTGAATGAAACTCACCCCTTCACCTGACACCACTCAATATATACACAGTTTATACATGAAGACACTGAGGCCCAAAGAAGCCAAGTGACTTTCCTAGGGTCACACAGCCAGAAAGTGGCAGTGCCAGGACTGGAATGAGGCCCCTACTCCTGGGTCAGTGTTTTTGCATAATACAACACTGCAGACCAGAGGGTTGGGAGATAGGGAGTAGAAAAGAGGGGCAGGGGGAGTGGAGAGGAGAATGCTTCTCCTCTTAGAGATATCACCAGGAAGTGAGTTCACAAGCTCTCTTTCCTCCCTTCACCACCACTGGCCCAGGTCTCTGACCCCAGACCGGCAGGAAGTTCCTCCTGGTACCTAACTGCCATCCTTCCTTTCAAATTCCAGGCCATTTTCTCCTAGTCTATCTTGCCTGTGGAAGGAGAACAGCTTGGTCACTCTCCTGCACAATAGATGCCTTCAGATGCTGGCGGCTCATTATTCAAGCCCCCCTCCCCACTCCACCCCCACTCCTCTCTGTTCTCCAGGCTGAGAATCCCGGGTCCCCTGGGCCCTTTTCCAAACTTCCATCACCAGCCAGCAGCTGAGGTAACGAATGGTGGGTGGGGGTGGGGAGGGGGCAGGCCTGGAGTGGTAGTGGGTATCTACCCACTGGGCAGTCCGCAGCCTGGGCTCCCTCCCTGGGCAGCTGGGCCCCGCTCAGGAGAAGCATCTGGGGTGGGGGAGTAAGGCAGGGTCCCCGAGGTCATCCAGGTCATCCCTCTGCCCCCCAGGCATTTGTTGCAGGGCCCAGCATGGAGACTGCAGATCTAGGAGCTGGGCTGCTGGGTCTGAGCCCAGGCTCCTGCAATGAGATTAGAGCAGGACTGTCTAATTGATTCTGATGGAACTGGGAGAGGGAGTGAAATGAATGGAGAGTGCAGGAGGAGAGGGAAGACGGAGGAGGGGGATGGGGGAGCAGGGAACAGGGAAGGGCCCCAGGATGGAAAGCCCAACTGCATCAGAACCAGCTAATACAATTACCATTCGCCCCACCCCCAGCCTCTCCCATCGCAGCTCCCCGCTGGCTGATCTGCCCCTGAACTGGGCAGACTGGGTGGTTGGGTGTGGGAGGCTCAGCAGGAGAGGAGCTGAGTTGAAGCCCCCTGCCCTGGGGACTGAGATGACACAGAAATGAGCGGAGACGGTGCCTGGCAGACAGGAAAGTGGAGGGAGATGCAGACCCATAATCAGGTTCTCCGCCAACTTAAGATCCCCATCGACTTCCCCTGTTCTCCACCCACAAACCTCCTCCCATGCCACCCACTGCCACCAGCCCACCCCTATGCCCCTCCAGCCGGCTCATTTCCTCGGATCCCTCTCCTGGGCCCACCCCAGACTACTGTTTCTGTCGTGTGTGGAGTGGGTGGGAGAAGTGGGACCCCAGGACACTCCAGCTCCCCACACACCCCAAAGCCCTCAGACCATGCCCTGCAGACAGGCCAGGGAACTGTGAGGAAAGAGCTAGAGAAGCCAGGCCACCAGGACGGAGTGTGTCCAGCCCTAATGGCAGGGACCCCAAAACTGAGATGAGGACAGGAATGAGAAGGGAAACTGTGCCTCCAAGAGAGACCAAAGATGGGAGGGATGAGGGGTTAAGATGATGTGAGTGAAAGCTGGTGCCAATGGAGAAAAGGAGGCAGATGCAAACAAAAGGGAAGGAGGCAAGAGAGAGGAAAAGAAGACAGGGGAAGGTGGTGGAGAGTTCCTCCCCATCTCTTAGAGAGTGGTGCCCAGCTGAGAAGGGCCAGTGACCAGCTGAGAGGAGGAGAGGAAAGGAATAACGAGAAGTGAATGTGCAGGGGTGGCCGTCCAGCCAGGGAAACTGAGGCACGAGACAAGGTAGACGTGGCCTCATCCACAGGCTCCAGAGGCTAGCAGGGAAGGGGTCCCCAGGGACCCAGAGAGACCCAGAGGGGACCACAAGCTGAGACCCTCTGGTCAGGAGCTAGACACCACAGGTCAAGGAAATCGGGGCACTGGATTCCTGCTCTATAGCAGGCTGCAGCTGGCCCAGGAGTCAGGCCAAATACCAGCTCCCGGGGGCTCAGGAACCCCCAGAACTGAGACCTTCACCACTCCACGAGGCCCCTCAGTGCACACCGGGTGGACCCTACATCAGACCTGGGTCAAATTCCCACATTCCCTCAGGCCTGCAGACTTCTGTTCTCTCCCCTGACCTGAAGGAGACCACTTGGCTCTTCTCCCTACCCCAAAGGGCCTCTGGCACCTTCTATTCTTCCTCTAGCTGGCGACTTCTGGGCAGGACAGGGCATGCCCACCTCAGGAGCGGTCACTGGCACAGCCTCCAGGGGCAGCCCAGCAGAGTCAGGGGGGCCAGGCAGGGCCAGGAGTCGGACCCAAGCACAGGCGGGAACCCCCTGCACTAAGCTTGGGGCACAGTGCCCCTGAGAGCCCATTTTCTCACCTGGGGAACGGGACTGCTGCGTTTGCCTGTGCTAGCTTCCAGTGTGGTTGGGAGGACACCAGGAGAAAATGTAGAAGCAGCCCCTCCACTGCCCTCCATCCCCATCTTCCAAAGAGAAGGACCCAGATGAACAGTTAAGCAAAGAGTTTTGGAAAGAGACTAGATCAAATCCTGGCCCTGACTCGTACCAGCTGTGAGAACTTGGTGAGATTATTTCCCTATTCTGAGGCTCTGTTTCCTCTTCTGTAATATGGAGACAAGAATCCTGACCTCATGGGTAGTTGTGAGGATTAAATTAGATGTGAGCACGCCTGGCATGGGACCTGACTCATGGCAGGTACTGGATAAATGCTCCCTGAGGAAGAATCAGAAGTGTCCTCAGAAGCTACTGGCAAAGAGCTCAGAACCTGGGGCCGGGAGGGGCACCTTGGGGTGGCTGTAAAAGCAAGTTCACTGGCAACCCTTCCCAGATCTGCCAGCTGCACAGACAGATGCTCCCCACCAGAACCCTCAGCAAGAGCAACCTGTCTGGAACATGCTGTTCACGCCACCAGCCAGAAAGCCAGGAAGAGGAGCCAGGAGTCCAAAACAGCATTGTTACGAGATGCTGGAAGCAGGCCAGAGAGGTAGGAGGGGGGTGTATGAGCCCAGAAGGGGCTGGAACCCAAGAAGGGAGAGGACTTGGGGGACAGCTATCAAGCAGAGACAAGAGAAAAGGAAGCATAAGGATGATTTCCTGAGCCCCCACCCCAGCCAAAGACAAACAGGAAGAAAAGGGCCAGGGCTGAAGCAGGAAATACTCAAGTTAGACAACATGCAGAACTTCTGATGAGGTACCATGCTGCCAGAATGGGAGACCCCTGTCTCCACCTTACTATTCCCTGCTCTCCTCTTCTAAACCCCAAATGGGATCTGAGTCTTCAACTTCCCGTGGCACAGCATAGTTCCTCAGTTTTAGAAGTCCCTGCTCACCTTGGCAGGAAAACATTCCCCAGACTGCTCCTCCAGTTCCAAGATCTCCAGCCTCACTCAGTCCAGCCCCTCTGCACGGATTTCCTCACAGAAACCAAAGCCCATCCCTACCATCCATAGCCAACCTAGATCCCCTGGGGTACGAAGCAACTTCCCATCCAGACATTTGCACCAGAGGCCCCTTCCCAAACCAGGCCCCGCCTGGGCCACTCAGTCTTCATTCTGTCCAGATTTCCCTCTTTCTTGAGTTCTGTCTCTGGGAGACCGAGTGGAGGGTGCACAGGCTGAAGTGAGAAGCCCCCTCCTAGGGGGCTGATGGACCCGTTATTGCCCCTCAAAGTTTGTAAGGAGGGGCTTGGGCTTGGTTAGAAAGGGGATGCATTGCATTTATAGGGGTAAAGGAAGGAGACAAAAATGGGCCCGGAAACAGAGGACTAGTTTACAGCCTGGAGCATGTATAAAACACACCCCCCTGGGGACAAGGTGAGTGCCAAGAGGGAAAGGGCCAAGGCTGGGGACCCTGGAGACAAGGAATAGGGGACCGGGATAGGGAAGAATGGAAGGAAGTAGGCTGACTACCCTCAGGAAGAGAAAACAGGTGCTAAGGGAACTCTCTGGCCATCTTGGACCCCAAATGACTATGCCAACATGCAAATCTAATGCAAAAGAAAATGCAAATAAGGTTGCTTGCCAGGAAATTCTTTGTCCATGTGCTAGACTGCAATGAGAAGGCAGTGGCAGTTGCCCTGAAGGTAAGGGCTGCCTCCAGTTGTCCCCTACCCCCAGACCGTCATCTCCCTGGGGGAGGCATTTCTGTCCCTCCAGCCTTGAGCTCCAGGAGGGCAACCTCATGGGGCCTCTCCCCACCCTTAAGTCTCTTTCCAGACCCCCAAATTCCCTCTTTCTCTGCTCTCCCCACCATAAACTTCCTCTTCTGTAGGGGGCTTCCCCCTTAGCCACATGGAAGGGGAGCCCTGCCCTCCATGGATAGAAGCTTTCTATTGATGGAAAGAGGAAGGTAGGTGACAGAGGGGTAATCAGTCAATCACAGATTATGGGAGCAGGTCAGGTAGCAGACTCCACTGGGGTCAACCCAGCCAGCCCCCTGCGTCCAGGCAGACTCCCTCCATCCCAAGCCAATGAGGGTCCCTTCCAGCCTCTAGGGTCTGCCAGCAGGGAGATCCCGCAGCCTCCCCAGATTATCCTGTTCCCTAGCTTCATAACCAGGACTGACCAGGAAGCATCTCCTGATGTCTGACCTGCGATCCTTCTGCTGTTGTTCTCAAGCTGCCTTTACACCTCCCTGCCCCGCCACTGTCCTGCCATACTGGAGACAACTGGTGGAGTAGGAGGGGAGTGGGAGGAGACCTGGGTCTAGGTCCCGGGAAGTGGATGCTGGAGGCCCAAGCCTCCAGCTGGCGGCCTATCCCAGCGTCCCTGCCCACCCTGCACTTTTGCAAGCCCACAGATGAGCTGGATACTTCCAGATGAAGTCCACAGATTAAACACACTCCTTTAATTTTGCTGCCTCCAAACCCCCACTAAAACAATAGTAAAGGGATTTTTTATTAAGGCATAAATCCTATGAATTTTTTTAAAAATTCAGGAGAGGAGATCATAGCTAGAATAGATGTTCCATGGGTATGTCCAGCACAACCATTCCAATTATAAGGTACAAATCTGTTCCCATGGGTAAACTGAGGCAAGTACCCACCATCTCAACCATCCAAGCCCTTCCTTTGCACCTCCAGGCCTCCCTTCAATTCAGCAATTAAAGGGCTAATTCTTGATCCATCAGAGCCTGCAGGACATGCTCCAGCTCCCAGCCCAGGCCCTTCCAATCACCTGTTAGATACTTTATCACCCCTGATGGCAGTGTCAAAATTCTGGGAGCTGGAGAGCTGATGGTAAGTGGGAACATAAGCCCAAGAAAGCTGGACTCTACGGCTGGTGGTGGGAAAAGCCAAGATACAACTGGATTCATAGCACAGAAAACCCCCCCTCCCCAAAAGCCTCAGGGTTGGTGGCATCAGATTCTTAGGAAATGAGAGTGAGAATGAAACTAAAAACAGGGGCATTGGTAGAACATTGAAGAGGTAGCTTTATTTTCAGATTTCCTAGAGAGAGTAAAACAGCAGGGTCTGGCCTGAGAAACACAGGTCCAGTTTAGGGTGTGTATATTGACAGGAAAAGGTGGTTACATGAGGGTTTACTTTCTGTGTGTGAGGGGCAGCCAGGCCTGTACCCACCCCCAAGGAGAAAAATGAAGACTACTCTTGGCGATCTGACAAGCCCAAGAGGAAAGACCCAAAGATGCTGGCAGGAGTTTCCCCAATGAAGCAGCCCAGCCAGACTCCCTAGAACTCTCGGTTGACCCATTCACAGTAAAAATTCTGCCCTTTAGTGGTCCTCTTTAAATATAAGAGGAAAGCCCGGACTCCCCAGGCATCTGAGGAAAGCTTTGGAGATAAACAGTAAAGACTGAAAGCCTGGAGAGAAGCAGATGTATTGCAGAGAGAGGAAGACTTCAAAATAAAGAATTATTAATATCCTCAGAGGGATCAGAGAAGACATTGCATCCACGAAACAAGAACAGGAAGCTACTAAATAAAAAGAATATTCAGAGAACCAAAAAAAACAAAAGCTCTTGGAAATTCTAAAACTCTGAATCCCTGGCAGAACCCAGCATGAGCCTGGCGCTAGACACCCAGCTCATACCCCTCACCCCCCTGCACAAGGCTAGGCGCTCCTCTCCTGCAGGCTCTGCAGACCCCTCAAAGTCCCAGAGTTACTGATGGAGAGGTTTGGAGCAATCTGGAGACTGAAGAGGAAATGGAGATCCAGACATGGGGAGGGCATCCAATGAACTAAGAAGAGAAGCTAGAGCTAAAAAGGGATGGAGATGGCTAGTCTGGTGGCTTATGAGAGGTCCCTTCTGAAATCCTGTCAACCACTGACCCAGCAAAGATTTGCCTAACAGTAGCTAGAAGGAGTAGAAAGCTCCTATCTTATAGGTAGGAAAACTGATGCTCAAAGAGGCTGAGCCACTGTCCAGAGTCTAAGGCAAGAAAAGTACAGGCAGGTTAGCGTGAAACTCCAATACATGCCAAAGTAATCTGGCAGAGAATAAAAATGTATTTGCAAAGACCCCTTGAGGGACTGGGGAAAAATATGGAAATATTAAACTTCTCCACCTGGGGAATTACTGATATCCTCACAAGCATTGGGAACTAGCAATTTAGAAGGCCGAGCCCTCAATCTTGGGGCTTGCCCTTTTGAAGCTTGTTACTGCAAAGGAGAGGCTAAGCCTACTTATAATAATGCTTAAGAGTCACCCCCAGAGAACCTCTTTGCTGCTCAGATGTGGCCTCTCTCTAAGCCCACTCAGCAGGTAAATTCACTGCCCACCCCACTAAGTGAGACATGACTCCCAGAGGTGTAAATCTCCTGGCAACGTGGGACATAACTCCTGGGGATGAGCCTGGACCTGGCATCATGGGATTGAGAAAGTCTTCTTGACAAAAAGGGGGAAGAGAAATGAAACAAAGTTTAAGTGGCTGAGAGATTTCAAATGGAGTTGAGGAGTCATTCTGGAAGTTACATTCTTACATGTTACATAGATATCCCTTTTTAGTTTTTAGTGTATTGGAACAGCTAGAAGGAAATACCTGAAACTGTTGAACTGCAACCCAGTAGCCTTGATTTTTTTAAGATGATTGTACAACTGTGTAGCTTTCACAGTGTGACTGTGTGATTGTGAAAACCTTGTGGCTCACACTCCTTTCATCCAGTGTATGGACAGATGGGTAGGAAAATGGGAACAAAAATTAAATGAATAATAGGAGAGATGGGGGGATGGGATGTTTTGGGCGTTCTTCTCTACTTGTATTTTTATTCTTATTTTAATATTTTTGGATTAATGAAAATGTTCAAAAATTGATTTTGGTGATGAATGTACCACTATATGATGGTGCTATAAACAACTGACTGTACACTGTGGATGACTGTAGGGTATGTGAATATATCTCAATTAAACCGAATTGAAAAAAAGAAAAGTATGGAGCCCCAGCAACCTGTATCTCTTAACCCAAAAGCAACAAAACCATCTCAGACCTGGAGTGTCTGTACCTACAGTCTGACAGCTGGACTTGGGTTCAATCCTGGCCCTCAACACTTACAAGCTAGGACTCCTGGGTTGCTCCAGGCACTTGGCCTGCCTCTGTGTGCCCACCTGGCACCCGCCTGGCACCCACCAGCACCAGAAAGTCCCTCCCAGGAACCACAGGGGCTTATGCCTTCCAACCAGCCTTCAGACTGCAGCAGGGTGATGGGGAGTCCCCAGGGGCACAGCAGAACATGTTCCCAGAGGAGACCATGAGGGACCGTGCAGGCTGAACCCTACCTCTGCCCCAGACTTCCCTGAAACCACCCCAAACCTGGGTCTATTTTAAGCCAAGTCCCGGCGGGCAGCCAACCACCTCAGTGTCATTCTAGACGGTGGGGTCATCAGGCTGGCCGAGGTTAAGGTGAGCCGTGGCTGAGCCAAGGCGCTGCAGAGATAGCTCCTGGGGAGGAGGCACAGCTGAGTGGGGGGAGGGCCTGAGAACAGGGAGCACAAGGAGGGTGGGAGCCTAGGGCAGGGAGTTTTGGCCATGGAGGACCAGGTCAGGGGCAGAAGCCAGGAAAGGCTAGAATACTGAGAGGGCAGCAGGGGAAGGGCCTTCCTCCAGGGGAAGGACAGGGAGGGGTCCTGTGGGGTCTCTACTCAGTGAGATGGGGCAGCATCCAGGAAGGCAGATGCTGGAGTGAGAACGAGGGGCAGACATCCTGAGAGTGAGCTGGGGAGGAGGAGAGAAGGGAAGAGGGGGAAAGGAGAAGCAGAGAGGGAGATGGCAGAGAGCCAGAGAGAGAGGTAGTGAGGTGTGGGGGTGATGGCACCCATGCCTCGTGCTAGAGAGTCAATGACGTGGTCCCCCTCCCCCACCCCTCCCCCAGGCCCAATTGCCCCTTTTCAAAGACCCCCCCCCAGAAATCCAGCCACCCTTGTCCCACTAGGGCTACTCAGCCATGGTCCAGGGGCCCCAAGTCTGCATCCCTGAATCCCTTTCAAGACCCCGTCTCTGCCCCCCAAGTTACATATAAAAGACTCCAAGTTGGAGCTTGGACACACACACACATACACACACACACACACACACACACACACACGGACACACATGCACACAGCCTCCTGGGAAGAGAGGGGACAATGGAAAGGGGAAAGGGGTGTCCGTTTGTCCTCTGCCTGGCTTTGGGAGCTCAAATCCACACAAAGGCTTCACAAAGGGCCTCTGGCTCACAGAGGGGGAGATAAATGGGGGGAGGAGGGGGAGAGGGGAGACCCCAGAGCTGGAAATGCCCAGTCAGGGGGTCTGGGAAGGAAAATGGGGGCTGTTCTCACAGACCCAGAGGCAGCTAAAGAGCTTAGGGAGAAGGGGCAACAGGGATGGGGGGTGGGACTCATGCTCTCAGGCGGTGGGGGAGAAAGCGGGGCCAGCAGCAGCTTCAGGGAGGAGATAGTCAGAAGTGCCGACCTACTGTTTTATTTGAGGGAAGGGTGACTGGGCTCCCCCACCCCCAAAGAACATGGCTGCCACAGACCTCCCAGTCCCCCAGACTGTGTCAGATCTGTCTGGGAGGGGAGACAGGGAGGTGTCTTCATGGCCAAGGGCCAGCCTGTGTGGGAAGGACCAACTGATCAAGCAAGACAAGGGCCTCTTGCTCCTGAGGGACCTTTGAGAACTGAGAAACCCCTTCCCTTAGCTCCTACCGCCACCACCCCCCTTAGAAGGTCTGGGCTGAGGGGGGCTGTTCCAAGGAAAATGGATGAGATGCATGAGAGAGGCAAGGGCAGTGGCCAGGAATCCTAAGATCCGGCTCTCATCCCAACTCTACACTAATTGCAGTGAGACTGTGGATCTGTCACCTCAAGTGAGGGTCCATTTAAAGGCATTTATTATCATTACTGCTAAGTGACCTCTGATCTGCTTGCCCAACCACTCAGCCCTACTTTCTGAGAGATGAAGCTCCTGGTCAAGCCAGGAAGTGCAGGGGTCCACAAAGGCCCTTTCCAGGGAAAGAAGGCAATGGGTGTTTATTAAGTCTTTACTGCGCGCCAGGAACTTTACCTATATTAATGCCTTGGCTAAACAAGAGAAAGATGTTATTATTCCCATTTTCCAGAGGAGGAAATTGAGGCTTCCAAAGGGTCAGCAACAGAGCCCAGATTTGCAACCACATCAGCCAGACCCCTGGGTCCCCTGCTTTTCCTCCACAAACCGTCCCTCCCTTTGTTGCCCTGATGCTCTGCACTCTGTCCACCTCACCCCCAATCCCTGAACCTTAGAGAGGAGCACCATAGAACTCCCTCCTCCCCCAGCCTCCACCGCCAGTTGACCTCAGGATTCAGGACTCCAGATTGCAGAGGGTGATAAAAGAGGGAAAGGAGATGCCCACAAGAACTGGGTGAGGACAGGTACAAACAGTGCCCCCTGCCCACCGTGTCCTGGAGCTTGGCATAGACTGAGAGGTTGGCTCTCCACCAGCCAGGCTGGGTGGCCTCTATAATCTCCATATTGCCGGTGAGGAAGCTGAGGCTCAGAGACATCACATAGTTTTCCCAGCGGCACCCAGTTAGGAAGTGGTGGGACAGGACTCACCCATCCCTGCTCCCTCCACTAAACGGCTTCCTCTCTGAGCTAAAACCTTGGCAGAAGTAGGGCTGGGTCACACAGGAAGCCCAGGGGTCCTGCAGAAGGATGCAGGAGAACCACAGAGAAATTGCTCCCCGGGACACCATCTCTGACACTCAGCCCCCTGCCAGCTTTGTAGCAATTCCATTAAGAGGCAGGGGAATAAATTAGCCCTGCTTAGCATACTGAGTGGCTGGGTGGCTTGCACATCTCAATGCAGTCCGCAGAGTCAGGGAGCTGATGGGGCAGTGGAGGCAGGGGACAGTCTGGCTGGACTGGGCCTGGCCCGACCTCCCACAGATGGCTTCAGCTCAGTGCCCAGAAACATTGGCTCCTGCTCCAACATCATTCCCCTAATGGTGTTGCAGCTTGGCAACCACTCTCTGCACCCCTACCCCACACGCCAGCCAGCCCAGACCAGCCCAGGCCAGCCCCAGAGGACATCCAAGGTTACTGTCAGGGGTAGTGTCAGGCTTCCCATTCTCCCCTAGGATGAACTGTAGGGAGAGGCTCTGTCCAGGAGGAAGGGAAAGCTAGTGCAATGCAGATTCCTAAATGCCATCAACCCCATCCCAGGACCCTGACTGGCCCAGCACACCTGTGCCTCAGTTTCCCCCTCAGCAGTGAGGCACTCCAAGCAGGAAGGAGAGATGGAAGGAAAACAGGTAGAGTCTGCCTGAAGCTTTATCTGACACAACTGGGATAAAGAATATTAACCCAACAGCCAAGGATCAGCCCAAAGCCAGGCGCTGGGTAAGCAGCTCCAGGCCTGGAAGGGAGCATGAGGGCCTGGGGGCCCAGGCTACCTGCTCCTTCCTGATCCTTCAGTCTCCCCCACCCCCACCTCATCTCAGAGCCCCATGACAAAGGGCTCTCTCCCTCTCCTTGTCTCAAGGCCTTGTGAAGACCATGAGAATGTACCTCTCAGACCTCCTGATGCAGGGAAACAGAATCGATGGAGGGCCTCAGCTACTGCATGCTTTGAAATCCACAACTGTGCTTGCTGAGGCCATACCTTCCATGGGCTGCTCCTACCAATGACAAAGTACAGTGGCGATACTAAGGCAGACCCATTCCTGGGAGACACGGGACTTCTGTCAGCCAACAATGGCTTGAGGACGCCCCCAGCCCCCGCCCCGGCTTTGCTGAACTTTCCTTAGACTGCCTGAAGGTGTTGGACACCCCATTCCAACCCTCTCTCCCTCCCGCTGTCCCTCAGGGCCAGAATAATTGCGTCTCGGTTTGAAGGCTCTCCCAGCCTCCTCTGGCTCCATCCCTATTTCCTTTCACTCAGGCCTTTCCCCTAATAAAATTCTTGCACACTTAACCCCATCTTGTTTCTAGGAGGACCCAGACTAATACAATCTCTCAATAACAACATCATCATCAACAACAAGATTTACCTTTTATTAAGCGCTATCAATATACCCCACACTGTACGAAATGCTTTTAAGGGTCGCTGAGGAGAACAAGGCACAGAGAGGTTACTTGAGACACTCAGAGGCACACAGCCTTTAGGTAGCAAAGTCCAAAGTAGAACTCAGTTTAACCCTGGAACAATCTCCTAGAAGAAAGATGCCATCTCTCTCTGCCTCCTGGCTTTTGCAGTGAGAAAGAGGGTGGAAAAGGGACTTGAGATTCCTGAAGAAAAGGCAAGAAAGACACACAGAATAAAACAGGGACAGAGTGCAAGAGAGACTTAAAGAGGGAAAGAAGGCAGAAAGGAGACACGTAATGCCAGAGGGAGAGCCATCTCTGGCCCCAAAGAATCCTGATCCTGCCAGCAAAAACTGCTCCCCGTCCACCCCCTCCAGGGCTGGGAAAGGTCAGGGTATTGAACCAAAGGAAACAGAAGAGGAAGGAAAATGTGGCCCAAGAGCACCTCCGACTCCACCTACTTCTTGCCATCCTTAGCCAACCACCCCCACCTCGCCTCCTTCCAGAGGCATGCGAAGGGGTGTCTGAGGTGCTCCCCCAAAAAACTCTGCACCCAGGCTCCTCCAGCACCCCAGGAGTCTCCATTCCCACCTACCCCCTCTATTACTGATCTCCCCCCACCCACAACTCTTCAAGGGCTGGGCTGACAGGCCTAGCCTGGGTCTCAGGGCCCCAACAAAGCCAGGCCTGTCCCTTTTCCAACCTCTGTGGGAGTGACGTCTGGGCTGGGCAGCGGGCGAAACTGAGCCAGAAGGACATGGCAGAGCGCCAGCCCCACCTCCTCTAGGTGACTTCTTGGCTTAACTCCTGGCCTGCCAGACGCAAATTATTGGGGGTCCTTGATGGGGGCTGAGGGGACTGGTGGAGCTAAAGTCAGGGAAAAGGAGGGGGAAATAGTTTCCAGAGGGCCCACCCAGGAAGGAGAGAGTCTCAGGCAGACCTAGAACCCCCATCCCTAAACACACACACACACACACACACACACAACACACATACCACATACAACACATTCACACAACACACACACACACATACACACATACACAGACACACACATACACAGACACACATGCTGTAGGCATGGGAGAAAGACCCATCAGCTGGCTCTAGTCACCCTACACCCACACGTCATTCAGCCTGCCCCCATGCCAGGGATACTTTAAAATGCAGAGCCCCTTCCTGGCTGAAATTTTAGTGGCTGTCTCTGGATATATGATTAGCCTAAAGTCCAAACTCAGCTTAGCAGGCAGGGGCCTTCCCAGCTGACCCCACCTCTTTTCCAGCTTCAGCTCCTGCCTCTCCCCTCCCACCCAATACTCCACCCACGCTAATGACTCCAGCTCCCCAAGTGTACCACACAGACTTCCACACCTCTGGGCCTGACAAAAACGGACTGGCTTGTCTCCCCTTTGTCAGTGAACTCCTCCCCAAATTTTAATACCCACTTCAAAATGTCACCTACTCTGAGACGGCTTCCCAGACTGCCCCAGGCAGAACAGACCACTCCCCAGAAGCCCTGGGGTCTGCTAATTGCTGGTCTCCACCTTTCTGGAACACTCAGCATCCATCTCAGAATGTCTCAAAATGATGCCTTTGAACATCCACCTCCCCCACTTGAGCCTCCCAAGAAAGGGCCAGGACTCACTGGGTAACTCTGTGTGTGTATGTATTAGCAGAGGCGGGGTGGGAGGAAGGGCAGATGGGAGGAAGAGTGGAAAGATGGATGGCACAATGATGAGAGTGGATGGGTGAAAGAACAGATAGGTGGAAAGGCAGATGGGCAGGGAGGTAGGCAGACGAATGAGGCCTGGAAGGCTTCCACAGCACCCACACCACCCACGGCCCGTGGGACATTAGACTGGGGCTGTGTCAGAAGACTCTGAGGACCCACAAACCACCCTTGATTCCTTTTGGTTTCAGCCATGGCAGGAGGAGTGGGGTGAAATAGGATTTGATGAGGGGCACCCAGCAGTTCCTGAGAAAGGGATGCTGGCAGAAATGCCGAGAAGAGCTGGGCAGAAGCAAAAGTTTGCACTGAGGCCAGGAGACACCCCCTCCCCACCTCCCTGGAGCTGCCCCCCACCACCAGCCCCAGCTGATCACCAGAACCCACAAGCTTGAGGACTGCAGGGAGGGAGGAGGCGGAAACAGTCTGGAATCTCCTCCCCTCTGCTCCCGCCACCATCCAACAAGCACCCGCTTGTCTCGGGATATGGCAGCGAGCGAGGAGGCGAGGCTGGCACCTGGAGATGCCCGCTAGGCCCCTTGGCACCCGGGTGAGAGAAGGTTTGGCGGGAATGCTCGGGAGGGGTGCCAAGTCCCACCCTCTCTCCTCTCAAAGCTGACAGGCTGGCATGCAGGGGATGAGAGGAGGGCTTAGAGTGCAGGGCGAGCATGGGACCCCAGGAGGCCCCCTGAGAGACGCAGGGCCTAACCTCAGGCGCTGATAGTTTAGAACTGGGGTTCAGAGGCTTGAGAGTCAAGGCAGGCAGCTCTCCTCCAAGCCAAGAGGAGGAGCAGGCCCCAAAACAGGTCAGGGGAGGAGAGTGGTGTGGGCAATGGGGTCTGGAAGGATGAGGCAGCCTGGCAGTGTGGTCTGGGCAGGGGGCAGCCTGCTTAGGGAGGTGAGCGGGAGGGCAGGGCAAGGGGCCTGGGTCAGAGAGGGCATCCTGGGACAGGGGAAAGGAGAACAGCTAGGCTGGGGGTGGGGACCAGAGTCAGGAGAATGGACTGTGGCACATGGACAGAATGGCCTGTGGAATGGCAGTGGCACAGCCTGTGGTAGAAGGGGTGTGCCTGTGGCAGGAGTGTTGGTGGGAGTGCCCTGGCTGAGAGCCCAGATGCCCGGGCAGCTTCTAAGCCCTGATGCCTGAGGGCGGTAGGGGGAAAGGGGAGAGGAGAGCCCAGGAGATGTTTATCCGCCACAAGAACGTGGCTATCACGCCTTCCCCAGGGAGGACCCAAGTGATAAGCAACCTGGCTGCTCTTTCCTGGGTCACTGAAGTTCCCGGAGAGTTGCAATGGGAATGGGGGAGTGGGGCCTGGGGAAGGGGATGAGGGGAGCAGCCAGCAATAGCATCCCCAGCTGCAGCCAGAGCCAGGGGACAGGGGCTAAGATGGAGTTTCATCCATGCAGATAAAGGAGGGGGTGAGTCATGAGCAAGTGCCAGGCTCTCTCAAGAGGCCGCTCAGAAACCAGCTCATCCAAATGCAGACAGACACTCGTCCCCATCTCTGTCCCCACCACGGCCACACACCCACACATGCGCCCCTCCCCCTCCTCATCCCTCCTGAGTGTCCCTGGCTCCTCTCTCCATCAGCCCTTCACACCCTCATGCCTGTCCCTTCACACCCTCATGTGGCCGGTTGAAAACAGGTTGGAAGAACTTTCTGGCCAAGTAGGGTCTGAGATTGGAACAGATAAGGGAACAGAGGAGACCATGAACTCACCATCCTCACCCCACTCCCGAAACCTTCAAGGAAGAAGAGAGTTCATGTGTTCTGAGGCAGGAGGTGAGCCCTGGTGACCTCGAGTGTCCTTTGGACCCTCTGGCCCTTTGGCAAGCTCAAGAAGCAGGTAGTCTGGGGTGCCCTGGGCCTCACCCTTTCCTTCCCAGGCCCCTAAATTAGGCTCAGGCCTTTGCCAGAATTGCCCCGGGACACTGGCCACCTTGAGAGTTCAGGCAACAACGGCACCCCACCAATCCTGTCCCTCACCAGGGTGGGTCCCGAGGGTGATGGGAAGCACCAAGAGTTCAATTTACAAATGCCCAGCACTGTGGCATAATAAATATGCCATGACCAAGCCCTGGAGGGGCAGCCAGTCAAGTGGGGTGCACACACACACACCTGCCTTCCCCAGCCGCCCCTGAGGAAGGGAGCATGGGGTACATCTCAGGGCACCCCATCTCCCCAACTCCCCTGTGTGACCCAGATGGAGGAAGGTAAGGAGATGCTAGCATAATAAACCCCAACACAGCGAATGACTCCTGGGAGGCTACAGCCTGGCCAGTCCCTCAAATTGGAGGGTAGGTTGGGATTATGCAGGAAGCCTAGACCAGAGGTATCCAGTCCCTAGTGACCCCAAATGCCTTCTCCTCCTGGGGGAAATTTGGGGCCCACATCTGTACCAATCCTGGGGGTTTCCCCCACAGAAGTCTCATCTAGAACATATCCCCACCCTCCCAGTTCCCACCTACCCCACCCCTCTGGGTCAGTCCCCCCTACTTGCAAGGCTCCAAGACCTACCTGGAACATAGAATACAGAGGCAAGGGTCCAGCTGTCCCCACCATCCCTGGGGCAGTCCTTGCTCTGGGGGGCCCTCCCTGACTCCTCCCTCCTGGCTGCACAGCCCTGGCCGAGGAGGACAGCCCCTGCCGCAGCCCCACCTTGGGACACTCAGTCAACCCTCCCTGTCCCAGGCCCTCAGCCCTAAACCTCATCTGAGCTATCTGCCCTTTTAGGGGTCAGGTCCTACCTCACCCTCTTCCCCAAGGACACAGGAGGCCCAGGTGAGCCCTCAGCCCAGCCGGCTGCCCCCTCACCTGTCCCGCCCAGCGCCGCCCGCGCCCTCCCTCCGCGCCCTACCTGAAGCAGCAGCCGCCTCCTCTCCGCGCGCGCCGCGCCCCCGGGCTCCCAGCACTCGGCCCCCAGCGGGGCCTGGGGACTCCCGGGGGGCTGGGGCCCGCAGCGGGGCCCCGGCTCCAGCGCCTCACAGCACACCAGGCTCACGGTGCAGCCCATCCGGCCCGGCGCCCGGCGGCACGGGGGCGGGGACGCGGGCGCCCGGGGAGCCGGCCCGGCCCAGCGCGCCTCCCACGGCGGGAGGGCAGCGGCGACGCCCCCAGCCGGTCCGCGCCCGGAGCCCGCGCTTTCTCAGCCCGGAAGCCCGAGAGTGCGGGGCTGGCGAGGGGCGGCGACACGGGGCCCGAAGGCGGCCAGTGACGGAGAGAGACCCAAGGGCGCGGGGGGCGCGCGGAGGGATGGCGGCGGGGGCCGCGAGGACGGGGGCGGCCGCCGGACCGAGTGTGAGAGCGCGAGAAAGACACCGACGGCGCGACGGGAATAGCAGGAAGCAGATAAGGAGAGTAAGGAGAGCCAGACGGACACCGGGAGATCGGGACACAGGGGGACCGCAATGGGGGGACGGAGCCTCTGCACGGGGGAGACCAAGATCCGTAGAGGGTGAGAGGCAGGCAGGGATTTGGGGCCAGGGGAACCACAGGCTTGAGCAAGGCAGGGTGCCAGTGTTTACACTGCGGTTCCCGGGGCTGAAAACAGCTCCTCTGTTCTTGCAGCCCAGAAACACCAGAGCCCCCCGTGGGAAGACCCCAGCCTTAAAGAAGCAGAGCACAGCCGGCAGGGTGGTACCACAGCCCTCCTGGGCAGCCTCCCTGGTCCCTCCTGGACATGGCATCCCACCAGTGGTCTCCATCCCACCCTTTTAGGGATGGGTACCAAGGCTGGAAGCATGGCACTGACCACCAGCGCTCACGGGGTCCCCTCAACAGACTGAAATGGGGGGGTAGTGAGCAGGGAGACACGTGGTGGAACCCTCCCCCTGCCCTCCCCACCTGCACCGAGCTCCAATCTAGTGGGGTAGAGACAGGAGTATCGGGGGAGGCAGCATCACAGCCTCTTTGTGCCACCTGGCGGTGACAAGAGCAAGTGACGGGGACGAAAATGGGAAGGAAACTTGAACAGGGGCTATTGCTGCTACCACCGGGGATGAGTCACGTTTGGCCGGCAAGTGAATCTACCCCAGGTCTGCCTGAGGGAACCATCCCCCATCTCACCCCTTCTGCTCTGACGATGATCCTGCCACTAACACTTCTCCCCAGCAGGGTCTGCTGCTCCTCCCCACTGAGCTGGGTTTCCCCGTCCAGGGTGCTGGGCTACGTCTGAGTCACTTTCCAGGCGGCCAACCCTGGGACAGGCTGTGCAGGACCCACAGTCACAAGTGAAGGACCCAGGCGGCTGTGCCCTGCTCTCCGTGCCTCCACCAGCCCAGGCCTTCCCAGGTGCGTAGGCAGGAGACGCCTGGGGCTCGGGTGGCTGGGGAAAGGACCGATGCCAGGAGCAAGGGGTGCAGGAATACTGGATGGAGATGAGGGACAGGCAGAGGCACATTTTGGTGTCCACAGGTTTGATAGAGGATCTGGGCTGGTAGGGGCTGCAGAGACTTTCAGTCCAACCCCTTGGTCTACAGGTGGGGAAACTGGGGCCCAGGGAAGGCAAGTGGCCTGCTCAAGGTCACACAGTAAATTAGTAGCGGGGCCAGGATGGAGACCCAGGTCTCTTGACACATAGCCGGCTGCTCCCTGCACCCCACGCCCACCCTCCTCCCTCATTTACCTTCTTTGCCTTCTCTCTTCTCCAGTCTGCCTTCTCCACCCCCAAACCCCAGCCCCCTGGCAGGCAGGACACTTTGGTTTCCCACCCACACCTGCCCCTGACTCTAGGCCCTCAGAATAAGCCCTCATGTCCCCTGGGGCCACAGTGTCCCTCTCTGGGCCCTGGGACCCTTTGGGAGGAGAACAGACTGAGATTCCCCCCCAGGAGACAGTGGTAGGATTAAAACCCCAGTGTCCTGGCTCCCCACACTCCCGGCATTCTGGCCCAGTCCCCACTCCAGGGTCTCGCTTTACTTCTGCCTCCCTCTCCTGGAAGAACACACATTTTCCACTCAGCGGGAGCCCAGGAAAGGATGAGAGGGTGTCTCAAGGATGATGACTGCTCTGGCAAGGCTGAGGCCTCCCCACAGGGGAAGCGGGGGACACCCCCCAGCCCAGCTTCACACACGCACTCACATGGATGCTCACCTCACGTTGAGGCTGAGAACACAGGCCCTGTGGGCACCCAGGCCTGAGGTCAAGTTCTCATTTCACTGTATATAGCTGGGGGAGCTTGGACGAAGGGCCTGACCCTCTCCCTGTCCCAGGTGCACCTTGAATAAAATGGAGTTAATAGCTTCATAGCCTGAAATGAGATGAGATATGTAGAGAACACAGCGTGGTGCCTGGCACCCAGGAACTGCTTGGTGAAAGGAGGCCACCCCATCATCTTCACACTGGCCTCCAAGAAAAGCCAGGGCCTCTTCACTCTGCTAGTCACCTTGCTGTGTGACCCTAGATAAGTCACTCTGCCTCTCTAGGCTCTGAGTCCAGAGCCAGGACAGCCTGAGTCACAAGAAATCACAGCATTTCCAAGTACCCATGGCAGAAGAGAGGACTGTCCTCAAGGTCACCCAGGACCTGAAAGGTGAGTGTGTCCTGAGAGATATTCCGGGACTGAGTTGGGGAGAAGGAGGGGTCTGGGGAAGCTCCTCCCTCAGCATCCTCTCTACCTCATGTCCATTGTTCACTGTCCTCCCCGCAGCTGCCGTCTCTGCCATTGTCCAGGGCTACTCAGATGGGCAGCAACCAGTGACAGATGCCAGTGCTGAGCTGCACAGACTCTGCGGCTGCCTGGAGCTGCTGCTGCAGGTGGGCTTCTCTCCCGTGCCCTTGGCCCTGGACCCAGGTAACGGGGAAGACCTTTCCAGAGAGTAAGGGAAAACTCCCTGCCTCCCTTTGTCCCATTCCCTGTCTCATTCCCCATAAAGTCTGCAAGCCCTTCCTGGCATCTAACCTCACTTTTGGAGGCTGTAACTTCAGGGAAATTGGGGGTGGGGGGCAAGACCGGGGGTGCCCAGGGGCTGGGGGCAGCCACCCTACTCTAAAGATTAAAGCTTCAGAGGCATGGGCATCCTCGGAGCCCTTCTTTCTGCTGTTTAGAGTTCCGATTACAGCAATCGTTAGCTTGCACTGAGCACTTACCATGGGCCAGACTAAGCCATTCACAGGCGCCACCTTATTTGATCCTTGCTCTAACCCTCTAGGGCTTGACAACCTGACCCCCACACACACAGCCTTCCCACTTCTCTTCCTTCACCTCCTGCGGCTCTGCCCCACATCTGCTGCACTCCGGCCAGGCCAAAGTGGCCTCCTTGATGGTCCTGGATCGCTCCAGGCAGGCTGCTGCCCGGGGGCCTTTGCACTTGCCATCCTCGGAATGCCCTTCCTTGAACCCTTGCCTGACACACTTTATTTTCTTCAAGTCTGGACTTGAATGTCACCTCCTCAGTGAGGCCCTCTCTGGCAACCCTAATCTAAATTGCCAGCACACACACCACATGCACGTACCATACGCACACATCCTCACACCACAGACAACACACACATACCATATACACGCACACCCGTGTGCATGCACTCATAAACTCTATTCCCTTTCTTTTTTCTCCTTAGCAGTTATCACTGTCTAACCTACTATATGTTTTACTTATTTAGGCTGTTCATTGTCTTTCCTCTCTACCAAGATATTGCCTCTCTGAAGTCAGTTTGCTCATTTCTATAACCCTCGGGCTTAGGACAGGGCCTGGCATCTGCTAAGTACCCAGTGAGTATTTCTGAATGAAAGACAGAAAGCACTAAGGCTCAGAGAGGTCAAACAGCTTGCTCCTGGGCACACAGCCAGCAAAGGCAGAGCCGGGACCTGTGGCCAGGTCTGTCAGCATGAGCTCTTTCCCCTCTACCAGTATCCTTTCATGGGTAAGTGAGCGGGCAGTGGTCATTCTGGCTCGTAAGGTGGGTTCTAGAAGAAAGCATTTCTACACTTGTCTTTCCCTCGTGCTTGGTCCCAGTTCGACCAAAAAGAGCACAGGAGCTTCCTGAGGCCTCAGAAGGATTACTGGGACTTCCTCTGCACTGCCCTGTGGCAGCAGCGTGGGGACACAGAGCCGACCCGCTTCGTCCACTCACAGAACAAGGTATCCAGGGCCAAGTGGCGGGAGGCTGCCCTCAGGCGTGTCATGGGCCCTGCCACCAGCCCCGTGGTGAGGATGGTCCAAGGGGACACAGGTCTGCTGGGGCCCCTTTCTCATGGACCGTAGGCCCACCCACCCGATCCTCATGTCTCCTCATTCTATTCTCATCTGACTCCGTCCTCATCCTCTGCTGCTCCCTGTGGACCCTGCAGTTGAAGACCCCGCTGGGGAGAGGTCGTGCCTTCATCCGCTTCTGCCTCGCCCACGGACAGCTGGCCGAGTTCCTGCAGCTCTGCCTCCTGGACCCACAGCTCACCAGGTAGGGCGGCTGGAAAGTTCTTCCTGACAGCCTCCTACTGATACCATACACACCCATTTTCCCTTCTTTATGAAAGACCCTTCCTTTACCCGCTGTGGACTGTTTAACATCAAGGACAATTATAGTGAGAGCCAGGAAGGGAAAGTCAAGGAAGAAAAAGGCAGAGGGGAGATTAGAACCCAGGACTTCCAGTAGCATCATGGTGCTGGGGATGCTCCCAAAGGGCCTCAACCCTCCCTGTGCTGATTCTCTGAGATCAGGGGTGGCCATGGCACCAGGATCAAAGACCAAGGGTGCTGGTGACTGTTACCACAGGGAATGGTATGGCCACCGGAGCCCTCTGGTGTGCCCTGAACTCCAGAAAGACATCCTGGACTCTCTCTATGCTCTCACTGGTGTGGCCTTTGACTTGGATCTGCAGCGGCCAGACCTTGATGAAGCCTGGCCCATGTTCTCAGAGTGAGTGAGTCTGGTATGGAGGGAAGCCTTTCATTTTCCATGCCTGTTCCCGTTACCTCCACCCCTCCCAGGCAAGTCTCAAGCTCTCAGACTCAGCCCCATCATCTCTCCCTCCCTTCTGCTCCCTGGCCCCTCCCCGTGATCCTCCATTTCCTTAGTCTTGTATTTTCCCAGTGTAATCTCATGCTACCCCATGAATGATGCTTAAAGTACACACCCCCCAAAGAGTTATTGGAGGGTTAGAAGGATGAATGGGGCTTGGATACAGGGATGAAATGGATGGATGGATGGATGGATGGATGGATGAATGGATGGATGGATGGGTGGATGGATGGATGGGTGGATGGTGGGAAGAATGAGAGTGGGAAGAGTGGTAGGATGAATGGGTGGTTAGATAAATCCTGTATCTGGGGACCAAGTCCACCACTGGGAAGAGGCCCAGGGTCCCCCCTGCCCCTCTCACTTTCAGGTCACACTGCTCCAATTCCAGCCGGACTCAGGGAAGAAGACCCAGAAGGACCAAAGATTCCCCAAAGAAGGTGCTTTGGTTGCCTCTTCTTCCTCTCTTGTGGGGCCCCAAGTTGAGCAGTAACTGAGCCCTGACAGACAAACAGAGAGGCCAATGTGTGGACCTGGGGACTGGGGAGCCAAAGGGGAAGAAAGGGCTTATATTCCTAAGGTGCTGGGGATAGCAGGGAGAGAAAGGACATACTAGCACCATCTGCAGGAACCACAGGGGCAAGGGGAGGAGGACGTGCTAGGGATGGTGACTGGAAGGCTGCAGGAAACAGATGAGGGAGACAGCCTCTGCTGAGCCCCCCGCACTGGACAATTTACAAACACCTCAGTTCAGTTTGGGAAGCAATTAGGAGTCTGACTGCTTGGTTCAAATCTCATCTCCACCCTGTCCTAACCATGGTCTTTGGCAAGTTATTTGTCCTGCCTCGTAGGGAGATTGTGAAGATGCATTGAGACAACTCATATGTAGCACAGAGAAAGGGCCCTGGCCACGTGCTCAGTAAGTGGTGGCTTTCACCATTTGTCATCCTTCTACAAGCAGGCATTGCACCTCCACCAGCTCCCAGGCTCCAGGTACAGATACTGTTAGGAGTTCATGGGCTGTTCGAAGAGTTTGACACCTGAAGGAACACACTGCACTACAACATGTTAAATGCAGTGATACAGACGTGCACAGAAAACACGGGAGCACAGAGATGGCCCTTTAGCTGGGTCTCGATCTAGTTAAACTCTTACCACAACCCTACAAAGTTGGTCTGACTATTCCCATTTTGTGGATGAACGAAACTGAGACACAAAGAAGTTAAGTCCAGGAGGAAGTCTCAAAGGAGAGGGGTGGGAGGAACTTGGGAAAACCAGATCATTGCAGACCGAGGGAAGGGAAGGAAAAGGATACAAGCCAGAGGCAGTGAGGAAAGGGCATTGAGAAGCACTGCTGTTCACTCACCAGATCAAAGTCTGGGCCTCAGATCACCTGGGTGTTTGTTAAAATTCAGATTCCTAGGCCCTACCCCATATCTACTTAGCCACAATTTCCAGGGCAGAGGCCTGGGAATCCATACATTTAGCAAGCCTGTTGGATCAGAGCTGCAGACTCTCCCACACACCAGATCATCGAACTGGTACTGAGAGAACGATGGGTTTGGGGGCTTCTCTGCAGATCGCTGCCAAACATGGAGACCCCAAAGGAGTTCAGCTGGAAGAGCCACACACCAGCCAAGCTGGCTGTCAGGGAGCTGCCCTCAAGGAAGTCTGCTTGGAGGGATACGCTGGATCCCAGAAACACAGACATCTTCCCCACTTATTGGAAAAGAAGAGAAACAATTCCAGGAGCCTCAGGCCTGCCCAGAGTGGCTGGGAAACAGCAGGGGAAGAGCTTCGGCAAGACCAGGAGGAGGGAAGCCTCAGGAATGGGATCTGCTTGGAGAACTCAACATGCAGCATCCAGGGCCAGGGGGACAGGGCCAAGAGGGCTCCGAAGGAGGTGACGGGGACAGAGGATCAGAGGACAGCAGAGAGGGTGCACAAAGAGGAAGCCGAATGGGGTCATGTCCAGAGTGGGGTCTCCAGCCCCAGAGGGATGATGATGGAGCAGTCAGGGAGCAGATGGGAGTGGGAGGTGCCTAGCACTCTGGGGGAGCCCTGGGTCCTTCAGAGCCTGGGAACAGGGGTGGGGTCCACCACAGAGAAGCCACAAGAGCCAACAGGAGTGGCCAGTGAGGCCAGGAGAGAGGAACAAGCAGAAGTATCCCTGCAGGAGGTGGTCAAGGTGAGAACTATTGAGCTCCAGACCTATCTATTCTCCATCTCTAACTTGGCCTGCAGACGGAGGTGTCTAATGTCAGCCTGGGGCCACTCCAGCCCACAGATGTGCTTTTATTGGCCCTCATGGGATTAGTATGATTTGGGGGGGGTGCCTTTTGAAAGCCATGCACTCTTCAGTTCACCACAGTCCTCACCTCTCCCTGTTGCCTCATACACAGCCCACTGTATTCCTCAATACTACTTGTCTAGTCCCTGTAGGCATTGGAGCTTGAGATCCCTTCCCAGTCATTTTTTGGGGCAGTCATTTGTTCTCAAGTTCCACATCCCTCTTTATTAACAGGCTTCTTTCTAATATCTAAGTTCTACTGTTGCATGCCTCACCTAGTTGCTATTGATGTAGATGCTTCTGGAATTCATCCTAGATTATTATCAAGCCTTCCTTCAGCCTTCTCTCTGGCCAGATTTCTTACAGGTCCCTGAGCTTTGTAACTTCCATCCTTCAGTGAAGGAAGAAATGGTGGCCCACGTTCACCCAAGACAGTCTAGAACAGAGCCAGGCATCCCAGCTCCCATACTTTCCCCAGTCCTGCCTGACACCTAAAGGCTGGTCTTGTATGGTCTGGGGTCTTGTGGGATGCATCAGGTCAGTCCCCGAGATGGGGTCTCTGCCCTCCTCCTCCTTCAGCTTTCCTTTCCCCTCCATCCACCCCCAGAGCCTCAGACGCGGGCTCTGGAAGGCCCAGGAGCAGGCTGAGCATCAGGAGGAGCTGCTGAAGGAGCAGCAGAGGGAGCTGAAGGCGCTGCAGGAGCAGCTCAACAGGTAACCTTGGCAACCGCCAAGAATGGGCACGGAGACGGGGCCAGAAGGGACCCAAGGTGCTTCCTGGCTCCTGCTGTCAATCACAGTGTAACTAGCAAGCATCCTTTGAGCTTCTTCCCTGGGCCAGGATGTGGCCTGGGCCCAACTTTCAGACACTGAGGGATACAGGGAATTGTTCTTGCTCTCCAGGGCTCTACATCTGTCCCTCCCCTTTGCCAGTCCCCTGTCTCATTGGCCTCCCTCAGTAACCCCCAGGAGATGGCCTCACCCCCTGCCCCTCCTTTCTCTCCCATGCTCATCTTTGCCTCCTCTGCTGCATCTGCTGGGCTCCTTCTCTCTTTTCAATCTCCTCTGCACCACCCCCAACCCCCACCGCACTCCTACCCCACTAGCTCTTAGTTTCTCTCTTTTACCTCTCATTTTCTTGTTCCTCTCGCACAATCTTTCACCCTCCTGATAATCATAATCATAGTCATAACTGTCATTTACTCAACATTTACTGTGTCCTTGGCAGTGCTCTAGGTGCTTTCTCATAACAACGTTATGAGACAGGTTCTACAAATATTCCCATTTTATAAATGAGGAATCTGAGGCTCAAAGATGCCCCACAATTTGCTCAGTGTCGGCTGGTTAGGAGAGAGGCCGCAATTCAGCCTCCAGTTGCTGAATCCAGAGTCAGTGGCCTTCACCATGGCCCCTCAGTCACTGTTTTGAGCACCCATATTTCAGCCTCTCCAGATCCCTCTCACCAGCAGTCCCCCCTCATCAGCATCTTCATCTTCATATCACATTAACCTCCAGGGTTAAATCTCTACCCCTCCCTGCTCGGTCTCTCAGTGTCTCCATTTCTCTGTCATAGTTTATTCTGTAAAATATCCCTGCCATGCAACAGACTTTTGTGGACTCAGTCCTTGGTGTGTCCCTTAGTCTGTGTGCCTTGGTCTGCCGGCTGCCTCTGTCTCTGCCCCCTGCCCCCCCCCCCCACACACACACACGCACGCACGCGCGCGCGCCTGGGTAGCTGGGATCAGGACAGAATCACAGGGCAGTCTATTGACTGTCTGCATTTCGGGGTAAGAGAGACCCAGGAGCCCAGAAACCACCCCAAAGGGCCCCCGGGACTTCTCCCACCGTACACTCAGCTGAGCCCACAGGTCAGGCCAGCAAAGATTCTGCAGATTCAGGACCTCGAGGCCACTCAAGGGCCTTCTGTGGGGATCATCACAGGCCTAGAGGCTGCAGCCAGGGGGTCCCCAGGCCTCGCCCTGAGGCTGGGGCAGCCACTGTTTTGCAGACCACTGGCCACTCCGTTGGCCATTCAGTCACTCCACAAACACCCTGTGCCACTCTGATCTATGTACCGGAAATGCACCTGTGGAGAAAGCAAAGTTCCTGCCCACACAGAGCTCACATTCTAGTCAGGGAGACAGTAGAGAAATATAAGAAGCAAGTAAAATATAGAGGGTATTAGAATGTGGTAAGTTCTAAAGAGAAAAAATAAAGCAGGGATGGGGACTGAAAAGGGTCAGGGAATGACATGTTAAATAAAGGTGGCATTTGAGTAAAGACCCAAAGGAAGTGAGGAGTGAGCCATTTAGATCCAGGGTTAGGAGAGTGTTCCAGACAGAGCACAGGAGCATAGGCCCCAGGGGGGTGGGGGGGAATGTGCCTGGAAGGTTCTGGAAACATCAGGGAGGCCACTGTGTGGCCCCAGTGGAGTGAAGGAGAGAAAAGGTGTAGGAAATGGTAATGGTCAAATGGTAATGGGGGCAGGTTACGGAGAGCCTAAAAAGTCATCAGAAGGACCTTGGCTTTGACTCAGAGTGAAGTGGGAGCCACTGAGGGTTCTGAGCAAAAGGGGGACATGATCTATGTTTGTTTATTTGTTTTGAGTGTCAAAAATATGTTCATTTGCTTCTTTTTTAGTGTAACCACAGAGTTGTGCATCCATCACCACAATCAGTTTAGAATATTTTAGAATATTTTCATCACCCCAAAAAGAAACCCTGTATCCATTAGTAGTGACTCCCCATTTCCCTCCAAACCCTCAGCCTTAGACAACTGCTACCCTACTTTCTGTCTGTGGACTGACTCGCCGCTTTGTGGAGCTAGATTGGGAAGGAAGGGTGGAAATAGGGAGACCAAGAAGAAGCTATTGCAGTCGGCCAGGGGAGAGGCGATGGTGATTCAGAGAGACTGGTAGTGATGGAGGCGGAGAGAAGCTGTCAGAGTCTAGATAAATTACATTTGTATGTGGAAATATTAGTTCATCCTGTGTAAAGGAACAGGGAAGACTAGGCCTAGACTTCATTTCTCTGAACAGGTGTCAGGCCACACACAGGGCTCAGTTTGGAATGTGTACACACACACAGACACATGTGTGAGAGTGTGTGTGTGTGTATGTGTACTTCAGCTGGAGGGGCACCACCAGCTTCTCCCAGGGGGCTCCCTGTCAGGCCAGGCCCAGCCTAGCTCAGCCACGAAGGCCAGCCAGGCCCCTCTTCCTTCAGCTTTGGTCATCGTCCTGTGCCCAGGTATCAGGAGGAGAAGGCCTGTCTGCAGGCAGAGCTGGAGCAGAAGCGAGAGGAGGCTGAGAGAAAGGATGCCATGTATCAGGAGGAGCTAGGAGGGCAGCAGGACCTGGTCCGGGCCATGAAGAGGCGGGTGCTGGAACTGACTCAGTAAGGGGGGGGCCCAGCGGGTAGGGAGGGGCGAAGGGGGGATGGTTTGGGCTACAGAAGCTGGGGCATAGTAATTCCAGTCTACTAACAATTACCAAGCAGGGTTCTGGAACTTTTGTATATGCTAACTCATTTCCTTCCTTTAGCCACTCCTGCTGTTATTCCCATTTTACAGAAGAAGAAACTGAGGGTCAAAGAGGCTGACTTGGCCACCAAGAACACACAGGATATAAATTGCATAGAGTCCTCTGACTCTAACGCATGCCCCCAACCCACCCACACATATGCACACACCTACCAAGGTTAGGAGAAGGGAAAAGGACTTGTGGGTTGAGAAGGAATTGGGAGATGAAGGAGGGAAAAGACACAGGGGTTATCAAGGAGTTACTCCATATCCTACACCTTCCTGCACTCTCAACTTCTTCAGACCACCAGGCCTGACAGCCTGTCCTGGGTCAGGTGTCCTGGGTCCTAGAGGCAAGGCTCACTAGGATCAACCCCAAACCACTGAGATCACTGAGGGATGGAGAAGTGTAAAGCATGATTTCTGCCCTTCAGCTTAGTGAGAGATAATTCACACATATACATTATTCCTTCATATGGTCCAGGAAGCTGGAGATCACTGGACTCAGGTTCCATTAGAATTGGAAGGCTCCTGAGCAATCATCTAGGACTAAATCGTTTTGCACAAAATCCGAGTGATATTAAAGGTGAAATAAGGGAGAGATCAACTTGGAGAGGACAAAGAATTTAAGGAATTATTTCCTCCAAAGAAGTATCAATTGGAAGGAAGGGAGACATAAAAAAGTTAGTTATTTATCTCACAAAATAATTTAAGGCAGCTAACAATAAAAGACATATATAATGTGATTATTCAAGCAAATAAAAGATCAAATGAAAGATGTAATGGAAGAAGAAAAAAATAGATCCCAGAAGTGTTAGGATTCGGGTTAGGGTTTGAATTCATCTCCGAGTATCTTGGTGGCAGGATCAAAAAGGGAAATACAAAGAGTATCCATTCAAAGGAAATATATCAGTTCATCAAGAGAGACAAATGTTTTTCCTGGTGCTAAAGAAATTAATCACATGGGTTCTCAGGCAGGGATCCTCGAATTACATAATACAATGTTTCAGGCAGAAGTTTTGTGGAAGCAAGGACCTGGGCAAAAACAAAAAGAGTTGCAGAGGTTGACTTTGGGGTATCACCTGTTCTTCCTGAGAGCTGACTAAAGTGATTATAAAAGAATAAAACCTGCAATGGAGAGAAATACAGAGGAACCAACCACAGATAAGAGATTTGTGCAAATTTCCAAAAGCTGGAAAGTGGGTAAGAGAAGTGGATACTGATGAAGTCCATGTTAGAAATAGACAAGGAGAGTGGCAGAGCTCATTAGCCCTATAGAACTTCACGATCCAAAGATGCCACATGCAAAGAGGGCAAGAGTGACTTGAAGGGCAGAAATCAGGAAAATTAACTGATAAAGTTAATAGAAAGAGCAGTCAACATCCCCGCCTCCTGTTTGCCTCTCCAGCTGCAGAACATCAGCAGACAAGAATCTTTCAGACAAATAATCAGAAGAAATTTAGAAGCCCCAAATAAAAAACTTTCTCTAAAAGAAATATAGAAGTCCCAGATAGGAAACCAGTATATATTGACATTTCAGAGCCTGGTATGGCAGGTATCCCCCTGTCCAATACCCCAAAACGGAAGGCCACTAGTCCGCCATCCCTGTTCGTACTCAGAGCTTCCCATCAGCTTTTCTTGCCTCTTTCTGTGTCTAGATTCAATTTTTGCATATGGAGGTCCAATTGTTCCAGTGCCATTTGTTAAAAAGACTATCCTTACTGTATTGAATTGTCTTTGCTCCTTCATCAAAGATCAATTGACTATATTTGTGTAGTCTATTTCTGGGATCTCTATTCTGTTCCATTGATTGATTTGTCTTTTCTTTCACCAATACCATACTGTCTTAATTACTGTAGCTTTACAGTAAGGCTTGAAGTCCAGTAGTGCCTTCTGAATTTGCTCCTCTTCAGCATTGTATTGGTTATTCTGGGTCTTTTGCATTTCTGTATACACGTCAATATCCATGAAGTAGCTTGCTAGGATTTTTATTGGGGTTTGTTGTATCTGTATATCAAGTTGGGAAGAACTGACATCTTAATAGAGTCTTCCTATCCATGAACATGGAATGTATCTCCATTTATTTAGATCTTTGCTTTCTTTTATCCAAGTTTTGTAGTTTTCTTCATATAGATTTTGTATATATTTTGTTAGATTTATACCTAAGTGTTCCCTTTTTTATGCTTCTGTAAATGGTGTTGTGTTTTACATTTCAAATTCCAGTTATTCATTGCCGGTATATAGGAAAGGCATTGACTTTTGTATGTTAACTTTTATCCTGTAATTGTTTATTAGTTACAGCAGTTTTTTATCAATTCTTCAGGATTGTTGACATATTCCATTGTGTGTATATACCACAGCTTGCTTATCCAATTCATCTGCAAACAAAGATAGTTTGCTTTTTTTTTTAATTTGTTTTGAAATTAGCCTTACAGGACAGTTGCAAAGATAAAACAAACCCACACAGCACAGAGAGAACTCCAGCATACCTCCACCTAGATACCCTGATCCACCAACATTAAAATGTTGCCATATTTTGCCATATCATTCTATATATCCGTTTATCCATCATATATCTATCAATTGTTCAGTTTATCTACCTATCTAATTTCTAAACATCTGAGAATAGGTTTTTTACATCATGCTTTTAAACACTTAATACTTCTATGTGCATCTCCTTAGAACAAAGATATTCACTTATGTAACAGTTATCAAGTTCAAGCAATTTAACATTGATATAAAGCTTACAGTCTATATTCCAATTTTTTGATATGTCCCAATAATGTCCTTTTAGACCTTTTCTCCTCCATTATGAGTTCTAGTCCAGGATCATGTATTGCAATTAATTTCCATTGTCCCTTTTCTTAAGTTTTATTTTAGTAACATATATACAGTCTAAAATTTCCCCTTATTATCACCAATGCAGAATTCTAAGTTGGTGTTTTTTTCTTTCAACACTTTAAATATTTCCACTCTTTTCTTGCTTACATAGTTTCTGAAATAAAGTCCAATGAAATTATTATCCTTGTTCTACTAGCAGTATGATTTTTTTTCACTCTGGCTTCTTTCAAGATTTTCTCTTTGTCTTTGATTTTCTGCACTTTGAATACAGTATGCCTAGGAGCAGTTTTTTGGCATTTATCCTGCTTTGGGTTCTCAGAGATTATTAGACCTGTGGTTTGGGGTCTGTCATTAATTTTGGAAAATTCTCAGTCATTATTACTTCAAATATTTCTTCTTTTCCTTTCTCTCTTTCTTCTCCTTCTGATACTCCCAATATGGAGAACCAATTACACCTTTTGTAATTGTCCCACAATTCTTGGATATTCTGTTCCATATTTCCCATTCTTTTTTTTCTTTTTACATTTCAGTTTGGGAAATTTCTATTGACATATCTTCAAGCTCACTGATTCTTTCCTTGACCGTGCCTAGTTTACTGATGAGCCCATCAAAGACATTCTTCATCTATGTTATATTTTTTATTTCTGGTATTGACTTTTGATTTTTTCTTAGAGTTTCCATTTCTGCTTACATTACCTATCTTTTCTTGCTTGTTGTCCACTTTTTCCATTAGAGCTCTTTGCATATTAATCACGGTTATTATAAATTCCCAATCTGATAATTCCAACATCTCTGCAATATCTGAATCTAGTTCTGATGTTTGCTCTGTTTCTTTAGGATGTGTTTTTGCCTTTAGGTTTTTGATTGTTTGTGGTATTTTTTTGCAGTAAACCAGACATGATGTACCAAGTAAAAGGAACTGAAAAAAATAGACCATTAGTATGAGGTTTTATGTTTATCGCATAGAGTTAGGCTGTGTGTACTGTTTGCTAAAGCAACAGATGTCAGAAGCTAAAACTCTGGTACCTTTTTTTCATCTCTCCTACTGTCTTTGTGTTTTCTGAAGACTTTTCCTTAAATAAGGTCTGAGCCTTGCAACTGTTTCCTTTGTAATTCCCTGTTATTATATGGGAGCCCTTTTAATGTCATGATAAGGTGTTGGGGAAGGGGAAGTATGTTATAATCTTAAGATTTGGTCTCAGTCTTTTGGTGAGCCTGTAACCCTGAGCTGTGACCTTCACAAATGCTTGTCAGCAACCCCCCTTCAGTAAGACTGGAAGGCTAGAAGGAGCGGGAATTCAATATTTCCCTTCCCCTACACTGAAGGCTAGAGGAGCTGAAGTTTGATAATTCCTTTCGCCTGCATTGGATAGGCTCTGGTAAAATGCAAGTTTGATGGAAGTCATTTGTTAAAGAAAAGAGAGTGTTCACACAAGGGGAGTTTTCTCCAGTCTTCACGGTGACAACCTGGCAAAGCTCTTGGAGGTAAAATTCAGGAAATTGTGGGGGACTCTCATAAAATTGTTTCCCCCAGAGTCCTTTACTCTCAAGCTAGTCCACACTGAACTTCCAGCAATTTGTCAATTAGATTTCAAGCATTCCTACCAAACCAGCTCCAGCAGAGAGCTTCTGCTCCTGGAATTCTCTTCCAGGTAAACTGTGGTTCTCTTTACCCATCTCTTTACGCATCTCTCCTGCTTTCAGGGCAGTGGTTTGCCCTGTGACCTCAATTCTCTGATGGATCTAAGAAGAGTTGTTGTTTTTCAGCTTTTTTGTTGTTGTTCAGTTTTTTTTCTTGTTGTTAGAATGGAAATGATGACTTACAAGTGTCAAATGCCTCTTTCTTAAGCATGAAATGATGACCAAGGATCCCCAGACATTGGAGCAGGGTCTAGATCATAAAGGGAACAAACAAAAAATATCCAGGGGGAAATAAAGATCATGAAGAGACAAAAATAACTTTTAAAAAATCTAATATTCTCAAAAGGATTGGGAGTTTCAAAACAAGATGGCTCCCTTGAAAAAGATGCTATGAAAAGCAACTGTCAACAGATAAAAAAGTTCTTGGAAATTAAAAATATGTTCACTGAATTTTTAATTCACTGGAAAGATTGGAGGAGAAAGATGAGGCAGTCTCTCAGAAAGCAGACTAAAAAGCACAAGTAGAAGAGATGAGAGAAATAAGAGATACAAGGAATCAATCAGGAGTTCCAATATCCTCTCGAACTGACAGGAGTTCCAAAAAAAGAGGGTATAAAACAAAGGAAATTATCAAATAAATATTATCAAATAAAAATATTAAAAGAATGTCCCAGCTCTAATGAACATATCTTCAGATTTATAGTTTTCGCTGAGTGACCAGCGCAATAAAATAATAATAAAAAGATCTACACCTAGATACATCATTGTGAAATTTCAGAAAGAAAAAAAAAATTAGGAGAATTTCCTAAAATTATCTAGACGAAGGGACAGCTCACCTATCAAGGAAGGGGAAACCAATGAATGTCAGGAGTCAATGGTGTAATACTTTCCAAGTTCTGAGAAACACTGACTTTTGCCCTAGAATTCCATGTCCAGACAAACTATGAATCAAGTGGAGAAGGTAATGGAGTGAAGATATTTTCAGACAGACAGGTCTCAAGAAAATTCACCTCCCACACAGCATTCTTAGGAAGTTAGTTGAGGATGTGCTCCACAAAAATAAGGAAGTAAGCCAAAATGAAGACGTGGAATTTAGGGAAGAGTAGCTCTAGTCTAGGAGAGAGGAAAAGGGGATCCCCAACGTTACAAGTGGGCAGCAGACCCAGGGAACCTGCCAGCCCAGACTGTAGCAGAAGTATCAGGGGCCTAGTAGGAAGTTCTCTAGGAAGAACAGGAATCAATAGAATACCTTATATGATGAAGAGTTTGGGGGAAAATAATTAGACTATGCTAAAGGCAAGGAATGCAGGAAGCAAAGAAAAGCAATTAAGAACCATAAAAACAAAAGCTTTCCATGAAAGGAAATGTGATCTTAGCTCTACAGAAAGCAATATGTATGTTAATTGTCTAATAATGTAAATATTCCTTGATTTTTTTTAATATGAGAATCAACCTAAGGACACAGCACAGAAGACAATTATAATTATACAACAGAATGTAAATACTACCAGCCTCAATGAAATAAAATAGAATAGCATTTTCTATCTGGAAGTGTTCTATGTTAGTGCTATCCAATCTAGTAGCTAACAGTCACAGGTAGCTATGGCATACTGGAAATATGACTGGTGCTACTGAGGAACTGAAGTTTTTAATTTTATTGAATTTTAATTAATTTAAATTTAAATAGCCACATGCGGATACTGGACACTGTATTGAACACTGCATGTATAGGTGACAAATAATGAAGTAGGAGGAGGAGGAGAGCTGAAGGGATGGGATGCTGTCATCATCATATCACAGAATGGGCGTCAAAACATACTGTCTAGAGTTAATAGAACAAGAAAAAAGATATTTGAGTATATCATGTAAAATTACAATGGTAACCAGCAGAGGAACCAAGAATAGGGGTGTAACTTCATTGGGAAGGTGGAGGAAGTGGTAGTCAGGATGGCAGTAAATGAACCAAATCCTCCAATACCACAGGAAGGAAATCTATAGAAAATGTTCTCCACTGATATACCAAGAAAGAGGTACATAAGCATATTACTTCGATGTGGAAGTAATAGCAAGAAGAAAAAGCTAAAATACATAAGAAGTGGTTTGCCGTTGAGAATGGGAAAACATGAGAAGGGTGTCCACTGCCTTTTGATACAAGCTGTCCCATACTATTCAATCTTTAAACTATGTGCATGGATTATTTTGATAAAATTTTAAAATGAACTTAACCCATATTCCTTAACAACCTTAAGAGAAACAGTGAAGATAGTTTTGCATGGGCATAAACATACCTAAGTACAAGGCAGTTTTTACTAAATGTCAAATAAAAGATAAGAGGCATTATGTGCTCTGGAAGTGTGAAGCAAGAGACCCCAGTGCCTTCTCTGATAAGGGGGCCCTCTTTGGAGGGGGTGGGATGGGAACAGGTTCTGAAATAATGGGTCATGGTCACACTGGGTGAGAAGGAGCTCGGCTTCACTATCCATCTTCTCAAAATCCTAGACCCTAATCAATCTCTATGTGCATGTGTCTCTCACTGTCTCTTCATTTTTCTCTCTGTCTTCTCTGTCTCTGTGTCTCTCACTCTGTGTTTTTCTCTCTCCCTCTGCATTTATCTATCTATCTACTTATCTGTTTCTCTCTGTCTCCATCTCCAACTCTCCAACTTCCTTCTCTTCCTCTGAGTGAGAATGACTCTTTCAGTCCCTCTCCATTTCTCTCTCTGACTTCCTGTATGTCTCTCTCTCTCTCTGTTTCTCTCTCTCTCTCTGTCTCTCTCTCTCTCTCCCTCCCTCCCTCTCCTCCCTCCTCTTTGTTTCTCTCTGTCTCTCTCTCTCTTTCCTTCTCTGTCTCCTCATCTATGTCCATTTCCATATTTCTATCTTCCTGTCTGTCTCTGGGTGTGTGTCTCTCTCCACCCCCATCCCCCCACCAGAGAGAAGGACACCCTGTGGCGGAAGGCCCAGCATCTCTCTTCCGTGGCCCCCAGATGCTGTGTCAGCTGTAACAAGGTCTTCCACCGGCTCTCCCGGCGGTATCCTTGCAGGTAGGTGGGATGGGCGGGAATACTTCCTTTGAGACCGCCCAGTTTCCACCATCCCACAGCCCAGAACGAGGAAGGGAGGGACACAGAGGAACTGGGCATTTACAAAAGGCCTCTTAAAGCTGGCCACTCATTTTATCCCATCTGAATTCCTGTGCTAAACAGAAACATAAACAAGAAGAGTGGGAAAGGGCCAGACGAGGAATGGTGTCCCAGAAGACAGGATTGCGTAGCCTTTCAAGGAACAGACAGCTTCATGGGCTTCTCCTCTGGGGAAGGAGTCCCTATGAGATGAAGCCAGTCCCCTTACCTTCCTCAGCAAACACACTTGCAGGCCAAGAAACAGGAGAGAGGAATTTGAACCACCAGGAGAACCTGCCATTGGAGTTAGAGGACTTGGGGTGGGGGTGGGGGGCTGGAAAATCAAGACATCTTAGGAAAGGGGACAAGCCAAGACCATTCTGCTGGGCAATGAGAAACAGAAGGGTGGACCTTAGAGATGCGCGACCTCTCCAACTCCCCCTGCACCCCAACTTCCCCAGCCTTCCTGCCTCTGCTTCCCAGGCTCTGTGGAGGCCTCGTCTGCCATAGCTGCTCTGCAGACTACAAGAAGAGAGACCACTGCTGCCCACCCTGCGCCCAGAGAGAGGGAGCCCAGGCTACCTGACCAAGACCTCCCCCACCCGACTTGCTCCTTTCCCTTTGCCCTTCCCAGCCCTCTGGACTGTCTGGTCCTACCTTCCAGAAATGTCTAAGGCAGACAGCACCTGTGTGGGCAGACCGTGGGGTGGGATGGGGTGGAGGAGCACTGGACTGGGAGTCAGAAGAAGGTTCCAGTCCTCGGGGCTTTTTCCCTAAAATTAAGGGGTCAGGCTCCATCCGCCTTTAAGTCCCTTCTGGCTCAGCAAATCCATGACTGCGAATAAGACCCCAGGGTCCCTGACATTTCTCTTCTGCACCCCCTGTCTCACCCAGCCTCGGTGCCTCCCTTCATGATTCACAAGAAATGAAGTCCGCAGGGTCTCAGGTGCCTCAGTAGCTTCCTGTCTGGAATCTACTTTAGGGATTTGTTTTTGATTTTTAATAGTGTTATTAGAGTACTTCTGACATATAATAAACTTTGCATTAATTGTACAACCTGATAAGTTTTGACTTTTATTTACACCTATGAAGCCATCTCCATATTCAATATAATAAACATTACCCCGAAGTCTCCTTGTGCCCCTTTGTAATCCGTCCCTACTTGCTTTCTGCCATTGTGGATTAGTTTGCATTTTCTAGGATTTTATATAAATGAATTCATACAGTAGGTGCTCTTTTTTGATGTCTTCTTTCACCCATCATGATTATTTTGAGATTTGTCCACGCTGATGCATGTATTAATAGGTCCTTTTTCTTGTAGAGTAGTACTCCATTGTAGGGATATACTACAATTTGTTTATACATTCACCTCTTGCTGGACATTTCAGTTGTTTCCAATTTTTGGCTATCACAGATAAAGCCCCTATGAACATTTTTTACAAATCTTTCTGCAGACATATGCTTTTGTTTCCCTTGTGTAAATACCTAGGAGTGAAATGGCTGGGTCATTTGGCGGGTGTACATTTAACTTTTAAAAAACTGCCAAGATTCAGGGGCAAGATGGCCGCATAGAGAGGAGTGGAAGCTAAGTAGTCCCCCTGGAACAACTACAAAAAAACAGAAACAACTAGTAAATAATCCAGAATAACTGCGAGGGGACAAATGAGACCATCCATTCATCATACACCAACCTGAATTGGGAGGAATGCCTGAGAACACAGCATAAAATCTGTAAGTAAAACCTGTGGAACCAGGTCGGGAGACGCCCTCCCCCATAGCCCGAGCTGCAGAGCCGCATGG
Organism: Choloepus didactylus; assembly: GCF_015220235.1. Lineage (NCBI taxonomy): Eukaryota > Metazoa > Chordata > Mammalia > Pilosa > Megalonychidae > Choloepus > Choloepus didactylus. The sequence continues at coordinate 110,895,259 of NC_051315.1, forward strand.
TGCCACAGAGAAGCTCTCTCCCAGCAAGCAAATACAGCTCAGCTGAGCTCCAACTGGGGTTTTAAGTAGCAAGTGTGAACTGCTCACTACAGGTACGCAGCCCCAAAAAACAGACAGAGGCTTTGGGTGGCGACTGACCTGGGAGAGCCGGAGGGTTGCCTTGGACTGGGTCTGAAGGGGACTATCTGTTTCTTTTTTGGCTCAGTGGAGAAAGCCCCAGTCATTTTCAGTTTCCAGGGCTGTGACTCTGGGAAGGGTGGAGACAGCACAAGCAGAGAGCGAGACCATTGAAATGCTAATGACCTCCACCTGGGGGCTCTGTCTTCTCTAGGAGGAAAGGGGCGGGGCCCTTTCCATTCAGAACCAGACCCCAGAGCCTGGGGGAACATGGCCATACCTCCACACACCAGTCAAGAATTATAGGCTAACAGGCATCACCTGCTGGGCAGAAAAGCACAGTGACCTGAGGCATCAAAGGGTGGAGCGATTTTCTAAGACACACCCGCAGGGAAACCAGATACTGAATATTTCTTCCCTCTGGGACCTGAGCCTGTTCTGGTCTGGGAAAACCCGATTTGGATAACCAAGGAAACCATGCCTAGACAACAGAAAATTACAACCTACACTAAGAAAAACAAAGTTATGGCCCAGTCAAAAGAACAAATGTACACTTCAACTGAGATACAGGAATTTAAACAACTAATGCTAAATCAATTCAAAAAGTTTAGAGAAGATATTGCAAAAGAGATAGAGGCTGTAAAGGAAGAACTGGACATGTATACGGCAGAAATCAAAACTTCAAAAAAACAACTAGTAGAATCTATGGAAATGAAAGGCACAACACAAGAGATGAAAGACACAGTGGAAACATACAACAGCAGATCTCAAGAGGCAGAAGAAAACACTCAGGAACTGGAGAACAAAACACCTGAAAGCCTACACACAAAGGAGCAGATGGAGAAAAGAATGAAACACTATGAGCAGCGTCTCCAGGAACTCAAGGATGAAACAAAGTACAATAATGTACGTATCATTGGTGTCCCAGAAGGAGAAGAGAAGGGAAAGGGGGCAGAAGCAATAACAGAGGAAATAATTAATGAAAATTTCCCATCTCTTATAAAAGACATAAAATTACAGATCCAAGAAGCGCAGCGTACTCCAAACAGAAGAGATATGAATAGGCCTATGCCAAGACACTTAATAATCAGATTATCAAATATCAAAGACAAAGAGAGAATCCTGAAAGCAGCAAGAGAAAAGCAATCCATTACATACAAAGGAAGCTTAATAAGACTATGTGCGGATCTCTCAGCAGAAACCATGGAGGCAAGAAGGAAGTGGTGTGATATATTTAAGATACTGAAAGAGAAAAACCACCAACCAAGAATCCTGTATCCAGCAAAGCTGTCCTTCAAATATGAGGGAGAGCTCAAAATATTTTCTGACAAACAGACAATGAGAGACTTTGTGAACAAGACACCTGCCCTACAGGAAATACTAAAGGGAGCACTACAGGGTGATAGAAGACAGGAGTGCATGGTTTGGAACACAATTTTGGGAGATGGTAGCACAACAATGTAAGTACACTGAACAAAGATAACTATGAATATGGATGAGAGAGAAAGATGGGGAGCATGTGAGACACCACAAGAAAGGAGGAAAGATAATGACTGGGACTGTGTAAGTTGGTGAAATCTAGAGTATTCAACAATTGTGATAAAATGTACAAATATGTTCTTTTACGAGGGAGAACAAGCAAATGTCAACCTTGCAAGGTGTTAAAAATGGGGAGGCATTGGGGGAGGGATGCAATCAGCATAAACTAGAGACTGTAGCTAATAGAATCATTGTATTATGCGTCCTTTAATGTAACAAAGGTGATATACCAAGGTGAATGCAGATAAGAGGGGGGGGGATAGGGGAGGCATGTTAGACGCTTGACATTGGTGGTATTGTCTGATTCTTCATTCTACTTTGATTTAAGGTTATTTTTCCTTTTGCTGCTTCCTAGCTGTCATTTTTTTTGTTTCCTCTTTCTTTTGCCTCTCTACCTTCTATGACTCTCCCTCCTGCCTTGTGGAAGAAATGTAGATGCTCTTGCTTAGTATGAGCAGAATGTTCAATTAGGATGAACTTAAATGTTTGGAAATGAACAGGGGTGTTGGTAGCAAGATGTGAGAATAACTAACAGCGCCGAATGGTGTGTGAATGAGGTGGAAAGGGGAAGCTCAGAGTCATATATGTCACCAGAAGGAAAGTTGGAGGTCAAAAGATGGAAATGTATAAAACTGAATCCTATGGTGGGCAATGTCCATGATCAACTGTACAAATACTAGAAATCACTTCATGAACCAGAACAAATGTATGACAATACAATTAGAAGTTAATAATAGAGGGGCATATAGGGAAGAACTATATACCTATCACAAACTATATACTACAGTTAGTAGTATTTCAACATTTTTTCATAAACAGTAACAAACGTACTATATCAATACTAGGAGTCAACAATTGAGGGGGATTGGTTAGGGTTAGGGGAGGTTTAGAGTTTCCGTTTCTTTTTTTCTTTTTTCATCTTTCACTTTATTTCTTGTCTGGAGTAATGAAAAGTTTCTAAAAATTGAACAAAAATTAAGTGTGATGGTATGAGGGTACCCAGGGGCAAGTGATTGTACACTTTGGATCTTTGGATAATTGTATGGTATCTGAACAATCTCAATAAAAATGGGGAAAAAAAAAAAAAACTGCCAAACTATTTTCCAAAAAGGTTGTACCTTTCACACTCCCACCAGCAGGGTGTGAATTCTAGGTGCTCCCCAGGGTGCCCGGATCTGAGAGCAGGAGAGAAGGCTTATGCCTCTCTGTCTTTCTCTTCCAAACACTACTGTGACTTGATCAGTTCCAAGTTGAGAGGGGGAGGAAGGGACAGGAGTCTAGGTTACTCTCTGCTCAGTGCTTGCTCAGCTGGACTTAATAAAGACAGTCGTGAGGACTAATTTGACTCTGTGCTGTCATATGCCACCACATGCAAACTATATGTAAATTCACTAGGCACCCAATTGTGGTGCCTCTGAGGATAATGTTTCAGAAGATGTGCAAGTTCTGTGGGCCCCACTCTGTGACAAAGCAATTAGCTTCCCTACCCGGGCTCAACGGCAGCCTTTGGGACCTCCAGCAGGCATTCACACTGTCCCCTTCCCTTCTGTTCAGATGCACTGCCCAGAGCCCCAGCATCGGTTGGATGACCCATGGGTTGGACCCCTGCACTGCCAGTCCACAGCCTCTTGGGGTCAGGACCCCCCAGAATTGCATCCCATTGCCAACATATGGAGCAAGAGTTTCACAACAGGAGCTTTAGCCCTGGAGAGCAGATGAGAACTTCTCCTTAGCAAAGTCAGTAACAAGGGGGGTGGGAGGGTGGGGGCAGGGAGAGGAGGGAATGGAGGCCAGAGCTGGGGCTCCCAGAGCAAGCAGGACAGTACAATTGCCCCTACCCTGAAGGGCAGCAGCTCCTTCGTTGAGATCAGACACACTCAGATGCTTTTTGAGCAGGGTTCTTACGATAGCTGAAGAATTGTATTTCTGGCAGGAATTCTGTCATGGAGTTCAAGACTTGTCTGATGGACTGATGACTAGGCCTCACAGAAACCTGATGTCAAAGAGGTGGCAGGATGTTCCTGGAGAGAAGTCATCCTAAGGGAGTCAGGGCCAGCATTGGGGGAGTTCAACATTCTCCCCCTGTTGGGTATGGGGTGGAAGGCTAATGCTGAGGAGCCGCTGCACCCCTGGCCAACTTACAGCTCAAAGACTGACCCCCAAGCCCTTCAGAGACAGTAAAACTCTAAGAGAAATTGGAAAAGCTCCCGAGATTTGGGAGACCCTCTAGTAGCCAGAACCACAAATGTCTTCCAAGGCCTCCCCAGAACCGTGGCACAGTAAGGGCGCAAGTCCTTCAGCGGAGACTCCAGGGCACATGTCTAGCAACAGCAAACAGGAAGGCACCAGAAGACACGTGGGAAATGCCCCCCCAAAGACTTCTCCAGAGCCCTAAAGGGCACTCTGCAGGGGACTGAAGCCCCACAGGAGCAGGTAGGTCTGTGCCAGGGCAATTTGAGGTATTGATTGACTTCATTTGTGCTCACAGGCTGGGGATACCCTGGGAAACTCAAGCAACATAATTATCTCTTTTATTAGATGTCACTCAGAGGCCCCAGCATGCATCGGTTTTCCACATTTGGTGATTCATTCAGTGTCCAACAAAAAGTCTTAAGCTCCTATAAAATGCCAGACACTGTGACTGGTTTGGGGATACAGAGATAACAGATTTAATCCCTGCCTTCAAGAACCTCACGATGGGGAGGGGGAGCAGCCAAACATATGCTTGCAAAACCCGGTGAGTGAAGTCATTACAGAGGTGAACCTGGAGCACAGAGGGTTACAGGGAGCGCATGGAGGTGAGGTGCTGTGGAGGCGAAAACTGAGCTGGGTTTGGAAGGAGAAAGGGGAGTGGGCCATACCAAGAAAGTGGGGAGGGGCTTTCCCAGTAAAGTGGAAATGCCTGGCAAGGCCAAGAAGGGGAACCAGAAAAGCTTCTTGGGGAACTGCAAGTGGTTCCCTGCAGCTGGAGTTAAGTGCTCAAGGAGTGGGGCTTGAGATGAGACTGGAGAAGGAAGCAAAGATCAGATCGTGGGTCACCAGGCTGTTGCTTCAGGAATTTAACTTGACCTCAGGACAATGGGAGTATCTGAATTTAAAGAGGAGAAGAATATGATCAAATTCATGTTTTAGGAGCATCATTTTGGCAGCAGAGTAGAAGGTGGATGGAAAGGGAAAACAACTTGAGGCAGAGACTACTTAAGAGAACAGTAGAAGTAATAGCAATAGCGGTAGTAATAGTAGTAGTTATAATAATAGTAGTAATAGCAGCAGCAGCTAACAATGCCAACACTGTTCTAAGTGCTTTATAAACTCATTTAACCTATATAACAACTCTATGCAGTAGATACTTTTATTATCCTCATTTTACAAGTGATAAAACTGAGCCCCAGTGAGATGAAATAACTTGTCCAAGGTCCACAGGCAGTAAGTGACGTGGCTAGGATCCTAACTCAGACAGCCCAGCTCCAGAATCCACAACTATTGCATGGCTACTGCAGCAGTGTGGGTGAAAGAGAACGAAGTGTTGCCTAGTGGTCCACGAAGAGAGCAAGGGTCAGTCAAGAGAGATGCGAACTAATGCAAGGTGTTGATAATAGGGGGAGTATATGGGAACTCTGTATTTTCCACATTATTTTTCTGTAAACCTACAACTTCTTTAATTTAAAAATATATATATATATATTTACTTCTCTTTAGTTGCATTAAAGTCTTTCAGGTAATAAAAAGAAGAAGGAGAAGGAGAAGAGAGATTGAGGAGATGCTCTCCGTGCAGAGACAAAGTGAGGCAGGGCTCAGGGGCTTGTGCGTTTCTGGCTTGGGCAGAGGAGTGGCTGAGAGGATGCGCAGAAGGAAACCCACATTTGTCAGGAAAGACAGCGAGTTTGGTTTTCTACATTTTGAGTTTAAAGCAGCTGCAGGACTTCAGGGGAGATTTCAGAAGGTAATTGCATGTAAGACCTTGGAGCTTAGGGGAGAAGGCTGCTGGTAACTCTGGGAGACTCTGGCACATCGGGGGCCGCTGAAGCCATCAAGGCAGGTGGGCTCACCGAAGGAGAGGAGGTCAAGTGAGAAGAGGACCAAGACAGAACCCTGAGAGACACCAATATCTGGGGAATGGATTGAGAAATAAAGCAACAACAAAGGCTAGGGAAAACAAGAGACGGGGTCAGTGGGATTAAATGATACAGTTAGCAAGTAAGATAAGACCCAAAAATAACTGTTTTGGTTCACTAAAACTGCCGGAATGCAATATACCAGAAATGGGTTGGCTTTTAACAATGGGGATTTATTAAGTTCCAAGTTATAATTCTAAGGCTGTGAAAATGTCCAAGAGGGTACCTTCTCTGAAGAAAGGCTGCTGGCATCTGGGGTTCCTCTCTCAGATAGCAAGGCACACTCCCAGGTTTCATCGCTTTCAGTCTCTGAGTCCAGTGGCTTCCTCTCTGAGAATCTGGCTGTCTTCTCTCAGCATCTCCAGGGTGTTTCTCTCTCTGCTCTCTCCCAGATATCTCTGCTTTTTACCCTCCATCAGTAAAGTATTAAGACCCACACATCTCAATTGAACCAGAAAGTCCCACCCACAATAGTTTTGCCCCCACAGGGATGGATTAAAAGAACATGGCAAATGCTAAGTGTATATAAGAGGGGGATATAGGGGAGGAATATAGTATTCTTGGTAGTGGTGTTATTTTCTGTCCTTACTATTATATTATATTGTATTGTATAACATGTTATTTTTCTTTTTATCATCTTTTTTATTATTGCTAAAAAAACAATTTTTCTTTAAGTTATCAATATGTTCAAGTGCTGATTGTGGTGATAAATGTACAACTTTATGATGATACCGTGAACAACTGATTGTATACTGTGGATAAATGTATGGTTTGTGAATATAACTCTATAAAATTGTAGGAAAAAAAGTATATAAGAGTAAAAATGTTGGAGAAAACATGGTGAGAGGGATGTACCTATCTACTGTTGATGAGCAGGTAGAATGGTGTAGCCTTTCTGAAGGTCAGTGTGGTGGTTCCACAAAAAGTTAAGTATATGGGGACCATAAGGTCTTGCAACCTCATTATGGGGTATGTCATTTGAAGATTGAGAGCAGAGACATGAATGGACATTTGTAAACTGTTGTTCACGGAGACAGTAATCATGATTTGCAACGGGTGGAGGTGACCTAAGGGTACATAGACTGAGGAACAGAATGGTGAACGGTGGCATATGCATGCAATGGAATACTGAGCAACTACGAGAAGGAGTGAAGCTGTGAGACACACAACGAGGTGAATGGATCCTGTACACAGTATTTGAGTGAAGTATGCCAGAAATAAAGGCAAACACTATAATGCCTCACCAATATGGACTAACTATAATGTGTAAACTCAGAATTGAATCTTAGAACATAGCCTAAGTTGACATGATTATTGTAATTGTCCCTAGATTGTAAGCTCTTACAGCAGTCAACTCTACTCCTGAATTGTAATGCCTATCTCTAAACTTTGAGATGCTGATCCCTTAATGTATAACCTGATTGGTCTCTGGAACAATGCGTATCTCTGAGACACCTGAAACTCAGAGCTAGAGCTTGGCAGACATGAATGTCAGTTGCATACAGCAACCATTAAAAAAGAGCTGAAAAAGAGCCCAGACTTCAATTGGTGATATGAATGAAGCAGATCTGGTTAAGACTAGGGCAAACTGGGCCAAAGGGTAAAGGTCGAAACTGACTGTGTTTTAAATCTTCAGCTTCCATGTGAGACCAAGGGAAGAGATGTCTATTTGGTGCAGGATCTATATTTTCTAAACAGTATAACTCTACAGTTTGTTTGTTCAAACACCACAATTACATGGAACTTTGAATAGGAAATGAGATACAGTAGGTTAGTATAGGTTAGAGTGAAATAGTGACACATCCCAAAGTAATTTGGGCAGAGAATAAAAAATATATTTACAGCCTCCCCACCCCCACCCCACCCCCGCCGCCCTGAGGAGCTGGGGGAAGGTGCAGAAGTGCTAGACTTCCTCACCTGGACTGGTGGTAATGTTGTCACAAACATTGGGACTGGCGGTTTGAAGTGCCAAGCCCTCGATCATGAGACTTGTCCTTACGAAGCTCATTACTGCAAAGCAGAGGCTAAACTTGCATATACTTGTGCCTAAGAGTCTCCCCCTGAGTACCTCTTTGTTGCTCAGATGTGGTCCTCTCTCTCTCTAACTTAGCCACCTTGGCAGGTGAACTCACTGCCCTCCCTCCTACGTGGGACCCAACTCCCAGGGGTGTAAATCTCCCTGGCACCACAGGATATGATTCCCGGGGATGAATCTGGACCCAGCATCGTGGGATTGAGAATATCTTCTTGACTAAAAGGGGGATGCAAAATGAGATGAAATAGTTTCAGTGGCTGAGAGATTTCAAATGGAGTCGAGAGGTCACTCTGGTGGACATTCTTTTGCACTATATAGATAACACCTCTTAGGTTTTAATATACTGGAATAGCTAGAAGTAAATACCTGACACTACCAAACTCCAACCCAGTAGTCTGGATTCCTGAAGATGATTGTATAATAATGTAGATTACAAGGGGTGACAGTGTGATTGTGAAAACCTTGCAGATCACACTCCCTTTATCTAGTGTATGGATGGATGAGTAGAAAAATGGGGATAAAAACTAAATGACAAATCGGGTGGGATGGGGGGGATGCTTTGGGTGTTCTTTTTTTACTTCTGTTTTTTTACTCTTATTCTGATTCTTTCTGATGTAAGGAAAATGTTCAGAAATAGATTGTGGCGATGAATGCACAACTATATGATCATACTGTCAACAGTTGATTGTATACCATGGATGATTGTATGGCATGTGAATATATTTCAATAAAACTGAATTTAAAAAATAAGTAAATAAATAAATTAAATAAACAAACAAAAAACGAACATAGCAAGCAAACGCCACCATGTGCCTTGCCATGTGGGAGAGAAGCCAAGGATCTCCAGCAGCCAGTCTTTGGGAAGAAAGCATTGCCTTGCTGATGCCTTGATTTGGACATTGTTCTCAGCCTTAAAACTAAGCAACAGTGCCCCCATGGGTTGACAGTCATGATGAAGAAACAATTCAACAACAAATCTTGGCCTTGTCAGTTCACAAAAGGAATTTCCTCCGTGACTCCCGCTGATGTGCAGTTTAATTTTGACTTGGGCCAGATGTACCCCGTTGCCCTGGTCATGCTCCAAGAAGACGAGCTGCTGAGCAGAATGAGATTCACCCTTGTTCCTAAACTTGTGAAGGAAGAAGTGTTTGGGAGGAACAACTTTTACCGCATCTCCCTGATTAAGCAGTTGGCACAGCTTACTGCCCTGGCTGCCCAGCTGCAGGCCAAACAACAGAGAAGATGATTTGCTACTGACAGAGGCAGTTTGGCCCCAAACGCCACCGTTCCTAATCAAATCTCAGCTGTAACCTCAAGAGGATGAGGAAGAGGTTCCTTCTAAACCAGGTGTTTCTGAGTTTGTCTGTGACGCCTTTGAAGCCTGTAACTTAAATCAGGAGGATCTGAGGAAAGAAATGGAGCAGCTAGTGCTTGACAAAAAGGAAGAGGAGGCCACCATATTGGAAGAGGGTTCTGTGGATTGGGAAGAATAACTACAGCGGGAACTTCAGCAAGAATATGAAGTGGTGACAGAATCAGAGAGAAGAGATGAAAACTGGGATAAGGAAATAGAGAAAATGCTTGAAGAGGAAAATTAGCTGTTTCCCAAAATAAAAGAATAATCCTATACACTCTGCAAACTGACAGTAAATTCTAGATGTTCAGACTCACCGAATCAGATGGCACAGAAGAGTACAACTTTATTGAAACTCAAAATTGCTTCATTATGCTTTCTTCAAGCTGAAATTTCCCTCTTCTACTTTTTTAAAAAAAGTGTACAAAACAGGAATTCTAATAATCAAAAAGGGATGTTTTATGTAAATTTTTAAATATAAATCTAGTTAGACTTGTTCTTGTAGTTGATATAGATATATTTCTGTCACAGAAACACAAATAAAATTTTAGAGTTTTATTTTCTGTGAGGCCAAAATATAATTTAATTCATTCTTCAATCGTGGTTTTCTAACTATTTGTATCCCTCACTGCATTTTCTTTATATGTTAAAGTACTTAAATGAATCAATGTCTCTCAAAATGACTAAATTATACCAAAGAACTTAAAAGGAAGCACTTTCAGGATGATTTTATTGCTTAGTAGTTTCTAAAATTCCATCTGGAAGCCAAAAGATAAAATATTTGTTGATTGTAAAGCTATAAACAGCACACAATTTGACATTCTGAAATACTGTGCAAAAATATTCGCTTTTCTTTGTGGCTTTCCTTTTCCTTTCCTTTTCTTTCTTTTTCTTTTTTTTACTATACCACATTTAATGTTGTTTTCCTAAATTTCACATCATGGTTTTTGTACAAAATGGGGCCATTCATCCTTTTTGTATTAGTGACTTTCAGAAGCCTTTTCAGTTTAAAATCTCTCATTCTTGTTTAAATTGTCACCATGTGTAAATGTTTTAGCTTTGTTTTAATTAAACTGTCAGTCTTAAAAAAAAAAAAACAAACGGTGTTTTTTCTGGGGTACATAAATGCTTCAAACCAGCATAGTAGCCATTTCAACATTCATAACAGTAAAAAGCATACAGTAGGCTGGAAGAAAATATTTTAGCATAATTGACAAATATTCAAAATACTATTCCCAAATTTTATAAAGAACTTCTACATGTCAATGGCAAAATGACAATCCAGTCCAAAAGGGGAAACAGATAAGAACAAATAATTCACAGAGAAAAATACAAATAGATACAAGCAAAGATACTCAACCTTGATACTCAACCAGTAATCAAGAAAATTAAACAAAAGATATCATTTCCTATCTAACTGATTTTTTTTTTTTTTTTTACCAATGAAGAAAGTAAAATCTTTAATCTTCCATGCATAGGATCAGAGTTTTACCCAACAAACATCATTTTATCTGCAAACAGTCTCTGTAGTTCAAATATGTCCTTGAACCTTCTTAACTTCATCTGTCTTACATTTTCATCCTTCTGTGTCCATATTTCAGTATGCTTTGTACAACAAGCCATTTAGATGCTCCGTATTTTGGCAATATTTTTCTTTCATTTCATACTATTGTATAGGTGCCTTTTGGCCTCTTGTTTGTTTGTTTTGTTTTGTTTTATTAAATTCAGTTTTATTGAAATACATTCACACACCATACAATCATCCATGGTATACAATCCACTGTCCACAGTATAACATAGTTATGCGTTCATCACCACAATCTATCTCTGAACATTTTCCTTACATCAGAAAGAACCAGAACAAGAATAAAAAATAAAAGTGAAAAAAGAACACCCAAATCATCCCCTCCATCCCACCCCATTTGTTCTTGAGTTTTTATCCCCATTTTTCTACTCATCCATACACTAGATAAAGGGGGTGTGATCCACAAGGTCTTCACAATCACACTGTCACCCCTTGTAATCTACATTATTATATAATTGTCTTCAGGAGTCCAGACTCCTGGGTTGGAGTTTGGTAGTTTCAGGTATTTACTTCTAGCTATTCCAATACATTAAAACCTAAGACGTGTTATCTACATAGTGCATAAGAATGTCCACCAGAGTGACCTCTCGGCTTCATTTGAAATCTCTCAGCCACTGAAACTATCTCATCTCATTTTGCATCCCCCTTTTGGTCAAGAAGATACTCTCAGTCCCACTATGCCGGTTCCACATTCATCCCCGGGAATCATATTCTGCATTGCCAGGGAGATTTACACCCCTGGGAGTCGGGTCCCACGTAGAGGGGAGGGCAGCGAGTTCACCTGTCAAGATGGCTCAGTTAGCGAGAGAGAGGGCCACATCTGAGCAACAAAGAGGTACTCAGGGGGAGACTCTTAGGCACAAGTATATGCAAGTTTAGCCTCTCCTTTGCAGTAACGAGCTTCATAAGGGCAAGCCCCATGATCGAGGGCTCAGCACATCAAACCACCAGTCCCAATGTTTGTGACAACATCAACACCAGTCCAGGTGAGGATGTGCAACACATCCGCACCTTCCCCCGGATCCTCGGGGCTGGGGAGGGGGAGGCTGTAAATATATTTTTTATTATCTGCACAAATTACTCTGGGATGTGTCACTATTTCACTCCAGCCTATACTAACCTACCATATCTCACTTCCTATTCAAAGTTCCATGTAATTGTGGTGTTTGAACAAACCGACTGTAGAGTTATACCATTTGGAAAATTTAGATCCTGTACCAAATAGACATCTCTTCCCTTGGTCTCATATGGAAGTTGAAGTTTTAAAACACAGTCAGTTTCAACCTTTACCCTTTGACCCGGCTTGCCCTGGTCTTAACCAGACCTGCTTCATTCATGTCACTAATTGAAGTCTGGGCTCTTTCTCAGCTTTTTTTTTTTTTTAACAGTTGCTGTATGCACTAATACTGACATTCATATCTGCCAAGCTCTAGCTCTGACTTTCAGGTATCTCAGAGATATGCATTGTTCCAGAGACCAATCAGGTTATATGCTAGGGGATCAGCATCTCAAAGTTTAGAGATAGGCATTACAATTCAGGGATAGAGTTAACTGCTGTAAGAGCTTACAATCTAGGGACTATTACAATAATTATGTCCACGTCTAACTGATTTTTAAAAATGTAGTTGATCATATTCAATGTTAGTATGAATATATAGGGAAACAAGCCCTCTCATAAACTGAAGGTGGGGGAGTATATTGGCACAGTCTTTTCAAGAGGCAATTTAGTAGGATTTAACAAAATTTTCAATGTGCACGAATATGACCCAACCAAATTATACTTAAGCCATCAAAATACTCATACAAGTTCCCAAAGATGTACAAGCAAGCATGCTCATAGCAACAACCTAAATATTAATCTATAACATAATTATCTATGCCATTGAGTACTATGTAGCCATTGGAAAGAGTAAGCTGTATCTATAGGCACCGTTGTGAAATATGTCCATGATAAGGTGCAGTACAATATAACTAGAAAAACCTTGCTCTTATTAAGGAAAGAAGGAAGGAAAATATGATGTTTGTATATGCATGGGGAAAAGTCTGGAAAGATGTACACATCAAGCTAGAGACAGTAATTTCCTCTGGGGAAAGATATTGGGTGAAAGAGGGTCTCTCAAGTTTGAATTTCTACGCTCTCTTTATTGCTTGTATGCTTTACACTGTGCAGGCTTTATTTTTAAAGTATTAAAACAGTTTTTATTTAAGAAGGGGGTTTATTGGATTTGCCACCCCGGAGGTAGTTAGAAATCTTGGCAAGAGCTGTTTCAGCGGAACGGTGGGGAAGACGCCTGATTGCAAGGGGTTGAGAAGCAAACCAGAGGTAAGGAAGTGGAGACAGCAACTGCTAACTACTTTTTCAAGACATTTGTCCACGAAAAGGAAGACAAGGAGGAGTAATAGTTAAAAAGTTCCTAGACCAGGCATAAGAAATAAGCCAGTTCAGGGGCTAAAGGGAAAGAGCCAGTGAAGGGTCAGAGGGGGCAGGAGTCCTCAAAGCCCTGAAAGGGAGTGGGTCCCACAGCCAGGTGCAGGGCTTACCGGGAAACAGACAGAGGGAGACTTCTCATGCAGACCCTGGAAGGGAGAAACTGTGCAGGTAGATTAAGGTCAATCGGTCAGCGGAGGGCCAGGATTGACTACATCTTCCTTGAAAAGAAGGAGATGCAAGTTCAAAACGCTCGGAGACAGAAGGTGGACTAGACCAACCTCCAACTACAGATTGACAGGTCCTCCAGGAGCCATTAGGCAGGGAGGTATGGCCATCCCCAGCACTCATCCCAGAAGCAGCAGGTGGGGCCTTGGCCTGGAGTCAGACACCCAGGACAGACCTCCACGTTCCTCTGTGGGAACACCTACCCTGGTGGGCCTCCTGGATTTCCCCTCTGTGGCCCATGGTCAGAAGTTTCCCCATAAAGGCTGCTTCACTTTTTTTCTGTCCAACAGCCCTGGCCTCTACCAGAGTCTGAGTCATAGCAGAGCTATCAGCAGCCACCTCAATTAAAGCAGCAGCTGCAGCAAGTAAGTGAGCTGTTGCATCTTAGAACTGCTGGGGACAGATTTCTGATGGAAGAGATTTGGAAACTTTAGCCTCCTCCTCTGAGTCCCCTAGGAACTGGGGTGCTGAGCTGCAGAAACTTAGAGCTGAAGACAACTAAGTCTTCACCTAGACAGTGCTGTCTCACAGAACTTTCTGGAATAATGGAAATGTTCTCTATCGGCACTAGTCTGGTAGCCAGTAGTCACATCTGGTTATTGGGTACTGGAAATGTGACTAATATGACTGAGGACCTGACGTTTCATTATATTGTTTGAATTCATTTAAATGGAACTAGCCACAGGTGACTCCCCTACTGGACAGCCCAGATTTAGAACAGTTTCCTCATCTGCCAGCAAGCCAAGGTCCCAAGAGAAATGGCTTCTCCAAGCTCACCTTGACCTAGCAGAACTGGGATGGGAGCCAGTTTCTGATTCACCCCACCATTCATATACGTGTGGTGGCCTCAGTGGAAATGAAATCGACCTAATGAAAACCAAGAAGTGAGTGGAGGGGAAAGTGTCAAATCTGGGCCTTACGCCCTTAGTATGTGGCTATCTGGAGCCTGTACCTAATGGGACTCAGGAATCTGGGTGGAGGCTGGGATCCAGCCCCTTTGTTAGAGTGGACAGAGGATAAAATTTAAGTTTTGGGGGGAGAAAAAAAACTGGTTAAAACCCCGTTCAGCTGCGTCACCGTAGCAAGTTGCTTAACCTCCTGAGTCTTAAAGTTTCCTCATCCAAAAAGGGCCTATTTCATGGGGTTGTTGTGAAGACTAAATGATACAAATTCTGAAAAGCACCTTGCCCAGGTGCTCCATGTTACAGCTAATATGACTGTTGTTATAAGTCAGCCTTGAAGGTCAGCAAGAAAGAAAAGAAAAATAACCTAAGGAAAGAGAGGCAGAGTCACTGCTTTCCTTTGATTGGGGATGCAGTGGGAGAGAGATCATGTTGTTCATTGATTGACTGTTTCAGTTATAATAATCACAACAATAAAAGCTAACATTGCGCTTTACGTGTATCCTGGGTGATTTCAGGTGGGCTCTCATTTCATCCTCACCATAACCCGATGAATTGGATTCTGGCATTGGCCCCATTTTACAGATGAGTAAACTGAGGCTCAGAAAGGGACAGTAACTTGTCTTATAAGTGCTCAATTAGCAAAGTTCTTAACCACTGCTCTTGACTGCCTCTCTGCATGGGTTATGAGCCTTTTCTGGTTTTATCATCATCTAGCCAGGAGTCATTGCATTCTTCCCCGGCCTGGGAAAGAGAGAGGCGGCAAATAACTAAAGGAAGTTTGCAAAACAGTTGGACTCAGGCTCTTTCCTCGGGGCAGGGAACTTTAGTGAGTGTGCCTCTGTGCTCTGAGGTATACTGAGCAAGAGGATAGGGACAGGAATTGTGGAGAGGATTGACGCCTTGTCAACCAGGGTGGGGGGTTTGAAGGGGCCGTGAATTCGTGTTCAGTGCTCTACCCGTATGTATCCTTTCATTTGCAATTGACATTAAATGTGACAACATATATGCTTTGTATCACCCAACACTGTTTTCTGAAATGCGTTTGGACTTGGCTTGAACTTTAGCTTTTGCCAAAGGGCTTCCTTCCCAAAGTCGATTGTCGGGTTGCCAATGATGGTGGCTGCTGCAGAGCTCTGGTCCTCAAACCCAATGCCAGGCAAGAATAGCAAGGCCCTAAGATAGACACATGGTCAGGGCAGATGGCTGGGGAATGAGGTCAAAGACAAGGAGAAGTAGGAATGGAGCTCCCCGCCTGGGGGTGGGATTCCAAAGTGATATGGCAAGAAAAAGGTGTCTGGGAGGTGCTGAGAGTTCCCCAGGGGAGGCATGGAAGACGGAGCCATCAGATCCAGGGACGAAAGCTACCAAACTCACCGGAAGCTTAAGTTCCAAATCAATTCTCTTAATGAGCTGCTCCCCCGTGAGCCGTGAAAGCAGTGATACTGCTGAATGGTAAGCCCAGGGAAGCCCGAGGCTGCTGGAGAGTGAGGGGTCAGAGGTCGGCTGAAGGAGCCAGGACTGCTGAGATCAGGGCAAACATGGCAAACCAGCTCCTTTATCTGGGCCTCAGTTGCCCCATCTGTGTAATGGAAGGACTGGTTTTCTAACTGAAGGTCCCTATCTGATACAAATGTGGTAAATACATAAAATTACTCTCTATCAAATTGCTGACCTGGGAATTATTTATTCAGAGTAATAAAAAGTCTCCCACACCCTCAGGAGCTCCACCCCTGACTTGCACAATCTAATCCACCACTCACTTCCTCCGCTCTGTTTCCCTTTTATTGGTCACATCTGTCCTCCTGGAGGTGCCGTGCAGGAGGAAAGCCCAGCATCCTGGTAAGTCCTGGAAAACCCACCTCTCCCACTGCCCAGGGGTCTCCATCCCCCTTGACAGCCATCCCATATTGATCCCAGGCATCTATCCCCTCCCCAGAGGGTGCCCCAACTTTGCCCCTCAGCCTCGCATCCTCATTGGTCAGGTCTTTCTCCCCTAAAAGGAGAACTTCTGCCTCTTTTCTTACCACACAGGACCACTCACTGCCCACCCCCTTCCCTGGACCCTGTAGCTTCCCAGGCCCAGCCAACTCTCCCCTGCCCTGGCTAGGACTGGGTCTGTGGAGTGGGCCAGCCACTAGTGATCCCCTCTTCCCTTGGAGTAAATGTCAATATTTTTGGATTACTATAGAGAGAAATAACATTGGAATTGTATTGAAATGACTGTTCAAATGTTTTGTTTTGTTTTGTTTTTCTTATTGTTGAGGAATTGCCTTAAGTATTTGGGATCTTGTAAATGTCCTTGTTCTACAGCATTTTCATGTAATAGATTGGAATTCATCCCATCCGTGTAGTTTCTCGACTATTGTGTGTCACTAAGGGGCCAGCAGTTTTGTTCCATCAGGGCTGCTCCCGCTAGATATGGAGAACACGACTGGGCTGTCAGGAGGAGGCAGCCAGTGCAAGGCTGCCAGGGTGATTCTTTCATTCTGGGCCTAAGGAGTAGCTAAAGAAAGCAATGCACAGGATATTCAATGATGTGCATGAACTATGAAGAGTTGACAATACTGTTTCAACTTAGCTTGCGAATATATTCAATACAGGACGTGTTTTTGCTTGTTTGTTTTTTGTTTTTTGGGGTTTTTGGTTTTTTTTTTTCTTTTTTAAGAAGCAAGGCCTTATAGTGAAAATCATATGACATGTGGAGCCATTGACGCCTAGTCAGAATCCTGGCTCCACCACTTCCTGGCCTTGGGACCTCAGTCTGTTTGTTGAGCCTCCCTGAGCCTCAGTCTTCTAACCTATAAATGGGGGCTAATAATATTTATCTGTAACAATTGAAGGGGGCTATGTCCCTGTCTGGCCCAAGGCAGATAAACTCAGAGGTGTCCTTTCCCTGCCCTTGGTTTCTCCCTGTAACCCAATCTATCATCCTCTCTGGAGATTGTTAAACAAACAAACAAAAATTCTCCTGCCCCCACTCTCTGCCCACCCCATCCATGGCTGGAGGTCACAGCCCTGTCCTGGTTCTCTTTTCCAAGTTCTCTGTCTTCTGCCCTGGCTGGCATGGCCTCCCTCTGGAATCTCCAGCCGAAATCCCTCATGCCTGGGGTGGGGCCCTCCACCCCTCCTGCCCGCCCCTGCACAGCTGAGCACCGGATCCTCCGGAATGAGGACTTGCTGGGCCACCTGCACACGTGTTCTGCTGCTGCTTTATCTGCTCAGGCAGTTTTTGCAGCTGGCCCTGTCTCTGATCATCTGCTCCTAGAGGGCACCCACCCTTGACCTCATGGCATCACTGGACATAACCCCAAGCCTCTGAGCAAACTTGCTTGCTGGGCTATTGGCTTCTTTCAGTTCTGCTCACCCCTATGTGCAGCTCAGAGCTTCTGAAATAACTGCTACGTTTCCACCCACTTGGAGAATCAGTCAGCTATCTGCTTATCATTTGCAATACACTTTTCCAAACTACCAAATACTCCCCGAGCAGGTCTCCTTCTTCCTGATATAGAAAACTTGGGCTGGGCTGTATTCGTTAGCTAAAGGTTCTTCTAGCTCAAGCATTCTAAAGCTCTCTGTGGCCATCACTCAAGCCGTTTTCCAGAACACACTTTTTTAAATGACTTTCAGAAAGTTGGACAAAGGGATACATCTCTGGGTTTTATAGTCAAGCCTTGATCTTTTTCTCTGGGCCCAACCCAATTGCATTACTCCCATGATGCGCCAGATTGACAACTTCACGGTATTTCATGTTCCTGAACATTGAGCCAAATGTGCACCACTGAGTTGTCAGGAACGTGTTCCGTAGGGATCATCCAAGGGGAGTTTCAACAATGTTTTGGGTGACAGCTGGTCATGGAAGGGGCTAAGAACCACTGACTTTGAAAGGAACTATGGCCTTTTGGTGAGATGTACTGTTTATCACTCAATTTGTTTCATAACCTTAGAGCTTCTAATATTTACACACTTGAAGTGAAAGTCACTTCCATGTAATATGCAAGCCAGTGCAAATTATCCTATCCCAGGTTCTTGGACAGGGGATAGGCTAGAATTTGGTTGGGGGTGGGGAAGAGACTTTATTGTGCAATAACTCTTGTCCCTCTCCTACAGGCCAGGATTTATATTTACCTCCAAAATGCAAGAAATTAACTGGGATGACTACTTAACTGATGACTTATTCGATGACATTCTTAGCAATTACAGTTACGGCACTGGCCTGCCCCCTATTCTACCAGATTCTGCTCCATGCCGGCCAGAATCCACGGTACTCAACAAGTATGCTGTGGCCGTCATCTATGCCCTGGTGTTCCTGCTGAGCCTGCTGGGAAACTCCCTGGTGATGCTGGTCATCTTATACAACAGGGTCGGCCGCTCTGTCACGGACGTCTACCTGCTGAACCTGGCCATAGCCGACCTGCTCTTTGCCCTGACACTGCCCATCTGGGGCACCTCCAAGGTGACGGGCTGGGTCTTCGGCACTCCCTTGTGTAAGGTGGCCTCGCTCCTGAAGGAAGTCAACTTCTACAGTGGCATCCTGCTGCTGGCCTGCATCAGTGTGGACCGCTACCTGGCAATTGTCCACGCCACCCGCACACTGACCCAGAAGCGCCACCTGGTCAAGTTCATATGTCTGGGCATCTGGGGACTGTCTATGCTCCTGTCCCTGCCCATCTTCCTCTTCCGCGAGGCTTATTACCCACCCTTTTCCAGCCCAGTCTGCTATGAGGTCCTGGGTAACAACACAGCAAAATGGCGGATGGTGTTGCGGATCCTGCCCCAGACCTTCGGCTTCGTCCTGCCTCTGCTGGTCATGGTGTTCTGCTATGGGTTCACCCTGCGCACGCTGTTCGAGGCCCACATGGGGCAGAAGCACCGGGCCATGCGCGTCATCTTTGCCGTGGTGCTCATCTTCCTGCTCTGCTGGCTGCCCTACAACCTGGTCCTGGTGGCAGACACCCTCATGAGGACCCAGGTGATCCAGGAGACCTGTGAGCGCCGCAATGACATCGACCGGGCTCTGGATGCCACTGAGATCCTGGGCTTCCTCCACAGCTGCCTCAACCCCATCATCTATGCCTTCATCGGCCAGAAGTTCCGCCATGGACTCCTTAAGATCCTGGCCATCCGTGGCCTGATCAGCAAGGAGTACTTGGCCAAGGAAGGCAGGCCTTCATTTGTCGGCTCTTCTTCAGGGAACACTTCTACCACCCTCTAAGACTTCCCACCTCTGTCGCAGCCCCTCCAAGCCTCCCATTCCAAGCCTCATGTCCACTGACTGTTCACTGTCCCTGTATCCAAGAAGCCCCCCACTGTGGGTACAGGAAGGAGCTGAGGCTGTGTCTTTACCAGGTCCTCACTTTATTGTTCAGAAAGCTGGCCCTGGTGCCCCACCCCTTATCCTAATCATCATGCCAACTGCTAGAGCTCTGCCAACCCTACCACCAGGCCCAAAGCACTCTATTTTCTGAGACGTCTTAAAGATGTTCTTTTAAGTGACTATAAGAAGTTCCCACCATTTGGAACCATTAGTGACAAATGGCATTAGTTGCTTCTCAGTGGTCATTCCCTGTTCTTCCTTCCTTGCTAGCAAAGTCTACCTCCCTTGAGAGAGACTGAAAATGGCAGCTACTCACTTTCTAAGACCCCTCTTAAACTAGGAGTGGCAATGCAAGGGCAATGCATTGCATGCTGGTAAACTGCTCTCTGGAGGAAAAACGTCCTGATTTGTAACATTTGCCACTTTCCATGTTGTCAACACTCCCACTATGGCCAATTTCAAGGGTGGCTGTGTTTAGCAACCAGCTCAAAAAATTCCTGAAAATATAATCATCTGCTCTCATAATCTGATACAAGCTGGGTCCAGCACACTGTTTAAAAGGAACTCTGCTGGGATCAGAGGACTCCTGGGAAGTGTTCCTGATTAAAAAGAGTGAGAAGTCATCTATTACTGAGTTTTGACTCTAAGTTAAAGAGATGTTTATTTGGTACAAAATTTATATGCTCTGTAGCACACTTTCTAATGTAACCCACATGGTCAGCTTAAACAACCTGGTTGCATGGACCCTAAAATGGGGAACGAGATCTTGTTGTTCTGTACAGGTTAATGTAACACCCCGATACATCCCACAGTATTCTAGGCAGAAAATCAAAAAGTATTTGCAAAATCCCCTTGAGGGACTTAGGGAAAATGTGGAAATATTAAACTTCCTCACTTGGGGAATTCCTGATATTACCGCAAACATTAGGAGATCCCAATTGAATAAGTCAAGCCCTCGATCTTGGAGCTTGCCCTTATGAAACTTAATCCTGCAAAGGGGAAACTAAGCCTCCTTACAAATTATGCCTAAGAGTCACCCCCAGAGAACCTCTTTTGTTGCACAGATGTGGCCACTCTCTCTAAGCCAACCCTGCAAGTAAACTCACTATCCTTCCCCCTATGTGGGACATGACTCCCAGGGATGAGCTGACCCCGGCAGTCATCGTGGGAGTGAGAATACCATCTTGACCAAAGGGGGAAAAAGAAATGGAACAAAATAAAGTTTCAGTGCTGAGAGATCTCAAATAGTTGAGAGGTCAATCTGGAGGTTATTCTTATGCATTATATAGATATCCCTTTTTAGTTTCTAGTGTATTAGAATACCTAGAAGGAAATACCTGAATCTGTTGAATGGTAATCCAATAGACTTGATTCTTGATGATAAGTGTGTAACTATATAGCTTTTATCATGTGACTGTGTGATAGTGAAAACCTGGTGACTGACACTCCCTTTACCCAGTGTATGGCAGATGAGTAATAAAATAATGACAAAAATATATTAATAATGGGGGGTATAAGGGGTATGGGATGCTTTGGGTGTTCATTTTTTTTTTTCTTTATTTTGGAGTAATGAAAATGTTCTAAAAGTAATTGTGGCAATGAATGCACAACTATAAGATGATACCATGAGCCATTGATTGTACACTTTGGGTGGATTATATGGTGTGTGAGTCTGTCTCAATAAAAATGCATCTTTAAAAAAGAGTGAGAAGAGACATACACAAGGAGAGCTCTTTTCCCATCTTGGCCACATCCCTGCTTCATGCCTTTGAATATGATCATAGATGTGATGTGTTGAACTAAGGCAGCCACTTTGTTACAATGAGGCAAAAAGCCCTTGGGCTTTTTTTAGGCATGTAAGCTGATGGAGCCAAAGCATAAAAAGAACCTGAGTCCAAAAAGGCAAATTTGAGCCACTAAACCAACCCTGGAACTGCCTATCTATACCTTCTTGTTAACTGAGATAATTAAATGTGTTTGTTTATATATAAATCACTTTTAGTTGGTTATTTTGTTACTTACAACCGAAACCATCCAAATTGCTACAGAGATGTCGGGAAACGGTGAACAGAGGTCTAGAATGAGAGGTTTCTTTCTTTCTTTCTTTCTTTCTTTTTTTTTTTTTTTTTTTTTACGATAAGTAAATCCCTTTGCTACTTATTGGGTTCATGAAGAGAAGGATTAGAATAGAGGTGAGAGATAGCCTTTCCATCTCCAGCCTCCTACCCCAGTCCCATCCCCAGCTCAAGCCTCCTGCTGCTGACCCTGTACCATGGAAGGAAATATGTTCTGGAGTCATCCAGTGCTTCTCATGTGTTTGGATGCAATAGGTCAGGAGTGTCAGGGGTGGGACTTAGAAGACAAAGAAGGGTTGAGTAAGTTTGCCAGATCAGCCGGATTAGGTGGCAGGAAGAAAGAGAGCTCTCCTGAGCTCAACCACCAACTACCACTTTGAGTCTCTCTTCACTCTCTACTCTCCACCCCAAAACGCTCACACCCATCATTCAGAGTTGGACAAGAGAGGACTAGTGCATAATGGGGAAATGATTTATAATATGTCACCCAGAGAAAGAAAAGGATTTGAATCATGTCTTCAACCATATTGTTGAGTGCCTACCGTTCCAGGGGTTTGGGATATAGTAATGAGAGAGAAAGACTCAGAGAGTCTCTCCCTGGCAGAGCTCGCATTCCCAGAGCTTGCTCTGAAGTTCATTGTCAGGAGGGGCTCTGGCCCCCGCTGTCCTGCTGAAGAGGTAAGAAAGCAAGGGGAACTGAACTTGACAGTTACCAAACTTTTACCAAGTTCCAATCCCTTCCGTTATAACAACGATCTGACCGCTCAGTCAAGGAGATCATTTTCCCAGCCATGGCTATGAAGGCCTTTCCAGAAAGGCAGGAAGAAATATGTAAGCTGGAGGACTGAAGGCGGCAAGTAACTCTCACTCATTGCTCATGACAGTGCTTTTTCTTTTGCAGTTAGCAAAAGGGATCAATTCAACAGCAGCCACTTATTCCGTGTCCATTCTATGCTGGGTTCTGTATTAAGCTCAGAATCAAGCGTGATTCAACTGCTCTGGCCAAGCCTTTGGAAGAGTTTCTGATTCTGCAGAAGGGAAAGGCAGAGGCACGTGTGTTTACCCAAAAGGCGAGTTCCAGAGGGACCGGAGATGTCGGGTCTGGGCAAGGTGGCCCAACCAGAGGATAGCCTGGGATGACTCTCCGTGGGAGGAGGCCATGTTAAGTTTCACTCTGGTTTTGGGACTCTGTTCTTTCCTCCTCTGACAAGGGCTGGAGGAAACACGGTTCTCCAAGGAAAACTGAGAAGATGTAATAAGCCAGAAGAAATGAGGCAGAGACTGAATTGTACTTAAGTGAACCCTTAATATTTGTCTCTCTGTCTCTCTCTCTCTGACTCATTTTCTCTCAAAAGGACAAGTCTTAGCACAGATAATTTACCAACCAGGATACCACTAGGACGGAGCAAATCCAGGGCCTGCCTTTGTGTTATGATTTCTGTCTTCTCTCGGATGTTTCCCAGCCTGAGTCCCACTATCTCCATCTGCATGCTCAATCTGACAGGGCCCTCCTGCTACCCGAGATGAGCTCCTCTGCTTATTACTTTTCCTCCACAACTAAACACCATCTATCCTTTTTTTACTTCCCTCCACCCCGCCCCCCCCACCAAGTTTATGACTTCTCTCACCACCCCAGTCTCTCCCTAGTATATGCAGGATGAGTTCCCTTTTTACATTAAATCAACACAGCCTCCAGCCCCTCTAGGGCAATATCAGAAAGTCCCCCTGCTTAAATGTCACATTCAAACTCAAGGAGAACCATACCACATGCAATAGTACAGCTGGAAGGGAACTAGAGAGCCCCCCAGCCAACCCTTCTAATACTTAAATGGGGACACTGAGGCCTGAGAAAAAGCAATTTGGCCTGAATCTCATGGCTGCATAGTTCAGTTCCTTTTTTATCAGTTATTTTGCTTCTAATGGTGACATTTCAGGCACCTGTCAGGTAGATGGGAAGATACACATGACCCTCCCAGAGTATCACACTCACACAGGCAGGACCAGTCCACGTCTTCAGTGTCAAGACCCATCTGTGCCTGGTGCTGGGGTTGTTGGGGGTCTTGATTATCCTGATAGATGGGGGATCGGCTGAGGCTTAGGAACCCAGGTGTGGGAGCAGGCTCAGACTGGGTTTCCCTCTTCTGAGCTGACAAGCAGGACAATTAAAGAGACAGTCAGAATCCACCATAAAGTCTCAAGCAGACAAAACGAAACCCTCTACTGAGGACACAGGCTGTATCAGTCAGGGTGCAGTCAAAGAGGCAAAACCACTAGGGAGAGGGATTTGTTGTAGGGATTTGACCTTACACAATTGTGGGAGCTGGTTGAACAGCCTTTGTCAGGCTAGTATTGTCCTTGTTTCTGGTGCTGGGATCTGAAGTTGGCAGGACAGGCAGTCAGAAAGGAAAGATGGATGTGAAGTAGGAAGAGCAAGGACAAACTGTCATCTGTGTGGACAAGCTGGACAGGTCTAATCAGTGGATGGCCTGCAGAAGAAGCTGGGGCCCTGCATCTTGAAGTTAAACGCCACCTGCCTCAGGAGCTGGAGGGGCTGCAGACCTAGCTGCCACCCCGGCCAACAAGATGAGCCCGCAGGTAAGCAACAAAGGGCAACAGCATCTGGTGCCTTGACTTACCTTCCAGAGCATAAAAAGAATGGGGCAGCTGCTTCTCATCCACCTTCCAAATCTCACATGAAAGGTCTATTCTGGCCCATGTTAACCTGGAACTATGCAAGGAAGGGAATTTGGGGGTTGGTAGTTTCAGCTTAACTAAGCTGACGCAACACAAATCCACCACACAAACATAGGTGCAGACTCTAAAGGAAAGCAAAGAAAAGGAGCCCACAGGGGTTTGGGTGATGTTTATTTAAGTACAGCAGAGGGAAGGGGTTACAATTAATCAGGGAGGAGCACATGGGGATTTTTGAGGGTGCCAATAATGTTTTCTTTCTTAATTGAGACGATGTGTAGCTGGGATTCATTGTATGATGGTTCTTTAAGCTATGAACCTAAGTTTGCTACAACATTTAGGATGCATGCTATATTCCACAATAAAAATGTTTTTAATCATTAAAATAAAGAAATAAACAAGGAGAAAGCTGAACAGAACAAAAGGGCAACTCCAGTCATTTTGAGCAGCCACCACCGGAGTCCAGGGGAGGCATTCTCATCCTATAGCTTTGGGATCAGAAATCACTGGATTACAAGAGATTATCATCTACTACTGGAAGAAGAGTAAATAGGTACAAGCTTTTTTTTTTTTTTTTTTTTTAATCTTCATTTTATTGCAATATATTCACATACCATGCAGTCATACAAAACAAATCGTACATTCGATTGTTCACAGTACCATTACGTAGTTGTACATTCATCACCTAAATCAATCCCTGACACCTTCATTAGCACACACACAAAAATAATAAGAATAATAATTAAAGTGAAAAAGAATAATTAAAGTAAAAAAGAACACTGGGTACCTTTGTCTGTTTGTTTGTTTGTTTCCTTCCCCTATTTTTCTACTCATCCATCCATAAACTAGACAAAGGGGAGTGTGGTGCTTATGGTTTTCCCAATCCCATTGTCACCCCTCATAAGCTACATTTTTATACAATTGTCTTCGAGATTCATGGGTTCTAGGTACAAGCTTTAAAGGCAGAAATCAAATCTCCTTTAATGCACACACCCTCTGATCCAGCATTTACACTTCTAGCACTCTATCCTACAGAAATACCTGTCTAGGTGGACAAGTTTACATAGGATATATATTGCAGCATTATTCAGAAAAGTCAAAGCTTAGAAGCAACTTAAGTGTTCATCGATAAAGAATTGGTTACATAAATTATAATGGTGCATCCACACCAGGGAATAGATTTGAATGCAGCAGTTAAAAAAACAGCAAGGCTAAATCATTATGCAAAGTGAAGGAAACCAGACACGGAAACCACATCTTGTATAATCCCATCTACATGAAATGTCCAGAAAAGGCAAATCCATACATACAGAAAGCAGATGAGTCGTTGCCTGGGTTTAGGATGGAAACAGGAGTGACAGCGAGTGGGCATGGGTGTTCTTTTAAGGTTAATGGAAGTATTCTAATCCTGGATTGTGGCAATGGTTGCACAATACTGTAAATTTACTTTTAAAATTGTATACTTAAAATGGTGAATTTTATAATAGGTAAATTACACCTCAATAAAGCTGTTTTCAAAAGAATCAAAATAGTAAGGTAGTTATATAAACGGATATGGAAAGTTCTTCAAGAATAATGTTGAATGAAAAAAAATGGAAGAGCATGTATAATAAATGGCTTAGCTGTTTGTGTAAAAAAATGATAATATATGTGGGTTTGTAAATGTTCAGAAAAATATCTGGGAGGACATATACCAAGTTGTTAACAGGAGTTAGAAATCAATGGAGAGAGGAATTGAAAGGTGAGGTGATAGTCATGATTAATTTGTACAGTTTTTTACTTTTCCATTTCTTTGATTAAGGAAGGATTTTTCTGAAATTGAAGTTGTTGAGCCTGATTGCTTGTGGGTGTTGCCTGCCAGGCCAGTGGGTGCAGCCTCCTTACAGACAAGGAAACTGGGCTATATGGGCAAGACCATTTCTATGCCTTTGTATTCTCCCATTGAAGAGCTTTATTCTAGTGTAGCCTTCATTTCCTAGTGAAGTTGCTTTTTGAAGAACATCACCATTATCTCAGATGGATTAAGCAATAAGGGGGCTTGTTGACATTAGATGGAAAAGGAAAACAAGACTGGGCAGCATTGGAGCACTGGATCAGCATTTCTAAAAGTTCTCCTTGTTTAAAATGGGCTCCTTCCTTAAAATGTAGATTTATGGACAACCCCTGAACCCATCAGGATCCTGAAAGGAGCCCGAAGAAACACACTTAAGCTGGGCAAGAGGAGAGAGTTTTAGTAAACTCTTGAGTTTAATAAAGGGATCTTTAGCAAATGTGTGGGAAGGGTTTGGGGAAGTAATAAGAAATGGTGCATTATCCCAGGGCCAGTAACCATAGGGAGCTATTACTATCCCTAGGCCTAAAGGACTAAGATGAGGGAGCCATTACAGGAACCAGAGAGAGCTGTATGATGAGAGCTACCTGACAGGAGTCAACCACAGCAACCAGTGGGGACAGAGAGAGGAGAATACCCTCCCGCCAGCAATCTCTTACCGGGGTTCCCACTGGCTGAGCTCAGAAACCAGAGGGCAAGTGAGCCCACTGAGTCAGTCTGTGTAGGCCAGCATCCCAGAACAGAGCAGAGAAAGGTAGAGAGTGCATCTAGAGGGACAGATGGAAGATATCCAATTCCCCATTGCAGCTTAAGGCGAGGGTAAGGATGAGTGTCCCAGTCCTACTGACTCGGAAAACTTAAGGATGGGTCCTGGGAATCTGGAGCCCTAAGTGACTCTGATAAAAGCTCAGGTTTAAACCCCGCTGACCCAGAAGATGGGAGCAATGGTGGCAAAGCTATCCAAACTGGAGATGAGAAAAGCCCTCTTGGAATTAGAATTGTTTGTAAGGGTGATTTTTTCCCATAGTGTCTGTGCCCTACTTCCTCTCTCTCTTTCTGTACACTTCTCTTCTTCACAGATCCCCAACTCCTGCGTGCCCCTAGCCATGGTCCAGAAGGAAGGTGGCCTTGCACTGGAGCTTCCTCCTGACTATTCCATCCACCCAAGGTAGAGCGGATGTGGGGTTCGAGAGAGGAAGTGGGAAGGAGCAGAGGTCACTGCCCAAGCTCAAAGCCCCTCCCCCCAGCAGCTTCAAAGACATGTACAAGGCACCTTCCCAGAGAAGACAGACAGATTGCTGATTTCCCAACAGAGTCTTGCAGAGTCTGATGTCAGACATGTTCCCCTGACCCTAAACAGCAGGGTCAGTTTCCCATCAAAGCTGGCTCTGTGCCAAGCTCACCCAGCGTGGGGGCCAAACTTTGGAATTCTGCAAGGTGGTCTGTCCCATGTTTTCTCCCTCTTCTCATACAGTAATAGTACCAGTTAGCATTTCTGGAGGACTTATTTTTATATCCAGCCCTACTAAAGGATTTACTATGCTAGACCTCACAGCTGGCTATGGCACTCTGGCTATCTCTGCTGACCCCTGCCCAATTCCATGCTCACCCAAGTGTTCTATACAATTGCCAAAAATGCATGAACATGTCTCCCAGGCAGTTTCCAGAAGGCTCAGGTATCTCAATGCCATAGTAACTCCCAAAGACCAGGGTCAGAGTTGCACAAAAGCCTGGAAGATTCTGCTGATTCAGCTTAAGACATATACACATAATGAGTGTATGATTCCCCCCATACTCTGTGCAAATGATACCCTGGAGTTGCATGATGTAAAACCTCTCCCTCTGTGAGTGGTGGCCCCAAACTGCTCTAGCAAAATCTAGAATGTCTGGGTGGGAAGGAGATGGGAGATCCTCTTCTAGACAGGTCTCATTTGACAGATGAGTGACTTGAGGCTCAGAGTAGCTGGATATTTGCCAAAGGTCTTGCACTATAAGTGACAGAACAGCTCTGGCCTGTGTTCTCCAGGTTCCCCATTCACTACCCTCTTCACTGTAACCAGGAAGCCCCCACTCAAGTCACTAGGGAACCTAATCCTATGGGGCTGGTCAATGACCTTTTCCTTCCATGCCTGGTGATAAAGACTCAGGGGGAAACAACATCCAGGAATAGAGGTTCCGGGGGAGGTCCTAAAGCTACTCCTTCATGTCTTCCCACTCATCACTCAAGGCAGGGAAATGCTTGGAGCACATGGAGCTGGTTTAGTGGTAAACATTGGCATGATGAAAGTGTTAATGCCAATACACCCTACATCCACACAAATTTTCACCCAAAAACATAAACACAAAAGATGTATTTAAAAAAAAAAAAACTCTATGAAAGCATAGTGAAACAAGGCATAACTTAAACAGCAACCAGTAACAAGTAAATATTGGGAGCAAGGTAGCAGGCTGTACTCTGAGATGGGTGAGCAGAGTGGTTAAGGGTGTAGGCTGGGGCCAGATCCCTGCATGCACATTCAACTCAAGTTACTGAAACTGTCGTGCCTCAATCCCCTCCTTTGTAAAATGGACTAATTACAGAACTGCCTTATAGGGTAGTTTTGATGATTAAATGAGTTAGTTAATATATAAAGCACTTATCCCAGTAACTAGAATATGCCATGCTCTCAGTGACTGATAGCTGTTAATATTTATTTAATTCTTAAATTTCATTCCATAGATAATTTTGTATGCAGATATAGTCATTCAGGCTAAATTCTACACATAGCAATTTTGACACAAAGTTCAAATGACTATCTAACTATAATGTTAATGCAAAATATACATAGCTACCATCAGCATACTTGGCATATAGAGGTAGTGAAATTTATAAAATCTCTGTGCTGAATCCTGCCCTGCCCTGCCTTTGCCATTTGTGTATTTACACTGGTTTGTATATCAGATCAGGCACTTTTCATCTAGGAAGGCACAAAGGACCCTGTAAATTTGCAGAAAACTAATCCTCAATTGCACAGCATCCTGCAGGCTCTGATGAACAGCGAGGGTCATGCTACCTCAGAATCAGCCAGCTGAGCTATTTTTGCCTTTCCCATCGTATGCATAAATACTGCCCAGAAAAATACCTGCATCCACTGGCTGGTGACAAACAGGCTGTTCCATTATTCATGTACTCAAAAGTTGAATCTATCTCCATGTTAGACCTGTCTCTTCCCCTGACTCTAGAGAAAAGAGGTGAACTGATTCAGTGTCCAATCCCCAAGGTCGAATGGGGAGAGAGACAAGAAATCAATGAACACAAGCCAAATGTGATGTTAGAACCAAGATAGGCATTGGTGTTACGGGAACATAGGGAGGAGCCCTTAACTTAGCCTAGAGAGGCTTTCAGGAGGGTCTAACTCTTGAGGGATGATTAGAATTTAGCCCACTTAAGATGCAGGGAAGGGCATCCCAGTGAAAGAGAATAGTAAATGCAAAGGCTCAGAGATAAGAGTTTCAAGACTTCTTTGGCGGTATCTTCCAAGCCTCCCTTCTCCAAGCTATGGATGTTCTCCATGATGCTGTCTCCCTGGCCATAGCTGGGCCAACCAGAGAAGCCTTCCTGGAAATTGGAGACTGAGTTTTTTTCTGGACTGTTCAATTGAACTGGGTTGATATAAACTCAAGTGCTTGTGGAGGGTCTTTGGGCAAACAAGAAGTAGAGAAAGCTGGGTCTGCCTAGAAAGAGGAGTGAAACAGACCTGCTAAGTGAAGTAGAGGGGAGGAATCAGTGGCCCCAAAGAGAGAGAGGCTGAGAACAACACCACTTTCCTGCTCCTGGTTCTGGCCTCTGTTAGAATCTCTTAACCCTAAGGGTCCATCCAACACCCCTGGATCCTTCCACAAAATTCCATCTTGGCTTCAGCTTCTTTAAAGCAGATTTCTGTTACTTACAAACAAAGGAATCTAGACTAACACAGACAGCATGCTATAGCAGAGAAAAATTAAGGAATCCTGTATGGCCAGACATAGGTCATTCCTGATGTGGGGATGAGATAGATAGGACATGAAGCTGGGTCAGTGGGCAAGGTCAGATCACAAAGAGGCCTCCAGAGTGCTCTGCTAAAACATTTGAACTTTATCCCCCAGGCAACAGGAGCTCTGGAAAGGCTTTAAGCAGATGAATAACACAATCAGATTGCTCCCTCCGGCAGGTTTCTGGAGGTACTGAAAAGGGCAGAGGCACAAAGTAATAGCAATGGGGACAGAGATGAGGGGAGAGTTTAAGAGACCTTTAAAGGAAAACCAATAAGACTTGACCATCATTTGGATATACGGGGGTCGGAGGTTGAGAAAAAGGGAGAGAGTAAAAAATGATTCCTCAATTCATAGCTTGGACAAATGGCTTGAAAGGGAACAGGTTTGGGGAGAAAGTTAACTGTAACTGGCTTCCATTTTTGATACATGGTGATGGTGCAAGTAGAGATGTCAATGTACATTGGAAAATCTGAGGCCCAGGGGAAATGGCTGGTCTAGAAATATATTTTTGAAGCTCATTCACACAGTGATGACATTTAAAGCTACAGGAATAGATGACATCACCTGCGGTTGTGAATAATAGAGAAAGGACAGGAAAGAGGAGAGAACAGGATCTTGAAGAATGCGCCAACACTTAAGGGATAAAAGAGGAAGAGGGACCTTCAAAAGAGATTGAAAAGAAGAAGCTGAAGACACCAGAGGAAAACAGGAGCCCAGGGAAGATAGAACTTCAAGAAGGAGGAAGTGTGGTGTTTGGGGAAATGACACTCTCATACAGCTACAGGTGGAAGTGGAAACTGACCGCTTTTCACCACCTTCTACACTATCACCTCAGTCCAGGACACCATCATCTCTTCCCCAGAACAACCAAAACAACCTCCTAACTAGTCTTTCTTGCCCGTGTTTTCTGTGAGCAGCCAGGTTGATCAAAACCCCACTTACATTCCTCCACTCTTGGCTCAGAAGTCCTGTGATGACCACCGGCTACCCCTCTAACATCACCCCCTTCCAGGCTCCTCCCATCACTGTATTCCAGCTACACCCGCCTCCTTCTCATTCTGCAAACATGCCAAGGGCAGTCCTGCCTCAGGGCCTTTGCACTTACTGCTCCCTCTGCCTGATAGGATCTTTTCTTAGATAACTCACCTCCTTCAGCTCTCGCTCAAAGGCTACCTTCTTTTTTTTTTTTTTTTTAATTTTATTTTGACATAAATTCAAAGTTACAGGAACAGTTGCAAAAACAATACAAACCCCATACACAGAACTCCAGCATACCCTGACCCCTCTCCCCCGAGACACCGTCAAAGGCTACCTTCTTAATGAAGGCTTCCCTCAGTGCCTCACCTAGACTAGCCCCCATCACTGTCCACCCTCTTGCTCTGCTTTACTTT
Organism: Choloepus didactylus; assembly: GCF_015220235.1. Classification (NCBI taxonomy): domain Eukaryota; kingdom Metazoa; phylum Chordata; class Mammalia; order Pilosa; family Megalonychidae; genus Choloepus; species Choloepus didactylus. Next base: position 110,926,881 of record NC_051315.1, read on the forward strand.
ATTCAAAGCACTAATTACCACCTGACATTCGATTTATGCTTATTTGTTTGCTGACTTCCCATCCCCTCCCACACACACACACATACGCACACGCAAACATGCACTCGCTAGCATGTAAGCTCAGAGGGGCGGCACATCTGCTTGGACCGCTGCTACATCCCCACTGCCTACGTGAGGGCCAGGCAAAAAAGTGCTCATTAAATGGGTGTTGAATGAATGAATTTGGTAATGTGTATTCACAGTTTAAAACACGTACACCTGTTCACCCAGATTCTACTTCTAAGTATTTATCCTAATAAAAGGATTCAAGTTATCCATAAAGTTTTCTGTACAAGGATGTTCACTGCATTGTTGTTTTCAAGAGTAGATTGATTCAATGACAGCTGGTGCATCCGGACACTGAAATCCCGCAGGGCTGTAAATACTGCTCTGGATGAATATTTATCAACATAAAGAGGACTTCACAACAAGCAGGCATTTCTCCTCCAGCATAAACTGGATATGAGGAGGAGTTTTAAGTATAATCCAGTCAAAGCAGAATCTCTTGCCCACCCCACCCCACCCCCAGCCCCTTTGTTCTTTAGAACAAATGGGTGATAAAAAAGATAGGATGTTAGGGTTTGTTAATTTTCTTGGGATTTGGTAGGGACATGTTGGAAGCAATACAGTTATTTTAGGTTGTTTTTCTTATTCCTTTGTTTTGTTGTGTTTGAATTGGGTTTTTTATTATTTTTTATTTTTGATAGAGTAAAAAAAAGCTGTTGCATTAAAAAAAATTAGCTTCAATGTAGTTATTTTAGGTTATTTGGGCTATCTTATACCTTTAGTTGATTATGGTTTATTTTCTTGGGGTATGGTAGGAACATGTTGGAAGAAATGTAGTTATTTTAGATTATCTGTTTTTCTTATTCCTTTGTTTGGATATGGTTTATTAATTTGGGGGTTATGGGAAGAACATGTCAGAAGCAAAGTGGTTATTTTAGGTTATTTATTTTTCTGAATCCTTTGCTTTGTTTTGTTTGAAATGTTGTGGGTTTTTTTTGGTTTGTTTGTGTGTTTGTTTTAATTTTTCAATAAATAAAGTTAAAAAATAAAAAAAAAATTAGGAGCATATAAGACACCCTGTTCCAATGACAGCACTGGGAGCTAGCAATATGGGAGAGAAAGCCATTCTTTTGAGCAAAAGGTGGACATAATCAACTCTGGATATGCTCGGTGATGTTTAGCTTTTATAGCCATAGACTTAACTATTTTTCAAAAGTTATCATTATGGACATACCTGGAGGACAAAAACTGTTATTGTGAATTTGAACTCTCGTACTGTGCTGGTTTGAAGCTGTTATGGGCCCTAGAAGAGCCGTGATCTTTTAATCTAATCTTGTTGAGCGGGACCTTTTGATTAGCTTGTTTCCATGGGAGATGTGACCCACCCAATTGTGGGTGGGAACTCTGATTATATTCTTTCCACAGAGGTGTGAACCCGCCCATTCAGGGTGGAGTCCTTTAAAAGCGCTCACGGAGAGAAGGAGCTCAAAGGGGCTGAGAGAGACATTTTGGAGAGAAGCTAAGATGTGTAATTCAGAGACGCTAAGAGATGCCACAGACCCAAATGCTTGGAGATGCCGACAGAAAGACGTTTGGAGATGCTAAGCTAAGAGATGAAGCCCAGAGTTTGCCCCAGAGAAGCTAAGAGAGGACTCCCAGATGCTTAGAGAGAAATGCCCCAGAAGAACCAAGCAGAGAGCTGAGAGAAGCTAAGAGAGGTAGAAGCCCAGAGACATTTTGGAGAAAGCCATTTTGAAACGCAGCCTGGGATCAAAGGACCAGCAGTCACCAGCCACATGCCTTTCCAGCTGACAGAGGTGTTCCAGACGCCATCAGCCTCTCTTCAGTGAAGGTATCTTCTTGTTGATGCCTTAGTTTGGACACTTTTACAGCCTTAGAACTATAAATTTGTAACCTAATAAATCCCCTTTATAAAATCCAATCCATTTCAGGTATTTCGCATAATGGCAGCTCTAGCAAACCAGAACACTTACTTATAACCCTTTCTGTCTCCTTTAACACAATTTTGATACAATGAAATTTCTTAGGACTAGAACTATGATGTCAGATTGTATTGAGTGAAAGACAACTCAGGCTACAAAATACCATATTCTCATTTGGCTAAAAATAAAGGAAAAGAAAGAAAGTTTTTTGTGCATAGAACAAGATACTGGAGGATATAAAATTCAATATTATCTGTTATAGATGTTATCTGTTGTGGTAACTAGTGTTTATCTCAGAGTGGGGGGGCATTGAGTATTTATTATCAGGTTTATCTAAAGTTTTTAATTTTTTACAATAAATTTTCTAATTTTTTTTTACAATAAACCTGATTATGTTTTTTTAAAAGAAGAGAGATGTGAATTTAAGCTCTATGAGAACAAGGATTTATGAATGTTTTGCTCCTGCTCTCTTTCAAGCAATAGAGGAGGGCCTGGCAAATAGAAGTTGCTCAATAATTAAAAAAAAAAATAGATGAAATGATCTGAATAGTGTCAAATGCTACAGAGAAGAAATGTTGTTCAGAAATCCCATGTGCATAGGTTTCAGGGAAGGAGCTGGAAGACTGGGAGATGATGACACAGGGTAGAATAACAGGGGAACAAGAGCAGAGCAAGATCAACAGTCCATAGAAAAGGGGGAGGGAAGGGTTGGATCCAGGGACAGCGGAGGGATTGGACCTGAATAGAAGGTTACCTTGGGTTCTTTGAGGTTGTCTTCCCAACATCCATCCATTCCACTTCAACTGATTAATCCTGCACTGTCCAATTCAGTAGCTACTAGCTACAGTTGGCTATTGAACACCTGAAATGTGGCTAGTCCAAACTGAGATGAGCTCTACATATAAAATACACACCGGATTCTGAAGACTTAGTATGAATTAAACAAGTTAAAATATCTTCTTAATAATTTTTATATTGATGGCATGTTGAAATGATAATATTTTGGATATAGTGGGTTAAATAAAATGTTATTAAAATTAATTTCACCTGTTTCTTTTCACTTTTTTACTGTGGCTGCTTTCAGAAAATTACACATGTGGCTCACATTTGTAGCTCATGTTGTATTTCTGTTGAACAGTGCTGGCTTAAGCCAAGCCTAGTAACCCATTCCTCTGGCCATTGACCCATTCTATCCAATGAGGTGAGAGTGTAAATCTGCTGGGAGGCTCCCCAGAAAGGTTTCCTTGCTCCTATGGGGAAATGTGATTTATATGCTGTAAAACATCACACATATAACGGTTTAGATAAGGGCTCCCCTTATGTTGTAGAATTTAAAATGGAACTTGGGGGAGGAAGTGAGGATTTGGGGAAACTGAAGCAGAAGGAACTTATCTTTGAGCCCCTTTCAACAGCTCTTTTTTTCTTCCCTTTCCCCAAAGTACTCGGGAATCCCACGTTGCCCCCTTCCCATTCCTTTCAAAACTCCTCTAAATATCAGTGTTACATTCTAAGAGGCTGCTCCAAAGTCCAGAATTTCACCACATGAGTGAACACAGATACACTTGTTAGGGAGAGGCTGAGCTGGTGTGTTCAGTTACGGCATGCAGGTTTGTTCTTGATTTTGAAGGCTCAAAGTTTCTTCTGTATGAGAGAACAATTTCAAAAGTCCATTTCCCTTCCGGGCTTAATGACTGAAAGAAACGTGTTTCCCCAACCTAGGGACATTTGCCTTTTTCCGAGGGGCATGCCTATTCCAAAATAAAGAACTGCCAACAGACCATGGAGGGAGATTTTGGAGTGGGGGAGGCAAGGAACTCCTTGTATCAGATTTGGACACTAGCTGCCAGGAAATACATGTACAAAAAACTAGCCTTCTATGAAGGATGTATTTACTAATGATCACAATCTGGGGAAATACAGAAGCTTCATATCATGTTCACTCAGAGCTATGGTACTATTTATACAACTCATAGGCTTTTAGAATCAGAGCATCTCCTCTTCTTAGAACTGGAAGGGCTTGCCTAACCAAACCTTACTTCACTGAAGAGGAAACTGAGGTTCAGAAAGTTTAAGTGAATATTCAAGATCACAGAGCTACTAAACCTTTCTTTTCTGTCTTTTTTTATTTAATTAGAAGCATTTTCCAAATCTTCAGGTTCAGCTTGTGGTACACTAGGACCCCCAGATAGGTCTCCTTGTTCTAGTTACCTTGACCCTACAGAAAGGTTAATGAACTACTCACATAGCCTCCATTCACAAGTCTTCTTTGTCCCCCTAAGTTTCATTTCTACAGTACAAGCCCTTGTTTTAAGGATCTAACACAAAGTTGGATACATAAAGGGCATCTGATACATAATGAAGTAAATTGGGACTTGATTCTTACTTATTAACACGTGTTTTTCTAAATGCCTTGGCAAATGGGCACAGGGGACAGAACATGCTGAATATTGTCAGGATCCCAGCAAAGAGGAATGCTCAAGGAAAATGGCAAAATGGAGAGTCCTTCATGGCCCATGGCCCCATACTTGCTTTGTCTCCCCAACACCCTCAACATTTTCAAAGCTGGAGCAAAGCCAGCTCTTTCAGGAAGACAACCTTGTTGTTTACAGTATGGGAACCAAGAAAGACACGGATATGGCCTCATAGGTTTCTGTTGGGCAATTCAGTTTCTTTCCCGTGTAGAAAGTGACTGGATTTCTTCAGAGGCTCCGCCCCATGTACCTTTTATGTCTTACTTCTCCCATCCCCCAGATTTGAGCCTGGCTAAAAGAAGGGGGTGATAATTCTGGGATAATGTAGGGTCATTCATCCCTAACACACACGCGCACACACACACACACACACATGCATATGCAACATGCATGAACACACATTTAGTTAACAAGAAATCTGGTCAATGTATCCTCCAGATTGGTAGAAAGTTTTAGCAATGATTGTCCTTAAGGAAAGGAAGTAAAGAATAGGAAAGGAAGCATCATGTTTCATTTTATATGTTATTTGAATTTTTACTGGTTTCCAGTCACAATGTGGAATGAGCAGAGACATGGGAAGCAACAGCACACACATACACATGCACACACATACAATACATAGAAATGTCAGACAACATATACAATTTTCAATTTTCAGATAAATACCTGGGATGAGAAGCAAAGAGAGAGAGAGAGAGAGAGGGAGAGAGAAAGATCGATCTATGGGCCAGAAATGAAGAGGAAACTTATAAACTTATAGACTTACCAGGGAGTAGGAGTTGAAGTTGCAGGAACACAGAAAAATACTAGCCATGTATCTTAAGGACAGGAATGGTAACAGCAGGGTGAGCCCCAGGCCCCATGCCCAGCAGGGTGTTGGAGCTGGATTTCCTGCAAAAAGCCAGAAACTAGGAAAGAACTGGTCCACCCTTGAATGGGGATAGAGAAAACACCTGCCAAGTCTGAGACGTGACCACAAAGTGAGCTGCCTGCCCTAGGCTGTGGCAGAAACAGGGTACTTGCAAGACAGTCCAGAATCCCAAGCCTGAGCAGCACATGGTGAGGAGCCAAATCTGCCCTTTGGAACAGTGTAGGAATTCAGGGTCAAGAAATAACAGCCACGGCCACAAAACCGATCTGAACTATGCAACCCAGGGTGGCCCTAGCAAGTACAATCATGAAACCACCCCTTTGCAGACTTCTTCATAATCAGGGCACAGGCGAGATTCCCATTTAAAAATGCTCTTCCAAAGATGAGTTCACAGCCAAACATTGCAAAACACTAATAGCCACTGCAATCAACAGTCAGCCAACATAGCAAATGGGAGAATTCACACCTGAGGAGCAAGAGAAAAGAGAGCAGTCTGATGTCACTTTAAAATAAGTAGGTTTAAAATATCCAGTAGAACTTCATTTCGAAAGTAGAGGATTGGACAAATATGTGTACATCTGCTCCTCAAAAATCCACCAAACATTATACTAAAGGGATTTTTAAGGCATAATCCTACAAAGTTCAGGAACAAAGAAAATATGAGAGAAAATAACAATAAGAGATATTTTTTAATGAACATCAGAAAGTAGATGGATAGGTGGTAAATAATTTAGACTTTGCAGGTCATGTGTTTCAGTTCCAACTACTCACCTCTACCATTGTAGCATGAAACAGACATAGACAATAAGTCAATGTATGGGCATGTTCCAATCCAACTTTGTTTCCAAATGTAGGTGGTAGGCCAGATTTGGCCCAAGGGCCACAGTTTGCCAAACCCTGGCTGAAAGCTGAGTGGCTATGGGGGGAAGCAAGAGATGCACTGGTTTGTGCCGTAGAAACCTGTAATGGCTGTGACTGAGTAGCTGTCCTCTCCTTGGCTCCAAGAACTCTGGCAGCCAGACTTAAGACTCCCAGAGAAAAAACCAGAAGATTCTTCTCTAGGAGACTGAGAAAAGGTCTACAGATACCAACAGTAAGACCCACCCAACAAAAAAAACCAGGTCCCTGTATAACCCCTTCAGTGAAGCCTGCAAATCAACAAGCTCCACCCATGTACACATCCAAAAATCTGTTTCTAAAGAGGCTTATTATCAAATGTGACCATACAGCCAAAGGCCACCAGATTTTTGAAGGAAGCTTGAAAATGAAAAATAGAGACCAAATCAAAGGGCAGAAAAGACATAGAGACAGTGAAAGTAGCTAAGAAATGTTCCCCAAAAAACCATAATGTCCTCAGGAAGATAAGAGGAAATATTATATCCATGAGGCAAGAATGGGAAGCTATAAAAGGGAACATTAAGGAACAGAAAATATGGTACTGAAAATTTAAAATGACAGCATAAATTTTTAATTCCAATGAAAATGTTGGGAGATAAAATTGAGGGTAACTTCCTGGAAAGTAGAAAGAGAAAGATATTGAAAAATAGGCAAAGGTGGTAAGAAAATTAGAGAATTAACCTGTTTTGTGGTTTGCTAAAGCTGCAGGAATGCAAAATACCAGAAATGGTTTGGCTTTTATAAAGGGGATTTATTAAGTTATAAATTTATAGTTCTAAGGCCATAAAAGTGTCCAAACTAAGGCATCAACAAGAGGATACCTTCACTGAAGAAAGGCCGATGGCATCCAGAACACCTGTCAGCTGGGAAGGCACATGGCTGGTGTTTGCTGGTCCTTTGCTCCCAGGTTGTATTGCTTTCAGCTTCTGATTCCAGTGGCCTTCTCTTTAGGTGCCTGTGGGTTCTTACTTAGCTTCTCTGGGGCAAACTGTGGGCTTCATCTCTTAGCTTAGCATCTCCAAACGTCTGGTTTCAACATCTGTCTTCAAAATGTCTCTGGGCATTTTCTCTCTAAGCATCTCTTAAAGGACTCCTGTAAACTAATCAAGACCCACTTTCAATGGGGGTGGGTCACATCTCCATGAAAAGGGCCTAATCAAAAGATCCCACCCACAACAAAGCTGTACCCATAAGCATGGACCAAAAGAACATAGTCTTTCCTGGGGTACATAATAGTTTCAAGGTGACACAACCTGGATAAAGGAATCCTTTAAAAAAGAGAATAAGGAAAATGAGTGGTAGAAAAATGCCAAAGAAATAATATAAGAAAATTTTCAGAACCCAAATTTCCAGATTAAAAGGCTACACCAGGTGGGCGGGAAGATGGCGGCCGGGTTCAAGTGAGTGTCAGCGGCCGCGGGCAGGAGTTCTGTTTCCTGCCAGGCGCGGCGGCGTGCTCGGGCGGCCACCTCCCTGGCCCCCCGGCTGGGGTTCGCTGCCCTGGAGGCTGGCTCCGCCGCGGGCGCCGGGTGTCGGGTGTCAGGCGCGCCGTCCCTCTGCCGCTCCCCGAAAGGAGCCCGCGGTGCAGGAAGGCTTTTCACAGAAACCGCGTGTGCCCCTCCGGTGCGGCCTGGGGACCTCCCGGAGTGGTGGTTTAAGTAGATGAGTACGTGCGATTCCAGAGGAAACCAGTATGCTGAGCTACAGTCACCCTGTGTGAACTCGGAAATCGTGGTCTAGCGATATATGCGTTTTCTAGTAACCACCTTAAACAACAGGATCTAGTCGACTTAAGGGACTCCTGGAACTTCAAGTAATGGCGAAGTAATTGAAGTTTGGGTGTAAACGCGCCCGTGTCTGATTTCTGAGGGCGAGCTGCTGGTGTTGGCTCTGGTCGGCTGCTGGCGAACAGTGGAACCTCTGGAATATTACAGGAGATTTTTGAAAGAGAACTGCCGTCCTGATGGAAGAGAACTTGGTGAATTTAGAACCACCACTGTCAACATAGGTTCAATTAGTACTGCAGATGGTTCTGCTTTAGTGAAGCTGGGAAATACTACAGTAATATGTGGAATTAAAGCGGAATTTGCAGTACCTCCAACAGATGCTCCTGATAAAGGATATGTTGTTCCCAATGTGGATCTCCCACCCCTGTGTTCTTCAAGATTTCGCTCTGGACCTCCTGGGGAAGAGGCCCAAGTGGCTAGCCAGTTCATTGCAGATGTCATTGAAAATTCACAGATAATTCACAAAGAGGACTTATGCATTACTCAAGGAAAGCTTGCATGGGTTCTATATTGTGATCTCATTTGCCTCGACTATGATGGAAACATTTTGGATGCCTGTACATTTGCTTTGTTAGCTGCTTTAAAAGATGTACAGTTGCCTGAAGTTACTATAAATGAAGAAACTGCCTTAGCAGAAGTTAATTTAAAGAAGAAGAGTCATTTGAATATTAGAACACATCCGGTTGCAACCTCCTTTGCCATATTTGATGACACTTTACTCATAGTTGACCCTACTGGTGAGGAGGAGCATCTGGCCACTGGAAGCTTAACAGTAGTAATGGACGAAGAGGGCAAGCTGTGCTGTCTTCACAAACCAGGCAGGTTCTGCCTCAGTCCCAGACAGGCGCAGGTGGACGGGCATGTGAGCGCCACGTTAGGACCATGTGGAATGTTTCACTATTTACCTAGAGAGGCCTTTGAGTTTGTTGTTACCTCAAATTCATTCCTTTTATGTTGTTTTACATTGTTTATCAGTGGTTCTTAAATTTTTGGCATATATTGGAGTCTCTTGGATGTCCTGTTAAAACACAAGAACTTGCATTTCTAACCAGTTCCCAGGTAATTGTGATGCTGCCAGTTATTAAAACCGTGCCACTGCTCTACATTATTCTCTCTCTTTAAAAAATGACCTGATATGACATTGATCTTTTGCTTTTAACTGAGAGATTAAAAGTGTTGGTACTGTAATTAATTTTTCAGGTGGAAGTGGGCTGACAGGAGCTAAACTTCAGGACTGTATAAGCCGAGCAGTTACAAGACATAGAGAAGTTAAAAAACTGATGGATGAAGTAATTCAGAGTATGAAACCCAAATAAACCACATTTTGAAAACAGATTTGTAAAAACTGTATTTGTTACATTGTGCACAAACCTTTTACATGAAATAAATATTAAAACTACATTCTTCTCAAAAAAAAAAAAAAAAAAAAAAAAAAAAAAAAAAAAAAGGCTACACCAGGTGTCCAGCAAAATTAATTAAAAAAAAAAAAAAAAATCGCCCTCCAAGGCACATCACTATTCATTATAAAACTAAAAGTAAAGAAAAGATCCTAAAAGCTAATAAGAGAAAATTCGGTCATGTTCAATGGGTCAAGAATTAGAATGCCATCATAAGTTTCAATAGCAGCACTGGAAGGTAGAAGACAATCAAGAAGAGCCCGCAAAATTCTGAAGTTGGTAAATGAATTCCAACCTAGAATTTCAGTACTCTGCCAAAATACTAATCAAGTGTGAGAATAAGGGTATTTTTGGAAATGCAAGGTCTCAAAGAAGTTATCTCCTATATATCCTTTCTCAGAAAAATCCAATAATCCAGCAAATAAGAGAGGAAACCAAGAGAACGATGATAGCTCACATTTTAAATAATACGTATTGTAAGCTAGGCATTGTTCCAGATGTGTGTGTATGTGTGTATATATACACATTTAATTTAATCTTTATAAGAATTAACTGAGCATAATTATTACCCACATTTTACAAGGTGGCAGAGAGACTAAGCAACCTGCTCTTGGTCACAAAACATGTAAGCAGCAGAACTGGAATTCTAAACCAGAAGACTGGCTTCAGAGCCCATGCCTTGGAGGAAAGAGGAAGGTTTAATACTTATTCGTGACTAAAAAACAAAAAACTCTCAGTAAACTAGGACTAGAAAGGAATTTCCTCAACCAGATAAAGGGCTTCTATCTAACCTACAGTTAGCATCATATTTAATAGAAAAAGACTGAACACTTTACTCCTAAGATTGGAAACAGAACAAGGATGTCCACTCTCATCACTCCTGTTCAACATTGTACTAGACATCCCAGCTACGGAAATAAGGCAAGGAAAAGAAATAAAAGACATAAAGAAAAGGAAAAATTAAAACTGCCTTTATTCTCAGATAACATGATTGTGTACTTATAAAATCCAAAGGAATCTTTTTTAAAAAATACTGGAACTAGTCAATGAATTCACTAAGGTTCCAGAATACAAGAGCAATATACACAGCTCAACTGAATTTCTATATACTAGTAACAAAATGCTTACAAAATGAAATTTTTTAATATATGATTCTTAATAGCATAAAATAAACAAAATTCTTAGGGACAAATTTAACAAAATATGTACAAGATCTACATACTGAAAACCACAAAACGCTGTTAAGATAAATTAAAGAAAATCTAAATAAATGGAGAAAGATACCATGTTCATGGATTGGAAGATTCAATATTTTTAGGATATTAATTTCCTCCTACAGATTCAACATAATTCCAAGCAAAATAATAGTATGCTATTTTGTAGAAACTGACTACCCAATTCTAAAATGTATCTGAAAACATTGTCAAAACAAATTAGAAAAAGAGGAGCAGGACTGGAGAATAATGTGTCCAGATTGGAACAAAAGAATGAAGTTTCCAGGAAGGAGATCTCCAAGAAAGAAAAAAAAATTGATAGATTATCTGATAAATTTGAATGTGTTAAAGAGAGCGATTTGGGACTGACGTAATGATAAGTACGTGGAATACCCTATCTTTAATTCCAAGGAAAGCAAAACATATGCAAAGAACGGAAATGTAAACATTATGCACAACTGTGAATAATAGTTAATAGTCATTGTAATGAAAACATTGAATGTCCCTTTAACCAAAAAGTGTGGTATTTGTATCCTTGGAGAATAAAGAAGACAGTATTTGTGTATACTTAGGCAGGGCTCAAAGCAGGAGAGACAATTAAATCCTCTTAAGACAAAACAGAAAGTCAATAGATAATATTTAATACTGGAGAAAAAAAATCAAGAACCAACAGAATAAGCACAGAGCATAGGAATATGTAGACCACTATTAAATGAAACTGCAATGAGAGTTGAAAGTTGTGGAGGATGTGGCAGGAAGGCTGCTGGTTTTCAGTATAAGCTTTAGAAAACTATTTCACTTTTTAAACAGTGCACAGGCAACACTTTGATAAAAAAGAAAAACTCACTTTAAAAAGTCTTGAGTTAACATATTCTATCTTTTTTATTTTCTTTCTTTATTTCTACTTCCAGGAATGGAAGAAGTATCTTGAGTTTGAAAACAAAACACTGGGATGGATACAAGCAGGGGTAGTGAGATCTCAGCAGTTAGCCCCACATGGCTTTCTGGGTCCAGGTCAGAAATCTTTGGGCCCTCAAACCTCTGCATGGAAATAGCACCAGAACTCTTGGTAAGTGGTTATTTCAAATGACTTCAAAGACACAGCCTTAAGTCAAAAAGGAGGTGGTCATTTTATGCCAGAACATTTTAACCAAGCCTATAAAACAAATGTAAAAATTTTTAAAGCAGCAGGTATTGTGCAAAACCTATATTCGTATCCCAACTCTTGTCCCCAACCTGATCCCTGCTGTCCACCTAACCCCAATCCTACTCCTCACTCCCTCCCATTTCTGAACCCACTCCTCTCCTAAGATTCACCCCCGTCCCTGATCCCAGACCCGCCCTGGACAGTGAGTTTCACAGAGGCAAACCGTTTCCTTAACTTTTACTAGACATTTAATCCTCATCGTAGCTAGTAGTTAAAATGCCACATTTTTATATTCCAGTATGCCAGGTTATTTAAGGACCAAAACACTGGCATTTTAAAAAGTCTGAAATCCAAATCATTTATGTCTTGAGCCATGCCCAGATAATTACACGCTGCATTAAAATAGCTTATTGAACAGTCTTGCACTTGTTTGAAAGGTGTTCTGACCGCACTCCTCCGTGTTTAAAACACTCCCAGTTATTTTATTGCCAGTTGGTTCTCATTTTCCAGGTTGCTAGTGAGGCTGAGCATCTCCTCGTAAATTTGTTAGTCATTTGTATTTCTCCCAGATCCAATGGGAGAAGCCCGTCTTTGGGGAGGCCCAGGGTGAACGAAGATGGACGTTAAGGTAAATAGGTAGAGAGGTAGAGGGGAGAGTAGGGGAGGGAAGGAGATTGAAGGAAGGGGCCCAAGCCCAGTTCTCAGCCTGCCTTCCCATGCCTGGATTCTCGCTGCATTCTTCTGTCTTTTGTACTGAATGTCCTAGTGCCTGAGCCCCTCACTCCTTTTCCCTATCACCCCACATGGAGACCCTGAAGCTAGACAGGCAAAGAAGCCCTTGTCCCGAGCCTTGAAAGAGCCTCTTAGATAACGCTGCAGAGAGGAAGGTGCCCTACCAGCAATGTCTTTTTCCTCCAGAATTGTAGCCACCATCCCATCCCCAACATCCACTCCGTTTCTGACGCCCCCTCCCTGATACTCACCACTCACCCTATTCCTAAACCTCATACCATACCTGGTCACAACCCCTTCTGGACTCTCCCCATCTCTGACCCACCATTGCATCCCCAAATCTCACTCATCCCCTCCCCAAGCCTCCCCCTATTCCTGACATGCTTCCTTTGCTGAGCCCCACCCCCATTTATCCCAAACTGACCCCCCACCTCGTCTCTGACCCCAACCTCAATTCCTGATCCCCAGTACCACCCTTGATCTAAATCTCACCTCTGAGCCTCACCCCACTCCCAATCTCAAGTCATCCCTGGTACCTCCCCATCTTATATAAACCAACACATTCTCAGCTTTGTTTATTGGTTTTCTGTCATTTGCAATCAAAAGATCACTGTCATTTTCAATACTTATCTGCAACATTTTTACGCAAATAAAAATCTGATGAAGATAAACCACAAAAGCCAACCTGATGACAGATGTATGTTGCCAAATACAGCAGGAAGATGAAAGGCTTGGGGAACACAGATAAGAGGATGCTTTGGGTCGGTGATGTGTAAATCAGCCCAAGTTTTTTCAGCAGTCATTTATTCATTCAATAAATATTTGCTGAACAAAAAATAGACTCCAGGCAATGTGTTAGGCACTGGGACATGGGTGAACAAAACAGACAAGGCTCCTGGCTTCAAGGAGAGAAAACAAATTTTATTAGAAAAGTCTGACTGTCCAGCTGATGGTGAGGTTCCTGATGGTCCATGTTGGATTGGAAGCTCCAAGAAGGCAAGGGCTAAAGCTGCTCCTCTCCTCCCATATGAGGCCCAGCAGGGCCTCTCGCATAAATGACACCCAACACGTTCTATGATGTTGGTCATGGGGTAAAGGGGATTCTCATGCAAAAGGTCTAGCTTCCCCATCCCTCTCACCTCTTGTTCACCCTTCACACATAGGGGGAAAATGTTTTCCAGCTCCATCACAGGGTCATTTGGTGGTTTGATATTTAGGCAGCACCTGTCACACTGTCCCCAGCAGACCCAACAACATACTCAAGATAGGAAAACAGTTCCATGAGCTCTGACCAGAGCCCAAGGAGCAGCCAAGCACCCTGGTGGGAGAATGCTCAGTGGCTGAGATGATGTTCTTGAGAGGGTCAGCAAGAGGGTCCAGCCCACAAAGGAAAAAGCTTCAGCCCTGAGTGCTTTGATCTAATGTCAAATCCAGGCTTTAGAGGTGGCCGTGTTAATTACCGATTTGTGGGTAAAAAATACAGGAGCTCAGCAGAAATGATGATGCTTCCTTTACATGGAAGTGTCAAGGTCTGTCCTTCCTTGGAAGTATCTCAGCACTTCCTCAGAAGGCAGGCTTTGGCAGCTAAAAACAGCAATCCCTAACTTCCCCACATTCTATAGCTTCCCTCCCAAACCTAGATAGTATCAGTCCACAGTCCACAATCAGACAGCCCCCACCCTGCAGGTTATGAGGACGGGATGGTCTTTCATTGATGGCTTTCAGACATTTGCAGAGACACTGGCAGTAGAAGAAGTGTGAGAGGAGACGTGATGGCGTGCCAAGTACTCCTTGCTGATAAGGCCACGGATGGCCAAGATCTTGAGGAGTCCATGGCGGAACTTCTGGCCGATGAAGGCATAGATGATGGGGTTGAGGCAGCTGTGGAGGAAGCCCAGGATCTCGGTGGCATCCAGAGCCCGGTCGATGTCATTGCGGCGCTCACAGGTCTCCTGGATCACCTGGGTCCTCATGAGGGTGTCTGCCACCAGGACCAGGTTGTAGGGCAGCCAGCAGAGCAGGAAGACGAGCACCACGGCAAAGATGACGCGCATGGCCCGGTGCTTCTGCCCCATGTGGGCCTCGAACAGCGTGCGCAGGGTGAACCCATAGCAGAACACCATGACCAGCAGAGGCAGGACGAAGCCGAAGGTCTGGGGCAGGATCCGCAACACCATCCGCCATTTTGCTGTGTTGTTACCCAGGACCTCGTAGCAGACTGTGCTGGAAAAGGGTGGGTCAAAGGCCTCACGGAAGGCAAAGAAGGGCAGGGACAGGAGCACAGACAGTCCCCAGATGCCCAGACATATGAACTTGACCAGGTGGCGCTTCTGGGTCAGTGTGCGGGTGGCGTGGACAATCGCCAGGTAGCGGTCCACACTGATGCAGGCCAGCAGCAGGATGCCACTGTAGAAGTTGACTTCCTTCAGGAGCGAGGCCACCTTACACAAGGGAGTGCCGAAGACCCAGCCCGTCACCTTGGAGGTGGCCCAGATGGGCAGTGTCAGGGCGAAGAACAGGTCGGCGATGGCCAGGTTCAGCAGGTAGATGTCCGTGACAGAGCGGCCGACCCTGTTGTATAAGATGACCAGCATCACCAGGGAGTTTCCCAGCAGGCTCAGCAGGAACACCAGGGCATAGATGGCGGCCACAGCATACTTGTTGAGTACCGTGAATTCTGGCCGGCATGGGGCAAAATCTGGTAGATTCGGGGGCAGGCCAGTGACATTCAGAAACTCTTCATCAAAATACATCCACAGATCAGTATTATTCCATATGTTTTCCATGGTAAAAGTCATGGCTGTATCTAGTTGAAAGATCAGAAGGAAAGAAATGTGATTTAGGAACTCAGATTCAAGTCAGTCTCATCATGGGTGTGAGAATGATTGCTGGGATATCTTTGCTTCTCTATTGTTATGACACCCAGAGAACATCCCCTACCCCCCACCACCACCCCCAAATTGGGTTTCTTTAAAGGGAATTGTCAACCTTCCGTAATTCTGAGGCCTGGTCTGGGTATATGGGATCAGACGGAAAAGAGAAAAAGCCTTTGCCCTTGGTTGGCCGTACAGCTGCTTCAACTCTATCTCAGCCCCCTCTTTAGCCTTCTCCGTCCTGGGCCATGTCTGTGTATTCGAATGGGAGGACCATGTCAGCCTTATTGTATCGGGGGAAGGCCAGCAATCAGCCAGATGGAAGGAGGCAAACCTGTTCCCAATTTTCCCTTTCTACGTTATTTCTCCCCTTCTATTCTCTCCCTAATTCTTTTTTCCCCTTCTTAAATCCTACTGGGAGAAGGAAGTGATACAAATTGCATTATAAGCAGATTTTAAGTATTGTCTCTAAATGAGCAATAGACATTTTGGTCCCCTGTCTAAAGGAATTTTAAGTATTTAAGAGGATGAAGTTCCCATCTTGGCCCCCTTGTGCCCTAAAATTACCTCCTAAACATCCACAGAATAATTCAGCAGATTTCAAATCTTTTTTTTTTTTTTCCTATTGTGAAACACTTTGTTGAAACGAAATCCTACCAGAAGTTCACTATGGAAAAAAAAAAAAAAAAAAAAAAAACAGATAAAAGCTCAGTTGCTCTGGGCGAGAAGAATATACTGCTCTTTCTACCCAGATAATCTCTGAGAAGCCTCCCCCCAAATCTCCAGGGCTCCCCAGAGAACAGTCTGAAAACTTTTGGAAAGATCCTCAGATTGGAAATAAGGACACCTAGTGTCCAGTCCTGATTCTGTCCCTAATAAGCTGTGTGACCTTGATTGGGTCCCTTGACCTCGACAGATTTCAGATTCCCCATCTGCAAATTGAGGAGGGACAGAGTAGATAATCTCTAAGTTGTTTGCAGGCCTAAGGCTCTTTGACAAATTCATTCGGATCCATTTGTTTTAAAATGTTCTCTCCCTGCCAGTATTTGCATTTCCACAGAAGACAAAATCTTAGGGCAAAGCAATAAATATCGAATAGGGGAACTGTAAGTCTCCACCCCACAAAAAGGAAAGGTATAAAAGGAGGAGGCAGGGAGGCTGTGGTCGCCTTGGTGCCCACGGCAGCCATGAAAGAGGTCAAAGATGAGTTCATGGACCACCAGTGAGGAGGCAGGAAGCCAGCCAATGTAACAGAAATCCCCAGGTCCTGGAGATACGGATGCATTTTCTAAAATACAGCCAAACAAAGACCCCCTGCCCCAAAGAAAGTGTTGGCAAAGAGAGGTGCCTCCTACCTGAGGCGCTGTCCAGGTGTGTCCAGCAGTGGTCTCTGCGGCTCAGAGACCGGATGAGACTTGACAGAGGGAACTTGGTGAATAAAGGGAAATAGGGAAACCACGTCACCTCCCCTCTGCGCCCCGCCCATGTCTTCATTTGGAGAAGAACAGATTAAGTCAAGTGACCACAGGACATCAAGTATGCCCAGTGTCTATCTGTCCAAACCCAGGCATGAGACTGGGGTAAGGGTCCATTATCTGAGTTCTCCACACTCTGGACAATTATTTTTATCCTCTTCTTTTCTTGTATTTATTTCCGTTTGCTTATCCCTTAAATTTGCTAGTAGATCATCGTTGAAAGCTTCCAACTTGCCTGACAAAGGGAAAAGGAGTTGGCTTCATGTGGTGGGAACTTCAGAACGTCTATGCAGGAAGGACTCGTGGGCAACCTGGTGGGAAGCGGGGGAAGGACTGCCCTGAAGCTGTGGGCGACAAGCACATAATTTTTACTCTATTGTAGGCTCCTTTGGGGTGGCTTGGGGGCTGATGGAGATGTTGGTGGAGATTTGGGGGAAGGACTAAACCCTTGAAAGGGAGAGTTGGGGGTCAACGGTCACCGTGGCTCCCCTCTCAGTAACAAACGGCAGCTTTGTTCCTCTGGCTTTGCTCTTCTAACACTTTAATCATTTGTCCACTACAGCATGAATCCTCCTGTACTGTCATGATGTGTTTCCAAGTCTTTCCCACTAGATAGCTGTTAGAGAGCAGGGACGCAATCTATTCATATCTATAGCCTCTGTCAAAAAACACAGTAAGTGCTCAATCATCGGTTGTGGTATAAATGACGTCGGACATATCTGCTAGGATTTACAGACACCGCCACAATTCAGAGTGTCTATCGCTTTCAGCCACACAGTCACACCTAAGGTATGTCTGAAAATTTCACTCCCACACAGCCAGGCTAGTCTGTGGTGCATTGTTGTTTTCCCAACCATCCTCTATTGTTTGAAGTTAGCACCAATCTGTGGAAGTCTCAGCCCTTCCTCTACCATAAATGCCAAACTTATTGTGCCACTAATGCCTACAATTCTACCTGGCAAGCATATTCTTTAAGCTAACTCAATTCTTCTTGGGTTCTCTTACCACTTTTTTTTTTTTAATGCAATTTTGTTGAAATAGAGCCACATACCATACAATCATCCAAAGTGTACAACAGTTGTTCACAGTATCATCATATAGTTGTGCATTCATCATCACAATTTTTGAGCATTTTCATTACTCCAAAAAATAAAAATAAGAATAAAAATAAAAATAAAAAAGGACATCCAAAACAGCCCATACCCCCCCCCCATTATTCATTCACTTTGCCACAGTGATTGGTTCAGGGGTTAAGTATGTGATTTAAGGTGAGCCAATCAGAGCAAAGGTTGGGATGCTTGTTCAATGACTGTGGGCAGCCACTTTGCCAGCCCAAGGACAAACACTAACTCACAGTGGAGGGCAGAGCTCAGAGAATTACGGAGAAATGGAGCAAACCATTCCCCAAGGCCACATTCTCCTGGTACTTGTGTATATGTGTGTGTGTGTGTGTGTGTGTGTGTGTGTGTGTATTAAAGGTACATAACTTTAAATGTACCATTTTAACCATTTTTGAGCGTACAATTCAATGGCCACTATTTCCATAACTTTTCCATCAGCCCAAACAGAATCTTTGTGCCCCTCCTTACAGTCCTGGTAACCTCTGTTCTACGCTCCGTCTATGAAATTTCCTGTTCTACATACCTCATGTAAATGGAATCATACAATATCTGTCCTCTTGTGTCTGGTATAGTTCACTCAACATGATGTCTTCAAGGTTCATCCATGTTGCAGCATGTATCAGAACTTCATTCCTTTTTACAGCAGAATAATATTCCATATGTGTATACATTAATTTCTGTATCTATTGATGGACACTTGGGTTGCTTCCACCTTTTGGCAATTGTGAAAGATGCTGCTATGAACATCTGTGTGCAAATATCTGTTGGGTCCCTGCTTTCAATTCTTTTGGGCATATACCTACAAGTGGGATTGCCAAGTCATATGAGAATGCTATGCTTAACTTTCTGAAGCATTGCCAAACTGTTTCCACAGTGGTTGCACCATTTTACATTCCCACCAACAATGTTTGAGTGTTTCTATTGCTCCACATCCTCCCCAACACTTGTCATTTTCTCTGTTTGTTTTTTTTTAATAACAGCCATTCTAGTGGTTTTGATTTGCATCTCCCTGATGGCTAATGATGTTGAACACCTCTTTATGTATTTATTGGCCATTTGTATATCTTTGGAGAAATGTCTATTCACATCTTTTTTCCATTTTTTAATTGAGTGATTTGTCTTTTTGTTGTTGAGTTGTAGGAGTTCTTTACATATCCTGGATATTAAACCATTATTAGATGTATGGTTTCCAAATATTCTCTCACACTCTATAGGTTGTCTTTTTATTTTTTTTGATGTGCAAAAGTTTGTAATTTTGATGAAGTCCCATTTATCTATTTTTTTTCTTTTGTTGGTTGTGCTTTTGGTGTAGTTTAAGAAACCACTGACTAACAGCAGGTCCTAAAGATGTTTCCCTACATTTTCTTCTAGGAGTTTTTATATAGTTTGACTCCTATATTTAGGTCTTTGATCCATTTTGAGGTTTTGAATATGGTATGAGGGAGGAGGTGAACTTCACTCATTTGCCTGTGGCTCCAGTTTTCCCAGCACCATTTGTTAAAGAGACTATTCTTTCCCCACTGAGTGGACTTGGCAATCTAGTCAAAGGTTATTTGGCCAAAGGTGCGAGGGCTGATGTATGAACTCTCAATTCGATTCTATTGGTCCTTATGTCTGTCCTTGTGCCAGTACCATACTGTTTTGATTATTGTAGTTGGCTCTGTTCATTTTTCTTCATTTTTTTTTATTTCTGCCCCTCAGACTGGATAATTTTCATTTTCTTATCTTCAAGTTCATTGGTCCTTTCTTCTGCCTAATCAAATCTGCTGTTGAATCTCTCTAGTAAATTTTTCATCACAACTATTGTATTTTCAGCTCCAGAAGTTCTTTTTTGGTTCCATTTTATAATTTCTCTCTCTTTATTGATATTCTTGTTTTGTTCATAATCATTTTCCCAATTTTCTTTATTTTGCTGTCCATGTTTTTCATTAGCTCATTGACCATATTTAAGATAGTTGATTTGACATCTTTGACTAGTAATTCCAATTTCTCAGCTTTCTCAGGGATGGTTTCTGTCAAATTCATTTTTCCTGTGAATGAGCCATACTTTACTGTTTCCTTGTATGTTTTGTAATTTTTGTTGTTGCTGAGAACTGAAAATTCTGTGTTAAACTCTGTGTGCTAGTTTGAATGTATTATGTCCCCCAAACGCCATTATCTTTGATGTAATCTTGTGTGGGCAGACCTATCAGTGTTAATTAGATTGTAATTCTTTGAGTGTTTCCATGGAGATGTGCCCCACCCAAATGTGGGTGATGACTCTGATTGGATAATTTCCATGGAGGTGTTGGCCTGTCCATTCAGGGTGGGTCTAAATTAAATCACTGGAGCCATATAAATGAGCTGGCAAACAGAAGGAACTCAGTGCAGCTGTGAGTGACATTTTGAAGAAGAGCTACAGCCAAGAGAGACACTTTGAAGAAAGCACAAGAGCTGCTGATGAGAGACATTTTGAAGACAGCCTTTGAAAGCAGACTCTTGCTCTGGAGAAGCTAAGAGAGGACAAATACCCCAAGTGCAACTAAGAGTGACATTTTTGAGGAACTGCAGCCTAGAGAGGAATGTCCTGGGAGAAAGCCATTTTGAAACCAGAACTTTGGAGCAGATGCCAGCCACGTGCCTTCCCAGCTAACAGAGGTTTTCCAGACACCACTGGCCATCCTCCAGTGAAGGTACCCGATTGTTGCAGTACCCTGAACACTTTATGGCCTTAAGACTGTAACTGTGTAACCAAATAAACCCCTTTTATAAAAGCCAATCCATTTCTGGTGTTTTGCATTCCAGCAGCATTAGCAAACTAGAATAGATTTTCGTACCAGAGAAGTGGGGTGCTTTTTGCTGCTGCGTTTGCAAATACCAAACATGTTGGAACGGCTTTTTAAATGGCTAAGGGGAAGATTCTAGAAGAATTGTGAGAAGCTTGATAGAAAAGGCCTAAACTGCTTTGAAGAGACTGTTTATGGAAATAAGGACTCTAAAGATACTTCTTATGAGGACTTGAAAAGAAATGATGAATGTGTTGCTGTGAACTGGAAGAAAGGCGATCTTTGTTTTAAAGTGGCAGAGAATTTGGCAAAATTGAGTCCTGATGTTGGATGGAAGGCAGAATTTGAAAGCTACAACCTGGAATATTTAGCTGATGAAATCTCCAAGCAAAATATAGACGAAGTAGCCTGGCTTTTACTTGCAGCTTATAGTAAAATGCAACAGGACAGAGATAAGCTGAGAAATGAACTCTTGATTTCAAAGAAACCAGAAATTGATAGCCTGAAAAACTCTGGGCTTCCAGAGGGTGAAACCCCAGAAGCTACCGCCCAACATGAGGATGTATCCAAACATGGAAACCAGCCACCATTTCAGTACAAGCCAAGATTGGAAAAGGAGTTAAGCAGAAAGGATTTGTGGTAAGTCCTGTTGTCTGATGGCTTTGACCCCTGTTTGCTTCATGCAAAGCCAACAGAATATTTGCAAGAACTTTACAGACAGAGATGCTGCTGGTACGGACTGGAGGAGACAGACAAGGAACAAACTGAAGGAAAAATTTCTTCAAAGACAGAGCCATGGAGGTTGAGGTTTGGTGTCAAGAGGCCTTAGGCTGGGAGAGCGGAGTGGCCCACACACATGGAAAGGGTGAGTTTGCCCTGGAGGTCGAGGGTGGGCCTTCCGCCTCGATGCTCCGGAAGGGTTTGCCATCCCATGCCCCAAAGAGCATGGAGCACATTCCCAGGGAATTGGGGAGAGCCTGGCTGCCACCACACTGTTCTGAAAGGGTTGAGCATGTGCCCTGGAGATGGAAGGGAATCCAGGTGCTGCCCCGAGGTTTGAGGAGGGTGGGGCCGAGAAGGTGGTCTCCCCAGTGTGTGGATATGTTGGAGAACTTGCCCCAGCATTTGGAGAGGAAAGGGCTGCTGAAAAGGCCCTTAGGAAGGGTTAGACTCCCACTCTCTCAAGCTCGAAGGGTACAATGTTGTTCTGTAAATGACTCTCAGACTTTGAAATCTAATGGAGTTTGTCCTGCAAGTTTTAGGACTGTTTCGGTCCTGTGAAAACTGTTTTCTTTTCAGTTTCTCCTTATGGCAATGGAAATGTTTACCCTATGCCTGTCCCTCCTTTGTATATTGGAAGCAGATAATTTGTTCTAAGTTTCACAGATAGAGGGGTATTTTGTATTAGGACTGATCACTCCTGTAATTGATTTTGATGGGATCTTGTACTTAACTATCATTACTGAAATGATTTAAATTTCTGTGATATTGTTGTGGGATGAATGTATTTTGTATACGGAAAGATAATGTCATTTTGGGGTCCAGGGGGTGGAATGTGCCCGTTTGAATGTATTATGTCCCCCAGATGCCATTATCTTTGATGTAATCTTGTGTGGGCAGACCTATCAGTGTTAATTAGATTGTAATTCTTTGAGTGTTCCCATGGAGATGTGCCCCACCCAACTGTGGGTGATGACCCTGATTGGATAATTTCCATGGAAGTGTTGGCCTGCCCATTCAGGGTGGGTCTAAATTAAATCACTGGAGCTATATAAATGAACTGGCAAACAGAAGGAATTCAGTGCAGTGCAGCTGTGAGTGACAGTTTGAAGAGGAGCTACACCAAGAGAGACACTTTGAAGAAAGCACAGGAGCTGCAGATGAGAGACATTTTGAAGACGGCGTTTGAAAGCAGACTCTTGCTCTGGAGAAACTAAGAGAGGACCAATACCCCAAGTGCAACTAAGAGTGACATTTTTGAGGAACTGCAGCCCTGGGAGAAAGCCATTTTGAAACCAGAACTTTGGAGCAGACGCCAGCCACATGCCTTCCTAGCCAACAGAGGTTTTCCGGACACCATTGGCCATCCTTCAGTGAAGGTACCTGTGCCAGTTTGAATGTATTTTGTCCCCCAGAAAAAGCCATATTCTTTGATGCAATCTTGTGGGGCAGACAGAATAGTGGGGATTAAGTTGGAACATTTGAATTAGGTTGTTTGCATGGAGATGTGCCCCACCCAGCTGTGGGTGGTGACTCTGATGGGATACTCCCATGGAGGTGTGGCCCCACCCATTCAGGGTGGGCCTTGATCAGTGGAACCATATAAATATGCTGACTCAAAGAGATGGAACGGAGTGCAGCTGTGAGTGACGTTTTGAAGAAGAGCAAGCTTGCTAGAGAGGAATGTCCTGGGAGAAAACCATTTTGAAACCAGAACTTTGGAGCAGACGTCAGACACGTGCCTTCCCAGCTAACAGAGGTTTTCCGGACACCATTTGCCATCCTCCAGTGAAGGTACCTGATTACTGATGTGTTACCTTGGACACTTTATGGCCTTAAGACTGTAACTGTATAGCCAAATAAACCCCCTTTTTATAAAAGCCTATCCATCTCTGGTGTTTTGCATTCTGCAGCATTAGCAAACTAGAACAGTACCTGATTGTTGATGCATTACCCTGAATACTTTATGGCCTTAAGACTGTAACTGTGTAACCAAATAAATCCCCTTTTATAAAAGCTAATCCATTTATGGTGTTTTGCATTCCAGCAGCATTAGCAAACTAGAACACTCTGAAAATCCAACTCTCCCATTCTTCAGCAATTGCAGAATTTTGTTGTTGAGGGCCAGAGTTGTCCATTTGTGACTTTTCCAAATTATTTTTGTAAGGTATATATTCCTTTTTGGGTGTTATCACTGAGGTTTCTTTTCCATTAGCTCTCTGATCTGACCAAGATTTTCTGAAACACCTGGTTCCAAAGGGGGGGGGGGGGCATAGTTGCAGATTGAATCATGTCCCCTTAAAAGATATGTTCAAGTCTTTATCTGTTTCCTGTGGTTGTGAGCCCATTTGTCAATGGAGCGTTTTGGAGATGTTATTATTATCTGAGAGGTGACCAAGCTGAATCAGGGTGGGCCTTGATTTGTATGACTGGAGGCCTCACAAAGAGAAGAAATTTGGATGCTGTCAGAGAAAGACGCAGTAAGAAGTCAGAAGTTAGTGAAAACTAGAGAAACAGACACAAGGAGAGAGAGATCAGCCTCTGACAGAGGATTGCTGGAATGCAATAGCTTCTGGGAGAAACAAGCCCTGCAATGCCTTAATGTCGAACTTCTAGCCTCCAAACAGTGAGACAATAAATTCCTGTTGTTGAAGCCAATCCATTGTGCGGTATTTGTCATAGCAGCCTAAGGCGGATACTGTCTCTTAAAATCTTCTGATAGGAGCTACCTGGGAAGCTGCTGCAGCCCAAGGGCAGAAACCAGTGCAAGCATCTGCCTCAGTCCCTCAGGACGCCACCCACCAACCAAACCGTGCAAGTCCAGATTTTTGGAGGACAGTTCTTCACTGTCTGTCCATGTACCAGCCAGCTGCTTGTAAATGGTGGGGGACTAGCCCACAGCCTCAGCAGGGCCGAGGAATAGCGGAGTGTTGCAAAATAGTTGATTCCAATCACTCTTTCCAGCTCAGCGGTTACTTCGGGGTGAGGCACTGACCCCTAGAGTTTCCTACTCCACCATTTCACGTCTTCCCTGTAATTTTCAATTGAGTTTTCTATTACTTGCAACCACAAGCATGACCAACGATAGAGTTTTGGAAACCGAAAGTGATCTAGGATGAGAGAAGAAGGCATGAATGTCTGCAGGTCACATGTTCTGGGCCGTGACACACTGGAGGGGTCTCACCACTCACACTGGACAGAGAAGCACAGCCTGGACAAAGCAGACCTGACAGCCCTGATTACCAAGGACCCCCCTGAAGGACACCCCCCTGGATGAATTCAGGAATCCTTTCAAATGGCCCAGAAATTCCTGCTTTGGCATCAGACAGACCACGATTCAAATACTGGTTCTATCTCTTTATTAATTTCTGATCTTGGATAAGTCACTTAATTTGTATCAAAATATCCTTATCTAAAAAAATGGGAAGAGTAATACTTGTAACTTGTCTCATGGAGCTGCTGTGATGATGAAATGAGATAAAAGCATAGATTCCAAGAGCCAAAGTAACGGGCTCAAATCCCAGCTCTGTCCCTGGCCAGTTGTGAGCCCGTGGGAAGCTTAGAGATCTGCCCTGTGCTGCAGTCATCTCTTCTGTAAAGTGAGAATGAGAATAAAAATAAGACCTACCCTCTCAGCTGCATGTGAGGATGCAGTATAAAATGTATACTCAGTATATATACTAAGTTAGTATATGCAAACTGCTCAGTGTAGCATCTGGCAAATCGGAGGTGTTCAATCACTTTTAGCTGTCATTATACATGTCACCAACTACCACTACCTACAGGCCTGTCAGGGGAATGAATATGCACCAAATACAGTAAAAAAAAATGCAGACCTTTTGACCTGCAATGTCCAATGTGAAATCATTAATTAAATATTAGAGAAAAAGAAAGAAAGAAGAGAGGGAAAGAGGGGAAAAGGTATGTACAACTAAGTTTATCACAAGCTTGTTTATTATAATAAAAACTTGGAAATTATTTCAATGTACTTCAAAAAACTTATATACACATTATAGTAGATTTGTAGAATCCATATTTCTATTAAGAATGATAATATACAGTTATAATTAATGCTGTGGAAAGGTAGCTATAAGAAAATGCTAACTGGAGAAAAGGTTACCCAGCAGAATGTACATTACGATGACATTTTGTAATAGATACATGGATGTAGACACACAGGGGGAAAATGGAAAGATAAAGTCAAAGTGTTACCAGTGATTGTTGTCAAGTAGTGAGATTACAGATATTTGCATTTTTGTTTATATCTTTTGATATTGCCCTTTTTATTGAGTATTGCTGTTGCAATCAGAAAAATATAGAGAGAGCCATTTCGTTGTAAAAATAAATAACACTGTGATCGTCATTTCCCCTCTCCTTTCTCCGATTTGCCTGCACGACTGGGCTTGTGAGCAGATGCCCAGGACTCTGAGCTGGACCCCTAACTCCTCAACCCCAAGGCCCCTACGGTCCCCATCCTCCTGCCAGCTCCCACACCACCCGGTTCTCCACTGTTGCACTTTTCAGACTGCATATAGTTATTTTTAGGAGTCTTTCTCTCCCACCGGACTGTGAGAACAGGCAAGGGCTGCAGAGAACCTGGCAGAAAGCTTGGCACATATTAGTGATACATAAAACATTCCCTCCTTTTCCCCTTGCCCTTCCTTAAAGGCAGGAACTGTAAATGATTTCACGTTGCCTCCTTGGTGCCCAGCAAAGCGTGTAACCCGTAGTAGTAGATGCTGCCTGGGGCTGGCTTTGTGGCATGTGACCATTGCTGACAGGCCCTGCCCTGGGGGGTTGATGTTCTTGCAGTGGCTGTTTTGAAATCCTTAGCAATTTTGTCTTGGAATTCGGTTGTGTAAGTGAAGTCTGTGGGGCAATGGAGGAAGTACCAGGAGCTGGAAGTCTCCGCTCACCTGCCGTCGCACAGCTTGGCGCCTCCCCAGGCTGGGGTCTGTGCTGCCCTGTCCCCTGCCCTGCAAGCACTGCGCTCTACACCCGGAGGTGGCCTGGGGCAGGTTGAGGCCAGACCAGCTTCAAGCAAGTGAGGGACAAGGCACAGGTGCCCATGGCGGTCTGCACTTGCCCCACTGGTATCCCCACACCCCAGGGAGCGCAACATTAAATAGCAAATAAAAAGCACCATGTCAGGTTAGGAGCGAGCCTACAGAAGAAAAAACAGGCGTTTTCCTACTCTTTAAACACATGGTCCTCCATTTTCAAATTGCACTGGGTCCCACAAACTATGTAGCTGGGCCAAGTAAATATGTGCCAGCTGGATGAAATAGTGAAGGACTGGATAGACGCTAAATGACAGAATGGAATTCTTATCTTAACTCAGCTGAAGGTAACTCCATCCTCCAATCGCTCAGGCCAAAAATCTTGCAGTCATCATTGTGCCTCTTTTTCTCTTACACCTAACATTTGATCCCCCAGAAAATTCTGCTGGCTCTACTGAAATAAATTTCAACTCCTACCATTTCTCACCAGCTGGACTGCTACTAGCCTGGCCCCTGCCACCATCACTCCTCACCTCGATATGGAAATAACCTCCCTGTCTTCCCTGTTTCTGCCCTTTGCCTTCCATAGTCTGTGCTTATGATGCCAGACAGAGTGATTTTCTTAAATTGTAAGTCAGATTACATCATTCCTGTTTTAGCAACCTCCAGTGTCTCCAAAGAATGAATGTTACTGCTTTAAATGTTTCAAAACTGATGTTTAAGTAACTTTACGGTGGAGAAAGCTGGCTACCAGCATGTTACCCATGTGATGAAGGCTCGCTTCCCCCGTAAAATCAGGGCACATCAGCTATGTCCAAGGTGATGTGATGAGAAGAGCACCTCACCTCTGTGGGAATCTCTCCAAAACCCCATAAACCCAGTCTAAACATGAAAAAAACATCAGACAAACCCAGCTTCGGGGACATTCTACAGGAAAAGTGGCCAGCATGCCTCAGTACTGTCAATGTCATGAAAAAAAACAAGGAAAGACTGAGAAATTGTCATAGCTCACAGGAGATTGGGGAAACAGCACAACTAAATGCAATGTGGCAACTTAGAGAGGGCCCTGGCACAGAAAGGGGAGATTAATGGAAAAACTGGTGAAATCCAATTAAAATCTAGAGTTGAGATAATAGTTCAGGTTTTTTTGTTTTTGTTTTTTAAGATGTTGCCTATTTTTTTTATTGGGGTATTTTTTTTTTTAATCAGAAATGGGCGTTGAATCTTGTCAGAAGCTTATAAGATAGTCGTATGATTATTTTCTTCTTAGATATGTTACTATGTGAATTATATTAATAATTTTCTAATGTTGATTAATCCTTATGTTTTAAAATAAATCCCACTTGGTCATGGGGGTAAAAAGTGAATTTGAAAAAAGCCAAAGTCTCTGCTGTGGTCTTCAATGCCTTTCTCTGCCTGATCCCCCTCCCCACCCCCAACATCCCTACAATCTTATCCTCTACTTTGCCCCTTATGGCTCCCGCTCCGGCCGCACTGACTCTAGTTGTTCCGTCTCCTTGGAACGTTCTTGCTCAGCTCCGTACAGGTAACTCCCTCGACTCCGTGGAGGAGGTCTTTGCTCACAGGCTGCCTTCTCAAGGAGGCCTTGCCTGTCCCCAGTCACAGCCTGTACCTCCCCCAGCATTCCTGGTATCCCTCACCCTGTCCTGCTTTCGATATTTTCCTTTTCCCACAGCACTTCTCACCTTCAAACACACATTATTTACTTGTTTATTATCTAGTCTACTGTTTAGTGTCGCTCTCCCTGTCTAGTACAAGCTTCAGGAGGGCAAGCATCCCTATCTATTTTGATCACTGTATCCCAAGTGTGTAGGAGAAGGCTTGGCGGGTAGCAGGCACAATAAAAAGTTGTTGAAGGAAGAGAAGAAAATAAGAAAAGGAAAGGAAGAGACCCAAAGTAATTTTCTCTCCATTTCTCCCACCTTCGGCCTTTCTGGGAAATAAAACTGGAGGGAAAGTTGAGCCCACCATCGCTGTAAGAAGTGACTTAGCAAAGCACGACACCCCTTGATGTTCTGGCAACTCTTGGGACTCAAGGAGGGAAAGAATCTACACCCAGCAGCCAGGGGCTGTAGTTGCAAGATGAGTCCAGGAGAGGGCAGCATTATCCTGGAGAGAAGGTGTAAGTCGGGTTAGACAGCCAACATCTAGAACCTAACACCAGGCTTTAAGATTTGCAAACCCCTTCACATACATTCATTGTCCCCTTAAAGTCCTTCCAGATGAGAGTTCAGTAATTGGCAGAATACACGCGGAGTTTAAACTAAGTAGTTGAACTGTACCATCCGTGTGGTTAAATGCCACTCAACTTGTCAGGTTTCAAGCATTTAATAGTACTGCCCCTGTGTTCAACCCCCTTTTCCAGCCCACAGATCTTTCTTCCAGAACAGTAGTTCTCAGCCTTTTTGTGTTAACCCATACTTTGAAATGCAGCACTTTCAAACACACTTGGCAACGCAATGAAATGGTGTATGAAAAAGCAAATTTCAGAAAACTGAAAATCTTTTCATGGTTTTCTTACAGCTCACTTTTTGGTCCTCAAGCACCATGTCACAGTTTGAATGGAAAGATTTCCTTCCCTGATACCACTCTCTTATACGTTCATGAGAGAAGTTTCTAGCAAATTCTAGCAACTTAACTTTGGTGCAGGCTTGCTTATTTTTGCTCTACCTCTTTTCTCTTATGTGCAGTCAACTGTACTAAGCGCTACCCTATGTAGCCCAACCAGAATAATTAACATTTTTCTGCCGACAGACATGGCTACCAAAGAATGTATCCTTGGTTGCAGCAAAAATTAATTGCACAAATTTTACCTGGGGGGTCGAGGGGTTGGAGATGGGAACTGGGAAGATGAGAGATGTGGAAAAATACTTTTCATTAATAGCTTTTTACATTTTTTAATTTTTGAAACAGTGAAGTAGTTCCCATTGCAAAATCTTAGCTGTAAAAAATAATTTTAAAATGTTAAAAACTAATAAATTAAACATGATGATGGGAAGTTGGTTGTGCAGCTGCTTTAAACTGGCGTGCCTTCAGTTAAATGTCTTGTGACAGCCCTATCTTATATTCTTCCCAAAAAAAAACAAAGGAGCCTTCAGCCAATTCCAGGGGACAACGTCCTGGATCTTGGCCTTTAGAGACCTATCGCTTCTCTTACTTCCCTCTGCTACAAACCCTTCACTCGAAATCAGCTCACCCTGGACTCTCTTGGTCCTTGACTCCTGTGCCTGGTCCATCTAGCTGTCTACACTCAGAACCTCCACTACAAAGCAGGGCGTCCTGGCCTCTCATTATCTCCCACCTGAACTTCTCTGTCCTTTCTGCTTCTAAGTGCAATTGCTAATAGCTTCACAAATTTACTGCTCCACTCTTCTAGCCACCAAAGACATCTTTGCCCACTGGGTTTCCATCCTGTCCTCCCGTCCTCTCACTTGCATTGACTATTGAAACCCACCTACTTGCCCTAAGAACAAGCCCGTTATATTTCATTTAAAGTAAGACCGTTCTCTATATATATATATATACACACACACACATACACACACACACACACATATATACACACACACTCTGAGTTTCCTGCTGAAATTACCCCTCCCAATCCAAACACCATAGGCACAATTCAGCCTGCAGTTCAGTATTTTGGCTGCACAGGATTGGTTTCTTCGTTTGTTTGCTCATTTTCATTAAAATTAGTTTCCCACATTTAAAAATAGAGATTTACCATATACCATCATTTGATTTTCAACAAAGGTGCCAAAGTAATCCAATGGGGAAAGTTTTACCAATAACAGTGCTGTAACAACTGGATACAAGGGAAAGAATGAAACTTAACCCACTATTTCACATCACACACAAACATTATTTTGAGATGACTGATAGAACTAAAAGTAAGAGCTAAAACTATAAAGCTTTGGAGGAAAACATGGACAAATATCTTCATGACTTGGGTGTTGACAGAAGTTTCTTAGAATGTAATAACCATAAAATAAAAGATTTGATAAATTGGACTTCATCAAAATTTAAATTTTCTGCTCATCAAAGATACATCATTAAGAAAATGAATAGGAAATCCATAGTCGGGAGAAAAAATTACAAAACATATTACTGAAAAAAGGATTGGCATCAGAATGTGTCAAGAACCCCAACAATAATAAAATAATAAACACAAACAACCCAAAAATCTGGGCAAAAGAAGATATACAAATATTCACTATGTACGTGAAAAAGTGCTCACCAGGGAAATGCAAATTAAAACCCAAGAGAAACAAAAACATACGTTCACAAGAATATTCATACAAAAATATTCATAGTTTTATTCATGATAGCCAAAGACTGGAAAAGTGTCCATCAATAAGAGAACGGATAAACAATTCATGATATATAAAACAGTGGAATGGAATAGAATAGTTCTAATCAGTGAAAAGGAATGAATTAATGATGCACACAACAAAATCTTAAAATCATGCTAAGTGAAAGAGGCCTGATAGAAGAGTACATTCTGTACAATTCCACTTTTATGAACTTCTAGAACAGATGAAACTAATCTATGGTGGAAAAAATTAGAACAGTTGTTACCTCTGAGGTGTGGGGCAGAGATAAACTAGGGAAGGGCATGAGGGAATTTTTAGCGATGATGATAACATTTTATACATTGATGGGGGTTGGGATTACATATGTGTGCATATCTGTTAACACTTTGCAACTATATACATAAGATTTGTGCATTTCATTGAATGTAAATTTACATCAACGAAAAATTGTCAACAAATATTGATTTCTAGTTATCAATATGCATATGATTATTTGGGAAAAAGTGTACAACTGTCTGCAATTTACTCTGAAACATAACAAAAAAATAAAATGGATTGATGGATAGAGGATGGATAGACATGGGGTAAAACAAGTCAAGTAAACTTTTAATGTAGAATCTAGGTAGGGGGCACATAGAGGGTGTGGTGGTTTGGAGTGATATGTATCCCAAAAATCATGTTCTTAAACACAACCCATTCCTGTGGGTGTGAGCCCATTGTAAATAGGATCTTTGGATGAGGTTACGTTAGTTAAGGCATAGCCCAACCCAATCAGGATGGGTCTTAATCCTATTACTGGAGTCCCTTATAAATGGAATGAAATTCAGACACAGAGAGAGAAAGCCACAGAGAAAGCAGCCAGAAGCTGAAATTCAATGGAACCTGGAAGAGTACAGAGAGGCCAGGAGAGGCCATGTGCATTACCATGTGACAGAGGAGCCCAGGACCAAAGATCGCCAGCAGCCAGCCCCAGAATGCCAGTCTTTGTGAAGAAGCATCACCTTAGATGAGGCCTTGATGATGCCTTGACTTGGAACTTGATTTGACTTTCTCTAGCCTTAAAAGTGTGAGTGAATAAATTCACATTGTTTAAACCAAGCCATTGCATAGTATTTGCTTTAGCAGCCAAGGAACTAAAACATGGGGGTATACTGTAAAATTCTTTCAACTTTACTGTATGTTTGAAATTTTTCACAAAGAAATTGGGGGGGAGGGGAAATTAGCTGGCATCAGTCTTGGCTGAGTCCTATAAACAGGGTGTATACCCTTCAGTTTGCCACACTCCCTACCCCTCCTTATTGTCTCATGCCCAGACTGCTTTGTTCATTTACAATACCTGCATCCCTTGGTACAGGGATGTTTTATCCTAGACACATCCTGTCTACCCTAACTGGTGGTGACTCTCTGGAAGAGGCAGAATGGCATTGAACCAATCTCACCACTTACTAGTTTTGTGACCTTGGACAAATTATTTCACCTCTGAGCTTCATTTTCCTCATCTGCAGGATGAAATGAAATGGTGAATGCAAAATTTCTGGTACACGTGAACACCAGATAAACCTTGACTATTATTACACAGTTTTATATATTGACTTTGCAAATGTAAAGAGAAAGTGATGACTGTTTTCAGTAAGAAACTCTCTAGAGTTTAAATTCACAGAGGAAAGGATGGGAACACTATTTTCCTGGAATTTGCCCTATTTGCTTCCACTAAATTTCCTTCCACAAAGGAAGAGCAGCCTTTATCAAACGGATGTTTAATGAACACCTACAACTATCTATACTTGTAGGGTGGGCACAGTATCTGCTGTAGAGAAGCCAGTAGGAAAACTACAATAATAGAAATATATTCAAACTAAAGTGTGGCAAGGAAGGCTTCAAGGAAAAGGGAACACTTGAGTTGGGTCTTGCAGGATGGATAGGAGTTTTCCAGGTAGACCTGGGGAAGAAGGACTGTCCAGACAAAGAATAGCATATGCAGAGGCTCTGAGCAATGAAGCAATGGGATCCTCAGAGTTGACAAGTGGCTTGTATTATTAGAGCCCAGGGAGACAGGAGATGAGGCTGGAGAAGGAGGTAGGTACCAAATCATGCCCTGTTTGCCATGCTACAGAGTTTAGATTACATGCTACAGATAAAGAGTCACCGGTACATTTTAGAAAGATGCTTCTATAGCTGAGTGGAGTTAGATTGACAGGAAGGAGGCCTCAGGCAAGGAGACCAGCTAGGTACCAGTGTTGCCCCCCTAAGAAGAATTGCCTGTGACACCTGTTAGGTATACAGATTCCCAGGCCCCAGCCCAGACCTACTGAATCAGAGCCTAGGTGAAGGATCTGGAATCTTTATGTTTAACAAGAGCTCCAAGTTTTCCAACAAGCCTGGAAAACACTGAGTCCAGGAGTTCCCAGCAACCACCCAAGGGCACGTGACTGTTTACAAGACAGGGAATGCAGGACAGAGGGCAGATTTGGAGGAGAGGGATAATGCTTCCTGCTTGACCAGGATGAGTCAACATTTTGAGAGACAGCAGTGCCTTGGTGGCGGTAAAAGCCATGTGCGTGGCTGAGGTCACCCAAGGAGAGACTATGGCGTGAGAAGGGAGGAGGGCCACAGCTCCCAAATGCATTTCTTTTCCCTTGTGCTTCTCACACAAATTTGTAATTTGAATGTCTCACATATTCCATCCATGTTAAATTGTAATCAGGACAATAAATTATATGCTTAAAGTTTGGAAATAGACAGGCAGAAAACTAAACATTCCCTAGGTCTCTGAAACATGACAGAGTAAGCTTCCTCCTGCCTTTCTACTTAAGCCAGGGACAGAAACTATGGGTGACATTGACGGGCTCCAGAGGAGATGCAATCTCTCATGTATTTATTCCCTTTGTCCTCCTGTTTCTATCTAAGGAACAAACACTTGCCCTTTAAAGATAGTCATCTTTTTTTTTTTTATCTTCATTTTATTGAGATATATTCATATACCACGCAGTCATACAAAACAAATCGTACTTTCGATTGTTCACAGTACCATTACATAGTTGTACATTCATCACCTAAATCAATCCCTGACACCTTCATTAGCACACACACAAAAAAACAAGAATAATAATTAGAGTGAAAAGAGCAATTGAAGTAAAAAAGAACACTGGGTACCTTTGTCTGTTTTTTGTTTCCTTCCCTTATTTTTCTTCATCATCCATCAAACTAACTACAAACTGGAGTGTGGTCCTTATGGCTTTCCCAATCCCATTGTCACCCCTCATAAGCTACATTTTTACACAACTGTCTTCGAGATTCATGGGTTCTGGGTTGTAGTTTGATAGTTACAGGTATCCACCACCTACCACCAATTCTTTAGAACCTAAAAAGGGTTGTCTAAAGTGTGCGTAAGAGTGCCCACCAGAGTGACCTCTCGGCTCCTTTTGGAATCTCTCTGCTACTGAAGCTTATTTCATTTCCTTTCACATCCCCCTTTTGGTCAAGAAGATGTTCTCCGTCCCACGATGCCAGGTCTGCATTCCTCCCCGGGAGTCATATTCCACGTTGCCAGGGAGAGTCACTCCCCTGGGTGTCTGATCCCACGTAGGAGGGAGGGCAGTGATTTCACCTTTCAAGTTGGCTTAGCCAGAGAGAGAGGGCCACATCTGAGCAACAAAGAGGCATTCGGGAGGAGGCTCTTAGGCACAACCATAGGGAGGCCTAGCCTCTCCTTTGCAGCAACCGTCTTCCCAAGGGTAAAACCTATGGTAGAGGGCTCAACCCATCAAACCACTAGTCCCCTATGTCTGTGGTCATGTTAGCAACCATCGAGGTGGGGTAGGCCAATACCCCTGCATTCTCCACAGGCTCCTCAAGGGGGCACTACTAAAGATAGTCATCTTAAAAATAGAGAGATGGCTTGAGGAATATACCAATAATCAGAAAACCCGGGTTAGAGTCACACAAAATTGGCCAAGTTACTCAACCTCTCAGGACCTTTGTCTCCTCTTGGGTAAAATGAGAATAATAATAACTGCTGTAAAGAAAAAAATGAAAAAAGGCAAACTTTAAAATGTGTCAAAAACTCTGCTCAGGGCCATAAAGAACAGAAACCTACTCCCACTAGCTAAAGTCGAAAGAGAGTCTATGGAAATGATACAACGGGCAAACTTGCCAGCTTGCAAGAATAGGAAATGAAGTACAGCTTGTCACTTAGGGATTAGAGCTGAAAGCCTGACATTACTCCCGCCACCGCGCTGTCTCTGAAGCCATATGGTCTCCCATCTCTGCTTCTCTTTGCAGGTCCACACATTCCCATGTGGCAGGCACTGAAGCTGTCTAACCACTCCCCATTTCCCGTCCTTCCTCATTGGTGAGGATGTTCTAAGCATTATGACAATCTGTGGTCTACTTTCCCGGCCTCCTTTACACTTAGAGGTGGCCACATGAAACAGTTCTGGCCAATGTGGCTTAAGGAGAAGAGTGCTGAAAAGTCCGGTAAAACTTTTGCTTTTCATGACAAAAGAGAAAGATGCCTCTTGGCATCACCTCTTCCTTTTTCTTCCTTTTGGATGTGATGGTAGAGCTGTGGCAGCCATCAGGGGACCATGAGGAAAAGGTCAAAAGAATCACGAAGCCTTGGACATCACTGAGGCCCTGAACCAACATTAGCAGATGTTATGTGCAAACAAACAAACAAGAACAACAACAAAAAAAAACCCTTTCACCTCCCTATGTTTTTTTTTTAATCTTCATTTTATTGAGATATATTCACATACCATGCAGTCATACAAAACAAATCGTACATTCGATTGTTCACAGTACCATTACGTAGTTGTACATTCATCACCTAAATCAATCCCTGACCACCTTCATTAGCACACACACAAAAATAACAAGAATAATAATTAAAGTAAAAAAGAGCAATTGAAGTAAAAAAGAACACTGGGTTACCTTTGTCGTTTGTTTTGTTTTCCTTCCCCTATTTTCTACTCATCCATCCATAAACTACACAAAGGGGAGTGTGGTTCTTATGGTTTTCCCAATCCCATTGTCACCCCTCATAAGCTACATTTTTTATACCAATTGTCTTCGAGATTCATGGGTTCTGGGTTTGTAGTTTGATAGTTTCAGGTATCTACCACCAGCTACCCCAATTCTTTAGAACCTAAAAAGGGTTGTCTAAATTGTGCGTAAGATTGTGCCCCACAGGAGTGACCTCCCGGCTCCTTTTTGGAATCTCTCTGCTACTGAAGCTATGTCATTTCCTTTCACATCCCCCTTTTGGTCAAGAAGATGTTCTCCGTCCCACGATGCCCGCTCTTACATTCCTCCCGGGAGTCATATTCCACGTTGCCAGGGAGATTCACTCCCCCTGGGTGTCTGATCCCACGTAGGGGGGCAGGGCCTCCCTATGTTTTTAAGCCAGTAGGAGTGAGTGTTTTGTTGCTTGAAGCTGAGGGCTTTCCTGACTGATAATACCATCATCTAATTTGGGGGCTTCTAAACTTCAGTCACTGATCAGACCACTGTCAGCATTTTTGCCACATCTAATTAAGTACTAGTGTTCTTAAAATTGATTCACTTTTGTCAACTTAAATATCTACTTTAGCCTTGTGGCTTTCATGGGTGGATTTTATAATTTTTTTTCATAACAATTAAAATTAAAACAGTCACCATATACCACACAAAATCATCTCATTCTCACCAATGGAGCATATTGGAAAAGCAAAACCAGTTCTGTCTCAGTCTCTGATAGCCCTGTTCCCAATTCCCAAGAGGGAATGCTATTGACCAGGTCTTGTCTTGAGTCCCACGGTGCATGGATCATATATATACCTCCAGGAACTCGGGGAGATGGAGATGGGGGAGGTCAACTATGGTCTCATACAGGTCTATTATTATTACTATTATTATCAAATGGTCTCCTTTCAAAACAAGGATTTCTCTGTGCTTGGGCAAAAAACAACTAGGGAATACAGTTTAAGTCCTTTTTTTTTTTTCTTAATCTGTGCAGAGCAGTCTACATGCCTACATGACCGTGAAAAAATACTCAGCCCAGCAGGGCAGAAGCAGGAAGCTTCTCCTACAGTCCTGAACACTTTGCTATGTCCATCTCTCAACACTGTCCATTCAGAATTCATTCAATTATAAAAGTGACATTTCATGTCAAGGGAGGAAAGATGGGTTATTCAACCCCTGGTGTTAGGATATTTGGAAAATCAGTGGAAAAAAATCTAGTTATATCCCTAACTCACCTGCTCATACACAAAAAAATTTCAGGTGGATTGAAAACTTAAAATGTAAAAAAGTTTCACCATAAATTATGGTACACTTACACAATAGAATATTATGCAGCAATTAAAAAAGAAAGAGGTCAATCAATATGTACTAACAGGAAATATGTAATCTACTGCTCAATAAAAAAGCAGATTATAAATAACACAGCATGATACCATTTATATTAAATATGTGTGTGTATGTGTACGAACATATATATGAATGTAAATGCATTAAAAGAGCCTGGAAGGACAAACTTTAATCTGGTAACAATGATTACTTCTAAAGAACTGACTAGGATGTAATCATGTATTGCCCATATAATTAAAAATAAGCAGAAAATAAAACAATTTTTAATAAAAAAGTTAGCAACAAAGTAATAGACAAAAATGTAGAAGAATTCTTTTAGTTTAATCTTGATGTGAGAAAAAGCTTTCTTAGTGCTATAGCAATGACAAGAAACTTAAAGGAAAAGATTGAGAAATTTGACAAATGAAAATGTAAAATCTCAATGTGACAAAGCAAGGCAACAACATAGTTAAATAACAAAATGGAAAAATATATAATAACGTGGCAGAGAAAGAGTAATATCATTAAACTATGGAGTATTTAGAAATCAGTAACAAAATTGCAACCCCAATAGAAAATGAAAAAAAGGCATGAAGAAGCACCTCATAAAAAGAAGACACGTAAATGGGCGCAAATTAATATACGAGATGCTCGACCTCACTAATAATTACAGAAAAGCAACTTAAAATGAGACATCACTTTTCATTTGGATTGACAGGATTGAAAAGATTTCTACTAGCCAGTGTTTAGCAAATGTGAGGGGAAACAGGCACCTTACACATTGCTAATGGAAGCCTGAATGGCACAGCTTTCTGGAAGGTAATTCGGAGATAGGTATCAACATTGAAATGCGTTGTACCTGTTGCCCCAGCAACTCCTGCTCTAGGACTTTTTTCTAAGAAAATAATGGCACAAGTGTACAAAGTTGCATGAACAAGAATGGTTATTTTATTGAAAAATTGGAAACAACCTAAATGCCCATTAATAGGGTTTTGTTTAAGTAAATGTATGGGACTAGAAAGTGTTATAAAAGATAAGGAAGATCTTTATATATTGACACAAAGGATATGAGATGAAAGTGAGAAAAACATTCTGCACAACTTTTAAGGTGATTCTCTTTTGTGTAATATATAACCCACTGGTAAGGTAAGCACCTGTCATTAACAGTTGTTATCCGTGGGGTAGAATTTCAAGGGAAATTCCTATATTATTTAAACTTTTTACAAGAAGAATCACACATTGCATGATAACAAAAATTTAAAAAAAAGAGGATTTCCTTTTGAAAAATTAAGGAAGAAGTATGCTATCTATGCTGTTCTTTAAAAGATCGTGAGCTAGGTACAGAAGGTGTGTTCTCGCCCCCTGACCAAGAGGCCCACTCAGCCCAGTGCCCCATAGCCTGCCCCAGGCTGCTCTCTCTTGACACTGGAACCTAGGATGATCTCAACGGTGGATGAGTCATCTCCCTCCAGATGTCACTCAATGCTTCCTCCCCTACAGCCAAGCTTCTAGAAAGAATCATTTACTTGCCTTCCATTTCCTTTCCTCCTGTCCACTCCTCAACCCATCGAGTCGGCCGCTGAACCCCACCACTCTACCCAAAGCAGCTCCCCCCAGGGACACCTCTCAGTCCTGCCTGAACTTCTCAGCAGTGTTGGGCGCTACACTCTTGCATCTATCCTTTCTTGGTATCCTTCGCCAATGTTTCCTCTCCAGCCTAACCTCTCGGTGTGGGACTCATGGCACTCAGTCCTGGGACCTTTGCTTTCCTCCCTCTACCCTCTTTCCTAGGCAGTTTCACCCAAGCCAGTGTTTTAATCACTGCACAAACACCAATGACTTCTGAAAAGTGATGTCCAACTGAGACCTCTCTACTGGCCTCCAGGAGATACAAGCCTCCTTGATAGCTCCACTTGGACATGTTATGTTCATTCATTCATTCATTCATTCATTCATTTTATTGAGCACCCACTATGTGTCAGGAACTCTGCAAGGCACTGGATATAAACAGAAGGACAAAATAGGCCTGGGTATGTCCTGGAGCAACTTAACTCAACACGTCGACAACTGAGCTCAAGATCTTCCTTCAACCAACAGGCTCCTCCACATGCTCTGACTCAATGAATGGCACAACTTCTATCCTGCTGCTCAAGCCAGAAACCTGGGTGTTGCCTCTGTCGCTTCACTTTCCCTTATACCACCCTCCATGAGTCATGTCCTTGTATAACCTCTTCCCTTTGAATGCACACCAAACTGTAACTTGCCCTCATCGGTTAGAATATGGCCAAGGTGATGGATGCCAGTCCAAAGATTAGGTAATGTTTTGTGGCAAGGGTGATGGGGTGCCACTCCCATGATTATGTTATTCATATAGGGCTCCATCTTAGCAGACTGGAGTGAAGAAGTAAGCTATCCTGTTGTGACAGGGCCACATGTCAAGGAACTGCAGTGACCTCGGACAAGCAGCAAGAAAATGGGGACCTCGGTGCTACACTGGCAAGGTAATGAATTGCCAACAACCTGGGAAGTTGGAAGTTGATCTTTCTCCAGCTGAGCCTCTGATGAGACTGCAGCCCCAATCAACTCCTAGATGGCAGCTGCATCTGGACTCGTGGCCACAGAAACTGTGAGATAATAAACGGGTGTTATTTCAAGCCACTAAAGTTTGTGGTAGTTTGTTACTCAGCATAGGAAACTAATGCAGAACCCACCCTGTCCATCACCAGAGTGTTTTGATTCCTTCACTGAAATAAGTCTTCTCTCCATCTCCAACTCTCCACCCGGAGCAAGCTGTCAGCATCATCCACCCAGACAAATTGAAAAGCCTCTTTATCTTCCCATCACATTCACCCCCGTGGTCAGAGCTGGACCAAGACCTGAGAGCACCCCAGGCACGCTAATAATTTGGCATTCCTTCTACCAGACATATACACAACATTTATTCAGCAGGGATGAGAAGAAACTGATTGTTAATAAAAGTGGCATGCCTCTCTTTTTACGCCAAAATGAGAGATTCAGTACATGTGATTTTTCCAAAGTAAATAACTTTTTAGGAGGCACATTAAACCACTTAAAATTTAAACAATATAAATCATTCATTCCCTGTGAGTAGCACTACCCATTGTGTTATTCAGATTTGGACTCTTTCAGGTTATTATACTGAAAGCAGTTTTTGGGCAATTCATCTCAAGATTCAGGTTTAGCTTGTGTCTCTCACAAGAATATTCCAAAGAGATAGTTCAGCACCTGTATGATAGATTAGATGGCCATAAACTCTCCCCGTCTCAGTAGGCACATCAGAAGTAGAGTCCATTTCTCCACAATAGAATGTTCCAGAAGTGACACTGTGCCAGTTCCAGGGCCTAGACCTCTAGAAGCCTTGCAGCTTCTGTTTTTTGCCTCTGAGAATGCTGCCCTGAGACCACCATGCCATGAAGAGGCCTGGGCTGAGAGACCCCATGGAGAGGGAGGCCCACATATCCCTCCCAAGCCCAGCCCTCAGCGGACCCAGCAGCTGAGTGTAGCCCTATGAGTGAGCCCAGACAAGACCAGCAGGAAAACCACCCGTCAACCCACAGAATCGCAGGAACAAATAAATCGTTGTGTTTTTAAAACCACTAACTTTTTGTAGTGGCTTGTTATTGCAGCAAGAGATAATTGAAACAATCCAAGATAGAAAGCTTGGGGGTTCTATTTTAGCCAGCCTCCAGGACTGCCCCCTGATGACCTTGTGTAGCCCCCCTCACACACACACACACCCATCAGGATTGTTCCGAGTGACCAGAAGAATACAGCAGAGGTGATTGCATGCTCTTTTGAGGGCTGGGTTATAAAAAACATTGTGGCTTCTGCCTCTGATCTCACTCAGGGGAAGGCCTAGGCCATGTCTCCATATTGAAGAGGACATCATGACAACAGCAGTGAGTGGGCTTTGAGGTGGACCCCCCTGCAGGACCCACTCAAGCCTTCAGATGACAGCAGCTCCTGCTGCTACCTCGACTGCACCCTCATGAGAGAGCCAGACCAGAACCACCCAGCTAACCCGTGGATTCCTGACCCACAGAAACTGAGAAAATAAATGTCTGTTGTTTTAAGTAGCACAGTTTGGAACTATGTTGTGAATAGCATAGGTAACAGATACATTTATTTTTCATTTGTTATATAAGGAGTCTCTGAATTAACTGGCACCAGAGCTCTAATTTGATTCTGTGATATTTTCATATCCTCATAGATTGACTCCGTGGCATCGCCAGGCTGGACTGCTTGCTATTCCTGCTCCGTCCCTGCAAAGGAAGACCAGAATGAGCTGATCATGCCACTCCCTGATCAAAGCCTTCCCACTGCCTGGAGATGAAGGCACTCTCTGTCCTCTGCCCAGGGTCACCATGTAATTTCAACAGACAATCCAGATAGTGAGGCTCCTGCTCCAGCGGCCAAAGAGCAGATTGGTCCAGGGATGCAGAGAAAAGGCCCAGAGAGTGGCCAAGGAGACTAATGGCCAGGTACCTGACAGCATCTCCTTTTTGGGGGTAGGGGGGAGACCAGATACCTGGGAAGCCCATCTTTGACCCTGAGGACTTTGTCCCATCTCCCCTCTCCTCTAGTTCCAGGATCCCACCAAGTCCTGACTCCCAGCCCTCTAGATGACACTACCAGTTGACTCACATTTAAAAAATGGGTGGGAAAGCCTTTTAGATTATTAAATGGAATATTTAACATTTGAATCTGAGATGTTGGCATTTGGATCATTTCACCTATATTTAGACACCTAAGGATAGGGAATAGGTACTTGACTTAGACCTGCAAGATCAAGAGGGCTCTTCAAAGCATTTCCTCCCAGAATAAATGTCTGCCCCATATTAGTCTTGATCCCACAGGAGAGGGATAGCACCCCCAAGACAAGGTAATTCAAGGAAGGTGTGCATCAAAGACAATTTGGAAAGGTGTAGATGTACGGGAACCACCAAAAATGCAGTAATCCAGGACTGGCAGGAGCCAAGCTGATACCACCCCTAGGCCCAAAGAGGTAAGAAGGGAGGTGGACAGCAGAACCCAGAAGGAAGAAGAAGAGTCATTGCAAGGTGGCTACCCTGAAAGGAATGGTGGCATCTGGTTGACAGACACAGAAAGCCTGAGGCAAATTTACAAGAAGAAAACCAGGGAAGCAAATACCCTCGTATCTCTCTCTCTTTCTCTTGCTCTCCTCCTCTGTCTCTTCTCTCTCTTTCTTTCTCTCCTCTCCCTTGTGCGTTCTCTCTCTCTCTCTCTCTCTCTCTCTCTCTCTCTCTCTCTCTCCTCTCTCTCTCTCTCTCCCTCTTCTCTCTCTCTCTCTGCTCCTCGCTCTCTCTCTCTCTCTCCTCTCTCTTCGATCCTCTCGTCTCTCTCTCTCTCTCCCTCCCTCTCCTCTCTCTCCCCTGGGCACCCCTATCGCTTCCCTCCCCTTCTCCTTTGGGGGACCTCATAGACCAACCAAATGCCACAGGGAAGGGAAGGGGGCCAACTTGAGGGAGGAGCAGAGAAAGTGTTTCTGGAGAACTAAGCAGGGGACAACCAGCAGCCCCCAAGATGACCTCCAGCTCATCTTTAAGATCAAAAGCAGCAAATTGCTGACTGTTTTAGAATTGTCACTTTCCCTACTACACTCATCATCAAGTTCAGCATTATGAAGGTCCAATCAAGAGCTATTGTCATTATTTTTAAGTGGAGGTCCAGTTTTTTTATGCTTTAATTTTATCAAACTTCAAACTAAAATTCAGCACTATCCAGTCCAATTACATAGTGTTCA
Organism: Choloepus didactylus; assembly: GCF_015220235.1. Lineage (NCBI taxonomy): Eukaryota > Metazoa > Chordata > Mammalia > Pilosa > Megalonychidae > Choloepus > Choloepus didactylus. The sequence goes on from NC_051315.1 coordinate 110,969,785, forward strand.
AGTGCTTGAGTCTAAATCCCAACTCAATGACTATGACCTTGGAGACAGTCTTGAACCTCCTGGCACCTCAGTTTCATCATCTGCAAAAAACTAATAGTAACACCTACTTCTTAGAGTTGACATGGGGATTCAATGAGGTGATGCATGTAAGGCACTTCAACAGCACTAATGCAGAGTAAGTCCTAAACTTCAATAAATGTTAGCCATTATGGTTCCAGCAGTCCATCCTCAGCACTCCCCCCCGCCCAGCTCTACACTGCAGCTTACTGCTCTGCTTTCACTTTCAGAAACATGTCATCTTCTCTTGCCGGTAGACCTTCATACATGCTTCTCTCCATCTGCCTGACTAATTCTTATTTAAAAAAAAAAAAAATGACACTTTTCATCTCCATTCATTCCAAAGTCTGACAATACTAAATGCTATCAATGACAGAGAGGCAGTGGGAACCACCATACATTGCTAGTGGAGAATAAATCAGAACAACTACTTTGGACAGCAATTTGGCAACAACTAGCAACGTTGGAGATGTCTGTACCCCACAACTCAGCAGCTATACTCCTAGGAACATAACCTAAAGAAAACTTCACACTTGTACACTGGAAATTTGTATAAGAATTGTCAAAGCATCATAGCTTGTAATAGCAAAACCACTAGGAAAACTTTATTGTCCTTCAACAGGAAAATGGATAAACACATTTATAATCATAATAATATGATCATATGTTAGAATGCTACACCACCATTAAAGTAGCTACTTTTAACAACATGGGTGTTCTAGTTTTGCTAATGCTGTGGAATGCAAAACACCAGAGACGGATTGGCTTTTATCAAAAGGGGGTTTATTTGGCTATACAGTTATAGTCTTAAGCCATAAAGTGTCCAAGGTAAACATCAGTAATCGGGTACCTTCACTGGATGGATGGCCAATGGTGTCCTGAAAACCTCTGTAGCTGAGAAGGCACGTGGCTGGCGTCTGCTCCAAAGTTCTGGTTTCAAAATGGCTTTCTCCCAGGACATTCCTCTCTAGCAAGCTTGTTCCTCTTCAAAACGTCACTCACAGCTGCACTGAGTTTCTTCTCTTCGAGTCAGCACGTTTATATGGCTCCACTGATCAAGGCCCACCCTGAATGGGTGGGGCCATGACTCCATGGAAATATCCCATCAGTTATCATCTACAGTTGTGTGGGGTGCATCTCCATGCAAACAATCTAATCCAAATGTTCCAACTTAATCCCCACTATTATGTCTGCCCCACAAAGAATATGGCTTTTTCTGGGGGACATAATACATTCAAACCGGCACAATGGGTAAATCTCAAAAACATATTGTTGACTAAAAGAAACAAGTTTCAAAGGGAGATGTATGGTTTGATACTACTAGCAAAAAGTTTTAAATCCTGCAAAATATGCTAAACATTGTTTATGGATACATACCTATGTATTAAAAATGTAAAAACATGCATAGGAAGGATAAACATCAAATGCAAGGTAATGGTTACCTTTGGGGAGAGAGGGAAGAAAATTTGGATAGAAGGAATGGAAGTGGGATAGTCTTCACAGGAGGTTCCCACTGCATTTTTTTTAAAGTTCTGAATCAAATTTAATTATAAAATGTTAAGATTCAAAAAAGCTGGGTGGTGGGCACAAAGACATTTGTTGTATTAGTCATAAGTTTAAACAAACCAGAAACAAGGTGAAGAATATGGAAGGTGTGCATAAAAGCCTTTGGCATTCGAGTTCCTTTCCCCTACTCCAAGCAGTCAAGTGAGTAACCCCTTTCCTGCCCTACCTCATCTCAGTTCCACCCTCCTTCTCCATCTCCACCACCAGAGATTGATTTTCTATAGACTCGCCCAGTAGAAGGCAAAGGGGAGGCACAGGGCAAATGGTGGAATTAAGTGGAGGTCGGCTGGGACTCAAGCCTTCTTCCCAGCTCCCTGCACACTCTGGGAACACTGACAACCAAGATTATAATCCCCAAACACACATAGAAGATTCTTTTCTGGAGAAAACAGAATATTGACATTTGTTGGCCCAACAAAATCTGGCACATCATCTTGTGCACCTTTCAGTGAGGTAAAAGAAAATGGATTAATACCTTCAAAAGTATGGGGAAAATTATTTTCACACATGAATTCAATATCCAACCCAAGTGTTAGGGTAGAATTAAGACATTTTCAAATATACAAAGATTCCAACAACATATCCCCTGTATCCCTTTCTTAGGAAGCTACTAGATGAGCTGTTTCAGCAAAACAAAGGAATAAATAAAGAAAGAGGAAGACACAGGATTCAGGAAATTGGCAAAACTAACCCAGAACAGCAATGAAGAAAAATCCCGGAATGACAACCGTGCAGCAAGCCTAGAGAGCAAACAATCCAAATGGAAACAAGAGGAAGGAAGGCTATGGGACAAAGGCTCCAAAGAAAAAGTAGAACTTATGTATTTGAATGTATGGAGATACTATTGCTCGATTTTTTTGAGAGAGTCTTAGAGTATTTGTCGGGGGGAAGCCAACTACAGATATATAGGAAATGAAACAAGTGTGAAAAAAAAAGACAAAAATTAACCCTAGGAAAAATAAAGGACTGCATAAACTAAAAGTTATGGTTGTAGAGCACCTCTTGATTCATCAGTGATCAACATTTGCATACATAATGAACACTGATCATTGGTTTAACCAAATATCGTTACACAATTATATAGGGGGTGGGGTAGAGGAAGCAGAAGTGACAGAGTCAAGTTATCATCTATCTTTGCCAGAAACTGACAGATAATGCTTAAAATTAATAAATCTAGAAATAGTGGAATAAGCATTTATTCAGAAATGTAAATAGCAGGATGAATCTCTAAAAAACTTGATGATATTGCCTCCAAAGAGTGGGCCAGGGAACTGCGTTTTTCATTGCAAGCCTTTTTAGTCCTGTATGTGTGTTTTTAAACTATGTATATGCATTCTTTTAATACAATTAATGTTAAAACATTAGCATATAATTTGGTGGATCCACAGCTCCTGAAGCTTATCCATGTCAGTAAATAAAGAAATCTGTTCCAAATGGGCTATCTGGGCTCTGATTATAGGGGCTTGTTTTTTGGTTGTCTTTTTTTTTTTTTTAAATCCCTCCTCTCTCCGGAGCACTTAGCAGAAAATAAATCACTGCATGTAGGATTCGGTTAAGTTTATTAGCTTCTTCCTGGAGGAGGGAAAATACAAAACAAGTTACACAGGCAGAAGGTGCAGATGCAGTGCAAAGATGAGTTCAGATTCCGTATAACGATAAGTAAAACAGAACTGGAGCAGAGGTACTAGAAGATGAGAGGTTTCAAAGGCGGAGAAAATCACCCGGGGACAGCTCCCGCAGGTGCAGAGATGGAGGCATGACAGGCACCTGGGGAGGCACATGTAAATCGCCTGTTCACCAAGATGACTTCCTGCTCCTTTCCTTCGTAGCCCTTTTAACAATTTGTAATTACATATTTGAGGGTTTATTTAGTCTGTTTCCTTTCCAGACCAAAAGCTCCATGAGGGCAGGACCGTATCTATTTCATTCACCACTGTATCCTCAGCACAGAGCCGGAACCCGCTAAGTATTTGTTAGAGACATGAATGCGGAACGGTACCGCGGGGCAGCTATTAGCGTGGAATGAGGAAGGGACACCGAGAACGTACAAACTGGATGCAAAGAAGCCGGGTGGGAGATGTCAAGGGCGAGTTACTTGTGGGGTCTCAGAAAAGACAAAACCGGAAGGGTGGGGCTGGACCTTTGGAACAAGCGGAACGGAGAATCTGAACAGTGAGGTAGGCCTTGAAGAATGAAAGTTAGGTGGGGCACAAACTTCACTCTACTAGATGTGACAGGAGTCTGCGGGAAAGCAGAGGCAGGCCGATGGCAAGACGCCTGCACATGCGCGGCCTTCACTCCCACCCCGGCGTACCTGCGTACGCGTGCATGAGGAAGGTCGGAGCGGAAATGGCGCCGCGGGGCCGCGCGTCCGGGCGGCGAGCGGAAGTGGGTGTGAGAGCGGAAGTGGCCGGCTAGAGCCGGGGGTTGGGCGGGGACTGGGCTTGTCGGTGAGGCGGCGGCGGCGGCTCGGCAGGCGGGTTCAGGCTTCGGGGGCCAGGTCTGTCGGGTGGGTGGGTGTCTCCACAGTGAGTGCGTGCGCGGGTCAGCGCGCGGGTCTTCCCTTTCCCCTCATCCTGTTCCCTCTCCCCCTCTCCTTTACCTCCTATCCCACCCAGCCCTCCTTCTCAGGGGGCAGCAGGGCCGTTCCCTCTGTCGTTTCCTCCCTTACCCACCCTCGTTTCTCCTTCCCCTGCCCGGGGCAGCCGCCGCCATGATCCTGCTGGAGGTGAACAACCGCATCATCGAGGAGACGCTTGCTCTCAAGTTCGAGAACGCAGCCGCCGGGTGAGCGCGTGGCCGGGGCCCTGGGGGTGGCGAAGGAGCAAAGCTGACCCCCCGCCAGTCCCTAGTGTCGTCTAGGCCCCCCAGACCTGGAGGAGAGGGATGGGGTTCCTGGCAGGGTGTGGGGGCCACCCCGGCCGGGTAGACGTGGGAGGCGATTGGGCGCGGGGGGTGAGGGGCAGAGATGCGTGGGGCGAGGCTCGGAGGAGGGATGCGGAAGCAGTGAGTGGACAGGAGTGTGCCTGCCAAAGGGCAGGAGACCTGTGGGGCAAGAGAGGGCAGTTGGGGTCGGAACTCTCCTTGGAAGATCACTTTGCCCTCTGGAGCCAGGAGGCGACCACTTCCCTCTTTCGTCCCCGTCATTGTTTTCTGAGCCCGAAGAGAACCCGTTTGGGATTGGTTTGGAAGGTGTTTTCAGGGATTCCCAGAACTGGAAGAGGGAAGAATATGCAGGCCCACATCACCGCCACCAGTCTTGCTCCCCACCCCCACCGCCTCCTCCAAAAGTGTAGGAGGGAAGGTTGAAAGCATTTGCTTGCCTCGCACCCATTCTATCTCCCTAGTCAGATCCAGTGTTGCAGCCGGAAAAACGCCATCTCTTCAGCTTTCTTTTCCCTGACCTTACTGTGAGAAGAAACTGGCCATCTTGTTACATGTATTTCTCAAGCAAAGCTAATAGTCCTTCCATCCATACCCCTTCCTTATCTGTCTTCTGAGGTTCTAGTAGTCTTTATCTGGTTGTTTGTCTTTTAAATTCTGATACAAGACCCCTGATTTGTGATTTCTTCTGTGGTAATTCTGGCCCAGTCTATAAAGTTCTTAACCTTTACCGTTGGCCTTTTTAAAGATGAGCTTAGGACATATTTCCAAGGCAGCCTCCTTTGTCAAATGCAAGAATTAATAGTAAAACAACTCCTCCTCCAAAGCTGCTTTGCTTTTCTAACATAAGATTTAAAACATGAGGCCAAGGAATTGGGCTTTGGTTTCTAACTCTTAGTGGCCTGTGGCTAGTCCCTTTGCCTCATTTCCCCATTTGTGAGGATGGGGCTTCACATTTCAGTTTCACAGTTGAGGCAATAAGTGCAAACTGTCTCTGATGAACTGGGAACTAGGTGCAGGAAAGTACGTGCTTGGAGATCCACAGATGGGAGAGGATTGGTACAGGGGAAGTTCTAAGTAGTCATAATGAACCTGTGGTTTGAAGGCAGTAAGGAAAATAGAAAAGGTACTTTTAACCCACTGCTTACATTGAAAATATAATGTGTTCTTTCTCTATTATAAGCCCGCAGATTTTATCTGTAAAACAAAGCATGACTTTCCTTGAAGTAACACATGCAGTAAGCATTACTGTTTGCTGCCAGGGCCTGCTATTGCTTATATTTTAGGTTAACTTCTTGTCTTCAGCCTCTCTTACTAGTTCCTTTGCGTTTTAAATATTCAAGTGAATCAGCCCAGGGTTTTATTTTGGGCAATTGCTGTGTACTTTTTTGAGCACTGTAGCACACAGGAGGAAGTTGAGTTAACTTCTGCATTTTCACAACTGATTTTAATGCATTCTCAAGTCCAGACTAGCAAAGAATGAGACCTGGGTGGCTCCAAGATAAATGTCTGTGTATTTTCAAGTAGAGGCATGCCTTATAGTGTAGGAGTACATTCACATCTATTTGGGTATTAACCACTTCCGACTCCAAAATGTGACAGAACTTTACTTTTTCTTTTTCTTTTAGAAAATCAACTCTTAAAATCAGCAACTAACCATTTCAGAGGGATTAAAGTAGGCCCTCAAGTCAAGAAACCATAAATTAGAACTTGGAGGACATTTGTTACAAAGATATAAATGTAGGGGCTGGGCAAGTTTTGACTTCTTTTCTGGCCCATCTCCCCTTTGAGATGTGACTTTAAATAAGCAGGCTCAAAACTTATTCTGCTGAAAAATCTTTGAAAAGTGACAAGTGATACCAAGCAAATATAACACCCAGCAGAAGCCTGCTTTCAAGTCAAGTGTGAGTTTCCAGGCAGACCAGTAAGGTGAGGCAGCAGTAAAGTAGTTAAGTATCACAGCATGTGCCTGTGCCAGAACTTCCAGCAAAGGATGAATGCAGTGATGATCATAAACATATATGGGATTCCACCAGTCCTCGGCACCAAGGCAGGAGCAGAGAAAAGAGGCCTTTCTAAGAGAGCCTGTTGACAAAATTATAGAGAAGCTAAGGGGAGAGGTAGGGTTGGGTGAGAAATCAGAGAAACATTAAACTGAAGGAGTAGCTTGGGGAAGAAACCCTGGGGATATGAAAGGCTTTGCCAGTGTGGGAATCTGCTGGAAGGGGTCAGCTCCACCCTGCTTACTCTTCTCAGAGCAAATCAAGTGAGGAAATGACTGTTCAAAGCAACCTTTTCCAGAGTGAATCTTCCAGCTCTGCGCTGTCCAGCACAATAGCCACTAGCTACATGTGGCTATTTATGTTTAAGTAAAACTTAATTAAATTAAACTAAAAATTGAGTTCCTCAGTCATGCTAGCCACATCTCTGGTACTCATGGCTGTTTAATTGGTCATTGCAGATGTAGAATATTTCCCTTATTGCAGAAAGTTCAGTTGAACAGCACTGTTCCATCTACTGAAAATGTAAGCAAGAGATGATGTTAAAAATAGTTCTGTGGTATATATATGCAGAATACAGTTGCATTAATTTTCCTTTGGGGTTTGATATTTTTTTAATGATGCCTCTTAGATCATCCTGCTGGGTCTTCTTGCCTGTGGATCCTACCGACAGTCTCAGTTTTCTTCTGGGTAAAGTACATCTGTCATCTAACCTGTTCAAGTGAATACATTTGGTCCTGATTACTTTTTAATTTGGAGGCAGTTCACACAAAGCCTAAGATTCATTCTAAACAAATTGCTTTTTGTTTTATCCCACCACACAGTCCTGGGAAAGTGGTTTATTGAAACAATCCTTACATCCTCACAAAATGATAATCATTGATAAATTGTCTTCCCGACAGTATTCAAACTAAAAGGATGCAACTGATTAAAAAGTTATACCTAACATTGCACATAGCCTCATGTTCAGGTCTTAACAATAGTGCCTTCTCATTTAGGAATTCTTACCCAGATCCCCAATTAAACCACAAATAATATGGCAAATTAATTTAATTCTTTGGTTACTGTGCACACTGAGAACCTTTTCAGCCTCAGAAGCTAGGCCTGTCAACTTAGCTAGAATCTGGAGACCAAAATTGAGGAAATGCTATCAGATGAGAATTGCTGTTGATTTTAAGTGCATGCTGGCTCCTTGCCACAGCCTGTGCATATTATGGGGAGCTGTGGTTCGCTGAGGGGGAGTGAAGCTCAGTAAGCAAGCAGTGCCAGTTGGGGTAGGCGAGGACTGTGGGAGGAATTTGAGAACAGAATAAATTAAATCTTGCTGATACCTTGTTCTCATTCCCAAGTATGCTGCATCTGTCCTCAGAGAGACAGACTGGTTTGAAGTGATTTCAAATTAGGACATTGATTGAGCATTTAGAAGAAATGGGGTGTAGTGGCTGACTTGCTAAGATGATCTGAATGGTCTTTTTACAGGTCATTATAGTTACACACTGCTGCTTGTCTTCCAGCCTCCTTGGGATCAGTTTAGGGGTGAAGCCCCAGAGCTACACTCCGCCAAACTGACAGCAGGGTCTATAATTTTCCCAGTATCCTCATTTTATATATAGGCAGCTCAGTAAATGTTTCTTGAAGGAATGAATGAAGCCAGGTATAATGATTCTTGGTTTCTGTAGGAACTTATCACTTTTCTGACATTGTGTGACTCACCTTTTACTTCTCTTCTCCATATTTTGAGATATGACTTAGCAGAGAGTAGGACCACCTCTTATCTAATGTAGTTCATTTTTGCAGGCTTTGCTCAGGAAGAACGATGGGAGCTTTGTAGAGGATTTAAAGGAGAGTGATCAGAAATCTTTATAGTGAGAAGAATTCAATAATTCCTCTAATTCAGCTCGTGGAAGGGATAATTAGAAGAGGGATAAATCCCCAAGTGAAGAATTGGATCCTAGAATACGTTCGGGAATAAAAACTCCAAGGTCCTTAGTGAGAAAACAGCCTTAGATCATGCATTTGCCAGGAGTTCTTTATTGACTGATAAGTGAGATTCCAGAAACTTCCTTAGAAAAAGGGAGAAGAAAATTTTTTCTAAGAGATTTTAAGAATTACTCTTGAAACCCATCTGAATGAATTGAATATGTTTTCATGTCTTGGACTATCCAGTCAGTAACCCTGAGGACTTATCCAGCTGGCTTGTTCTAGGATTCCAGACATTACAACAGTCTGACATTACTAGGAGTTCTATTTCTCCTTGTACTGCTAATCAGTTCCTGATTCTGGGAGTTAACACCATCCAACAACCTCTCCGAACCACGGCTTCAAAATCTGATGAAAAGAAACACTAATTATCAATCACCTTATGAGCCACACACTGTGCTATATACTTTAACGTGGTTTCATTTAATTTCAAAATGTGCCTGTGTAACAGTTCCCATTTATTATTGAGAAAACTAGGACTTGGGTGTTTTGGGAAGAGAGTAAACATTTGATGGGTAACTACTTTGTATGAAGCACTGTACTGGGCACTCTTCATTTATGTTTCCTGACCTTGTTTATGGTACAGCACACACAGAACATGAAAATGTTTGTATGGCACATTCTGGCAAATGGTCAAGCCCAGAGACCCTGCCACTTGGCTACCCTCAGGGCTAAGAGGCTCATAATCACAGCATATTTGTAACATACTCAGGAGACAGCAGTTGGCAAACTACTATAAATATCTCATTTAGTCTTCACAACAACCTTGTGAGGTAGGTGTTTTTTATCTCCATTTTATACAAGAGGAAACTGAGGTTCAGTGACATTTGAGTAAAATTGCCTGTGGTTACATACCCAGTAAGTGACAGAACTTGAGTCGAACAGTCAAGACTGAAGACTTGCTTTTTCTGTGATTAAATTCACCCCCAGCATCTGAAATTTTAGCAGATGACAGAAGAGTAAATAATTTAACCATTTTTCTTTGGGGTCTGAGGTATACTTCCCCCCAGACCAATCTTAATCCCCTCTATCTGTACAATTTTAAACCACAGAAATAACACATCTAGTCTTAGATTTGAGAAGTGGTCCTGTTTGGTTTATTTCAAGCTCAGTACAGTCTCATGTTGGAGCTCAGAGTTCTCAGTCCTCTGACTCCCACATGACTTCTAATGAAGTCTCCTTTGGCCTAATGCTCTCCTCAGCAGCCTTTCTCCTCTAAAACCTTTTGTGCAGCCATAAATTGTAAGCTAAAATATTAATGCCTGTAGTTTGACAAATATTCATCAGTCAGGCAACAAACCACTTGGTATAGATCTTAGCAACTTCTCTCGCTGGGGATCTGTGCTCAGGGAACTCTATGGCTTAGAGAAATTGAAAATTTCAGAGAACCAAAATGTTTACAGCTTGGAACACTAAAGTTATTTATAGTTGATTTTTCCCAGGTCTGTTGATGAAGCATTGAAGAGGGAGAGTGATCAGGTGGTTGGCTGAATTAAAACCTAAAGGTTAAAACAAAAAACCCAGCCACATACAAAGCAATGGAGTATATACTTTTATAAATTTCCACCCTGATACAGCCGGCATTTCCCAGGAAAATGTGCTAAAGTGTTTCTTCCCATTGTGCGTTGTCTTACTGTTTCCTTCAACAGGGCCATAGATGGATGTTTCTACTTCTTCCATCTTTGCTCTTGTTTTCTAGAGGTGAGGAATAGTCATTGGCCATCCATTGCCTTTGTTTCCTGGCTACAGTTTCAAAATGGAAGCTCAGCAATTTAAATATTCAGTCCAGTTCTTTTCATTGCATTCTGAACTCTCTGCCTCCCAGTAAACCCACTTGATTCTTAGAGAACCCAAAGTGCTTTTCCTAAATCACATATGGATGGTTTTGAAGCAGGGTAGGACTTTGTGTGTGATTCATAGAGACTGATATTTCAGTAAGATTAGCATATGTTTAATAGAAGCCACTTTAATTGAAGGGTACTGTTTAGCCTCTGCATCAGCTTTTTAACAGCCATAAACTTCGTTATATATTCTGTTATTTCCCAGCAACTCTAGAGGGCAGCTCAGTCTTGGTTCTTTTTTATAAGTGAGGGAGCAGAGATAGTATAAAAGATAGGCACCTGATTGTGGGGTCTTGAGCAAGTTAGTTCAAGAATAAATATGAAAATTTGTATATCTTGTCTGCTACCCATAATACAAAGTGGAATCACTTTTGAGTTATACGTAGCTGGTAAAGTAGTAGAGTCTTCATTTGTTTCCTGCCACTGGGCTTTGAGGAAAAGGAGGGAAAGCATGTAAAGTAGCTTTTCACTAGGGGTTAATTAACTATTATTGTTTATAACTAGGATGTATGTCATAACTTCTAGGTAATAGTTCACAGCATTTATCAAATAGAAGTCCCTGTGCTGGGAATCATACAGAAAGTATTAAGCAGCCATTGCCTTCTCCAGGATAAGTGTTTTCAGGTCTGCTTTCTTGTTTTATCTTCAGCAGTTCTCTGAGGTAGGTGAGATCACTTGTGTTTTCCCATTTTATGTATGAGTAGGTGAGAAAACAATGGCTTAAGTTTATTAATTAACTTGTTTCAAAACATGTACCTGATGAAAAAGCTAAAGTTTGAAAACAGGTGTCTGACTGTTCTCCTCAGTGTTATTTTCAGGGTTATTTTGTGCTACACTTCCCATGCAAGTACAGAGCTGGAATTAAAATATATATATATATATATACACACACACACACATATATGTATAGAATAGAACCAGCTAGAAGAGGGCTTCATGAAGGAAAGAGGTAAATACATTGCTGATGTAAAAGAAGAGGGAGAGATGTGGAGGGACTTAATCAAGGTACTTTGAAATGGAATTTAACTTACTGTTTTGTTTGTTTATGACCTGAAATCATCCTTTCACTTTTTAGTAAATTAAAACCATTCTACATTGTATTAAACAGTTTTCCTTTTGAATGTATTGCCCCATCACCACTATACCTTGGAGGAGGCATTGACCAAAAAGGTGGCATTTTGTGGTTCATATATACAAACATGTGTATATAATGTTCAGGAATTCAGAATTGAAGGTGAGCACCAACCACAGCCAGAGATTCCAAAGCAGCTGAAAAACAAAAGCTATAGATATCCTGCTTCTTTTTTTATCCTCCGTTTTCAGCATGTACAAAGGTTCAAGTGCATGAGAAAATGAATTGTTTACTTGAATTGGCAATAAACTTGATATTTGTACAGAGTGATCTGATCCTGATAAACCTCAGGAGCCTTTCCAAGTCCCCTTGAAGGCAAGAAGCAATAAGGTTATCTTAACTAAGGTAGTTTGTTTTGTTTTGTTTTGTAGAAACAAACCAGAAGCAGTAGAAGTAACATTTGCAGGTAAGTATTAATAGCTCAACCCTGTTAAGAAAAGGCACAATATAAAAAATAGAAAACAAAATTGTCCCTAAAATAAGCTTTGACATTTTGATTACTGTCCCTTTGTTCTCAAGTCTTTTTGAGGTCCTTCTCTTAGATGATCATTTCATGTATTTAATCCATTGATGACCAACATTGGAATTTAGTGAGCTATGTAGTTTCCTGCTGATATCTTAGAAGTTTGGGTTTAATTTTGTGGTACCGATGAAGGTTTTGTGCTTTGATTTTTTTTTTTTTTTTTTAATTTGTCAAATGTATTATTATCTTCAGGTAGCCATCGTCTTAGTTTGCCTGGCACTAGAATAGTAGGGAAATATGAAAATGCTAGAGATTTGCTTATCATGTCAGCTAGAGGTGTTACTGCTTTCTCTTCTCTAAAGAATTAGGTGTTGAAGCTTCTCACTTGCTGTGTGACCTTTGAGGAGTTACACAATCACCTTTTGTAAATTGAAGGTATTTGGTTAGATGATCTTAGAAGAATTTACAGCTCTGAAATACTGTGACTTGGAGTTCAGGCACCCTACCCCCCTCCCTTCCTACTAAGCAGCAAGACCAGATCTCCTCTTGTAACTCATACCAGCTCCCTAAGTTATGGCCCTCAGCATCTAGTTTCAGGAAATAAACAGGGTAAGTCCCCTGAGTATTGTAGGAAGAGAGGAATCAAAGAGAGGGGAGGCCTAGGGAGTAGAAGAGACTTAAAAGATAAGCAAATACAGTGTGTGGACCTTGTTCGGATCCTAATTCAAATAAAACAACAGTATTAAAAAATTTTTGGAGATAATAGGGAATATTTGAACACTTGACTGGTTGTTTTATATTAAGAAACTGTTAAATATTTTTAGGCATGATGTTGGTATTGTGGTTATGTTAAAAAAAAGCAGTTGTCTGTTCTTCTGGTGATTCATTTTGAAGTATTTGTGGTTGAAATAATGTAATGTCTGGGATTTGCTTCAAAATAAATTATTGGAGGAAGGGGTCATGTCTTGAGTAAAACAAGGTTGACCATGTATTGATAATTGTTGACACCTCACAATGGGTAGGGGATTTCATTATACTGTTCTTTCTACTTTTATACATGTTTAAAATGCATCACCATAAAAGTAAGAATAGCTTTGTGATTTTAGAAAAGAGCAAAGAGATTGGTATTCAGCAATTCTAACCCAGTGTTTCTGCTGATATTCCACATAGATTTAACATAAATGCCATTTTACTTACATACCTTCTTGTAAAGGGGATTTTCTTGTGGCCTGCAGCAAGGTTGGTACTTAGATACGTAATTCCCCATTTCTAGGTTAAGTAGTCTTATTTGCTTTCCTCACAGATTTTGATGGGGTCCTCTATCATATTTCAAATCCTAATGGAGACAAAACAAAAGTGATGGTCAGTATTTCTTTGAAATTCTATAAGGAACTTCAGGCACATGGTGCTGACGAGGTGAGTTCCACATCATTTCCTTAGGACTCTTGTTTTCTCCTTGCCTTTTGTTAGCAGCTTGCTACTTGTAGAAGTCCCATGGCACTGAATCATCTCCACCTTCTTCATTATACTGACCATGGCACTGTCCAGTTTGGACTGCCTGCCCACCTCACCAGGGGTTCTTGACTGCGTTTCCCATAATGAAAAAAAAAAAGGATGCTTCCTAGAAAAGCTTTTTATTCTGGAGAATTTATTGCTTGCGTTTCATTCTGGAGAAGTAAAGATATTTTACACCCAAGCATAATAACTTTATCAAGATCGTAAAGGAATATGCTTGCCCTTTTTTTTTTTTCAAATTATATACGCTATCAGGATTTTATACAATAAAAATAAAAACTGCCTTCCTTCACCAAAAAGGTAGCAAAGAATACTTTTCCTTGACAGTACAAAAATAGCTCTTGTAAGAATGAGTTCCATTCTATTTCTGTAAAATTGTCAAGGCAGGTATATAGCTTTTAGCCTGCTTAAATTTTATAATCTTAGTTTCTTGTTCTGGAAGTTGAGATACAACTCTGCCCTTTAAAATTTTAAATTTAATGTTTTTTTAGAGCTGGCCTTTATAGTATCTCTTCTGCCTCTAACTACCTTGGCGTATATAAGAAGGGATGTTCAGACGTTGCGAAACTCTGGGCGGCCATGCCCTGTTCACTGGCTTCTTCTGATAGCTAAAGTAGTAGGTTTGGTTCCTGTTGAACTATACTTGCTCTAGGGAGAACCATTTATGGAAGAAAAAAAACGCTGTTACACCAGTATGCGCACGTTATGGTTGGGTCTCAGAGCAGGAAGTATGACTCAGTTCCTGAATCAGTTTTCAAATATTTTAGTTTTAACAAACTAGGTTCTCCTTAATCTGTTGAATGAAGGAAGCTACAACCATTTCTATTATTTTTCTTTCTGAATAAAAGTAGTAGCCTTTGAATTATTTAAAATTTATGTAATAAAAAGGGCATTTGTTAAGAGAGATGACTAAAAGTGCAACAATTTTTGAGTATAAAAACTAAAATTGATGTTAATTAACCAAACAAAATACTAAGAGCCATAGGTGGTCACTTCCTTTAGTTATTCAAATACAATTAATTTTCCCCATAACGTAAGTTAAAAGGAAGAAGAAAAGTTTAGAGAAATTGGATTCAGGTTACTTTACCTGAAAAAGAAAAGCTTCAAAAGAGGACCTAATCATATAAAGCATATGAAATCTCCTTATATGAAAGATGGTGGCTAAAGAACAAGAGAAAACAAAGACAAGAGAAAACAAGTGGCTATGACAACCCTGCTTTAGATTAGCTACAAGATAACTATCTGAAGACAACTGTTTGAACAGACAACTGAAAAATTGTGTAATTGTTCTCTCTCTAAAGGTTTAGGTGTAATAATAGTAATCGTTGGAAGGGAAAGGAAGTATTGAGCTAAAGTTCTTAAGTCTCCTTTCCATTCTGTGCTTTTCTTACAATAAACACCAGAACACGTGGCTATTCTTGTAGCTACCACCAGGGTCAAAGAGCCAACAACCCCACCCACTGGAGTGGGTGGAGTAAGGAACATTCACAGTGTTGGAACAGAGTGCACAGTAAATGACTCCGTTAAACAGTGACCAGCCTGTGATAGCCACAGGAAGCTTGTTTCTTTGTCACAAGCTTTCTTTAAAAACAGAAACCCTCTGCTGTTAGGGTGGGAAGGTCTGCTGATGATTAGCGATAGGTTACCCTCTCTCCTGGTGTCAATTTGGGAAAGGAGGTGCAGATTGGAAAATGAATCATGGTTAAAAGCACAAGTGAAGTAAACAGGGAAGCGTTGGCTGGTTTTGTCCAGGGGAGGGAGCAGAGGAGTCAAATATGGTACAAATTTGGCTCTAAGATCCTCTTAGATCTCAGAATATTAATTTAGTAACCTTGGCATTTAACTAGATCTTAGCGGCTATGGTTTTTCCCATGTTTGATTTCCCCTTCCTTAAAGGACCAGTAGTTCCCTTAGAGTACAGACGTGTGGCTCAGAGGCAAATGCTGGTTAAAATTACTGCAGGATATACATGCTATTTTTTCCCCCAAAACTCAAGAAGTGGTATGTGGGACATTTGAAGGTCAAATCTATGTGCTACTAACAAACTATGTGACCTTGAGCCCCTCCCTCCAGTTCCTCTTCTGTAGAAGAGATTCCTCAAGGGTGGCTAGATGCTCACCAAATAGGAACTACACATGGCATTACTTATCCTTTGCCTTTGTATCAACAAGTACGATCAGTGATTCATGCTTTGAGGCCCATTCTATTATCCTAGTTTTACAGATTGAGAATTTCTTGCAACTGTAGGAAAAATGGTTAAATAAATATGTGCTGTATTAAGAAAATTTTGTTCAGCGGACTATCTGCAGCCATTCCAAAGGATATTTGAGAATGCGGAGAAAAAAATTCACCATGTAATGATTTTTTCAAATAGAGTATAAAATATATGATTTGCTCCTGTGGTTTTTTTGTTTGTTTTTTTAATACATAGAGAGTACATTGAAAATAAAATTTGAAGTAAAACATCAGTATTCACTCATGTATTGCATGTCCCTGTATGTAGCTATTGCCCCAGGCCCTGAGAACACTGCTGTGGACAAGTCAGGAGTCTCTGCTCATGTGGAGCTGGGCTCTGGTGCTTCCCTGCCTTCACCATGGTTTTCTCTAGCTAATGAAATTATTTAAAATAAGTATGTATAACTCCTATGATTAAAACAAAAATCTGCAGTTTTGTTCACTTTTAATGGTAACTTGTCATAAATTATTGAGTTTTTTTGGGGGGTGGGGGGTTCTAGCATCCCAGAAACGCTAGAGGATTATTAGTGTGTTAGGATTATTAGGAGATAGGATTACAAATTGACTGGATGCCTCCAAACAAAACCCTGAGCCTGGTACCACTACTGAGTTTTAATATTGGCCTCAGTTTCATCTTGTAAAATAGTGACGACACCCTCCTTCGCTAACTTAATGAGATTTAATAATAAGCCATGTCAGTATTTTGCCTCTTAAACATGTAAAGATTACTAAGCACCAAAAAGGGTTATTAGATTAATTAGTGACTTTACTATTTACTTTGTTTCTCTCTCCAAATAGCTGCCGTTCTACTGCTTAATGTGTCCCATGTAACATTTAAGTCAGAACTGTGCTTTCCAAAACTGAAAAAGTTTGTTTCAGCCTAAAAGCAATTTTTACAAGGTGAAACATTAACATGGGCAGAGAAAAAAAATGGGAAGATGTTAAAAGGGCTGTTGTTTTGTTGTTGGCTTCAAAAAGCTGGAAAGTAGCCAGCAGTAAGTGTTGGTTTTAGGAAAAAGACGTTAGGGCATACAACCTTCTCTGGACCCACTAGTATTAATAGCTGACTAGGATTCAGTTATCCATTATTCTTTGCTTTAGTGACTGGTTATAAACTAAGTGTGATTTTAAAGCATACAAGATAAGCAGGCTAACTGAAATCAGTTCCCTGTAATCCTACTTTTATCTCTTCATTCACTTTGGTTAGTGAGTTGGCCTGGGCATAGTTGATAGCTAACATAATCTGTTCTCTTAAGTTTGGCATCCTTCTGCCTCTTGAAAACAAAATGGTTAAGTGCAAGGTAGGATCTGGAGGAACATAGAGAACATATAAAGGGTGTGGCCAAGTTCCAGAAGATAGCCTCCAAGGATAAACAGATCCTAGATTAACCTTTTGGATTCTAATCTCAGTTCTATAAATAACTTACCTGGTAACTCAGATAATTGTTTCCTCCTCTATATCCATTTTGCTGTTCATCAAGAGAAAATAGAAAAGTTAGGAAGAGCTTGGCAAATACAATGCTTTCTAAATAATGAAATTATCATTATTAATTAATTAATTATTAATTTTAATTGTGATTAATTATCAAGGGTTGGGGTTTATTAATTTATTTGTTTTTGTGTTTTCTAGTTATTAAAGAGGGTGTACGGGAGTTTCTTGGTAAATCCAGAATCAGGTATGTAGTATTGTCAGCGACTATGGAATGACTGGGAAAGACACACGTATTTCCTTTGCCTTGTTGTATGACTTATGCTTTTTTTACCCAAAGGATTTAGTTTAAATAATACTCTTTACAAACATTTTTGCAAGATCTCGGTTCCCACTTTGACCCACTCCATAAAAATAGCATTTAAGGGGCTTTGCTTTGTCCCATATGGTTAGTGACAGTGAGGTGAATAGAATCGATGTATGTCATTTTTAACAATTACTTGATGGGGTCAAGTGACTCTTCCTTAATCTTTTAGCCAGCAGGCTTCGTTTGTTTGTTCATGCCTTTTGAGAAGAAATTAAGCAAATATTGATTCCCACTTCCAGCCCCCAATAAGATTTTTTTTCCTTTACTCTGCACATTTAGAGAAGGAAGAAGAATATTCACAACTATTTTCTCCTTTTCAAGTGATAAAAATGTCAGTCCTCTCTTTAATCCATTCTTCTAATAGTTGATCTGTGCATTCAGTCCAACTCGAGAAGTTTGGAAGATGCCATGGACACCATTGATTAGAATAGCTGTGTTACACTACTTTAAAGTATAAAAAACTGAACCGTATTTTCATCCCTACGTTGAAGTGGTATGTCCCAAATTCTGAGTCATGTAGCAGGGCCCCAAAGTGAGGATCAAGTAGCAAGACGATTCACACATAAACATTGTTATTCAAGTAATACTTTGGTATCTTGACTACTAAATTTTTCTGAGATAGCTAGGTCTTTTTTTTTAAACAACTGATCTTTTGTTACCTTATTACACAACACACCCCAGCCCTTTTTTCTTTCTTTGACATTTTTACTACATGACACAGCTTCACCTCCCCTTAGAATACCTTATTACGTCTCCTGTATTTCTTTTTGGGAAACAAAAGTATCTAATACAGAAAGCTGCCTTTGGAATGCAATTGCTACTCAGAGTATTGGTGGAAGGGAGCTCAGAGGACAACCTGTAGAGTACTGAAATATGCTGTTCTCCAAATTGATGGACCAAATTATCAAAGAAATAAAACCCAAAAGCTAAGTAACATTGCAGCTTTTAAAGGGAATCAAAGAATTAAAAAAGAAAGAAGAAGACCTAGAACAGAAAAGTCATGTAGGAACTCATGGTGTGCTTGACACAGCTCAAATCCCAAAATCTATCAGAACATCAGGGGTATAACGTGGGTTTACCTAGGCAAGTTGGGAAAACTCCAGATTTTTACTTTTCTTCATCCTCGATATGTTTTCTTCATCATATCGGAAGCCTTACTTAAAGTCTGACTTTAGCTATAGTTTAGTTTGTTTTATTTGGCTTCTTAAAGCTAGCAAACCTCAGCTCAATTTCCTTTTTTATCTAATCTTATAGTAATATTTACTTATCTGATTTTCAGCTACCCAAAATGGAATGGTAATTGATAGTATTTATTTAACTTATTTAATACCAGAGTGCCAAAAAACGTAGTTGGTACTATCTAAAACAGACATTTAAACAGACCATTCCTTCAGAGAGATAGTTCCAACAGAAAACACAGATCATAGGAATGCTCTTGGGAAAAAAATAACATAGTAACATGGTGTAAAGGTTTGAAATATTCAGAAGTATGAAATCCATAAAGTTCTGGTAAAATTATTCCTTCCAGTTACACTCGGTGGAGTACAAATATTTTTGTAAAATCATCAGTAGACTTTTTTGCACATGTTAAGATTTTTAATTCTCACAGCAGTCCCCCATCTTACCATCCTTGTTTTAACAGATGAGGAATTACAAGGTTAAGGCAGTTTTTCCACTGTCATGAAGTGGCAAGGCCAGGATTTCAACCCAGTTCTCTTCAATGCAAAACAGAGTTGCCTACACCTCTATCATGCTGCATTTGACAATTTGCTTTGCTGCTTTGAACCTCTTTTTCCTGCTGTAAAATGAGAATAACCTAATCTGGCCTGCTTACTTCAAAGGCTTGTTACAGCAATCAGTTGAAATAAAATATTTTAAAAATACACTGAAATTTTTACAATGTAAAAATAAAAGCCTTCAGTTAGATGTGTGTGTGTGTATATATATATACATTTATTTATTTATTTATTTATTTACTTTTAAATGAGTGGATACTTAGGTTTTTCTATACCCTGCCTCTACCCACAAAGGGTTTGTAACTGTGTTTAAGGAGTATTACATCATATTATCAGAAAACTACCCAGCTCCTGACCATGTTGGCACTTGGCACATTAAACCATCAGAGAAAAATACGTGACTCATGCCATAGCCTGTAATGATGCATTCCCCCTTGACAACTATCTCTGAAACACTAAATTTCAAATCAGAGTTTCCAGATTATGATTTCCTCCCATTCCATCACTTTAATCAGTCATTATTGATATTGATTCAAATTTTTGCTCAGCATTTTTTAATTAGCTACATATTAATTTATTTACAGGGATTTGACAAGAATTAAGATTTTATTTCACTTCATTTGCCTACAAGATAGATCGAAATTATTCTATTTGCTACCTAGGTTAAAAGTATAGATGTTGAGACAAAGCAACATGGCATTAGAATCTGAAAAGTTTACGTTTTTATTAAGATAACCTCTAGTCTCTTTACTTGGGAATGATTGGTAAGCTTTTTTTTTTTTCTTTTTAAAGTATAACTGCTGGGTGTTTTTTCCTCTTCCAGGATATAATGTCTCTTTGCTGTATGACCTTGAAAATCTCCCTGCATCCAAGGATTCAATTGTGCATCAGGCTGGCATGTTGAAACGAAATTGTTTTGCCTCTGTCTTTGAGAAATACTTCCAATTCCAAGAAGAGGGCAAGGAAGGAGAGAACAGGGCAGTTATCCATTATAGGGATGATGAGACCATGTGAGTATAGAATTTGGTCCAGAAGCCTGGGTTTGGATATTACACCGGGATGAGCCCTACTGAAAAAAATATGACTACATCAGACCTTGAACTCTATTGTGTAAATAACCCTGAAGCATTCTTTTCATAAAGTTCCTTAAGCCAGGATCTAGATAATAGGAAGAAAAAAAAAAAACAGACCACTTCACCTAGTGTCCAGATACTGAGAGTTTGCAAAATATGTGAAGAGAATCCAGCAGTTCATTTAAGGCACCATCATTCTGAGTCCCTTTAAAGAATACAGCCAGATAATTAGGAAGCAGAGAGTGACCATAGGTTCTCTGTTATTGGAACTCTTCGATCATCTGCATACTATGAACCTCATATTATATAAAGAAATAAAATTTTAAAAGTGGAGTTCTATGAAGATAATAGATATAGTTGAAGGGGGGAGGGAGGGAGGGAGAGAAGAAGGAAGGAAAGAAAGAGAAAGGTACTGCAAAGGTAGCAAAATGTAAAATTGGTAGATACAGATATCTGGGGGTGGGGTGGTGTTGGAGTTCTCTGTATGGGGTTTGTATTGTATTTGCAACTGTCTTATATGTTTGAAATTCTTTCAAAATAAAAATTAACAAAGAGTGGAGTTCTCTGAATCGCTAACTATAGATCCCATGTCATGCCATGTATATAAGTTAATGAAGTCTACTTTGGATAATTTCTACCTCCTGCCTCTTGCATTTATTTATGCTGACTTTTTTAGCCCTGAGTCATAGCCCCACTTGGCACACTTTGTTTAATTAATATTATGACTTAAGCCTCCTAATTCACTTGTAGATTAAGTTATTGACAAGACCCCATCCTGATTCTGTACTTAATCTTCATGGGTTTTATTCTCCTCAGGTATGTTGAGTCCAAAAAGGACAGAGTCACAGTAGTCTTCAGCACAGTGT
Source organism: Choloepus didactylus (assembly GCF_015220235.1). Classification (NCBI taxonomy): domain Eukaryota; kingdom Metazoa; phylum Chordata; class Mammalia; order Pilosa; family Megalonychidae; genus Choloepus; species Choloepus didactylus. Next base: position 110,990,928 of record NC_051315.1, read on the forward strand.
TCAAAGATGACGACGATGTGGTCATTGGAAAGGTGTTTATGCAGGTATGGAGTGGACATCTTGGGGATAAAACTATGACATTAGTGAGGTATACCTTTGCACAGGAACACACCATAGTCATGGAACAGAGAACCAGAAGCTCTTATTGATCCTGGAACTTGTTAAAAATTTAATTAATTAAACAGCCCCTACCAAACTGACTGTTTTTTTTTTTTTTTTTCCTCAGTGGTTCTAGCCTTTTGCAGAATAGGACTAGAGAGTGAATTGCATAATATACATACAGTAAGACTAAATATTGAGATTTTCCTGCCATGGGATCTTAGATTGAAAGCTGGGCTGTGTTTCCTACCCTCTGTTTCTGCAGGTTCTTAGTGAGGTTCTCCTCTTGGCTTGGTTTAGTCCTGAGGTCTGTTCATTAATGAACATTACATTAATGTTAAGTAATGGAGGTGTTGAACTGATAGAGACTCAGCCTGAAATTGAATGAGGTCACCATAGGATGCCTCCATCAGGAAAAGCCCATCTAATAAGAATAGTAATAGGGTTTAGCAGAACATGTTGTAATTGAATTTTTGGTGCAATTGGACTCAGCCATTATAACCCCACTGTGGCTTTGTCATGTTGTCTGCTGACTAATTGCTGACTCCAGGACATTGGTCAAGGTCCGGTTTTGGGCTGGTTTCTTCTGAGATGGCTCAGCATTCAAGATCTAGTTCAGTGGTTGAAATTTTCAAAACCTTAAGTATTCTGGGACAGAATCTTTCTTGCCAAGTAGAATAGAAAGACATTTGTGGTTAATCTATCAAGGATACTAGCTTTATGTATAGCTTTTTGAGTGGCTGGTAAAATCTTTGAAAGTGATTGCCCCAGTTTGATCCATCTCTAAGAGATGGCTTTTTGTGATTTGGCTCATTAGAGACTCTACTTTTAGAGTCCCTATGCAGAAAAATTGGAATATTGACACTTCCAAGCACTTGAGAGTACTAAAGTTCATGAAGTATATCAGGTCTTAAGATTCAGCCTCTATATAAAGCATTTCATGTGATTTATACAGAATTGACAAGGGAATTAAATGCAGTAGCTCAGAAATTGGGCTAAATCCAGACTGATGAGCTAATTTTAAAAGCTATGAAGTATATATTTAGATTTGGCTGGTTTTTTACCAGTCTTGTTCCATTTTTTTAACCAGGAAACATCTTAATTTATTTATACTTTAAACAGATCTTATCTTGGACCATTTACTGGAAATACATTCCTTAGGAGAATTTGTGTATTTTTTGCATATGAATTTACACTCCTCCCTCCAAGTGCATGTGGTAGGGCACTTGTCTAAAAGGGAAAACAAAGCCTCTTTTGCATTTTTGAACCAACAGTATCTCCAGTTAGTGACTGGGCTGGCGCCAGGCAAGCCCACATAGGGTCTTGGAATGTGAAAAGATTGTTCTTGGGAAGCTGTCTGTCCTGCCACCCTCTCCAGATAAAGAGACTGGGGTAATTTATTGGAAATGACCATAGGGAACTGGACTCATTTTGCTGTTTTTTGCCCCAAAATAAATCATCTGAGCTTCTTCCTGAGCCTAGTAATTAAAAATTTCAAGGGCTGTCTGGCACATAAAGTTGTGACCAGGGGATGCTGATTGGGGTTCTGCATGATCACTAATCTGATTGGTGTGGCCCTTTTGGGGCTTTACCATGCCAGTGTGTACATCCAGCCTGGCCTGAGCATGATTGCTGCTTTCATCGTGGACAGGCAGACTCTGAGGAATGCTTACCTGCCTTTAGGAAAGAAACGGGAGTTTTTATTCCCCCACTCAAATGGTATGCTAGTGCTTCGCTGAGCACTAAAGAAAGTTCAGTAGATGTCCTCGTTTTGAAGCTTGTTCCATGAGAAACATTAGGGCCAACAGTTATGCTTTTGGAGAGCAGACCTTGGTGAACTAGAAACCTTTTCGTATTATAGGATGTTAAAGTCAGTGCGGAAATGAAGTAACTAAGAAAAGTTGAATGGAGGTCACTCATCTCTGTTTGTTAAGGGACAAAACACAAGCAATCTGCCTCTTAGGCAGTTGTGAAAATGTTATTTTTGAGGGCCTTTTATACATATTTGGTTATAGCTATAGGATAGAGTACCTGAACTGGGAAGACCAAGTCACAGGGTAAAAGGCTTCAGTTATTTTTGGTAGGTATTGCCAAACTCTCTTCCATGGGGGTTGTACCATTTTTCCCTCCCACCTACAATGCATGAGACTATCTATTTCTTTGGGGTGTATTGTTAAACTTGTGAATTTCTGCCAATCACATAGATTAAAAAATGTATCTACTTTCTCTTATTGGTGAGGTCAAACATCTTAGGTTAAAGGCCATTTGTTTTTCTTTTCCTGTGAAATGTCTGCTTATGTCCTTTACCCATATTTCTATTTGTCTGATAAGAGTTTCAAATATTTTTCCCAGTTTGTCATTGGATTTGTTTTGTGTTTTGTCATTGGTCCTCCCCCCACCCACCCCATGCAGAAGTTTATTTTATGTAGTCAAATTGATCAGTCTTATGGCTTCTAATCAAGTCATAGCTAGAAAGACCTTCCCTTCTCCAAGGTTATAAAGAAATTTACCTATGTTTTTTTGCTAGTGTTTTTACAATTTGATTTTTTTCACGTATTCATCTTTTATCTGTTTGAAGTTTCTTCTGGTGTATGATATGAGAGATGGATTATCTTTTTCTAAATGGCTCCCGCATTGGTCCCTGTAGCAATTATTTAAAAGTCCATGTTTATACCGCTTACCTTAAGATGCTACCTTCAAAATATACTAAACCCCTGTATATATAATTTAGGTTTATTCTGAACTTCCTATGCTAAATTGTGCTTTGATGGAAGAGACAAAGGATGTCCTAATGTTCTAAAGACATTCTGACCAGAGGGAGAAAAAGAGGCAGTATTATTTACTGGTTTATATGTAACAAAGGGACCCAAGGACGCTATTGAGGATAGGGGGCTGCTTGAGTTTGTTTTTAAGAGTGGGAACCAAGGAGAAGCAAAGGCATCATCACATTGGCTAAAGGATAATGCCAACCCCGAAGTGTATCATTGACCAAGTCTTAAGTGTGTTATTTTCCATGTACAGAACTGATAAAATGCTAATAAGTCATCAGAGATTTTCAAATAGCCCATCTGTACCAGTGAACTAAAGCCTTAGACTAAGACACAAAAAGCAGGGCATGGACTGAGTAAGTTCACGTTGAGGGTCCTGGTGGAGGTACAGTGCTGGCAAAGAAGAGCTACAGCTATGGAAAGTGGAACAGTGCTTTTCTTTCTGTTTCCCTTTTTGGCAATGCCCAAGTTTGGATATAAAGAAAAAATTCCACCACAATACTGTTATAGCAAAGTGTTTTGTTTACGTATAAGCTGGCATATGCTGGCAAATGAACTGTGTAATTGCACTTTTGTTTTTTCAGATTTTAAATGCTTTATTCTTACAAATACTGTAAAAATTAATATAAAAATGGTGAGTGTGCTCAGTCTTTTAAAAATATGAAATACTTCACGAATTTGCATGTCATTCTTGCTTAGGGGCCATGCTAATCTTCTCCGTATCGTTCTAGTTTTTGTATATGTGCTGCCGAAGTGAGCACTGTAATTGGGCATTTTTTTAGTGATCTGGTTACTCAGATTATCTTGTGATTGATCCTCACTACAGATATGTATTCTTTGGTCCTTTTCCACATGAAACGTATAAAAGTATCTAATCATCTGCTGGCTTATTTACAGTTGTTTATCTTTTCTAGTTATTTCCCCTTTTTTAGGTATTCCAATCTCCCATGCTAGCTTAATCTACCTAAATCCTTTACTTCTCACTAATTCCTGATAAATAAACAAAAATTTTAAAAAGCAGTAGAAATCAAGCCCTATCTGAAGAATTTACTTTTACCTACTCAGGTCTTAATGCTCCTCCCCCCCCCCTTTTTTTTTGCTTCTAAGTTAAAAAAGGAAAATGACTCCTACTCCTACTCCCCAGAATAAGAAGTCTTAACTCTGTTCCCAGGAAATTGCATGTACTTGCACAATTTTGAATAAGTGTAGCTGTTGTGACGTGGTTTTTCTATAGTGAAATGTCTTGCTAGTACTGAGGAGTGTAAGTGGTTCAAATGAATATTGAGTTCACTAAAAACTGAACAGAACTATCACAGAGAAACTTGTGCTTTGTAGGGTGTATTTTCATAGGTGATAAGATTCCTCTGTGTTTCAGCTTGATTTCTTTGTGTCTGAGTCTTTGGAACCATCCCCGTTTGTTGAGATATGTTTGATCTACTAAGGCTAAAGAATAAAACCAATATAACTTTGAAGACTTTCTAACCCCTTTGTAGAATAAAAGATTTTTTTTAAGAGACAGAAGGGTAATTTCACAAGCCTTCCGTAAGAATTTCCATTTTGAATCATCTTGACTTCTTCCCTGCCTTTCCAAATATTTCCCCTTTTCTCCATCAAACAAATGAGACTATTGAGCCTGTTCCTCGGGCACTTTTTCCTATGGGAACAGAAGGAGCTAAACACAGCTACGATAGTTTGTTTTGCACCAGTCATTAGAAGCTGAGCAGTGCTAGCTAGCTCAGAAGGCTGTAGGGTAAAATAGGTGAAGTCTCTGACTGAGAATTAGGAATCCCCAGGTGTTTTCCTTCCTTTGCCACTAAATTGAGTGAGGGCTCACTGTTCAATGTATATTCTTCCTACTTGCAAATGGAAACATAGTCCCTTCTCCTTCCTTTGCATTGTGATTTTTACCAAGTCAGCTAGGGTAGAAGTGCTTTCTTTCATTCAGCAAGCCATGTGTTGGCCTTTTTGATGGACAGAGGGATAAAGCAGGATCCTTGGTTTTAGGAGCTCATAACCTGGTAGGGAAGCCAGATAAATTAATGAATAGTAAGAGTATCTAGGCAAGTTATGTAGAAAAGGTTTGGAAACTCTGAGAAAGCAGCCAACTGGCCCAAGCTATTGGAGCTGGTATCATAGAAGAGGTAATGTTTGAGAGCAGTAGAACATCTTACACATAGAATGTGTAAGATAGCTGTGTAAGAATATGTGCTTTTAGTATTCCTAAAACTGAAAGACGTTAGAAAGTCCTTGGTTCCATCGCTCTGCCATCATCTTGGGAGGCCCACTTAGTGAATTTTAATCATCTTGTTTTACCGGCACTGCTAGAAAATCTTATTCTGCCCTGGCCAATCTGTGTTGAGAGAGGGAAGCACTGTATCACTTGTCTATGTACATAGGAATGCAAGGATTGTAAAAGCATGAGATTTGGAGATTAGAACATAGAAAGAATGACCTAGTTTTTACCCCCTCTGTCATTTTTCTGTGGTTTGATGAGAGGATAGTAGAAGATACATTTCTGTTAAGGGTGATGAGCTACTGTGGAGAGTGGTGGTATTTAGTCCAGCTCCATCCAGTATCTAGAATCAGAACTCAGACTTTGGATTCTCATGTCCCTCAGTCTCCCTTTCTTTCAGCACTAAGACAACTCAGCTTCTTTACCTCTACTATTTGCTACCCCGCAAGAAGGGCTTAAATTTGGTCTAGAGTGCTGATTGAGGAATTCTGAACAATAACAGAATCTAAAATGCCTCACTGAAATAGGACTTGTGCAGAAGCTGGGAGAAGTGGATATGGGGTGAGGGGATGATGAAAAATTGGTCAGCTCATTGAGGACTTTATATATGCAAAGCAAAAAGGACTTGGGTTTCTTTAACCCTGAAATTTTAAAGATTTCTTGAGAAGTATCACCTCTTTCACATTACATCAAAAGAAAATAATAAATAGTAATCTTAAATTTAATCTAAATTTAATCTGGTTCTCCCAGTGCTTTTCAGTTTACTTTCTGTTTCTACTATAGTATATATACTATAGTCTCGGGTGGAGTTCTATCACCTATGTTGGTCCAAAACAGTTGAAAGAGAAAAGGATTAACAAAGCTTTCGTCACATTTTGAAGACACAACTTCTAAGTACTTTGTAATGTCTCCTTTTTGAGTCTGAAGTGCATGGATAGTCCAGGTGAGGTGTAGCATATTTTTAGCCATCTGCTGGTCCAGAGGGTTACAAAAGTCATACCCCTCAAGGCAAACCCCATAGCAGAAGTTACCTCTCATCTTACACCACATTCTCTGCTGTTTGCTTTTTGCTTCATCTTGGAAGGAGTTCAAAGAAGGACGCAGAGCCAGCCACACAGCCCCACAGGTCCTCTTCAGCCACAGGGAACCGCCTCTGGAGCTCAAAGACACAGATGCTGCTGTGGGCGACAACATTGGCTATATTACCTTTGGTAAGCTGGGCGGGGTTGCTGCTTTCCTGCAGCCATAATGAGTTAATGTTGCAGAATTTCTAAAACTAGACAGAAGTTTTGTTAAAATGGTAAGGTAGGCAAAAGCAGGCATACCAAATTGTTCTTGTTGACATCACCTACCTGCCCTCAGCAGGACTTGGAAGGTTCGGTCCTTATATTACACCTTTAGCGTTTGGCTCCCACAGCAAGAATATGAGTTATTCTCTGGAATCTACTTTCTCTGAAGGCTTGTTCTATACTTCATCACCAAGAACCTAGGACAGGCAACTGTAGGACAGGTGTCATTGGGTACTAATTAGAGAGCGGGCATGGGCTATTTTTGCTTCAGTAATTTTTTTTTCTTCCTCTTTAATTTTAAGAAATCTTAAGAAAAAGGGTAGTCTCTGATGTCACCTGTCAGGAGTTAGGACTACATAATCTTTGCCAAGCAGCAGGTGGGAATTCTTTGTCGTTTTATATCTCTTGGTTTTTTTGCTTATTAAGCCTGAGCTCTAGCCCTGATTCACTTATTCCATTTTTTCACTGAAGAAATTCAAGACTTCCCTTCCTGCGGTTGCTTCAGCCTTGGGAGCTGCTGATTGTTACAGTGCAGTTTGGAATAACAGCTCATTCCCACACTGCACCTGGTACTGCAAAAATGTCTCCTTTTGTGAAGCTGTATTTCATTCACCTCAGTGCTGAAGGTGTACTTGTTTATTGATGATGATTGAGTGAATTGATTTACCATATTTCGTTAAATCTAAGATATACTTTTTTCCCACATGTTATCTCTGGAGTCAGGATACATTTATAATTCATGACAGGTCATGGTTTAATTGGCAGCATTTATCTCTTTATGGTACATAAAATAATGATAAACTTGCAGTTATTAGCATCTTAGATTCTGTGAAATATGGTATCTCCTGTCCAGGTATTTCTTTCTTTTCTGGCTAAGGCAAATAAGCACAGGATTCCACCTTTCTGACAAGGCATTCCTCATTTTGGCAAAATTTCCCCCCCTTGAGATTTTTGCTGATACTGAGACCAATGAGTTAGAGTATAGGGGTAAAAGATATACAAGGTTCCAAAAAGGGAAAGGGAGGACTGCAGGTCTGCCCAAGTACCAAGTCCTGAGTGGTGATCACACAGTCTTCAGATGGTTGATGCCACAGGATGGGCTTTTCTCAGCCCCCAGCCAAAGCAGCTCCTCTTATCTACCTGCCCTCATCAGGACTTGGAGGATTCAGTCCTTATCCCTTTAGCATTTGGCTCCCACAGCAAGAATATGAGTTCTTCTCTGGAATCTACTTTCTCTGAAGGCTTATTCTATACTTCAGCACCAGGAACCTAGGACAGGCAGAGTTTGTTTTCTAATCCTGATTTCTTATTGTAAACTGTTTGTCCAAAGTCACACTTGCAAAGAGACTTAGCTGAGCTGCAGAAGCAGGAGCTAGCCAAAGAATACGGAACTGGAATAGATGCCCAGGATCAAGCCCTTTCCCTTGAAGCCCTAGGTTTTCACCATGATCTCCTCTCTTTTCTCAGGTTCCTCCATTTGCCCTCACTTGTACCTCCCCTGGTTAAGCTGTTTACCTCTTCCTCATCTCAGGAAGAAAACCCTAACATAGCTTGGGAGTCCTGAAACAAGTGGATTGTATTTAAGCAGGGAGAGATTGAAGTTGACTGCAGGCTGCTGTTCTTCCCGTCCTCTGGCGTGCTGTGTAACACCCTGATACCTTCTTTGTGCCCCACCCCCAGTGCTGTTCCCTCGCCACACCAATGCCAGTGCCCGAGACAACACCATCAACCTGATCCACACGTTTCGGGACTACCTGCACTACCACATCAAGTGCTCTAAGGTGAGAGTTGCTGCTAGAATCTCAGCCTCCTGTGCTCCAGGTCTTTCTACTAGAACTGATAATATGGAAGGCCATTTCTGTAGTCTAGGCTGTTGACGTGAACTCTGAGTAGGTTCTAGAGGCTTCAAGAAATCATGGCCTTTTCCCTCTGCTCTCTCCTGCCCCTCCCCAGAGCAGATAGATAACTATGTCTCCAAATGGCTCACCTTCCTACTTCCTTACCTGGCCCTCTGCCAACCCCAAGGTGTATGATCCCACGTCTGCCAAACCTTCCTGATAGGTTCTTCGGAAAGCAAAGCTGTCTTTCTAGAACATGAGTGCTTCAATACCTGTTGTGTTTGCTCCCAGGCCTATATTCACACACGTATGCGGGCAAAAACATCTGACTTCCTTAAGGTGCTGAACCGTGCACGCCCGGATGCTGAGAAAAAGGAAATGAAAACAATCACGTAAGTGGGGCAGGACCATGGCTCATGAAGAAGAAAGCAGTGGACATGTGTGGCCTGGCCCTCCAGGTGTCTGGGCAATAGCTACATGTTGAGGCAGGCAGGTTTGGGCCTATAGCTAGGTGACAGACTGAAGGTGAGAGTATCAGGTTTTCTCTGCTGAATGGGCCAGGCTGGGTTTCCTTGTTTGTATATCTGTGAGTGGCAGGAATGGCAGCTAGGAAAAAAACAAAGGGACCTTTTTCCCAAAATAAGCAGAGGTCTCTTTGGATCTGAGTTGAGAGGTCAGTCTTGTCCTTCTCAACATCTTCCTGGAGAAAAGGAGTAATTTGCTTAAGAACATTTAGTTGAGTAAATAGGCCTGGAACCACCCCCTAGGTGTTCTTTTTCCTAGGCTGCTTTTCAGCAGAAATTTTGCATGAAGAAGGAAATCATCTTTATCAGGGACAGGAATGATGAACACAACTCTGAACAATGTGTGGCTCTGCATGTACGAGAGGCCAGGGTGGTCTGAGCCTTGAGGGTTACGTCTTTATGTGGATGCCAGATTTCTGTTCCCATGTTGTTGAAATCTGAGCGATCCTATTCTCAGGATAAGGTAGCCAGTTCTTATCGGTGGCCTTTTGTGCCAGCCAAATTAAAAGTTTTATGGTGAACTGATCCAGCCCTCTGCCGTCATAGCCCATACCCAGTATTTTTGGGGGTAACCTTTGCTAGGTGTGGTATACCTAGGGCCTTAAGCCCCTTCCCCTGGTGTATGAGCCCCTCTTGTGCCAAGTTAATTTCCATTGGTATCTGAAAGGATGCAAGAGGTACCTGGCTCTGACACCTGAGTACTAGCTGAGGTTTTCAGCCATAGACACATCAGATGTTCACCTCTTACTCCTTGGGCACAGGCTCTAGAGACTGCCTACCTCATTAGGAAATGTGTACCCAAGGCCTTTCTCTGTCCTGGCTCTGTGCCAACCACCCAGACCTCGAAGAGTGGTGTTCAGCCTGTGCATAGAGCTTCTGCTTAGAGACAGGTGTTCAGGAGCATTTCTTCTACCTTGCAGTTTCTTGGCATTCCCAGAAATGCGCTAGACTCCTAACAAGGTGGTATGGTTAGGTGAGGGTACGTGCCCTGGGACACACATCGTCTTGCTGCCGCTCCAGAACCTTGTCTGTCCTGGAGTAGTTTCTCCTTTCCCTTCTTGCTCTTCATAGGCAGGCTTTCTCACCGGACAGGCACCACTTTGGTAACTTCAGGTGTGAGGCAGCCAGTTTGGTGCTGCTTTTAGGGCCCAGTGGAGAGGGGCAGTTCAGTGGAGGCCAGGAGATAAACCAGCACCTACAGAAGGGAAGCTTGACCTGGCCAGCCTGTCATGATCGAGTCATGAATACTGGGTGTCATAAATAAACAGTCACAGAATCAACTGCATCACCTTCGGGCCTGTCCATTCAGGAGGGTAGCCCACCAGGCAGCCACTACCCAGTGTTGCTCCTCGGGGATCTCTTCCTAATTATACAGACAGTGGGCAGACTTGGAATTGCTGCAAAGTGATGGCAGTTGTCTGAGGAGCCAGGGATAATGCCCTCTTTATGGGGGACTTGGGAGAGGATGAATCTTTGAAATGAACAAATTGTCCATAAATATCCTTCCTGGGACTTGTAAAAAAAACAAAAACAGCTTTGCCTTTTTTGTTCTCTGGCTTCTGTGCAGAGCCAAGCCCCAGAAAGGAGTACAGGACTCCAGAAACAACATGCACCCTAAAAAAACCGTATCATGTTCCTGATGGATGGTAGGGGTTAACTGGCTCAGCTATTGGGTGAAGGGGCCAGAACCCCACCCCACCCCCTGCCTCCCCCACACAATAGACAGTGGGAGGAGTCTGCAGAACCTTGAACATAGTAACATGGGTGAAAGAAGGTGGTGGGCCTGCTGTGAGAAATGGCCCTGGATCCGAAGCTGGCCGTTGAACACTCAGGAGCATTTTATTTGGAGAGAAGTGTGATTAAAGAGGATTTTGTTTTGGGGGTAGTGAGATGTTTGGGGCAGGAAATATTTAGACCCCTTATTTTTGTTTTAATTTCCCATAGTCCTCAGCTCCAGCTTCTAGGCTGCTTTACCAAATACCAAGAGGTGCCAGTTTTAGCCTCTGTGTTGGGGAACCAGTCAGTTCCCAAAGCTGCCCCTCTAGGGAAATACTGGGTGGAGCAGGACACCACAACTCAGGAACCTAAAGCCAGGCAGGTGTTCTGTAGCTGCGAGTGTGGTCACCACATGACCATATGAAATGCCTTTAGCCTCAGAAGTTTTAGGGATTGCTTCTTTGAACCTCCTGTCCCCCTTCTGTCTGCTAGACCTAGAAGTTGAAAGCTGTGTGGGAGGAATCCGAACTGACTAGTTAGGCAGTACTAGATCGATGGTTGAACCCAGTCTGAAATTCAGGTAAATATGAGTCACCCAGAAGTTGTGGACAAGTGACTCTGCTATGTAACTTGGTATATTTAATTTCCTTAAGGGCTTAACACAGTCATTACGTGGTACCCTCCACAATAGGCGGATAGGGGTGTTGAAACCATTCTATGTGAGCTATGTCTGAGTCCCTACCCAATAGTTCCAACACACCTCTGCCTAAGGTGTCTGGTCTTTCCACCTTTTGTTTGGTGTTTGTTTGGGATCCCAGCCCTAGTTCAGGAGTGTGGGGTGGAAGGGTTGGTCAGCCAGAAATGAGCCTTCATGCTTACATTCTCTCCTTTTGAAGGGGGAAGACATTTTCGTCCCGCTAACTCTTGGGCACAGAAGGAGAAGTGGCTGGCAACTGAAGGCTGGAACACTTGCTACTGGATAATCGGAGCTTTTAATGTTGCACCTCTTCAGGTTCTTAAGGGATTCTCCATTTTGGTTCCATTTTGTACACATTTGGAAAATAATCTGCGGAAACGAGCTGTGCTTGCAAGGACTTCATAGTTCCCAAGAATTAAAAAACAAAAAACAAAGAATAATTCCACTTGATCAACTTAATTTTTTCTTTATCTTCCCTCTCCCCTTCTCTTCCACCCTCTTTCCCGAGCTGTTTTGCTTTGCAGTATGTTACTGGTAATGAGTTGCAGGATAATGCAATCTTAACTTGTTTTCTCCTAAGTATTTGAGTTCAAAACTCCTGTATCTAAAGAAATACGGTTGGGGTCGTTAATAAAGAAATCTTTCTATCTTACTTGAGAATTTGGTGGGTTTCTGGACTGTGAATCCAAGAGAGGAGAAAGGTAGAAGGGCAAACCTGCACTGCCTTGGAACCTGCAAAACCAGGGTGGAAAACTTTTGGTTCAAGAGCCCCTCAGGTCTAGATCCTCAGCCTCCTCTTAGAGGAGAGAATGGCTAGCCAGTGGGCTACTGGTTGACATTTCTGAGGGAATTTTATCATGCTTTACCATAAAGCCTGGCCACTAAGTTTACCTGACTGGTACTGAGTCACCAAGAAACTCCCAGGATAATTATAGGCAAAATAGTCATTCTTTTATAATGAATAATATAGCATTTCCCAAAATGCGTTGCATGGTGTCTGAGGTTCTGCAGGACATGGATAGGTAGGTGTGGATCTGATGCAAACTAATTGGCCACAGTTCCTCTTTCTGACACAACAGTCTAAAGAGATTAGCATTCTACAAAACACAATTCGGGAGATGCTGGCCTAAGAAGTAGTGCAGAGCTTAGCAGAATATGCTGTCCTTTAGCAGGACACTGATCCTAACAATAAAATTGTTTCAGAAAGTTTGCTTGGTAAGGAATTATCAGAAGAATTCCAGGGTACTTTTCCAGTTATCTGAGACCATCCTCATGGTTTCTGCCTTCTTGCTTTCCCTTTGAATTTTTCTTGCCGTCAGGCAGCTTGTTACAAGCTGGTTTGAGAGTCAATGAATTGTGAAATCGTTTGACCACATCACAACCAGCATTTGTATTTGCTAAAGTTTTTTATTTTGAGATGATTATAGATTCATATATAGTAAGAAATAATAGAGATTCTGTGGAGCCTTCGCCCAGGTTCCCCCAATGGGGGCACCTCATGTAATGGGAGGTCAGTGTCACAGCCAGGACTGTGATGCAGTCCGCTGACCTTATTCAGGTTGCATCAACATTACACTCATTTGTGTATGTGTGTGCGTGGCATGTTTTTATGCTTTAACATCGTAATCACACGTGTAGCTTTGTGTGACAACCACCAGCATTTTTAAGAAATGGAGTAGAACTTAGTAGACTAATCACAAGTCTTCACGAACCCTATTAAGGTAAGGATTGATTTTGAAACATATTTCACACATCTTGACTGACCTGTAAAAATATATTTTTACTGTGGATCATGGTCCAGAAGTTTAAAAGCTATGGGTCATTCAGTCATCCAGCCTTTATTTTACTTCATTTAAATGTGCTCTTGGAGAGCTCACAGAGCTCTGATTTCCTGCCCTGTTTTGATTTCTTTGCTTCATGCAATTCTCCAAAGTGGGCACTGTGTTCATGTAAGCGGTCTCCTGTGTGGAGCTTTGATTCAAGGTGAAGTGTCAGTAAACATGTTAACTTACATTAAATGAGCTATTCACCTTTGGGTGCCCATCTCAATAAATACCCTGGTGAGTGCTCTCTGTCCAGAAGGCTTAAGTGGAAAGGGTTCACCAGGTCGAGTCGGCCCAGGGTTTTCCTATGACATGGCCCCTAGTGATCTACAGCTAGTATGGGATCTATTCCAGTGCTGGAGGAAAACCTGGTTGTATTAGAAATATGCCAAAATGATAAATCTTCTGTACCCACTGGGCTGTTTAAGGGATTTTCAAGGGTAAGTTTTTTGTCTAGAAGCAATTTTAACATTCTTGCTGACTTTAGAACATAACTCCTTAATAAATTGAAACTGATCTCTCTCACCAGTAGTAGGAATCAGATTTCTGTGAAGAACTGTTCATGGCAAAATCATGGTTGCTTAGAAAATACAGAAGAGAAAAGCATTAAATATTTTCTGCAGTAGTAAATCTTAAAAAATTACCTAATTCCAAAACAAACTATTTGTCAGCATTAAAAACTCATGCTGGTGAAAATTCTCCAGACTCACTTGCTCTTTCCTCTTTTTTCCAGGACACCTTGGTGTTAGTGTGGAACTAGTCTCAAGGACCCTCCCTCTCCTTTGTGGAAGAGGTCCGCTCACACTTTAGCCTAGGCCCAAGGATTGTGGGAGGAAGGATGCACCTTGAGGCAATGTATGCTGGGAAAAAGTCCTCTAGTCTGGACTACTGATAATTGGCTCACCTGCTTCCTGAGTGAGTGTTCATACATGGGAAGTGTCCTCATCCTTGGATAGGAGCTATAGAGGCAGAAAATATTTTTAAAGCAGACTTGGGTTTGAATCCAGGTTCCACCATTTACTAGATGTGTATCTGAGAAAATTTCTTAATTTGAGCTGTGCTGTCCTCTTTAGTTGGACATACCACCACCTACCTCACAGGGTTTTTAAAAGGGAAAGAGAACAGGTAAGTGCTTACCCCATTGTAGGCATTTATTAAGACATTTAATAAATCGTAGCTCCATTCTGTGTCCCCAAGGGGCCAGTAGTGGTGGGACTGGGGCGGAGGGAGCAAAGAAAGTCCAGTGTGAGCCAAGCAATATGGCACTGTTGGATCCGGAGGTTTCCCAGGTTTTCACTGGGGGTGGCTGGGATGCTTCTCTGCTACGGTGACACTTCGCACAGCAAGGCTTCATGGTGGGGGGTTATCCGTGTCTAGATAAGGTGGGTTCTGGGCAAGCTGAGAATTAGGAGCTTGGCAGGAAAGGAAACAACTACCACAAGAAGTGGAAGCCAGGAAAGCAAGTGGCCCTAGCTGCCGCATCAGCTGGTACTTGGCAGTTGCCTTTCAGTTACCTTCAGTTTGATGGGCCCTGGTCTCTCTAGCTCCACAGGCTTAAGACCTGAACCTGGGTTTTTTTCTGTGGCAGTTATTTTGAATTTAAACAATGCTGCCCTCCTCTGGGGATTGCTAAAAGTGCTGCAATTTCTGTGGCTCCTTCCTTGGGTGGGTAACAGACCCATCCATCCATCCTAGACCTGGAGACCTGGCTGTTTAGACCTAACAGGAAGGGCCAGGGTTTATTCTGCCATATGGCTAACTGAGGGCTTCCGGAAGCCAGGATCCCTGCCAGTCACTAGGACACAGTATTGTTACCAGAGCTCTTCAGAGGCTCCAAAGGGCTGGTCTGTTTGTGCCTAGCAGGGGGGAAGAGCATTGAGCAGCAGTTCAAGGAGGAGGATCCAACCAGGGCCCAGGAAGCCCCCACCCCCAACTCATGGCCTGTGTGTGTCCAGAGTTAGCACCCCAACCCTGGCCCGACGTTGGTCAAAGAGAAATTGAAGTACATTAGAGAATAGAAATGGACAAGGGAGACCCAAGAGGGTTCTATGCTCGAGTCTGGATTGGGTGCCCTGACACAGTCTGCCTCAAGAAAGGAGGAATAGGTCCAAAGTGGGGGCACTAGGGCCTGCAGTGTCAGCTGGAGCATCTGAAAACTGCCTGCCCAGAGTCCTGTGGGCAAAGGAGGAGGCTGGAGATGAGTCAGGCCCAGGGCTTGCTGGGAGAGCAGAGAGGAGCGGGATCATCCAGTAAGGAAGAAACAGGGCCAAGCAAGGGACAGAACCCAGGCTTCCCAGCTCCCACCCGCCCAAGTTGTCCCCCTCCACATGTCATCCCACACACAGTGTTTAAACAGAGCAGCAAAGAAGAAACACAGACATCCTGGGTCCTGGGGATGCAGGCAAGAGCCAGGCTGGGAACAGAAAGGTCTGTTTATTCCTGGCAGTCCAATATCCAAGGGGCCCTGCACCCACTTCTGTCCAGACCCAGGCTGAACTCTCCCAGAGCCTCTGACTCCTGCCCTACCAGATGACGCGGGGCTGGGGCTGTCTGCTGGAACAGAGGCTTCCCGCCCACCAGCTCCCTTGAGGATGGCTTTGAGGCTGGATACTTGCCTTCTCCCACTTTCTATCCTGATGAAGTCCTGTCTCTCCAGGCCCCTGACTGGCTGTGTAGGTTGGCAGAGATAGACACCTCATGCCTTGAGGCTGTCAGGCCCAAGGCTCCCCAGGGAGCCCAGAAGGCCCCTTGCTCCTTCCACTTGTGCAGTTAAGCAAGGAAGTCTTTCCTAATGTCTCACCTCCAGTTTTCTTACTGCAGTTTCAGCCTGTTCCCTCCCATTTCAGGCCTCAAGAATGTCTGGTTTCTCTTCTCTTCCTCACCCCAAAGCTGCTGAGACTTGATACAAGGCAGGAAGTAGGGCCCCCAGCTCTTGGCTTCCTAGCCTAAACTCGCCCTTCCCTCTCACTCTACCTAGTTTCCTCAGTTTCCCTGTGGCGCAAAAGAGACACACACACGCACACCCTCGCTTTTCTTGGGTGCTCAATCTGCCTTCACAAAGGAGTTCTTTCTAAGAGGAGACAGGTGGCTGGAGGGAACGACGTGCAGTGGAGGGCCCGGATCCTCACGGCAGTGATGAGTGGCCTTTCAGTGGGTGCTTGTGTGCTGAGCACTGATCTAAGCCCTTGTCACACGTTCTCTCATTTAATCTCACAACAGATGAAGACAATTATGAGCCTCAGTTTGCCAATGAAGGAACTAAGATGAGAGAACTTTAGTAAATCAGCCCAAGTTCACACAGCTTAAAAATAGGATCCCAACTGGGATCCTAATTGGGATTTGAACTCAGGCTGTCTGCTCCCAGAGCTGGCTCATGTCTCTTCACCAGCACTGAGGAGGGAGAGGAGTCACTGGCCAAGACCCCACTGTGTCAGGCACTGGGGAATATGCAGTTACATGTTACCCTATGATAGCTCCACAATAGTCCTGAGAAGTGGTGGTGTTCCCATTTTATGGGTGCGAAAATTGAGGCCTGGAGGTAACTTGCCCAAGCTCTTGCCACCAGAGCTATTTGTACTTTATACTCCAAAACTTGACTCAAAAAGTAGTTAGGAAAATGTGGACCTGCCCCAGAGACGGGGAAGCAGGGCTGGCCTTAGAAGCTTAAAGCCCATCAGGTAATGGGATGAAGGGCAGTGAATTGTCCCCCAATCACCCCCAAACACCCTATCCCCGCCCCATCACACACATGTAGTGCCCTCAGCAGACCAGCAGAATTAGGGTGCTGAATGTGCTGTCAGCGGGCTGGCCTCTCCTGGAGGTTACGCTCAAAAATGTAAACGTATTCGCTAGGGTGGGAAGTGGGAGGGGTAGGTAGACTAAATCATGATTATTCCTCAGCTGGAATGCATTTCTCAGATTAGCTGGGCAGTAGCAGGCGAGAGGTCCCAGCGGGGGGCAGGAGGGAGCCCCCCCCCCCACCCACACACCTGGTAGCCACGGATGGTTGTGGGATGGGGTAGGGGTGGAGGGGCGCTTGGTGGGGAGGACTCCCAGTTCCTGCAGCTCAGAGTGCCGGGTCCCACCCCCAGAGGCGGGGCAGAGCCCGGCAGCAGATCCCGGCGCCCCGCCGGCCCTACAGAGGGGAGCCCCATGCGCTCCTCGGCTGTGACAACAGACATGGCCCGAAGCCCTGCAAGGCTGGCTGCAGCAGCTCCCTGACCCTCAGAGGAAAGCCCCGGCTGGGTGAGCGGCACCTGTCCCCCACAGCCATGTGAGTAGCTCCTTCCCTGTCCCCCACCCCAGGCCACACCCCCACACCTCAGCTCCAGATCCTGAAGACGCCATGGCACTCAGCCTGAGCCACCAGACCGTGGGGTGTGCCAGGAGGTCACCGCTGGGACTGATCCCTGCCTTTCTTGCTGCTCCAGTGGAGGTGGAGTGGGAGGAACCACTCCAAGGTCAGGCTGGGAGCTCCGGCTCAGGACCCCAGAGGCCAGGTTTGGACCAAAGGACCCTGAGGTCTCATGGGGTTTGACAGATTTGATGGTGCAAGGAGGAGGGGAAAAGAAACTGGAGGGCCGCAGGAGAGGGAAAAGTGCCCCGTGTAGAGGGCACTGGGAGAAAGTGAGGAAGAGGAAATGGGCTGATGGGAAGGGAAAGGGGCTCAGTGGCTTGGAGGCCTGGGTTCAGGGACTCTGGGGGAACAGGGAATGGAAGGGGGAGCATCTCCCTCTCAGGTCAGGGTGCCATGGGACCCTGTGATCCTCTGACCTGTCGGAAGGAAACTGTTGTTAACAGGAGGGGAGGAAATCCTTTCCTTATTGACTTTATTCCTAGCAACAGCAGCTGCTCCCCTGTTGACAGAAGCAGGAGCTCCCACAGGACCCAGGACCCTCCCCTGTCCCCCACGATGTGTTGGCGGTGTGGCCTCGGAGCTGGGTGGTTGAGAACAGGGAAAGAAGGGAAAGGAAGGACAAGGGCAGATGGGAACCACAGAGAGGCCAGGCCCTGCCCACTGGCTCCTCCTGCCTCTCCTCTGGGCTCAGCATCACTGCCACCCACCACCCCCACACCCCCACCCTGCAACCCAGCAGCTCCTCTCCTCCCTCCGGCTTCCAGGAAGGGCTCTGTTGCTAGTGTGGAGCGGACGAGTCAAGTTTATGGGCTGGAAGTCCTACCCAGAGGCTGCTTACTGAGCTGTAACCACTACAAGGGCGGATGGGAGGAGGGGGTGTATGGGACAGGGCATCCCACTCGCTGCCACTCTGGCACCTGCCTCAGTCCTGTCACCTCCCCTCCCCCAACCCTTAGTAGCATAACAGCTGTCTTAATGCTCTGGGGCCACAGCTCATTGGGCCATCTCCCCATCCAGGGTGTGAGCATCTGAAGGCAGGGGTCCCATCTCGTTCACCTTAGCACCCACCCCGAGCACCTGGCTGTGGGCTCAGCCAGGAGGCTCTGAAGCACTGGCTGGCAGGAAGCCCACTGCAGCCCCACCCTCTCTTTTGGCTAATTTATAGGCTTCGCCAAGGAGGCAGGGGCTGGACAAGATGCTTTGGCGTTGCAAGGGTCCCGCCTTCCAGTCTGAACAGAGACAAACCCAGCTGCCCTCTGAGACCAGGCAGACAACAGAAATGGGCAAAGGTAGCCTAGTGGGGACGGTGGCAAACTGTCTAAAGGGCAGCCACCTCTCAGCTCCAGCTGGCTGCTCCCATACAGGACACAGGTGTGGCCGGAACTGATTTTCCCAGAGAAACCAAAAATATGAATTTTTATGAGTTTTTAATTGACAATTAATT
This sequence comes from Choloepus didactylus, assembly GCF_015220235.1. Classification (NCBI taxonomy): domain Eukaryota; kingdom Metazoa; phylum Chordata; class Mammalia; order Pilosa; family Megalonychidae; genus Choloepus; species Choloepus didactylus. Next base: position 111,009,716 of record NC_051315.1, read on the forward strand.
CGAAAAAAATATGTGTATCAACAAACAGGATCTGGCCACGGTCCATCAGTCTGTACCCTCTGACTTCATGTGCAGTCTCCGCCAGAAGGACAGTGCGCTGCAGCCCCGCCCTAACCCTGGCTCCCCACATTCTCCATCTAGGCATGCTGGCTGCCGTGCCACGTCTCCCTTGTCGCGAGGCCCAAGATGACACCCAACAGCACCGGGCAGGTGACCAGCCCCATTCCTGTGGGGGCCCTGGGGCTCTCCATGACCCTGGCAAGCCTCATCGTTGCTGCCAACTTGCTCCTGGCCGTGGGCATCGCCCGGGACCCCCGCCTGCGCAGCCCACCTGCCGGCTGCTTCTTCCTGAGCCTGCTGCTGGCCGGGCTGCTGACAGGGCTGGCGCTGCCCATGCTGCCGGGGCTATGGAGCCAGAGCCGCCGGGGCTACTGGCCCTGCCTCCTCCTGTACCTGGCCCCCAACTTCTCCTTCCTCTCCCTGCTCGCCAACCTCCTGCTGGTGCACGGGGAGCGCTACATGGCAGTGCTGCGGCCCCTGAGGCCCCGGGGGAGCACCCGGCTGGCCCTGCTCCTCACCTGGGCCGGGCCCCTACTCTTTGCCAGCCTGCCTGTACTGGGGTGGAACCACTGGGTCCCCGGTGCCAACTGCAGCTCCCAGACCATCTTCCCGGCACCCTACCTCTACCTCGAAGTCTATGGGCTCCTGCTGCCGGCCGTGGGTGCTGCTGCCCTGCTCTCTGTCCGCGTGTTGGTCACTGCCCACCGCCAGCTGCAGGACATCCAGCGGCTGGAGCGGGCTGTGTGCCGCGGTGCACCCTCAGCCCTGGCCCGGGCCCTCACCTGGAGGCAGGCAAGAGCACAGGCAGGAGCCACACTGCTCTTCGGGCTCTGCTGGGGGCCCTATGTGGCCACACTGCTCCTCTCGGTCCTGGCCTACGAGCAGCGCCCACCGCTGGGGCCTGGAACTCTGCTGTCCCTAATCTCGCTGGGCAGCGCCAGCGCGGCGGCAGTGCCTGTGGCCATGGGGCTGGGTGATCAGCGCTACACAGCCCCCTGGAGGGCAGCTGCCCGAAGGTGGCTGCGGGGCCCGCAGGGAAGAGCCACCGAGGGCAGTCCCCACCCCAGCACTGCCTACCACACTAGCAGCCAAAGCAGCGTTGAACTGGACCTGAGCTAGTCCTCTGTGTGCTCTGACTAGATGCATCTGTCCATCTCTGCCACCCAGCCCCTCTCCCCCTTGTCCCCACTCCTCAGGCAGAGACCCTGCCCATATCTGGCCCTTCCCTGGCTGAATAAAGCTCCTCTGGCCCAGTTGGTTGTGATCACATTCCACTGAAAGGGAGAGGCAAGCAGAAGAGCTTCGCCAAGAACCAAAAGAGCAAGATGGGTATCAAGGGTGAGAGGAGGTATTTTGAAACCCTGCGGATCTTTTGGGGGACCTGCACTCTGACATGCACCTCACTAGTTCCCCCTCCTGTCCAGGTGACAGAAAATCCAGACACTGCCTCTGGGAAGTATATTTTATTTACATGTTTAAAATCTGTAACTAGTATCTCTTCCTCCTTTCCACCCCCAAAGACTTGGGAAGGGAAAGAAAGGGAACCTCAAAGACCTACTCCCCACGTACAAATACACCCCCCACCCCACCCATGGCTCACACCAGCAAACGAAAGTAAAACAGAAATGTCTGAACCTCCCCCAAGGGACCCACCAGGTCTGGGCAAGGGGGGCAGGAGGGAGGGCCCGTGGGTGGGGTCGCTAAAGAGAAGAAAGGGACAGAGAGGGGGCAAGTCAGTTTGAAGGGGATGAAAGTAGTCCAAGGCCCCCTCCCCTCCTCTTCGCTCCACCCTACCGCCTCTGCTGGTGGGGGGGCTCCCTTCATCCCCCCAGCACCAGACATGCCAGAGGCTGCAGCTGTTAACGGTCAGGTCTCTGGACACAAAACACTTTCGCTTTATGGTCTCCTGATGTGGTCACCACCAGGGAGGCATCTCTGTGGACAGAAAGCACAGGGCTGAAGGGACTGGGGATCTGGGGCCCTAGGTGGGTCATGCACTTACGGGCTCCTCAGACACATGTGCACTTTTGAACCCCTAGTGCCAGTGCTGTGCTGGTGCTTCACACTGAATGGGGACAAATGAAGCTTGCAACCAGCAAGAGGTGAAACAAGGAAGCCCCTAGCAGGGGAGAAGAACAGCTGAACCAGACCGGGGGGCGGATTAGGGCCAGCCCTCAGCCCTGTACCTGGGATGAAAAGCCCGGGTGGGTCCCTGAAAACCCTGAGCTGGGGGCTGGATCCAAAGCCATGACTCCCTGGTGTGAACTCATGCTTCCCAGCACTCCTGCCTCACAGGCAGGGACCAGGCCTTGGGGCCCGATTTCCCTTAGGAATTCCCTCCCCCACAGTCCAAAGACCCTGTGCCACCCCCTCGTGCCATCCCCACCTTCCAAATACACACAGATCCCCCAGCCCTTGCCCGTTCACTCACTTGCTGAGGGCAAAGTCCAGGATCTCGGCCGTGTGGCCTCGGTAGTCAGTGAGCAGGCGACCGGTGCGGGCATCCCAGAGGCGCACGATGCCATCCAGGCTGCAGGTGTAAACCACGGCTGTACCCGCCTCCCACAGCAGCTGCACGATGCCCGACTGCGCCCGAGGACGACAGAGGCAGAACCAGTCAGGGCCATGAGAACCGAGAGGCACCTGCTCCCAGCTCTCAGGGAGGAAGGGAGGGAGGGGTGGGGAATGTGGAACACAGAGAAGGACCAAGGAAGGGCCAGGGCTGGAGAAGATGCTCGCAGAGGCCTGGACTTCCCTATGGCTTCAACCACTGCCCACAGAACTCTCGGCTCCAGGCTGCCTGTACCTGGTGCTGACACTGGTGCCTGAGGGTCTGTGTAGACAGGTCGTAGATGGCCAAGGTCCCATCCAGGTAGCCAACAGCTGCCAGGGGCATCCTGGGCAGAGGGGAGCACCTTGAAGGCCCAGGTAGGGACCTGATTTTGGAGCCCTTCACTCCCTTCTGGTCCGTCCCCCGCCCCACCACTGCCAAGCCTCCCTCTCCCCACCACAACTGCCTGAAACCACAATTCTGGCCCAAGCCCCTGGCCCTTGGCTGCCCCAGTCCCTCCCCACCTCTAGACCCAGGCCCTGGCTCACACTCACACACTGCAGAAGCCCAAGGATTCCACCGAGTTGGACTCGCTCTCTTCCCCCTCCCCCAGGCTGGGCTGGGAAGCTACCGTCTCAGGTCTGAAAACACCCACCACCTACGGGCAAGAGGAGAGGATCAGGAGGGATGGGAAACTGGGTCCTCCATGAGAGAAGAAACACACCGGGGAGAGGAGGCAGCAGGAAGGAGAAGAAAGGAGGGGAGAAGATGCAGGAAAGTGGAGGGCTTCACAGCCAGGGGCCAGGGGCCACTCGCCTTGCCGGTGGTGGCGCTGACCAGCTTGGCCTGGCAGTCCACAGAGCCAGTGAGGATCAGGCTGCCATCCTGGTTGGTGGCCACACAGGTCAGAGGGCCCTGGTGACCCTCAGTCCCTAGGAGGGAGCAGGGAGACAAGTCAGGCTTCATCCTGTCTCCACTCTGACTCCTGCCCTAGGTTCTCAGCCACCTCCCCAACAAGGGCCCAGGTGACAAACCTCCACTCCCTCCCTGTCCAGTACCTTTTAGTACATGGATCGGGTTTCCCTGTTTCAGGTCCCAGATCCTGATGGTGCCATCTTCATAGCCGACCACGGCTCTCTTCCCTAGACCCCCAGAGGCACCGAGGAAGAAAGAAGGAGAAACAGCATGCTCAGATACACCCAGCAAGGGAACAGGAAGGAGCAGGGGACAAGAAGTAAGGGGACAACTTGTACTTTCTTAGGATAATACATGAACGAAGCCACTATGAATGAAGAACACTAAAGGGAAGTGTTAGCATGAGAGATGTACAAAAGACATCATGTAGCAGCCTGATGTGGAAAAGGAGGAGAGGAAGCTGTGGGTGGAAGACTGCTGGAAAAACGGAACTTGATGAAAAGGCTATGTTCAAGAAAATAGATTTTCCAAAGTAAATAAAAATGAATGAAAAAATTATACAAAAACATCAGAATGATGTATACAAAATGCAGTATGTCATGACCAAGTTATATGTATCTCAGTAATGCACGTCATTTGAAATTAGAAATTAAATATTGTAATTCTTGCCAAGCACAAAAAAATGTAGAGAAAATTATGAATTTCACTGAGCTATTAAGGAAGAATTATATTGACTGGGAGATTGACCATCTTTATAGATAGGAAGACATAACTTTTTAAAGATGTAAATGAAATTAGAATAAAGATGTAAAAGAAATTAGAATAAAGGTTTCAGTGTATCTTTTCCTTAGTATTTGGCAAGTACTCTCTAAAAATCATAGGAAAGCAAATAAATAAACAATTCTAAGGAAAAAAAAAGGGGGGGGGGGATAGACACTGCCCTGGGAAACAGTAGAGAAGACCTACTTCAGGGTGGGAAAGGAGGAGCTGTCTGCTTGGGGGCCTGCAAGGCCAGTGCTCCAGAGACCAGGCTTCAGAGCTGGCCAGATGTGACCCCAGAGGAACACAGGCAGGCATCTGACCTGCACCCAACTCTTCTGTACCCAAGAAAGGACACTGAGGGGAGCCGCTCTCACCATCAGGGAGGACTCGGCCACAGGTGGCTGGGCAGTTGGGACCCTGGAAGTTCTTGCAGTCACCATTCGGGACCTTCCACATCCAGGTGTTGCCATCAGCCGTGCCCGCCAGGAGGACAGGTGCCCGAGGGTGCCACTCCATCCACTGGGAGGAGAGGAAGTGACAGCAGGGAAACCCATCACCCCATCCATCTAGGAGACTGCCCCATGAGCCCCACCAAAGCTTCTCCCTGCATCTGGGGTCAGAGGGAACTTTCCAGATAAGAGATGTGGACATTCCTGCTACCCCTGGGTACCTCAGGGGTACATAAGGTCAGAGTGGGCTTGGTCTGGTAGAGGTGGGACTGGATCCCCAACTTCTCATGCCCCACCCAAGGCCCCACAGAGATGATCTCACTTCCAGGTCTCCTGCTTCAAAGGACCAGACCTCCTCCTTGGTGTCCACCTGCCACACTTTCAAGAGACCACTCATGTCCCCTGTGGCTACCAGGGTAGAATCATGGCTGAAACCAGCACAAGTCACAGAGTCTTTATGGCCTGCAAGGGAAAACAGGCAGAAAGAGAAGAAAACATCAGGGTACCCAGTGCTGAGGGTATGACCCACGAATCTGGTGCCCTGAAAGAACCAGTCGGAGAAAAAAGAGGAGTAGGACAAAGCAGAACAAGTAATCAAACCCACTGCCACTCCAGGAACCAACACCCCCAGATCCTCCCAGGAGAGACACTGCTGGCCCCTCACTCAACCAAGGGTAGCCCAGGCCTCTGATGTCTTCCCCTTTAAGGCCACTCCGCACCTCTGCCTGAAAACACCCACATCCTGCCCAATTACTCCCACACCCATGGTGCCCCATTGGCCTTTCTGGGACTCCCTTGGCAAATCAGTGCCTCCCTCCCCTGGGCCCTCTGTATTCTTCTTTGTGTCCCTGGAACCCAGCGTAGTGCTGGCACAATACAGATGCCAGTAATTGGCTGTCGGATGCACAGCCACTGCAGGCCAGCCCCCCGAGACCTCCAGGCCCCTACCCTAGGCCCCCTCACCTGCACACTCAAACAGCAGCTCCCCATCGCTGAGCCTCCACACAAAGGCTTTGTCATCTTCACCCCCCGTCACTGCCAAGGTGTTGGTCTTAGGGTCCAGGCTCACACAAAACACAGATGCTGTCCCAAAAAATGTTCCATGAGTAAAGTGACGCACCCCTACTCAAGACCCAGTCCTTCAGGACTTCAGCCCATCCCCTTCTACCGAAAGCAACATGTCTTTCTTTCTGGAAAAGAAGTGTGCATCCAAGTTCTAATAAGTTTCAAGCATCAGGTACTTACAGAAATCTTCTCCTTCCCCAAGCTTGCCAAGCTCCAAGTCCTTCTCCAGGGCAGATCTTCCCCCACCCCCGCTACTGTGCTGCTCCCTCCACCATCCTACAGATACCATGGACAAGGCGTGGGTGCGTGTGCAGGGCTTACACTTCTCAGCATGGGAGGCCACCAGGGTGGGTTCATATGTAGTGAGGAGAACATCATGTTACGGTTTTCTTTTGAAGAGTTACTATTTTAAAAAATTATATAAAATGTGCTCCAAAAGGTCCTTTTACCTCTAGTTCACACAGAGGTAACTTTTATTAACTTTTACCATATGCAACTTTTAAAAGAAAACTAAGACTACTTAGATAAAACTAAGGCAACTTTTATTAACTTTTACCATAGGCAACTTTGTAAAGAAAACGAAGACACAAGGAGGTTAATAAAGGTGATAAACTGGTAAGCAGCAGCGCTGGGATTTGAACCCAGGCTGTCTCCACAGCAGCCAGGCTGGCATCCATTCATGATACTGCCCCCTACCTGTGAGCCCCTCCAGGCCCCGCCAGCCTCTTTCCCATCTCTCAGCCCCTCCTAATGCTCTGCACACAGCAGCTGTGCGATGCTCGAATGCCCAAGTGGACTGAGTGTAAGAGGAATCTTTTCAGAGGCCTTACCTGAGTGCAATGCAAAGGTGACCTCGCTATCATCTGGGCCCTCCAGGCTGCCAACCACCCCTTCCTGGGGTTCCAGAACCCAGCCTTCGTCCTCGTTGCCCTCCTCTTCTTCCTCTTCCTCAAAGTCCACATCTTCCATCTCCTGGGCCAGATCATCTGCTTTGAAGAGAGGGTTAAAGGATGGGGCTCGGAAGGTGGTAAGAAGGATGGGAAGAAGTGTGAGGAGGCCTGAGGTCTGAGGGTGGGAGGCGGAAGGGTGTCAGGTAGCAAGAGGATGAAATGGAGTCAGACAGATGGGGTATAGCGGGGGCGAGAAGAGGCAAGGAGGAGGGGAAGGAGAGGTCCCAAGGTTGGGCAAAGGCGGTGTGGAAAGGGAGGACCAAGGGGATGATGGGAAGGGGGTGTGTGAGGGGAAGGGCCAGAGGAGGTGTCAGGGAACCCCCACCCCAACCGGGCCTGAGAGCTAAGTGGGGGGATGTGGGGGAGGCAAAGGTGTCGCTAGGAAAGACCAGTGAGGTGGAAAGGGGGTGGGGAGAGAAGCAGGGGTCAGAGGCCAGGGGTGAGCGACTCCTGTCCCATGGCCTGAGGAGCGGCAGTTCTCACCAGGGTCCGGCGGACCGGGATCCAGTTCTACCACTTCGATAATCTCTTCATCGCCATGAAAGCTTAGGGTCTCCAGTGGGGGGGTGTCTGCGGCGGCCCCGGTTTCCGATTCGGACTCCATGCGGCGCAAGCGGCCGATCCACTTCTCTGGGCCCAAACGCCTCCCAAAGTCAGCTCTGCGCGACGACGCGGAACTCGAGCCCCTCCTCCCGGGAGGAAGTAGGCGTAGGCGAGTCCCCGGCAAGAAGAGCGACAACCTCTTGGCCAATAGCGAGGGGCGTTGCCTAGCTGACCCACCAATCACAGGGCAGAATAGGGAGCCGGGGACGGGGCGTGGCGGGGAGAACACAAACTCCGCCCGGCCTGACTCCGCCCCTACCAGGAGTGAAACAAGCGAGCGTGCGCGCCGTCGGGGTCTCATGGGAAGAGTAGTTCTCCCGGGTCCACACCGCAGGCGTCTGGGAGATGTAGTTTCTAATCTGTAGGCAGGACGGAAGGCGCGGGGGAGGCCCCTTACGCAAACTACAATTCCCGGCGGGGAGCGCGGTGAAGAGGGGTGGGATCTGAACATGGCGGCGGTGGTAGCTGCTACGGCGCTGAAGGGCCGGGGGGCAAGAAATGCCCGCGTCCTCCGGGGTAAGAAGAGGGACCCCTGGGAGGGCAAGACTTTAAGGGGACCCTTTTCCTTCACATCCCGCCGGCTATAGCAGGAGGTCAGGGCTGTCGATTCCTGCTCACACCCCTCTGCAGGATCTTAAAGAGTCTGGGGTCTAAAAGATGCTCTCTAGAGGTCACCCGGTCCGTTCCCGTACCTTTGGGTTGCCCGACACCTCCGGGGTCTTGCTGCAAGAGGCGGCCCCAAGGAAGGTCCCGCGCTCCAGGTGTTTCACACTCACCGCAGTGCAGAGGAAAGAGCCCTGGGCTTCTGAAGCTTGGGTTCTAGCCCCGGATAATTAGCAGTTTGACCTTGGGCGAGGCAGTTCATCTCTTGGGGCTTCAGTTTCCTCTTGTATAAAATGAGGGGATGGAGTAGATTATCTTTAAGCTCCCTTCCACTTCTAACATTCTGCAGTTTAAAAACCTTTTCCCAGATTTCTTCACATGTCTTATGTTAGTCCCACTGCAGCCCTTCCCATCCTGTCGTCTGAGAAGGTGAAAAGAGCGAAACTCGCTCTCCTTGGCGTCTGAGGAGGTGAAAAGAGCGAAGCTCGCTCTCCTTGGCACCAGGGTGATGAGCCCGCAGTGACGTGGAAGTGATTTCCAGAGGTGCTACCTCGATGGCGATTTTCCCATTTCCCTTTGGATTCTCCCCGCCACTTGTTGTTACTCCAAACTGCGGTCACTCACTTTCCTCAGATCTCAACCCCTCCCCCCAGCCCTTTCCCCCTGCGTTCTCCTCATACTCTCTTATCTCTACACAGGGATTCTCTCAGGAGCCACGGCTAACAAGGCTTCCCAGAACAGGTCCCGGACACTGCAAAGCCACAGCTCCCCCGAGTGCAAGGAAGAACCTGAGCCCCTATCCCCTGAGCTGGAATACATTCCCAGAAAGAGGGGCAAGAACCCCATGAGGGCTGTGGGACTAGCCTGGTGAGTTTCAACTGCCCCTTTGCCCACTACTGGGTAGTGGAGTCCAGGGAAGGGTAGAACCCAGAGACATCTCCAAGTTTCACGTGGTGAGCTGAAGCCAAGGCTGTGAGAACAGAAGTGTGAGGGTGAGGTTGGGCAGGGGTAAGGGAAAGTATTTGGAATTGGGGAGATAGTGGGTTTTCTGTGGAGTAAGGTGAGCCGATTGGGGTCAAATTTGGGTCCCCGGCCTCATCTTCCCTTTGGGGAGCTTGGGATGAGACCCAAGTACCGGTAGTTAGTTAATTAGTTGAGATCATGTGAGACTATATTCGTCATATAATAACACTTAGAACATGTTCACTGTGTTGTTATTTGCATCTGACTCTGACCTTAATACATATTTCTTGATCAATATTAAAAGGAAAGGAGGGAAAATTAATATTTTTTTCAGCACCTGAGGTGTGCTGGTACTTTACAGTATAATGTGTTGGTCTTTCTGAGGTAAATATTACATTCCCATTTCACAGAGGAGGGAACTGAGGCTTGGAGCTAGGCTTGTCCCGAGGTCTTGTGACTCCACATGCTCTTTCTCCCACACCAAGGTGCCTCCCAAGCAGCAGTTACTCAGATGACGGAGGGAGTCTGGGAGGGGATGGGGGGCAATTCAGGCAGCAGAAACCTTTGCCAGGACATGGAGAGGGAAAGAGGATAGGCTGTCTGCAAATCATGCACGGTTGGTTTGGCAGGAGTGCTGGGTTCATGCATAGGAGTGCAGAGGTGGGCAGACACCTCTTGAGCCACGGCTAGGGGTTTGGACTTGGCTGGGAAGTGATGGAACGCCATTATGGGGCTTTAAGCAGGGCAGCAGCAGGATTTGATTTGAGTGGGACCCTCCGGCAGCCAGCACAGAGGATGAATGGAGATGAGAGGTATTGCAGCATTCATGTGATTGATGAAGCTCGAGTGAGATTCCCCCCAACTCTTCTGGCTCAGGTTCGGCCCCTCCCCAAACCCCGTGCACATCTCCCCACCCCTAGGGCCATCGGCTTCCCCTGTGGTATCCTCCTCTTTATCCTCACCAAGCGGGAAGTGGACAAGGACCGTTTGAAGCAGATGAAGGCTCGGCAGAACATGCGGGCGTCCAACACGGGCGAGTATGAGAGCCAGAGGTTCAGGGCCTCCTCCCCACATGCCCCGGCTCCTGAAGTTGGCTCTGGGGTGCAGGCCTGAGGAACACTGCACACCTCCCTTAGACTGTATTGACTGTGGGCTCCAGACTGTGGAAGTCCCTCGGGTTTGGCTGTGATTCTGTTCCTTGCCACTGAGGTCCGCCAGGGGGCATGGGATGTCCAGGCTGCTGCCAGCCTCTACTCCCACACCCAGAAGCCAGCCAAAGGCAAATAAAGTTACTGCATGTTTGAGTGGAAAGGAACCAGGACTGGGTTGTGAGTCCCTTGGGACGGGAGGGGCAGAGGGTGGGATTGGTTACTCATGTGTGCTCCCTCTCGCAGAAGCACTCAGTGTTCAGGCTGGATGGTGGACAAACCACAGAGACTTAAGTGCAACAAGCCTAGGCTCGGGCCATGGGGACCAAGCCCTCTGAGCTGCTGGCCGGAGGGTGGTGTCTCACTCAGAGGGTGGGGTCTGCCCAAAGAATAAAAGGGCATCAAAGAGGATATTCAGGGTGTGGAGGAAAAAGCATTACTCTTGGCTGAGTCCAAATGACTCAACTTCTCTGGGCCTCAGTTTCCTCCTTTGTAAGAGTGATTTCCAAGGCAGGGGTTCTGCACCTGGGGTGTGTGTCCCCCTTCCTTCAGATGCCAAACTGCATGCATACATACAGCTTTGTGGGGAACAGAGTTAATAGTTCTCATGAGCCTTTTTTAAAGGGTCCAAATCCCAGAAAAGTTTAAAAGTGCTACTACTTTAAGATCCAGTATTGCAGGAGGGAGCTCTCCCTCTCCCCAGCTGGCTGTAGAGCCTTCACCAGCCTATTGTATCCCTCACTGGGAATTGCTGGAAAGTATGCCTGGTTACCTTAGAAAAGGTGGGAGAAACCAAGTCAGAAGGCAGACTTAAGAAGTAGATGCTTTGGACAGAGCTAAGTCAGTACTCCCAGGGCTGACACCTTTTTCATGTGAAGAAAACCAGAGCCACAGAGGGTTTGAACTAAACGTAAAACTTTATTACATTTCTGGTAGTGTCCCTTTGTGTGATATATTTAGGACCAAGTAGCTAAGCGAGAAGTCCTAATTATACCCTTGGGCTGATGTGATTTCCACCCCTACCCAACAGAGAGACCCTTGTCCCCTTCGCCCCTCTCGCTTGAGGCACTTGGTGTTACAAAGATAGCCGTGGCTTGCAGGGGAGATGGGGCTCAGGTCTAAAAGCCCCCCAACATGAATAAGAACAAACTGAGAGAGGAAATGTTATTCCTCTCAGGGTCCTCCCCGGATTAGTAGAAAAAAGAAGATAGAAGTCTTTGTGGGCTCCCTGGTGGGCCTAGTTATCACTTAGACAGGGTAGGGGACCCCAAGGCACTTTCCCTGCCACCACCCGTGTCTTTTCACCCTGGTTACTTCCTGGTCATACTTAAAATCCTACCAGCCCCCCCATCTCTCAACCCTTGCCCCTGACTTGCTGCTCTGAGCGGCCTAAGCATAGGGGCTGAGAGATGCCCCCAAACAAGACATCTCAGATACACCCAGGGAGGCCCCAAGCAACTTTGGAGACTGAGGATCAGAAGGCTGAAAACAGGCTTGCTTGCTCCACCACCCCTGTGGGCCAAGCAGGAGTCCAGGGTGGCTGCTGCTCTCTATTGGACCCTGCCCTTAACTTTGCTCACTCTCCTCTTCCCACCACACCCCAAACCCAGGGAAACAATATATACACATCACTGAAACAGGAAGGGGTTGAAGCAGGGAGACCCAGGGGCACAGATCTCTTCTATGTTCCTGAGTTGGAAGGTGCCAAGGATCACAAAAGCAGCGCACAGTGATGGCCTAGAAGTCCAGGAGGCTGGGAACAAGTTTTCTGGCTTGGTTGGGGGCTGAGGGAGGAGAAAGTGATCGCTACCTTGCTTAGAAGCCTGTGTTGGGGGTGGGAGGGGGGGGTTACACCTCATCACCTTGAGTCACTTCTATCTTTCTTATTCCCTTTTAGCTAGAATAGGCTCTTTTCCCACACACATACACACACACCCCCAATCCAAGCTGTTAAGAATTTGGTGCCATATGGTGGGTGGAGGAGAAAAGACAGCAGCCTAGTCCCTGCCGAGCCCACCAAGGGCAAGCGTTAGTCCCCAGCATCTCCAGCTGCCCTCCCACCCCCCCAAGTATCTACACATCCCCAGGACAGAAAGGAAGCTGGCCATATTACTTGGGGGGCAGAAAAAGGGTCTGAGACCCAGACCCCAGGCACAGGGACAGAGTGGGGGTGCTCCTTAATCGCGATTGCCCAAAAGCTGCAGCACAAAAATGAAGATGTAGATAATGTCAGTGTAGATCTGCAGGGCGCCAGTGATGTAGTCCTCCGGGCTGATGGTGTGCTTCCGGTTCCCGAGGACCAGCTGCGTGTCGTAAGCCAGGAACTACAGGGACAGGAGAGGCAGAGTGAGTGGCCAGGGCCTAGCATCCAAAGCTCCCCTCTGGTCAGCAGAGTTGTCTCAGGAGCCCATGTGTCATGCCGTGTGACCTCTGCCCTCGAGCAGCTCACAGAGAAGGAGGCAGACCCACCAAATATAATGTAATATAAGTCCTAATAGCAGGCGGCGTGAGCAGTAACAGACACCTCAGACTGTGGGGCAAGGGAAGGTCAGCTGTGGCCCTACTCCTGCCTCCTGGGCAGTCTAAATTCATGCTCATTCCCTCAGTGCCTGCCCCCATCTTCTCAGCACTGATTCCCAGAGAGGGGCAGGGACTTACCAAGGTGAAAGCAATGGCCCCCAGAGCGGCATAGAGCATGTGGAGCCAGTAAACCTGTGGAAGGGAGGACAGAGGAAGACGTTAGTAATCTTAGCAAAGCCCCTGGAACCGGGCCTCCCCTGGGACTCAGGCATCAGAGCAGGCAGATCCAGAAAGCTAGCTTTCCATGAAAGGACTACTTCTGCCTTCCAGACCTGGAAGAAATGAGGAACAGTAATATATTTGGAAGAGAAAACAGGCTATCCTACAATGGCCAAATAAAACCTTTCATAGCGTCTCGTAGTGAAACCATTCTATTAAGTTAGTGATGATACAGAGGCTTCCACTATACTTCTGGAAGAAGAGCTATAACTCTGCAGGTGGCAAACCCAGGCACTGGTTGAAGAGCCCCATCACCTCTCCCCTGGTCAGTGTTCAGCAGGGTGCTTCCTGCAGCCCTACCTGGGAGAGAGAGACTCAGGAAGAAGGGCTGAGGGAAGTGCCCATGGCCCCAATGAGGGCGGCCCTGCTCTACACTCCCACAGGCGCCTCTCCAGCGAAGGGCAGGGCCCACCTGTCAAGAAGTGGGCAGGGAGCCCTCCCAGCACCCTTCTTCCCCATGCATCTACGCTTGACCTAGGGGCCTCCTGCTCTCCCCCAGATGACTAGAACAAGGACAGGTCTGACACAGCGATCCCTGTGGGCCATTCCCCCCAAGCCCATCTTCTCCCTCTTCTGGGTTCCTCTCCTAGGCTGCCTCCTCTGGCTTGATCTCAAGTTAGCTGCCAGCCAGATCTAAGCCATTACTTCCCCAAGGAACTCGGCGATGCTGTACGGGCTTCAGGGCCACCTGGCTCCCACTAGAGATGAGATCCTATCCCAAAAGGATGTTGCTTCAATGTTAGCTCCTCTGTTAGCCAGTTAGGAGATTCTGGAGGTCAGCCTGCCCAAAGGCTTTTGGGGCCCAGGTGAACACCTACTGTATCCTGCTGTACAAAAAGCCTGCCCTGAGCGCTGGCTTTACCAGTCCCAGCCCTCCTAGGACACTCACATATTTGAAGGACAGCACAATAGCAGTGACAATCCCAGTCACCATCAGCACGATTCCCAGGACACAGAAGAGGCCTGCACACGAGGTGAAGTCCACCTGCCCGGAAGGGAGGAGAAGGCAACTGTTAGAAGACTGCCAGGCCTGCCCCCTCAGGGAGTCCCACTGCTGCCTCCTGCCTTGGCCTGGGGGCCTGGGAAGGACAGTGACATTCTAGGGACAGATCCAGGGGGCAGTTATGTAGGCACAGCTCGAAGGGAAATCCCTGGTGTAGAGGGGTCTGGGTCCTCCCAGCTCAGAAATCCCTTGGGGCTCCCAGAGGGTAGAGTCTGCATAGGAAAAGGGGGCAGGGTAGTCAGAGAAGCATGCCCCAGGCCCTAACCTTGGTTTGGAAGCAGAAGATGGTGACTGAAATGGACACGATGGCAGTGATGATCGCGGCAATGATGACGGCTTTGGTCCCATGCCAACTGTGGGGAGTAGGGGTTCAGGGCCATCAGAGGCCTAGGCCAGGTCCCTGCCACTTCAAAACTACTGCTTCCACAGGCCACCCCGCTCCCCCATAACATGCTTCCCGAGAGTCCTGGAGGAGCAGGGCGTTGGCCCTGAACATACCTGGAAATAGTGCCTGTCATGAAGCCCATGGCAAGAGTCTGAGAAAGGAATAGAGACAAGAGTGAAACCCTGAGGCAGAAAGGCAGCCCTGGGGGCTTGTGAGAGCTGGGGATGGATGTGACTGAGTAGGAAAGAGGCAGCCACAGAGCCCCGAGAGCAGGTGGTAAGACAGGGTGGGCGGGAGCAGGGCCGCCCTTCCTCAGTGGCGTCCTGTGCCTTCCCTGAGGCCAGCCCTCCCTCAAACCATCCCCCCACCCCACCCCACTCTCTACCCTCCTGATCTTACGAAGAGGGCCAGCAGGATGATGTTCCATGGGAAGCGGCGTCTGCAGGGGAAGGGAAACCATGATTAGGGGACTGGGAGCGGGTCGGGCCTGAGCAGCTCCTTTAGCAGAAGGAAGTGCTTGGCTCGAGGCCCTAGAGGATCAAGACTCGACTTGGGAAGCGAGGCTGGCAGGGCCTCTGGGACTGCTCAGGTGTTCTACGCAGGGGCAGCCTGGGGCAGTGGGATGGGCCTGGGCTGTGGGGCCAGAAAGACCTGGATTCATTTGCAGCTCTTACACTGTGAGAAACTTACTCAGCCTGATTGAGCCTCGGGTTCTTCCCATTTGTTCAATGGTTAAAATGCTACCTACAGAGCTTGCAGGTTTGCTGTACAAATGTTAGACAGACAGACAGATAGGCAGGCCAGCCCTACGTGTGCATGGAACTTCCTATACATGGAACAGTAGCTGCAATCATCATTTCTCCCAAGTCTCCATTCATCCCTAAGGAGTCCCCTTTCTTCCCAAAATACAGTCCCTCTCCCACCCCTGCCATGTCCCTTTCTCATTGTCCAACCCTCTGGGACTCACCTGGGTCCCTCGCAGCAGGCAAGGGTCAGGTAGGTGACCAGGAAGACACCACTGGGGAGAAAGAAATGGGGAAGTAGCCAAAGGCCCAAACCCATCCCTCCGCCCCTCGGCGTCCAGCCTGGCAAAGCTCCCAGAGGCCAAACAGCTATAAGGGGGAGCGACTCTGTGGGAAGGCAGGACAAGATACCACCGCCTCCCCCAGCCTGGGAACAGAGAACAACTGTAACCAGGGATCGGGGCCGCTTTGCAGCATGCATGTTGCCACCACAGGCCCTACCCCTGCCTTCGTGCATTCTGAGATTCTGTCACCCCCCCACCTGGTCACACACACCCATGCTTCCCAGCGCAGGAAACTGGCAAAGCCCAGTTGGGGAGCCCCCTCTCCAAAAGCATTTTTTTCTCTGCCCTGAGGAAAGCTGGTCAACTAGAAACTGAAACTGGCACCCCTCCTCTCCTGAGCCCTGAGCGGAGAGGAGCACACTCACTAGGATGTGTAGTAGATGGCCGCATTTTTCTTCACGAACTCGCTGACCGGTTCCCTGTGGAGCAGAGAACGAGGGAGGAAGCTCAGCACAGCTTGTTAGCTCCCTGCCAAGTCCCAGCGGGCAGCCTGGGCTCCGCCGTCTTCTCTAAGCACCTGCTTCCAAACTTCGCCTCCAGCCCATCTCTGGGAGGAGAGCCCACCCCAGCCCACAGGGGGCCCAGCAGCCCAGGAGCCCGGGAGCCCAGAGCTGGTTGGCGCCGGCAGGGAGGCCAAGAGACTCACACGAAGGTGAAGATGGCGATGATGGCCACCGTGATGAGCAGCTGGATGGAGACGATGGTGTAAACCTGGAACAGTCCCAGGGTGGCCAGGTCATCATCCCACAGCCCCAGAGACCCTAATGTACCCCTACCCTTCCCTGTCTTTTAGTGGTAGTGGGGTTGGGGGAGGACTCTGACTTTGTTCCTACCCAAGAGCCCCTCCCCAGCTGCTATCTGGCAGAGAGGCAACCCGCCCAGTGAGGAGTACAGCTCAGGTACTTTTTCCTCTCCCACCTCGGCTGTTCCTTGACCTCTGCCCTCCCTGTCCTATGTCAGCCTCAGTTTACTTCCCCTGCCTCATTGCCATTGCACTACCAGCTATGGCCGCCACATTTTCAGCAGTTCTGTCTAACATGTCTTGTCTATCTACGCTGTCTCTTTATCTAGGCCGAGCAAGAGTGCTGCGTAGACTTGGGATGGGCAGGGGTGGGTTACAAATGAGTAGGCTCTTTTCTGGCTTCCAGTTGCTTACAGTCTAACAGGAAGGATGTTAGGGGAAGTCGGGACACTTTAGGAAAGCCTACCTAGGAGATTTTTCCAGATTGAATCTGCCCTCCCAGAACAAGGCTGAGGAAGAGAGGAGCAAGAAGAGGGGGACCAGTGGGGCCAGGGGAGCTGGGGCTGCTTTGAGGGGAGCACAGGGCTGGAAAGAGTCTGGAGGGCTTGGAGCCAGGTCAGGGAGATACCCAGGAATGAGTGCCCAGTTCCCACAGTCTGAGGGACTCAGGTATAGTTACCTCCCAGCCCGTCTCACCTTTCGGATGAAGGCATGTCGGACTTTCCTGTCGTCCCACTCTCCAGGCCCAAAGTTGTCACTCACGGCTCTCTCCTCCCCACCATAGCCCTCGCCTGGGCCTGGGGACAGAGAAGACATGACCAACAGATGGCCTGGGGCATGTGGCCCCAATCCTGGAGCCTCCCCACACTGCCCCACCAAAATCCAAGTGTCTCCAGCCAAAAGGCAAGTGTTGTGACAAAGGAGGGCCTCTCCCAGGCCAGGGTCCTCTCCTCCAGGTGCCCTCACATAGAGCCAAGTGACCCTATCAGGAGTGGGTGGAGGCGTGAGCTATCCCATCAGCATACATTGACCAGGGCCCCTGTGTGTCCAAGACACACCTGAGTGCTGAATGGGTGTGGACCTGGAGCACTGGCCAGAGTCCCTCCCAATAAGCCAGGTGCCCAAAGATGGATAGGAACTGGCTTGGTCAGGGATGGAGGGTGGGAGGAGAGTGCAAAGACCAGGATCTCCATCAGGCTCACAGGGATGGAGCAGCCAGGCCTCAGCGAAAACGGTTAGGGCAAGTGTCTGCAAGCCCAGGATGAGGTCGGACTGTGGAGTGGGACCCATGTGCTAATATGTGCACCAGACCACTTGCATCCAGATGAGAGTTGAGCGTACACTTTCTCCAGCATTCCAGGGATGCTGCAGGGCCTCAAAACATTCCTTGAGTGCCTCCTTGGGAACTGCTTTCAAAATCCATGAACAAGCCACCCAGACAGACCACCTCACTGCATTCTAGTCTCACCCCATTTCTGACCAAATGTAGCATTTACCTGCTATGGTGTTTAGCAAACTTGGTTCCAAATGACTTTCAGATATTTGCAAAAATTGGATTTCACTTTAAGGGATGAGGCTCTGTCAGCACCAAAGATATTGCAAAAACAAAAACAAAAACAAAAAACCGTGCTTTGAGCCCCAAAGGCAGTTCCTAAGGAAGACATCAAATCTGGGTGGGTTGGCAACTGCCTTGGGAAATGAGGAAACAGGCTCATAAGGTAATGACCCGCTCTGAAGCAATGGCTTCCCCCAGCATCTTCTCATCTGGATGTGTTCATTCTGGTACGTGTCTCTGTACTCAAACTCCCTACTGAATAAAGGGGCTTGCAGGCAGCTTGGGGAGCTAGGTGCTCAGGGAAAAAGCAGGGAGGTAACGGTGACAAGAAAACAGAAGGAAAAATCTAAACAGAGAAGGTGAGAAAAAGGATTAAACGAGAAGCTGAAGTTGAAAGGGATGAAAGGAAGTGGCCTCATCGGCTGCAAGTGCTGTCCCATCCCACCCACCCTCCATGTGCCCTCCAAGGACTCACCGTAGTTCATGGGCATCGGGTGGATGGGGGGCATGGGCTGTGGGTAGCCAGCAGGGTGCCCATAGCCAGGTTGCGGGTAAGTGGGATAGGCGGGGTACCCGCCCGGGGGGACAGACGGCTGCCCATAGCCCCCAGCGGGTGGGGGGCCCAGGTAGAGGGGGTTGCGGTCCTCATACGGAGGGGGTGCACTGGGGTGGGACATGGCTGCTCAAGGGTTGAGGGAAAACTCCAGCTACTGGGACCTGAAACAGGAGACAAGAAGAGAAGTCAGGAGTGCCCAGGCCCGGTGCCCTGGGGCTGCCTCCCTTCCAGCCCCAGCCCAGGCCGTCTTTGCAGGGAGGAGACCCTCACATTTGATCTCCACAGGCGGGCGGGCCATCTTCTCCATCTTCACAGGCAGCCTGCCCCACCAGCCCAGCCCTGCCCTTCCCAGCTTCACGCCAGCTTTTTATCCTCTGTTTACTGTGCAGCTTCTGGCCTCAGGAAAGCAGCAGGAGGAGGGATTTAGTTCAGGAGCCCAGAGTTGTTGCTCAGCATCAGTGGTGTGAGGGACAAGGAACCAGGGAGAGCCTGGGACCTCCCCCGTTCTCATTTAAGAAACCCTCCAGCCTTGATGACTTGATGGCAGTGCCAGGGAAGAAGCTGGAGGGCCCCAGCTAGGCTTCCCATGAGTCACAGGGCCTGCTGGGGCCCATGGAAGGGGTCAGCCCAGCCCCCACAGCAGCTGGCAGCAGTACCGGGTTTGAAAGCCAGAGCTGGGGCGGGTCCTGCTCAGAGTGTACAGCCAGGAGGAGGAACATAAATAAGGCAGCCCCAGAGCAGGGCTGGCCGGGAGGGGGGCCAGTGGACCGTGGACCAGAGGCCCGCTGAGTCAGGGGAAGCCCGAGAGGCCGGGGCAGCTGTGCAGGAGGGCAGGCCTGCGACAGGACTTTATGGTTCCTTCAAATAACAGCTGTGACCCATCAGATGGGCATATGGCAGTGTGTGGCTGACTGCTCTCTCCACTGGCCTTGCCAGGGAGTGGATATTTAGCACAAAATCTGGAAGCCCCCTATTGTGGAGAGACTTGAGCTTTGAATCCTGCCTGGCTCCCCTCAGGGGCAGTGGCTAGTGGGGAGGGAGAGCTGAGGAGTCAGGCCACACGATCAACTCGGTGCCTTCTCTGCAGTAGGAAGATCCCCATAGCCAGGGGGGCGAGAAAGCCAGAGAGAACCCCAGAAACAGACTGTAGAGCCCTGCCTGCTCCTCTCAGATGAGGGGCCGGGGCCCCAGAACAGTAAATTGACCCCTCCTACCCCAGGTCACAGAACTAGATGAGTGACATAATCAGAATCAAGGTCTTCGGGGGCCTGGGTCCATTATGCCATTTCTGCCAAATAAATGTCCTCCGCCTGGTGCTCCCCTCTGAGGCAGCAGAGGCAGGCCTGGGCAGAACTCCGAAGGCCGTCCCTGGAAGGCCTGGAGCTCCTGGTAGGGGCAAGCCCTGACAGAGGCCAGGCCCTTGATAGAGCCACCACCTCCTCCCCACAAGCACCTCCCAAGGGGCAGACCTTCAGCACCCCGCAGGGAAGAAGCACCCGCAGATCCAGGGCAGCAGACATCTCCCGGCCACTGCTGGAAGAAGAAAGAACCGGCTTTTCTTTTTAGGGCACCCTGAGAGTTCTGTGTGGCTCAAGGATCAGATAAAGGGTCTTATCTCTTCTTGTAGGACAACTGGGATAACTCAGGGAGGGGAGGGGCCATGCGGGGGTGGGGAGGCAGGATCACATACCAGGCCAGGTTGCTAAATGGGTTTTGAGGAAAGCTGGTCTCTACCACCCAGGGTAAAGGGGTCAGAACCAAGAAAGACCTTCCTGATGATGAGGGGCACGAGACAGCAAAACCAGGGGTTCAGAGGAGGGGAAGTGGTGGAGATCCCCAGAAGTGGGTCAGCCGTCAGGAGCAGCCAGGGAATGGAGCCTGGGAGGAATACGGGAGCAAAAGAGAACAGGGGAGGAGGCTACAATATCAAAACTGAGTGTAGGAAGCTGAGAGAGTGGCTGTTTTTGAAAATGTTTGGAGCTTATGTAAGAGAGAGAAAAGAACCGTAAGTAGTTACAATATGTGGATCTCTGTAATGGGATTTTTTAAAAAAAGAAAGAAGGAAACAAAATGGAACTGGGCTCTACTCCCCTGGAGCAAGAGGCTCCTTCTCCCTTCACCCCTCTCTTCCCCCCTTTGACCCCTGGTGAGAGGGCACCCTGCTTGGAGGAAGGGATATGGGGCAGGGTCGCCCTTGGAGTAGGATTCTCTGTCCTCACTGCATCATCTCTGGGCCCAGGGTCGGAGGTCCCAGCTGGGCCACCAAACAGTGATGTGATCGTGACCAGGGTCCCTTCACCTCCTCAGGCCTCAGGTTGCACCTCTATAAAACGAGGTGGGGTGGGCCAGACGATCTCTGAGCTCGTTTCCATGTCTGACAGACTGTGATCCTGGGAATTATTAGAGGAACTAGCTCCATGGGGCCTGCCGGAAGTTTGCCTCCCCTCCCTCCCTCTTTCCCTGAGCCAGGGCAAACAGGCCCCTACCCAGGGTGACGGGCAACAGGTGACTCAGGGAGAGGAAGGCCAGCCTCGGACGGGGCCCCCGGACTCCAGGGTCTGGTCCAGCCCAGAGGACTGCTGACTCACAGAGGCCCTCCTCCACCCCACCCCTCCCATCACTCTTCTGATTTCAGAGGAATTTGCCAGCAGACCTGCCTGCTGGGGATAGCAGGCCAGAGGCCAGTTCTCTGAGGGCCTCTGAGACCAGCCCATCCTCCCCAGAGACCAGCACTGGCCACTTCACCCCTACCTGGAAGATGGGTGAATGCTCGTAATCGCACCCTCCGCAGGGCACCGTAAAGAGTAACCAAGGAAACGCACAGGGAGCACTGTGACCAGGGCCTGACTGCTGATGAACAGTAAATGTCCCCTACTTTCAGTAATTATTTCATACCATATTTACAACAGCCCAGCAGGATGGATACTGTTAGGATTATCCCCCCTTACAAATGGAAGTAGGTAACTTGCCCAAGGTTACCTACTAGCGGGAGATGAAGTCAAGGCTGGAGCTCCTAGACTGACCCCAGAGACCACACTCTTCATGCCTCTGCCCTACTTTCCACCCCAACTTCCCAGCTAAGGCCCTCTAATAACAAATCTCAGGGTTGACAATGGGAGACTCACAGCAAGAGGACACCTGGCTGAAAGCCGAACCATTCAGCCCTCTGCACAGTCTCCCTGGCTCTCAAACCATGTCTACCACCACGAAGAGAAGAGGTGGGCCCAGTGCTAGAGACCCATAGATGAGCTGAAGGGAAACATGGTCGTCTAAGGCAGCCAATCCCCTCACCTTACTAAGGGGACAGCCACAGTGCAGGGAGGGAGAGCACCCTGCCTAGGCCCCAAAGCTCATCCTGGGGCCAGGACTAGAGCCTAGCTCTCTGCCATAGAGATCTGGGCACAGCAGAGGGGGTGACGGGAGGGCCCCTAGTACGCAGGCCCGTCTGCGGAGGTGCTAACCTCAGCTACACTCACCTCTCAGCAATGCCGAGGAAAACCCCGCCAGGCAGGCAGGAGCCCCTGGGGCCCCCCCAGCTCCTGAGCCAGCCTGTTCCCTGGCTCCTGCCCATCCAACCTGAGGGCCCTGGACACTTCCACATCATCCAGACCTTGACGAGGGATGAGGATCGGTCTAGCATCTGCCTAGGGAGGAAGGAGAGGGGGAAGTGGCCAGTGTTTACTTGCCTAGCTGTGACTAAAGGTAGGAGCTGGAGAAGAGTGGAGAGTAGAAAGAGAGGGAGAGAAAAGGGGAGGGAGAAGATCAAGAGGCAGAGAGCCAGGATGCTGCCCAAAGGCTAGAAATCAGGCCATCTGGGTCCTGCCAGAGGAGCTCACAATCCCCAGGGGCTCAAAAGGACCTTTAAGGCTCCTCACGGGAAGCCTGGGTTTTCCTGAAATATAGTCAGCATTCAGCTTCAGCTTGAACAAACTCCAGTTGTTCCGGCAATGGCAGGCAATTCGAATCATTAGAACATTTTTCCTCACAGAGCCTTTTACCAAGGCAGGCAGACTCTGCCCCATCCTTGCCACGTTAACAAATCTAAGTTTTCTCCTCACTCTCCTGGCCCCAAGCCCCACCAGGAAGGAGCCAGGGCCTCTCCTTTCTCCTCCAGGGCCCCCAGACCCAGTCAGCAGAAGTGGGTGGGCTCCAACAGCAGGACGTGTTACTTGTCAAGGTTTTCAGCTGCAGAGTTGGGGCAGCATCTCCTTCCCCTGGAGCCCTCTCAGTGGGTGCCTGAGCTCCCAGGCTGCTGAGGCCCAGGCTCAGCCTCCACTCAGGGCAGCTGAAGGGTTAAGGCTCTGGAATCTGAAGAGAGGTGGCCTGAGCTACTGGGGTTACAGCAAGAGGGTGTGTATGTTGGAGGGAGGGATGGAAAGGAGCAGCTGACTGGTCCAGGCAGTCTGCCCTCCTCCCTGCCAGGAATGGATGCCCAGAGCCAGAATGGAAAGAATAGCTCAGAGTGTGCATCTCAGGAAACCCCACCCAGCACGCGCCAAGCACAGCCCCCGGCCCACTGTGGCCAGGAACCTTATGACAGTCTCCTTTCCTTCCTTTTCCTTTACTAGACCCAAACTTCCCCAACCCTCCCATTCCCCCCAACCCCCAAGAAAACTTCGCCCTCCAGTACATAGCCATGAGGGCAGAGGGGTAAAACGATACACCTAGGACCGTCTGGGCAAGTCACTGGGCCTGGTGCACACAGGGACCAAGGGAACCCAGAATCAAACTAATATCCTCTGTCAGTCTGACCCCTGGGGCTAAGGGGAGAGTGCTGAGGAGACCTAGAACTGAAATGCTGGGGCTGGAAGGGACTTTAGAAATCGTGGTCTTTTGACAGCAAGGAAACCCCAAGGCTGAGCAAGTTCCTGCCCCAGCCCATGACCAGTCCCCTTGGTCAGGGGTTTAGAACTTCCCTTCCCAGATCCACCCACTGTCTGAGTGGGTCTGGACCCTAACTGACCTGAGCACACCCACCCCTGAGAAGGAACCACAGTAAACCACCCATTACCCCAGTCCTCTGCGGCCTCCCTGCTCAAAAGGAGATAAGACTACCAAGCCATCTCTTTTCCTCCCCAGCTTGCAGCCATCCCTTCCAGCCTATCTCCATGCAGGGTGGCCTCTCTCCAGTTCCAGAGAGGCTGAATGGAAGGAGAGGCTGCTCTGGAGAGCCCAGGAGGGCCTGGGTCCAGGGGCTCCTGGACCTGCCTCGTCTAGGGGCAGCATTGTGTGAGCAGGGCAGAACAGCCTGGGCATGGAGATAAGGAACCAGAAAGCCGCTTCTGAAACACAGCCCCCATCCACCTCCCGTCTTTGAGTTTCATCTTCTCCTGTCTTTTTAGTTGAACTTCAGGACTACAAGGGGAAAGAGGAAGAAGCAAATGAAGATAAACCCTTCCCTGCCAGTGAACAGGGAAGAGAACCCATACTGACTGTGTACTCACTACCAGGTATCGAGGCACATCTAATCCTCCCACAGCCTTAGGAGGTGGCTATCATTACCCCCAGTCCACAGATGAGAAAACTGGAATTCGGAGCAAAACAGATCTAAGGTGCCCCAGCAGGCAGGGAGCAGAGATGGGATCTGAACCCAGATCTGATGTCTGACTTTAAAGCTCATGTCCTGTCCTTTTACACCTGACTGGGCCAAAAGCCCCTGAGGCACCCCCACTAGTCAACTACCTAAAAGGGCCAGACCTGGGGAGGGGGCATATAAAGGGCTGAACGGGGCCGAAAGTCTGTAGTTGATACCAGTTCCTTTCCTAGTGAAGGGGATCCTATGCCAGAGCCCCGCTTAGGAGGCAGGAACCTGAGCTCTTGTCCTGGCTCCGGCACTAATGCTGCTGTGTGAGTTAGGGTAGACCCCTTCCCGTCTCTGGACTTGGGTTTTGTCACCTGTTAAATGAGCATCCTGAACCAAAAGATCAAAGTCCATTCCAATTCTGATGGCCTTTGGTTCTGAGTGAACAGCCTGATGAGACAGCAGGTTGCAGTGCAGAAAATGACATACTCCTAAAGAATGTACTCTGAGGGTCACTGCTGGGGTGAAACTGGTCTGAGGAAGTCTCCAGAAGGAGAACCACGTGGCATGTTCTGGGTATGGGAG
This sequence comes from Choloepus didactylus, assembly GCF_015220235.1. NCBI lineage: Eukaryota > Metazoa > Chordata > Mammalia > Pilosa > Megalonychidae > Choloepus > Choloepus didactylus. The sequence goes on from NC_051315.1 coordinate 111,034,018, forward strand.
TGGACATAACTCCCTCTCCTCCCAAACCACCCCCATCATCCCTTCTGGACCCTCAGACCAGCTCCTCAAGGGTGCTCACTTACCCCCCAGCCTGCAGAGAAACAGCATGACATTGTAGAGAAGAAAGTGTATGAGGCAGGAAGTCAAAAGACCCCAGTTCAAGCTCTAACTCTACCATTCACCAGCTGTGGGAATCCAGGCACATGATCTCACTTGGTCTCTTTTTCCCATCTGGGCCGGAATGCTAAAGCAGCCCACATGGAGGAGTGGGGGAGGGGCCAGTTTACCCAGAACTAGAGTGGAGAGCTAGTTGTCTAGCCAGTCATTTCCCATACTGTGTTCTGAGGAATACTGCCCCAGCAGATGGTAATGGAGGTGCTCTAGAAAACAGTTAAGTCTGAGGAACAACCTTGCAATCCATATCCCCTTCTTGGAAATCCACAAGGCACAACAAATGACATAGTGAGCCTCTGAAAAGTCCTGCAGGAAGGAAACCAGTTTAACTTAAACCCAAGATTCCTTCAAACTTCTTAAGTCTGAAACACTTTGATCAAGGCAAACTTATTAATACCTGGTGGAAGGCTGATCGGGGCACCTCTGTTCTTACAGATAGACCCAACCTGGAGAATGACTCACGTCCTAAGTAACTCTTAATGTCTAAAAAGCCCTGTCGTTACACCCAGCCCCTCAGAGCAGTCACACTGAGTACCAGGCATGACCCCTCACTCTCAGGAAGTCAGCTCTGTGCCAGGATCCTCTGCTAGGACCCCTACCCACCACACACACACACACACTCCCAGACAGCTGCTATTACAACTTCCACAGTGGGATTTACCGGCAAGGGCTGGGGGACATCTCCAAATCTCCGACTAACATAGAACCAGGAAACTGGCATCCCTAACTTCACCCCTGTGTGATAGGAAAAAGTAAAAACCATACACAAGAGTGAGAAATCATTATCTTCCTCCTTGACCACTGTATTGAGTATCCTATAGGTACTGGGCGGGGGGGGTGGGGGCACTGGGGCCTGTGAACTTCTAGATATCATTTCTACTTCAAAACAGGTTTTGGCCTAGAATCCCTGAATCTTAAGGTTGGAAGATTCTGTCAAAGAAATCCTCTCCACAGTGTTCCCAACAGAATACTTCCTGAAATACTTCACGTCACAGTTAGCCATATTGTTAGCAGACATCTTCCCAATGAGCTGTCTGAGCTTCCAGTTCTGCCCTCTGAAGACACCCATTATGTGTGCCCCTTCTCTGTGGCTCCTGGCTGGGGCTTCTGCTCTTTCTAAAGGGCCAAGGGAGGTATGGGTGCTCTGAGGCAGACAGCTTCTGGCTGAGGTCCCCATTCCCAGGGGAGGATGCTGAGCCAAGGTGACTATTAACCCAGCTCATGACATGAGGCTCTCAACGCTTGCAGGATAGCCCGTCATTACCTCTCTGACGTGCCCCTTTTAACAAGCATGACCCTGAAGTCATGGCCCTTGACACTGCCATCACCACCTCTTCTTTCTAAGCATAAACTGGCTTTCTGTTTGGGTCCTCATGACTGGAGAGACCAGGAGAGCAGGCAGGTGAAGAGGAAGTATGGCTCCTGCTTTCCTCAGACAAAGCAGCCACAAGAAAGCACCTAGCTCCCCTGCCACCACTGGCCAGGCCAAAGGCACCAGCTTTGAAACCAAAGCTCACCAATGAGATAAATATTTCAGAACCCCGGAGAATTAGACACCTGAGGGACCTTTTGTGACTTCTGGCTCTGACCCTGGTTCTCAGGCCCACCCCCATTATTCTGGTGTCCAGAATCTTTAGGTAGAGTCCCAACCTCATGGGTACCATACAGAGGACGCAGTGGAGGGAAGAGGGGATGGAGACCCATAGGACAAGAATTGATGCAGAACCCACAAATCAGGGCCCAAGCTTCCGGGCAGGCTTTCTCTATTTCCCCGCCCATGCTCTCCTGGCCACTCCTCCATCTCCTCCACTTGTTTTCACTTTTCCCCTTTCCCTCTTTTGTTTTTACTCTGACCCAAAGAGGTCATGAGGAGGTGGTACTTCCCTATAGCTTTCTGGACTCAGCCCAGGGGGCAAGGGCCTCCTGAAGGCCAAGTCATGGTGACAGGGGTGGCCACTTCCCAAGCCCCAGGACTTGGTCTGCCTACTGGCTTCCTCTCCACCGTGGAGCCAGGAACTACACCACCCCATCACCACCCCAAACGCTCTCTCTCACTTCCTCACCCGTCCACACCAAGGCTGGCACCAGGGCACGCAGAGGCAGCCAGAGGTCGGGGTCAGGCCCTGGGCTGTCCCCCCACCCCTTTCCCACCAGCTGAGGGCCCTGACAGCCCTCATCCCACACAGCTGGCCATTCTGGGGTTGGCACATGCACACGCCCTGCGACTGGCACCTACAGCACGCTGTCCGGCTCTCAAAGTGAAACAGGAGCCATAGGCGCAAAGGGAAAGCGAAACTCAGAGACAGGGCGAGAGATTGCCATTCTGGCGCCGATTCCCGGCCCAAGGCTAACTCACCGAGCGGGACCGGCCCGCGGCGCACTCCAAGAAAGTTTGGGGCCCCGGCCCGGCGCAGCCCCAGTCCTCGCCCAGTCCCCGCCGGTCCACAGTCCCCAACCCCCGCCGGTCGCGGCCCCTGGCTTGCCTGGGCCGCTCCCAATCGTGCGTTCCGATCCTCTGGGTGTTCCAAGTCCTGCTCGGGCTGGCCGGGCTGGGCTGGGCTGGGCTGGGCGAGGGCTCCGCGCCCCGCCCCGTGGCGTTGGCCGAGCGGGCGGAGCCGCCCCGTGGGGCGGAGCCTCAGGGCGCCGCTAGGGGGCGCAGGGAGCGACCTGGCCGGCTCCGCTGGTTCGCCCGGTTCCGCCTGCGATGTCTCTGTCCGCGCGTGCCTCCTGTGGCCCCCACAGCGACTTACTAATAGCGTTTGTGGTTATTGCAGCATTTTTAAGTCAATAAATGATCATTGATGGAGCTTTAGAAAACACAAAACGTAGGGAAGAAAATAACTCCTTTCCACGCCTCCGAACTCCCAGGAGAGGCCTCGGTTTGGGGTGCTCCTTTGCCTGTGTACTTGTTTTTCCAGAGTGGGGTCATATTGTGTGATAAGTTTGCTTACTGCTCTTTCATATACACACACACACACACACACACACATACACATACACACAGGGTTCTCGAATACCACCTTAATATGTTGCATTGGTGTGGTACATTTGTTACTGCTCTTTTTTTAACATAAGATTCCATCCTGATCATTTTTCTTGTCACTAAATATTCTTCCAAAGCATTATTTTAATGCTGCACAGCATTAGCTATGCTCTGACTTATTAAATCGCTTTCTTACTGGAGGACATTTAATTTGTTCCCAGTTTTCATTATAAATAAATCCACAATGAACATCTTTGCCAATACTATGCATTTAAGCCAATGCACTTCTCAAGTTTAAAACTTCAAAGGACCAACCAAGCATAGAGCTGGAACTTGGTCCATTAGGAATGGACTAGGACAATTCCTGCTTGAAATCACTTCAGCCCTGGAGGCAGAGTTGCAATGTGGGTCACTATCACTAAGCACATGTCTAGGTGGGGCTTTGCACTCAGCTCCTCAACCACCATGGGCACCCAGTGAAGAATGCATTAATATTTCCGTTTTACAGGTGAGGAAATGGATTTGGGGAAGTTTTGAAATATCACCTGTGTTTGCCGTAGATGGCATTGTTCCGAAGTCCATGTTCTTTCCATCATGCCAAGGGCCTGTAGATGAGCAGATCTGAAGTGCTTATCTTGTGTTAATAGCCACAGATTGGCACCACCACTAAAGGTCTTTCAGAGCTTGCTGACACTTTTCCTTTTGTATGGACGGGGTTGACTTGGTAAAACCCAGCTAGAAATTAATACAGCTAGACAAGAAGACAACCTGAGCACCTCTGGAGGGCCAAATCCATCTCTAGGCACTTTAACTTATATTTTTATCTCTGGTGTCCAGTCCAGTTTTTTGGGGGAGCAAGACTTAGGAAGGAGGGGCCCAGGGACTTATCTGGAAGCTAATTTGCATATTAAGCATAAGTGAAAGCTGTGCTAAATTTTTACTTAGATTGTATATTTCAGGCCAATTATAATAGAGGTGTTTTTTTTTTTAATTGCTCTAGCACCATTACTCATGCTTATCTATATAGATATAATTTAAGTAGGAGTTGCTTAGGGGGGACTGGTGGACTATGACAGGCTAACTCCCCCAAACCATTCAAGCCTTCAAACATAAAATCAGTTTCTTGGAATCATGGATCTCATTAAAAATTCCCTCCCAAAGTGTGAGCTCACCAGCAAGAGCTTGCTGGAGGAAGTACAGCTCTGCTCAATTTCTGTCTCCCCCTTGCTGGCAGGATCCAACCTGGGTTCCGGACATCCCTTCTTTGCTCTCTACATTTGGGCCACTTTCTAGAACTATCAGAATGGTCTCCACAGAGATTCATTTTCCAGCCAGCTTCGACCCATTTTCTGATCAGGGAATTGAGATGACAATCTTAAAATAACATTTGAAACACCTAGCCCAGACCTGCAGTGCTTGATACAAAATAGGCTTTCAGTAAATGATTGCCTCCTTCTCTTTACCCCTTTTTGTCCCTGGACAAAAGGGATAAGAGTCTTTATCTTTAAGGCCCTTGGCAGATTATTAATTAAGCACCTATTGTCTGCCAACCAGACAGGAATTTCTCATTTTGGAAATGACAAAGCTGAAGAACACAGCCCCTGTCCTCAAGAGACTCACAATCTAAGGCAGACAAGCAAATGGCCAGATAATTACAATTCATGTAATTCAATGTGATAAGTACTGGCATAAAGAAGTATTCACTTGGTGCTGTGGGATCCCAGAGAAAGGAGCTCCTAACACTTGGCAGGCTGTGGGAGGGGCAGGATGGGAGGAGGGTTGGAGTTGAGGAAAGGGTCTCCAGAGGAGATGACACCCGAGTTATATGTTGGGGAATGTTTAGGAATCAGCCTAGCAGCGGGAGGGGAGGGGGGTTGCCCAGAAGGACTAGTGTATGAGGAGTTTAGGGCCTGATATCAGAGCAAAAAAGCAACCAGTTTAGAAATGGGTGGGTGGGTAGGGTGGCCTAGAGTTGGGAGTGGTAAGAAATAAGGCTGGGCAAGGATGCAATGGATTGGGAATAAGGTTTTGCCCCTAGGGCAACGAGGAGTCCTGTTACACCCTTAAAGGGCCATGTGAAGGGAAGCTGGGAGTTTAGATGGAGGCTTTGGCAGTGCGTCTGGGGTTGGGTTACCAGATTTAGCAAATAAAAATGCAGAACACCCAGTTTTTAGTGTATTTCCAAATATTGCACAGGAAATAAATAAAAATTGTTGTTTATCTAAAATTCAAATTTAACTGGGTGTCTTGCGTTCTGTCTCGCAACCAAACCCTTGTAGGAAAATCATGTCAAGTCATGTGGCAGTGGGAAGGAGGAGGGCCAGGTGGGCATGAAGGGGATCTGGTGATGTTTTACTTTAGGGATGGAGGAGCCAAGCCTAAATGAGTGCTGGGAGAACGGCAGTGGTGTGGTCACTTCCGAGAGGGCAGGCAGTGGACCCAGGGAGGTTTCTGCACCCAACATGCACCCTCCAGCCTAGTGCCAGGGCCTGCTAATCTGCCCAACTGATTCCTCCTGCAGGGCTCCTGATTACTTAGCACTCAACGCGTTACTCCACCCAAGCAAGATATTTGCTTTTATCACTAACTTTCTCGCAGTTACCCTTTTTTCAGAGGACTTCGCACTTACTAAATTATGGCGCTTAATCCATCCTGGGTTAAAATATAGCTCTTTCTCCCCATTGGAGGGCTGGGACAAAGTCTCATTTATCCCTGAGCTTCAGCAAGTGCCTGCCCCACAAGCTGTTGAAGGGACTCCAGTGCTGGGGCGGGGAGAGGGAAGGGCAGGCATGGATGGCAGATGTATGGAGGAGATGAAATATAGAGAGGGCTCATTAGACCCCTTTCCCCTAAAACATAGCCTTATTATTCATAAACATTATTTAGCTCTTTTATAAAGAAATGGAGAGTTGAAAGGATGGTGGATTCGGATGTCCTGAGAGCCCACGCCTTGTCCCAGCTTTGCCACTGACTTATTTGCTATGAGGCTGGAGCCCATCTCTTTACCTATAACTGGGTCTAAGAATATTGGTCTTTCCTACTTCATAGGACTTTTAAAGTCTCAGATGAAATCCTCTTTATGGGATCCATTGAAAATGAAACATGGCAATGCCGTTAGTAACTTGTACTCAGCCAGAACTGGAAGTGGCTTAGGTAAGAGCTCAGCCTTCCCAGCATGTGTTACAGTGTGAGGGGGCCTGGACCAGGGGACCAGCCTGGCAGGCCACCACACTGAGGCCAGGGCACAGGGCAGTGCTTTCCAGTCTCCCCTGACCATTGGAATTAACCTGCGTGCTTATGAAAAAATGCAGATTCCCTTGGGGTGTGTAACCAAGAGTTAAGAAATAACAAATGATTATGATTACTAAAACATACTGTATAGATGTTTGTTTTTTTATTTTTTGTTTTTTTTTGTTTTTTTTTTACTTTCTAATATGTGGTAGAATAGCCAAAAGTTAATACCTGAAATTACTGAAACTCCCTGAACTAATCTCAGCTCTTGCATATACTATCCTGTTGATTATTCTGCCTAGTCCCTGCCAGTGTTTATACTTGCTATTGTAATGGTAACCACTCCACTTTCCCTTGTTTGAATCCATAAAAGCCCTAAACTCCTTACACCTTGGGAGACAAATTTTTGGCCCATATGCCGTATCTGTTCTCCTTGCTCCCTGTTGGAATAAACTTTCTCCTTTTGAACCCCCAGTGTCATAGCTAGGCTGTTATGCACCTTGGGCAGAGAACCCCGTGATTGTTCGGTATCTGAGATACCTCTTTCCAGACCTCTGAATCAGAATCTTCAGGGAGGTGTAAACTAGCACCCCCAGGTGAATCCAGTTATCAGCCAGCTTTGGTGCTAGGCAAACCTGGGTTTGAATTCAAGTTCAAATCACTTAAATGGCTGTGTGGCTTTGGGCATATTACTTAACTGCTCTGAGCCTTGGTGTCCTTATTTGTAAAAGGGAGGTAATAATATTGAATAGGTGTAAGGGTTAAAAATAGCATGGGACATAGTAAAAGCTGCTAATATTGTTGTTGTTTGTGAGATAAAAGCCCAATGATTCTGATTCTCTCTCTGATGAACACAACCTCCATTCAGCCAGCGGTGCAGTTGCATTTGGAAGACTAAACGGGGCCTGAATGGGTGGATTTGCAGAGCCCCAGTGCTCAGGAGGCCTAGGCTCCAGCTGTACCCTGTCCCCTGCCCACTGCATTCAGGGATCTTGGCCTCCTCCACCTGTGGAGGTTTCCCAGGTTTATGGGCCCCTCCTCCTCCAAATCCAGCCTCCTCCTTCCATTCCCCTGTCTTCTAGTCAGGAAGATCCTACTCATTTTCACTTCTATTTGTCTAAACACCACCACCACCATCACCCCACCAAAAAAAAAGCCCAAGAGCCATGTCCTCTTATCTCAGATAATAGATAAGAGCTGCCTGAAGCCTCTTGTTTTCAATAGCTTCACCCACCCCTTCTGTAGTCTCAAGGTCAAGTGTCCCACTCCCTGCCCAGACCATCTATGTTTCCAGCTCGTTTCCTCTAGGACCCTGGCTCCAACAATCCTGTGGCCATATCAGGATCAGCAACCCATTCATCTTCCCACTTTTTCCCTATCCCTCATGCGTCCCCTCTTCTCTCCTTCACTGGCTTAGATTCCATTATTGCGTACCCCCTGGACCTCTTTGTTCCTCTCTGCCTTATGGTACTCAGTGAGCAAAACCTTTCAGCCCCTGCACCCTTACAGCTGGATGTGAGGAGAAACACATGCAACAGAGCTGAGTGATCTCACTTTAAGTTCGTGAAAACAAAACTTCAGTGAATCTTCGGTGTGGCCGGGCAATTCTATCTGGTTTTCCTCATCCATTCATATTAACATCTTTCTGCTAGACAATCACTCCACACTTTCTCCAGTCTCTCCAAAACTCCAGCACTTCCACAGCCTCACTGGCAGGCCACTTCCTAGAACACCGAGCAAAGAAAAGCAACCAGAGAGCTGCCCTTCTGTCTCCACTGGATATCTAATAGATGACCTTCTCTCAAACGTTAACATGCATACAAATCACTTGGGGATCTTGCTAAAATGCAGATTCTGTTTCTGTAGTTTGGGGTGAGGCCTGAGATTCTGCATTTCTAATGGGCTTCAGGTGCTGCTGCTGCTTGCAAGTCTGGGGACCACACTTTGAGTGTGAGGTCATAAGCCTCTCAACCTCAATATGTGCAAAACTTAACTCCTAATCCACATCTCTACTCCCTCTTGAGTCTGAATGAGGATTCTCACAGCTTTCTCCATCTCCACAAAAGAAGCAAACGGGCAAGTTGCACAGAACGGGCTGGAAGGAGGAATGTCAGACGGAACTCTAGCTTTGCAAGTACCATCCAATAGAAGTGTGATATGAGCTGAATATGTAATTTTAAATTTCCCCGTAACCTCATTTAAAAAAAGTAAGAAAGAAACAGAACAGAAATTAATTTAAATAATATATTTATTTAACCCAACATATTAAAATGTTATTTCAAAAAGTAAGTAATATAAAAATTACCAAGGGAACATTTTGCATTCTTTTTTTCATACTAGGTCTTGGCACTCTGGCATGTATTTTACACTCTCAGCACTTTTCAGTTGGGATGTTCAGTTTTTGTCAGAAATATCTGATCTGCATTCGATTTTATAAAATGTAGTTTAAAAAGTAGGTTCACATACCAAGGCTGTACCAAACATACTTGAGAGTTTTCCAAAAATTGAAACACGTATTGGTTTTAATATTTAAATTTAAATGAATTTAAATTGCATAAAATTAATTCAGTTTCTCAGTTGCACTAGCCACCTTTCAGTAGCCTCAGGTGTCTAGTGGCTACCATATCATACAGCATAGATCTGTAGCAATTATGCTAGTCATTGAATTGGGGAAGATTTTGGGGGTCAGGATCTAGGCCAAAGTTCATCTCAAAACTTCACCTCCCTGATGCCTGGCCCAGGGCTGCACACAGTACTTTTTACTTAATTGAGTTTACTCCCAAGCCAAAAATTGACCTCTAGGAAGAGTGGGTCAGAGCAGGGCACTTTAAGTCCCCAGAAATGACCACTAGAGGGCAGGATGTGTCTGTCACCACTTGGCAAGAAAAGGGGAAACCTAACAATTTCCTAGACAGGCTCAGGCGGAAGGTCATTCGATGCGATGTGTTCCATACTGTGGCTCATGACCCATTAGTGAAATCAATTAAGTGGGTCATAACCAACATTTAAAGAAAATAAAATATACTAGAGAAAAAAAAGAGATGATAAGCAATATTATTGTTTGGTGTAACTTTGTTTTTGTTTTATTTTTATATTTATGGTATATGAATCTTGATGAAAAATGTATTTCTCATTGTGGCTCATGTTCAAAAAAGTTTGAAAATCATCTTAATCTCCCCCACTTATGTAAGAAGCTTTCAAACCTATGAGTTAACCAGTGTTGAAGGTGGGTAATAGGTACATGAGAGTTTGTTATAATTTTTTAGACGCTTTAAATTTGCCATATAAAAGGTTAATTTAAAAAGAAACTGAGAGCAGAGCAGTAAGTGGCATGCCCAAAGGTTCCAGGACCCAAACCCAGTGCCTCTAATATCCATTCAACAAGTGCTTATAGGGGCTGACTTTGTGCCAAGCACTTTGCCAAGTGGTGGGGACACAGAAGTGAATACAATAAATACAGCCCCTGCCCTCCTAAAGCTTACAGTCCAGAGGGGAAGACAGATGTTAGCAACCAACTCATCTCACAGGTAAATATATTGATACAAACTGGAAAATGCAAGCTAAGGGAAAATGGGCTCGGTGCCTTAAGAGAGTAGGATGCAGGGAGGCCAAGGAAGGCGTCTGTGGGAAAGTGACATCTGAGAGTAACCTGAGACAGGACAGGCAGTGTGTGTGTGTGTGTGTGTGTGTGTGTCTACACATGCATGTTGTGACCATTCTCAGTTGAAAGAAGAAGCTGTGTGAAGGTGATGAAGGCTACCCAGAAGCTGAAAGAGCTTGGGGTGTTCTGGGTACTTCAGAGGCTGGAGAGTGGGGACCACCGGGATAAGGCCTAAAATCAGGGGGGCAGGGCAGGCAGGGGCCAGATTTGCAGTACCCCACGGGCCTTGTTAAGGACTTTACCCTAAAGGGAAGCCAGTGGATGGTTTTGAGCAGGCAAGGGACATGACCTGGGCTGTATTTTAAGAAAATCTGCCTGGCTGGGAGTAGAGAGTATGGGGGTTAGGGGCTGGGGCAGGGCACATGAGGGCAGGGAGGCCAGTCAGGGGCTGTCACAGTCATTGGATGGAAAGAACCTCCACCTCTGAAGTCATTGGCCCCCACCCCAAACACAGAAGCCTTCTTTTTGGCTGGTTATTTTCTGATTGTTGTCCAGCTCCAGCTCTACCCTTCCCCACTGTGCTTGCAGCCATCCCCCATGGGCACATTGATGGGCTCCATGTCCTCCAACTGCCATTTGGGTTTGGCCGATGGGGACCTTCAGCAGGAGCTGGGAGACATGGAGCTGAATGGGGTCCGTCGTTTGTTCCCTTTCCCCCTCCCAGAAGGCTCACCACTGGCCGGCTCATCCCTCAACTAGAGGTCCCAGCTCCTGTCAGGTTGTCCTGCCACACAGCTCTCCTTCTCCATATTCCATAACTGCTCCCTCCTTGCATCCTGCAGGCCTTGGTTGGCAACAGAGCCCACCTTCACCTTCACAGGCCCTGGGGACTTCACTGTCCCTTGTACATCCTGTACCCTGCTCATAGCCTTGTAGAGTAGTCCTTCTATAAAACTCTCCTCAAATTACCAGTTTGAGTGTGTCATCTGTTTCCTGCCAGACTGACTGATACACACCCTACCCTGGCAGCAACATGGTATCAGAGGGAAGAACGTGGACTTTGGGGTCAGATAAAACCAGAATTGACTTCTGGCTCTGTCACTTAGCTTTGTGATGGGGTAAATCATCTAGCCTCTCCAGGCGTCAATTTGTTCGTCCCTAAAATGAGGATTCCTTTACTTTCCTTATAGGGATGCTCTGAGTATTAAATAACATCTGTGTGGCTAGCACATCGCAGACAGTCTGTACATGCTTGTTCTGTTCTTCCTTCTCTCGCAACTGCACACACATTTATCACACTCCATGGGCCAAGCCCCGTGGTAGGCCTGGGGGTGGGGAGATAGCAGCAGGGGTGGGTGGGTGGGGCACTGTTTTTTGCCTGTGGGGAGGTCAAGGTCTTATAAGGGAGAGACAGTGGCTCCACCATTCGGAAGGTAGCAAGTGCTACTTTTCAAACCTTTCATTGATTTTCTGAGTGTATACTGTTAGTCAATATGAGGCACAAGTTTTTCCAGAGGCTGGAAATAGAGTACTGCAAATATTTGCAGTGATAAGAAAAGACTTCAGAGAGGAGGTTGAATTTTCTTTTAGCCACAAAGGAGCTTTACTCAAAGACAGGGCATGTCAGGCGCCCTCGGGACTGAACTCACAGGTCCTCACCTCCTGCCCCGCTCCTCGGAGAGTCTGCTGAACTCCCCAGATTGAGAACCTGGGCCTTAATTAGCTGCACCTACTCCTGGGAGTGTATTATATCCTCTCAGGGGTGTGGGGAGCGAAAGTACCTGGGAAGTCTTGCCTTAAAGGCAGGGCCTGCTGGCTGAAAGGGGGATACGCAGGGAGTGGGGAGGGAAGCAGTAGGGACCCATGAAGGGGAACATTCAGGGGCAGGTGGAGGGGAGCAGTGGGGGAATAAAACGTTAGAAAACTGGGTTGAGACCAGATTGCTAAACCAAGCAGGTGGGATTTGATTGTGTCAACGCTGGCCTTGAGTGCAGTGCAGACAGGGTTGGAGCTGGGCTTCAGAGGCTTCTTCTGGCCCCTGTGTAAGGTGGCTGAGGGCTGAGGTGCCTGCAGCAGGCAGGCAGAGGACCCAAGAGCCTGAATTTGGTGATGGCAGTGGGAAGTGGACAGGAAGGATCCCACCCTGGGCATTCTTTCACAAAATGTGTATCAGAGCGACGACGTTGAGGAGAGCAGGACAGAGCAGGGTGTCTAACGAAGGGGGAGGAACTCGCTAGGCCCGAGGGGGTGGTAGACAAGAGCTCTCCCTGGGGCTGGCTCTGAGGACTCTGAGGATTTGTTCATTAGGCCATTTGATTAATAAATAGGTTTCAAGGACTAACTGCCCTGAATTTAAGGGACTAGAGATACAATTGTGAACAAAATACACAAAAATTCCTGCCCTCGGGGAGCTTACATTGTAGGAAAGACAGGTGCTGAGTTCCTTCTGAGTGCCGGGAGGGCATTGTTCTAAAGCTTTACATAATCCCCCCAACAACCCTATGAGTGGGTACTATACTTGCCCATTTTACAGATGAGGAAACTGAGGCAACTGAGCTAGTAAGTGGTGGAGCCCAGGAGTGTGCTGGGGAATGAGGGTTGGGGAGAAGGGCTTTCCGGGGAGAAGGGCTTTCCGGAGAGAAGCAGCAGCAGGAGCAAAGACAGAGACAAGAACGTGGCGTTCTCAAGGTTCAGTAGTGCTGGAGTGTAAGATGGGGGTGGGGAGCCCCGACAAGGATGAAAGAGATGTGGGCAAGGGCCAGCTCCTAAGTGGCTACGGATTCCAGGTTTGCCAGTTGGACTGTTTCTCACAGATGACAGGGAGCCACTGAAGCATCTTAAACAGAAGAGAGATGTGCTCAGGTTTGTGTTTCAGAAAAATACTTCTTGAAAACTAGAGGGGAGGGCGAGCTGGAGGAGCCCCGCTGGAGTCAGAAAGGCTGCAACGTGCGGGAGATTGAGAGCCATAAAAACAAAGGCAGCATGTGACAACACGGATGAACCTGAAAACCTTATGCTAGGTGAAATAAGCAGACACAAAAAGGCAAATAGTGTACGAGTCCGCTTATGTGAAATAGCAAGAGTAAGCAAATTCATAGAGATAGAAAGTGGATTAGAGGCTTATGGGGCATATGGGGAAGGGGATGGGGAGTTATTGCTTAATGGGTACAGAGTTTCTGTTTGGGGTGATGGATAGTGTTGATGGTAGCACAAGAATGTAAAAGTAATTAATACTACTGAATTGTACATCCCAAAATGGTAAACTTTCTGTTACATATATGTTGCCACATACAAAAAAGAAGCAGAAATAATTGAGATGGGGAACAGAAGACCAGTTCAGACCAGTTCTGGAAATAGTGGGGTCAACAGGGGAAGGAACTTGATGGGATGCATGGGAAAAGGAGGACAATGTCAGCTTATTTCTAAATCAACATTTCTTGACTGTGTAGCTGCCAGGCCTCAAGCTGAGCCGGCCAAAGGCGTATTATCTCATTTGATCCTCACAAAAACCTCTTCTCCTCTTGACTTAGAGATGAGGAGCCGGAGGGTGGGGTGGGTTAGTTTAAGTAACTTGCCCCAGGTCACCCAGCTAGTAAGGGACAGGGCTGCGTTTTGGAGCCAGGACTGTCTACTCCAAAATATGCACTCTTATCAACCCCATTTATGGGATAAACAGGAAGGTGGAGACACCCAAGAAGTGGGTTGGGTTGGGATGAGGATGGTGAGGTCAGCTTTGGACAAATTAAGTTGAAGAGCCTGCGGCACATCCAAGTGGAGATGACCAGAGAGAAGGTGAGCATTTAGATCTGGAACTCAGGAGGGACGTTAGGTGGAAATTTTTATTTTGAGTAACAAGTAGGTAGGTGATAGCCGAAGTCAGGGGAAGCAGTAAGTGGAGAGTGGGGAGAGAAGAGGTCAAGGACTGAACTCTGGGGGACCTGGACATGTGAGCAATGGGCAGCAGAAAGGGAGCTTGAAAGAAATGTGAGAGGAGAACCAGAAGAGTCTGTGTCAGGCAAGGAGAAGGAAAAAGAAGGCAGGGTCCATTCTGACAACTACTGCCCAGAGGTTACGTGGCAGGGACAGAATAGTGCCAGATGAGTCAGAGTCAAGTTAGGTTGGAGTGGTGGGGGCAGAAGCCTACTTGTGTGGCCTGAGAATGAATGGGAAGTGAAAAGTGGAGACAGCGAGGAGCACTATTTCCTTTGTTTTTTTAATGTAATTTTGATGAAATATATTCACATACCATACAATCATCTAAAGTGTACAACAGTGTTCAAGTTTCATCATATAGTTGTGCATTCAACACCACAAACTGTTTCCTTTGTTTTAATCAAATAATAATTGTATTGATTCAAATAGTATTATGTTCTCATTATAGAAGGTCAGAAAATATTTTTAAAGTATAAAAAAGAAAACAAAAAAGTAAAACCCTCTCAGCCCATCAACCAAGGATCATCACTGGTAACATTTGAGATTTTTTTCCAGAGCATTTTTGTTTACAGAGTTGCAGTCATATCATTTATAGAAAACTTTTAAAATTTTTTATCCCACTTTTTTGTCCCATTTAATATTAAAATGTAAATTTTATCTACAGTACTAGTTTGGGTGCTTTTGGATTCAAGTATCAAAAAATCCAACTAAAAGTGGCTTATACAGTAAGGACAATTATTATCTCGCACAACAAGAAACCCAATGACACAGTAATTCCAGGATCAGTTCATTCAGGGCTTGGTTATGTCTTCTGGGACACAGTTTCCATCCTCATTTATGCTCTTAAGCATGCTGGAATAGCCTCTTAGACTGCTCCCTCAATGTCCCAAGATGGATGCTGTAGTTCCAGACATCACAGGCAGTTGATAACCTCCAGGAGCAGGAAAGCAGCATAGCCCTTTTATGTCTCTTTTTAAGAACAAGGATAACCTTCCTAGAAGGCCTATTTCCTTTTCCATCTCACTGACCAGCAGTGTGACCTGGAGCAAGTGACTTGATCTCTCAGTGCCTCGGTGTTCTTATCTGTGTAATGGGAATTATAGTCATATTGATTCATAGGAAAGTTGAGAGCTGAGAGTTAATATATAAGACATTTAGAATGGTGACTGGCACATAATATGTGCTATATAAATATTTGCTGTTGTTATCTGATGACATCTAACCAATCATTGGCCAGGCAATGGCTTGTACCAATCAAGATCCATCTACCAGGGCTGGGAAGGGGCTCACGTGGACACTATGGCTATTCAAAAGAGAGAGGGCAAAAGAGGGGCTAAAAAGGGGAAAAGTGGGGGAGGAGATTGGAGAATGGGTATTAATCATGTCTGCCATACCTGAGTTGTTAAAAAACAAAACACAACACAAAAGCAACCCTTTATCAATGTATGGTTTTTGTGTTTTTTTTTATTTTTTTATTTTTTAACTTCATTTCAAAATTTCAGATTTACAAAAATGTTGCAAAAAATGTATACAAACAGGTTCCATATACCTATTGCCTAGCTTCCTCAAATGTTAATATCTTACGTAATTACAATATCAGTGTCAAAAACAGGAGAGTTTAAAGAAAAACTGTATTCTACTTTCTGTCTCTAATGCTTTCATGTAAGTGTAATCATACAATATTGTGTTCTTTTTTTGGGTCTAGATCCTATTCTGGATCACACATTGTATTGGGTTCTAATTATAAATATCATTTTTTTAAAAAAATGCAGTTTTATTTAGATATATTTACACACCATACAAACCATCCGAAGTATACAATCACTGACTCACAGTATCATCACATAGTTGTGCATACAACCCAATGATCAATTTTAGAACATTTTCATTACTTCAGTAAAAAAATAAAAAATAAAACCCAACTCCTCCCATATTCCATATCTACCCCTATTATTGACTCATAGTATTGATGTGGTGCATTTGTTACTGTTGATGATAGAGTATTCAAATATTACTGTTAACTATAGTCCATAGTTTGCAGTAGGTACATTTTTTCTCTTTTACACCTCTATTATTAATTCCTTGTAATAGTGTCATACATTTATTCTAGTTCATGAAAAAACTTTTTTATATTTGTACAGTTAATCACAGACATTGTCCACCACAAGATTCACTGTTATACATTCCCATGTTTTAATCTCCAGTTTTCCTTCTGGATAAACACCATTTTAAAGCTGCAGAGGTGTAAAGAATGTGAGTCTTCTCTTATTGCCCAACCTCTAGGTGTTGACAGAGTCTAACCATTACGGTAACTGGGCTGGACATCTTTGGCCTTAAGGCTTTGTGTACATTTCAAATGATACCTTTGGGGCAGAGCCCTAAAATAGAATTACTGAGTCAAAGGGTATAATGATTTTTAAGGCCTTGGTGCATTTTGGCAATTGCTTTCTAAAAAATTGATACCCCCACAAGCAATGTGTGAATGCTCATCTCCCCATATTAGAAATATTCAGAATTTTATTCTTATTTATAATCTTTAATATTTTGATAGGTGAAAAATTTATCTCATTGTTTAACTAGCATTTTCTTAATTCCTTTTTTTTTAATTTAAACTTTTTATTTTGAAATAATTTCAAACTTATAGGACAGATGCAAAAATACAAAACCCATACAGAGAACTCCAACACATCCTCCCCAAATACCCAGATTGACCAATTTTAACATTTTGCCACATTTGCCATATTCCCATCCCAATTCCTCCCAAACATACCACTCAGTGGGATTAATCATATTCACAATATTGCTGTACTCTCACAACTGTCCATTACTAGAATTTTCCCATCACCCCAAACAAGAACCCTATACCCATTATGCAATAACTCCTCATTCTCCCAGCCCTTCACCCTAGTGAACTATATTCTACTTTCTGTCTTTATGAGTTTGCATATTCTAATGTTTTCATATAAATATAATCATACAATATCTGTTTGTCTGGGTTACTTTACTCAACATGATGTCTTCAAGGTTTATCCATATAGTGGCATGTATCAGAACTTCATTCCTTTTTAAGGCTGAGTAATATTCTATTGTATGTGTATGTATATCACATTTTATCCACTCATTTTTCTTGATTCTTTTGAAGTTTAACATTTTTTTATATTTATTAATCATTTATCCCTTTATTATTTGGAGTCTGTGTTTTCTCATTTATTTAAGGTCTTTATATATATATGTGTATATATATACGTATATATATATATATACGTGTATATATATATACGTGTATATATATATATACGTGTGTGTGTATATATATATATATATATATATATATATATATATATGAAGTACCTTAACTCTGACAAATGTGAGGCAAATATTTTCTACAATTTTTATTTGCTTTTATCTTTTGTTCTTATTTTTTTTTAACATATAGAAAGTTTAAACTTTTAAAGTGGCTGTGCTGGTTTGAATGTATTATGTCCCCCAGAAAAAGCCATATTCTTTGATCCAGTCTTGTGGGGCAGACATTTTGGTGCTGAATAGATTTGCATGGAAATGTGCCCCACCCAACTGTAGGTGATAACTCTGATGAGATATTTCCATGGAGGCGTGGCCCCACCCATTCAGGGTAGGCCTTGATCAGTGGAGCCACATAAATGAGCTGACAGGCAGAGGGAACTCAGTGCAGTGACGTTTTGAAGAGAAGCTACAGCCAAGAGGGACACTTTGAAGAATGCACTGGAACTGAGAGAGGAGCTTCAGCTTACGGAGACAGTTTGAAGATGGCTGTTGAAAGCAGTCTCTTGCTCCAGAGAAGCTAAGAGAGGACAAATACCCCAAGTGCAACTAAAAGTGACATTTTTGAGGAACTGCAGCCTAGAGAGGAATGTCCTGGGAGAAAGCCATTTGGAAACCAGAACTTTGGAGCAGACGCCAGCCACGTGCCTTCTGAGCTAACAGAGGTTTTCCAGACACCCTTGGCCATCCTCCATTGAAGGTACCCAATTGCTGATGTGTTACCTTGGACACTTTATGGCCTTAAGACTGTAACTGTGTAACCAAATAAACCCCCTTTTATAAAAGCCAATCCATTTCTGGTGTTTTGCATTCCAGGAGCATTAGCAAACTAGAACAGTGGCCATATAGAGTAATTCTTTCTCTTATTAGGTCTTCAGTTGCTTTGTTTCTGAGTTTAAAACCTAGATGCCTATTATAGAAAATTAGAAAAATGTTTTATTGCCTTAGGAAGTTCTCCACTATACAGAAATTAGACATGTGTTTCATTTCATTTTCTTCTAATTTTGTATGGTTTAATTTTATAGCCTTATTATTTTAATTCACCTAGCATTTATTTTGGTGTACTCTGAGGGGCAGGTCTAAATTGCTGTTTTTCAAATAGCTAATCAATTACCCAAGCACTGTGTCTTCCCAGCACCAATAATGACTAATCTTTTTGTTTCCACTGTCTTTGTTAGCGATTGCTGCAATAATGCTGCATAACAAACCAACCCAAAACTCAAGAGGCATCACCGTAAGCATGTACTTCTCACTCACACATCTGTGCGCAGGCTGCATTTCAGATGCTCTAGGTTGGGCTTTGCTGGAGCTCTGCAGGGCTGGGCTGGGCTGACTTTCAAGCTGTGAGTGAAGTTCTGGGTCTGCTCCAACTGGCCTTCATCCTCTTCAGACCAGTACCCTAATGAGGGATGTTGTCATGGTGAAAGGCATGACAACATGGTGAAAGACCAAGTTCAAGCCCAATGGAATATGTAAGGTCTCTGCTTATATCATGTCTGCTAATATTTCACAGGCCAGAGCAAGTCACAAAGTCAAGTCTAGCATCAATGGAGTGGGGAAATATATTTTACTTCCATTGAAATGGTGCATAGTCATGTGGTAAAGGGTGTGTTTACAGGGAGAGATGAAGAATTGAAAACCAAAATGTAATCTACCATACCCAATGATACAGCCTTTCAAGAAACTACATTGTGTTGAGACAAGACAGAATAGAATCTAGAAGGGGACCCAAGATTAAGGGAGGTTTTTAAGACAGGGTGATGCTTCAGTTTGCTTATATGGTGAAGGAAAACAGTGGCCAGGGGAAAAAGTGCTTGAATATGTGAGCAAGAAGGGCTAATGGCATTTCCTCTAAAAATTCATATGTAAGTAACAAAATTTGTAGAGGGATGAGTAGGCACAGAAATGGTTTTCTCTAAGAATGATATTTGCTGAAATCAAAGAATTTGGAGTTGGGACTTGAGGTTTGGAATAACAACTATGGATAATGAGAGCAAATTAAAACATTGCCAAGCACTGGCACTGGGGGCCTCAGTGAGGTCGGAATTTTAGTAGTGCCAGTTTACATGCAACAGCAGTTTTCTCTGACCCTGTCCATGAGGTTGAAGAAGAAAGAGTAGATTGTCAAGTTGGTAAAGGCAGGCCTGGAGGTTGGCAAGCTAAAGATGTTGGAGGGACCAGGAGCGAGGAAGTTGCCAGCTGGTGAGCAGTTCAAGGAATTGAGCCAAAGTCCTGACTGGGAGGGAAGAAATGTGGGCAGGAAGGGCAGAAGGGTTGGAAGAAAATAAATACTTTGAGAGACTGGAGCTGGAGGAGCATGTGTAGTGGAGATGAGGGACACAGAGAGAAGGAGACTGGCGTTTTGGATTTCTGAGGTGGAGAAGTTCCAGGTGAATCCAGGGTGTAGCCATATGAGTAGGCTGATGAATGGCAGTGAAGGCCATGGAACTGAGGTTAAGAACTGAGGCCAAAGCAGAGTTCAGCATCACCTGTGCAAAATGCATACTCCTAGGCCCTACCCAGACCTACTGAGTTGAATCTCTGGGGCAGGGGCCCAGGATTCTGCATTTTAACAAACTCCTTGAGTGGTTCTTAGACCTCCTAAAGTTTGAAAACCACTGCTAAGATGTGGAATGAGCCATGCTTGTTGGAATTACAGGATGGTAAGAATCAGGCAGGATGGCAACAAAGACCTCTAACTCCTCAGAGCATGGGCTGGGCCAGCAGATGGAACTGGTGGGGAGGGGCAGAAGAACAATGGTCTTGACCTGGAATGGAACTACTGTATCCTTTTCCAACCTGGAGATGTGACAATGTAGGAAGTTGAAGGTTCCCCCTCCAGAAGGCAAGACAGTGGGAGGGGTGGGGCAGGGGAAGAAAGGGATAGAAGAGAGGGGTCATATTTATTTGAGACAGGGAAGAGTAGCAGTTATAGGAGAAAGCAGAGGATGTGTGTGTGTGCAGGATGGAGGGTGGGGGGAAGGTTGTTCCCAGCCAAGCCAGCCTTCCAGAGTATTCAGGACAAAAGCTTGGAGGGAAGTCCACGAAGGGAAGCTAAGCTCGGAGAGGGGCAGCAGATGAGGGATGGACTGATGTGAATGGGGCTGGGCTGAGCGGGGGCCAGATGATCCCAGCCACCACCTCTGCATTGGGTTAATTTTCCTAAACTGAACTAACTTTTCCACCCTGGTTCAACAAAATGTCTCTTTTCCCTAATATTCAGACAGTTCCAATCATCTCATGATTGTGTCATCATCACTGTCGCTATCATCATCATCATCTTCTTCTTCTTCATCATCGTCATCACCAGTGATTTCTTGAACACCAACCAAGCACTAGGCATCACACTTGAACCATGATACACAGATGAAAGCAGATCCTCCATCCTAAGGGAAAGCTCCCAGGCCACTTGGGAAGTTAAAACATCAGGGACAGGTAGCCTGGGCTGGCAGGTAGAACAAGGGGCAGACACAAGAAACCACTGGGGACCTGGAAGGGAGCTTGTTCTTTGTGCTAAACTCTAAGACCACCATAATACAGGTCAGACCAGCAGGACAGCTAGTCATCTGGCTGAGGTTATTCATTGGTCTTTCTGAAGAGTCATGGAGGCAAACTTAGCCTCAGCAGAGCTCCCCAAGCAGTTGGGGGGAGGAGGTCATGGCCAAAGACCTGCAGTGCTCCTTGGGCATGGCTCTCCGGGGCAGGTGTGAAGGCGGACTTGCTGGACACTATGAACCTCGGGCAGCCCCCAGGCTTGTTCCTGCTCACAAACCACCCTCCTGAGTGGGGTTTTGCTTTTACGTGACTCTCCTGCAGGGGCAGAGCCCACTGGCCATCACAAGAGGGTCCAGTCTCCTGACAGTCACAGTGCTCAGTGGTATAGATAAATTGTCACCCATCCATTCTTTGTTTCTGTAATTCATTCATTTGTTCGTTCAGCAAATACTGAACTGGGCACGTGCTCGGTGCCAGGTGCTGTGTGTGCCAGGCCCTAGGAGAATAGTGGTGCAAGAAAGACAGGTCCTCCCTGACCTCATGGGGCTTACATTTAAGTGAGGGTGGCAGGCAAGAGAAACAAAATGTCAGACTGTAAAAAGTGCTGTGAAGGAAGGAAGTGGAGTAATGTAATAACGAATGGGCAGGGGGTACAGGCTGTTTTAGATAGGGTGGTCAGCAAAGGCCTCTCAGAGGGGTGGCTTTTTCTTCTTTAATTTGATGTGTAACTTATATAGGGTAAAGTGCACACATCTTTAGTGTACAGAGTTGTTTTTTTAATTTTAAATTCGGTTTTAATGAGATATATTCACATATCATACAATCATCCATGGTGTACACTCATCTGTTCACAGTACCATCATATAGTTGTGCAGTCATCACCCCAATCTATTTTTTAACATTTTCATTATACCAGAAAGAATAAAAATATGAATAAAAATAAAAGTAAAAAAGAACACCAAAATCATACCCCATCCCACCTTATTTTACATTTAGTTTTTGTCCCCATTTCTCTACTCAACAACTTGATGAGTTTTTACATTTACCTATGCCAGAGTTTTTACATTTACCTGTGCCAGAGTTATTGGGGCTGGATAATTCTTTGAAGGCTGTCCTGTGCATTGTAGGATATTTAGGAGCATCCCTGGCCTCTACCCACCAGATGCTAGTAGAATCCTCCCCCCACTTGTGGCCATCAGATGTCTCCAGATGTCATCAGATGTCCCCACTGAGAGTCACTGGTATATGTCCATGTAGCCACCACTCAGCTCAAGATACAGGTCGCTTCCAGCACAGAGCAGTGGCATTTGAGCTGAGACCTAGAGGATAAAAGTCTGCCTCCTATCAAAGAACTGAGGAGGAGGGTTCTAGGTGGAGGGCAGAAGAGCAAATGCCCTGAGGTGGGAATGAGCTCAGAATATTCGAGGAACAGGGTGGCTGGTCTGTGGTGACAGGGGAATGACAGCATCCGAGGAAGCTGAAGGGATGGGCTCAGGCTTAACCAGGCAGCGGGCTGTGTGGGCTGTGGTTAGGAGTTTGAAATTTCAAAGAACTTTTGGGAGGATTTAATATGTCTGGCACCAAGCCAGACACTGGGGATTTGAAGATGAATAGATTAAAATCATAGTCCCTAATTTAAGGAAGACAGTAAACCCTTCAAGGCTCATGACTGAGACAGACATGTAAACAAAAAATTATGGCATGGGAGATTGCATTGAATGATAGAAATATGTGCAGGACCCCATGTCAGCACAGAAGAGGATATACCTAAGTCCATGCAGAGGATGGGATGGTTCAAGGATGGCTTTCTTGAGGAGAGAATGAGTGATCTGCATCTTTGAGGAACAAAGGATGAATGGGATTCCAGGGAGAAGGCACAGCATGTGCAAAGGCATGGGAATGTGAAACAATATGGTAGGTTCAGGAACATCCGAGTAGTTAGGGGACAAAGTGCAGGAGAAGGGTGAATAATGGGGCATTAGTCTATTTGGCACAGAAGGTTCTCATAGGAGAGGAGGTGAAGGTAAAGCAGATTTGAAGCAGGTGTTGGAAACCTTCCAGAACAGTCCAGAAGAGAGGAAATGCCTTCCCGAGCCTGCATTAGTCCCTTAAAGCATCCACTCCCTACTCCTTATCCCCAGACCTGCCCTGGCTCCAAATATTTCATAGCATGCATTTCAGGTTTATCGTCTACAGTTTTATTAATGTGTGTGTATGTGGTTTGAGATTTTGGATTCAGATATCTCCGTGTTCTCTGCAGGTTCATGCTTGAGCCTGCGTTTCCTGTTTCAGAGTACAGGGACTTTGTTTTTAATTTCTCAATATAATGCCTGGTACAGCCTCACCTACAGAAAGGTGTGTTCACAATGACTTTCAGTGATGCTCTGTATTTCTTCACTTTGCATGTATAGACACAGACTTGGATGTATACAAACTCCCGTCTTGGAAGGGCCTTCTGCAAGTTACCTTATCAGGCTTCTCGCCCCTGGGCCTCTGCCACCACACACAGGTGGGAAACAATGGCAGAGATTAGCAGAGGTTTAAGTAAATTCGTTTGATCCTGTTTTTTCTTCTGTCAGGCTGGGCTGAAATCGCAGAAGCTGAATGGTGGGGCAAGGAAATAGAGGAAGGAACAGACTATGGCTCTGTGCCTCAAGATGTATCTACATTAGAGAAACTTCAGGTCTGCCTGGGGTTTCTGGATTAAACCCAAGGAATAGGTGTTAGGATTACAATTCAGTTTGGGGATAATTTAACCTACCCCTTGGCTCTTGTTTGGGGGTGGGGTGGGGGGGCGTCCGATGCATTGTGCATAATTATCCTGTACTGTCTACTCTCAACACTGGGGACTCAGTCCTGGATCCAAATATCTAATCAGAGTACACCAGAAGGAGAGAGAAAATGTGGGATTTGGAGCTCGGGTTTCTTACCTCTCTCAGGCCGCAGCACAGGATTCAGGGAATAAACAAGGGCCTTGCCTCTCTTGCTTCCCTCCCAGCGGCAAAGAGAGGGAGCTTGACTGTTTGCAGCGTTTCCTTCCTTTCCTGCTGCCAGAAGAGCCCAGCCCTGGCTCCTGTGTCCTAAATTTGTTGATTTCACCATGCCTGCCCCCATGCCTACTCCCATCCCATATACTCTGATGACTTCTGGAACCCATTGGGAACACAGAGTGGTGGTCGTGGTGGTGGTAGTGGTGGCAGATAGTGTGGAAATTGAACTTGGCCCTGGAGCAGGGAGACCCGAGTCCTTGTCCTGCCTCTGCCATCCATTTGCTGGGTAACCTTGTGAAGTCGCCCCCCTGAGCCTCTCGCAGGCCTCTCCTTATCCTTCAGGGCAGGGCTTAAATGTCACCTGCTCAGGGCGGCCCTCCCCCACCTAAACTGATCCTCTGTCCTCCATGTCGTTGGCCTCTCTGTTTGCCTCCTTTATAGCACCACAATTATTTGTAAATACACACACACACACACAAACATGTGTATGTGCGTGTCTCTAGAATGGTTAGTTGCTTATTTATGGTTTTGTCTCCCCACTAGATTCTAGCTGTAGGCTGCAGGAATGCACGGACCCATGTGTCCTTGAGGGGTATGCTCAGAGCCTAGCACAGTGCCTGACTCCTAGGCGCTAAAAAAGTTACTTAGTGAATGAATAAATGAAAGAATGAGTGGCAGTCGACCCAGGAAAAAAAAAGTTTTTCTAAGAGGACCACTCCAGGGCCTCTCCCAGAGCTCCCCTGGAGGAGAAAGGTGGAAGGGTGTTGGGGGGCGGACTGCGGGCCTCCGTGCCCTTCCAGGACACAGGCGATTGTGGACAGGATTAGCGCAGGCCGAAACCCCTCCCGGCTCCACCTCTTGGCCCGCCAGCCCAGGACCCCGCCAGGCTGCCGCGGGCGGGTTGGCATTCGGAGCGCGCGCCCTGCAGAGGGCGGTGAGGGGCGGGGCCGAACGCGAGGCAATAGACGGGGCGGGGCCAGAACGCCCCCGACGCCCCCAGCCAGTCGGCGCAGGGGGCGGGGCCGCAACCCCTCAGGTTCCCCGCGTGGGGCCAGAGCAGGACCGTCGCCTAGCAACGCGCAGCCCCGCCCCCCGGTCCGCCGCGGGCGCCTACCCTCAGCATGGCCTTGCGGGTCTGGCCTGAGTTGTGGCTGTGGGTCGGCGGCGGTGGGCTCCTGCTCCTCGTGCTCGTCGTGCTCGTGAGCCCCCGCGGCTGCCGACTGCGGCGGGCCCTCCGCGGCCTGCTCATGGCGCGCAGCGAGCGGCTGCTCTTCAGAATCGGGTTAGTGCCGCCGGCCGCCGGCGGGATGCGGGGCTCGGGAAGACGGGCGCTCTGGAGAAGGGGACCGAGAGGCGGGGGCTGGGAGCGGGTATGGGATAAGGAAAGGACATGGGCTGGGGGCCAGAAAAGAAGGAGCGGAGAGGTGGGCTGGAGAAGCCACTCGACTGGGGGGACTGGAGAAAGGCACGGAGGCTGAAGAAAGAAAAGAGTTGGGGGCTGGAGAATTGAGATGAGCTGGGGAGTTGTTGAGAAGGAAGACTGGGGGAGGTGGGCCAGGGTAACCAGAGAAGGGGAGTGTGGGAGCGCGTTTGGAGAAAAGAGCTCGCTGAGGTGCGGGGGAAGCAGCCTGGAGGAGAGGGGCTGAGGTCAGCAGAGGCCCGGCCCCCGGGTTGCAGGTGCAGGAGAGGACTGCCTCAGACCGCCTCTCTGGCACTGGAATTCCTCCAAATGCTTCCACGTCTCCCTGGCTCTCTCCCCTCCACCCGGCTCCCCACCTGTCCCGAGCCGGAGTCACAACGCCATAGATCAGTCTGTCCCTTTCCTTCTATCCCTGATCCTGGGCCCCTGTCCGAAGTCCCAAATTGTGAAATATGACCCAGCTGACTCAGCCTGACTTGCCCAAGTTCACGGACATCCAAGGACTCGGCGCTTCAGGACCCTTCCCTTCTCCTCCTCTTAGTTCTCTCTTCCCACCCCCTCCCTCTGCCCCTTCCTTCCTGGGCCCAGGCAAGGTCTGTCCTGCCACAGAGACACTGCCATAAGAAGACAGGCCTCCCAGGGCCCCTTCCCAGTGCCAGCGGGGCTGTGGGGCAGGATCCCAAGCCCCAATTTAGGGACAGTGATGTTGGATGGAAATGGTGGTCACCTTGGCCATGGGCCAGGCTGGGGGGATGACGCAAGCTGGGGGATTTCCTGAACCGCAGAGAAGACATTGTGTAATTCACTCCCTCCTTCCCCGACCACCCCGGATACTCCCAGAAGCCTCAGGCCTAAGATTCCACTGACAGGCTAAGAAATTGAGATATGAAGTCCCTTTCTAGAGGAACTCTTGTGCCTTTGGAGGCATTCACATCTCTAATATCTCATATGTTAGGGAGAGACTCTAGATAATGAATGCATGTTCCAGATAATGCTCCAACCAACTTGCCGTTGATCTGAAAATAACATTAAAATAGTAAGATTCACAACTATTTGAATACCTTCATATTTGGAATTTAAAAAAATCATTTCTTCCCCAGAAATTTCCAGGAATTTTACAGTTCTATTCAAAGAGATGTGTTTTTTTTTTTTGTAAAATCTACTGCTAGTTCTCAAAATTGGAAGTTTGAAGTCATACAAATGGCCTGAGGAAGTGGAAAATAGAAGTTTCCATGAGGAGCTGGACTCAGAATTCCTGACATCAGAATTCCCAAGGTCACACCTTGGGATATTCCTAGAACTTGGGACCTGGGAGTTTCCAAATCCCCAAACTTGGAATTCTTGGAGAGCTTCTTTGAAAGTCACTATTCCTATGGGCTCTCCTGTGTCCAGATTCCAAGGTTGCCTTGGAATTAACTCCCCAAATGTGCAGGGCTAAAGGGTGTGCCTGCAAGCAGTCCCTCCATGGTCTGGGAAACAATGTCTAGTCCCTTGGGGGAGGGGCTGCTGCCTGGCAGGAGGGGGAGGGTTAGCAGGAAACTGGGGGCGGGGGCGGGGGGGGATGTTGGAATGGGCAGGTGTTGATGCTGTGGGGGTGTCCACAGGGCCTCCAGGAAGGATGGAGAGGGAGGGGGACAGGGTGAGGACAGGACGTGATGGGGAGGGGCAGGTCACATGGGCACACTCCATCCTGAAGGTGCAATTCTCTTGGGAGCTGGAGCAGATGATGGAAATACTAAGCTACGGTTGGGAGAGGAGCAATTGTGCATGTTATCGTTAATAATGGTGATCACTGATGCTTGATAGTCTTATAAAGGGCTTTCCTGAAACATAACCAAAACTGTTGTCTTGGAATGGGGATGCCTGGGCACAGTGGAGGGTGGACCGGGGCTGACCCGAGGTAGACGTGTTATGTCTGGGGATTCCCTGGAACCTGGGAGATGGTGTGTGGTAGGTAGGCGCTTAACGTGTGGGTCTGGACAAACCAGCTTATAAATATCAGTTTTGTCACTTAGTAGCCGTGGGACCTTGGACAAGTTCCCCCACCTATCTGGGTCTCCATTGTTTGCACTGTAAAACGGGGTTGGGGATAGTGCTGACTTCAAAGGGACCGAATGAAACTGGGCATAGGTGCACAGGCCTGGCTCGTAGTAAGTGCCAGGAAGTGTTAGCTTTGCTCCTTCTATAGCGGGGGGTCGGGATGGGCAGGGTTCTGGCCAGGATCCTTGTGTTGCTTCCTTATATATTTCCACTCTTGTCTTCCAAGCCTGTCCTATCCACCCACCCATCCCCAAATCTCACATCCCTTCATTCGGCGAACACCAGTGCCTTGGTTTGGGACTGTGGGCACACAGGTATGAGCATGGCCGGGCTGCTCTCCTTGGGAATAGGGGAACGGAGCAGGGACGGAGGGGCCCAAGCTCTCTGTGGCAGAGATATGGGGTGTGGCAAGTTCCCTGGGAATGAAGGGCTGAGGAGTTGGGGGTGCAGTCTGCTTTGTGCCTCAGTTACCCTTTTACCTCTTTGCCTTCTCAAAGGAGTGGGGGGCAGGGTTTGCAGAATGGGGTGCTAAAGAGAACTTATGTCAGCAGAACAGAGGTGTTGGGAGCAAGGCTGGACTTGTGCAGGGCTGGGAAGGCCTTGCAGAGCTGGGAAGGTGGACAGCAGCCAGCCTTTGGAGATGGACAGTCCTAGCTGACAAAGCCCTCTCTCCTTGACCAAGCCTCCTCTCTATGCCTAGGCATAGAGGATCTTTCTTGACCCTTGAACTCAAGTAAAACCAACTGTCCCTGGGACAGGCCTTGCTTGCTTCACCTCTGCAAGAGGAAGCTCCTTATTTGGGGCCAGTGAGGCCCACTGGCTTGATTTCAAGGTGGTAAGAGTCCTAGCTTGATGTCCTTGGGTGAATGACCCCTTCCTTGTGGCCCGAATGGAGTTCAGGCAGAGGCAGTGAGCTGGGCTGTCCGCAACACTGCCTGGCTGGAGCAGGGTGGGAAACAGGGGCCCCTTCCAATCCGTGGGCCTTTGGGACCTTGGAGAGCTGTGGCCCCAGCCCCTATACCCACCTCTTGCCCCACCCCACTTTCCCTGCTGAACCAGCTTCCCCTTTGCTGCCAGGTAAGTTTTCCAAAGCATGGCTCTGAGCCGGACCCCTCCCCTGCCCCCCACCTTCTTTCCCAAGACATCTTTGGGGTTTCACATACCCTTCAAACCTGCCCAATTCTATCTCCCCCCTGCCCTGCACTCTTTCTGTCCTTCTGTCTGGGGGTGTCTTAGATCTTTCTTCCTCCCTTCTTCTCTATTTCTGCAATTCTGTTCTAACCTCAAAGCTCACTTTCAAAATAAACCCAGAATCTGAACACTTCTTCCCACCTCCTCTGCCACCACCATGGGTCAAGCCCCCGTCCTCCCTTGCCTGATGGCTTCCTTCTGCCTTTGAATCCCCAAAGTATTCTTAACATAGCAACCAGGGTGAAAATGTGACATGTCACTTCTCTGCTCAGTCCTCTCCACTGATTTCCTGTTTCTCACAAATCACAGTCCATTCAAAGAATGGCTTAAAGGCCCCCTGCCCTGGCCTGTGCCCCCACCCCATCTTTTTAATCTCTTCACCTTGCTCATTCTTTCTCAGCCACCCAGGCCTCAAATACTCCAGATGATCCCACTTGCTCTCCTTTCTCATTAGAACCTTCTATGCCATGACTTGCTGCCTTACTTCTTTCACATCTCTGCTCAAATTTCGCCTTAGTGGAAAGGCCTGCCCTGACCACCCCATATAAAAATCGCAGTGCCCCACTCTGCGCTTCCTCTCTCCTCTCCCCCACTTTACTCTTCTCCCCATACATATTACCATGTGACATACTGGATAATGACTTGCCTTTCTGTTTATGATTTGTTGTCTACTCCCCCCTCCCCAGCTAGACTGTGGGACACAAGAGGGAAGAAACTTTGTCCACAGCTGTATCCCAGCTTCTAGAACAGTGCCTGGCCCACAGTTGATCCTTTTTAAACATTTTTATGAATGAATGAATGAATGGAAAGCTTGGCTCAGATGCCACTCCTCCATGAAGCCTGCTTGGGCTCCCCAGTTGTTCATCTGCCTCCAGAGTGAGGCATGTCTTTCTCCTAGAGCTTTTATTGCATATTCTTGCTTGTTCTTGAGTTAGATGTTCACAGGTGTGACTCCCTGGCTGGACTCCCACTGGTCTAGGCCAGGGAGCAGGGTTGAATTAAGAGGGCCTGGGATTCTGGTGAGAGAGAGCACAGGAGAGCCAAAAGAAACAAACTAAAACTCAAACAAAACAAAACCCAAGGCCTCTGGTTGAGCAAGTGACCTAGGATTGCAGGGAAGGAGACAGAACTAGCCCAGGCCCCTGGTGGAGAGGCCACCAGCTCTTACTGGGTCTCTGGTTGTCCCTGAAAGGGGCTGTGAGGTTTGGGCAGGTCTGCCCAGGATGGGCAGAGAGACAGGGCAGACCCAGGCCTCGTGATCCCTGGGGCAGGCCTGCGTTTTGATCACGTGAACGCGCTGCCCCTCTCCTGGGCATGGGGAAGTGCTTGCCTCTCCCCGGGGCATGCTGGCAGCTTCAGGAAACTCTCTCGCCCTCTGGGGCCTTTTTAGCTGTCTCATTACCTTCTCCTGTTTCCTTAGTTTAAAAAAGCACAAGAGAAGGATCCTCTTTTTTTGTTCTTAAGGGGCCATGGAACAGGACCTGGCAGACCCTGTGTCCTGGGGGCTCTCCAGGCCCCTCGCCCTCACTCTGACAGGCACGTCCAGGTTTGCTTTCAAAAGAGTGCCCTGCCACTGGTCAGCTGCAAAGCCTGGGTGAGCTGGGTCCTGGGGACAGGAAAGGAGCCAGAAGCAACCTGCTGGCCAGAGGTTTCACCTTCCTGAGCTCCCCTTATGGGTTCTAGGGGGAAACTGGGGTCCCACCAGGGCCAGGGCCACTTAGGGGGCTGGGGGTTGGGTAGGTGACACCGGCAATAAGGACTTTCCACATGGCTCTGTTTGACGCAGAGCCCCCCCCTTTATGTTGCTCCCCTCCTGGCCCAGGCTGGCCTGAGGCTGGGGCCCAAAGCCTGAAGCCTCCCTCAGGTCTGTGGAGGCGGGAGAAACTCCCCGCGGGAGGAGGGGAGGAGAAAGAGCTTCATTGTGTGCTCTCCATTGTGGGCCAGGAGAGGGAGTACTTGGGGGAGGGGGTCCTGGGTCTCGCTGTCCCCAGCTGTCTCCAGCTGTCCCATGTGGCCTCCCATGGGGCTGAAGTCTCAGATTCAGACATCGGAGAAGCTGCATTCTGGTTCAGTGAAGCGGGGAACGAGAGGCGCCCCCGTGACCCTGCACTCCTAGGGTTGGTGCTATGTGGCTGCCCCAACCCCACAGGGCGGGCGCTCAGGGCAGAGACAGGGGCTTGCCCTTCCCCCAGCCCACCCCCTCCCTGCAGAGTGGTTTTTCTGTCTCCCACCTGGGTCCCAGAGGACCAATTAGGAAACTATTTTCTTTCTGGTGAGGTGGTGGTGGGTAGTTATGGGCCCCAGAACTGCTGAATCTGGATCCAGGAAGTGGGGAGCAGTGTGTGGGGGTGGAGAAGGCTGGAATCTTCTCATTTAACCAGCACCCCCAGATAATTCCAATGCAAGTGGTCCAGGTCTACCTTTGGGAAGCCCTGTCCTAGACCCCAGTCCTCTGGCCATGCCTGGGAATCCTACATCAGATCCCTTTGAATCCCTTATCTGGCCCCAGGTGTCAATGTCACCTTGTAAGCCACGTGAACTTTCTGGGCCACTGTTGCTTTTTAGAGGGGAATCTTGGTTTTACAGAGGGGGAAACTGAGGTTTGGGGAGTGAGTGACAGAGCCCTCGGGCACTGGACCAGACACAAGGCCTGTTTCATGGGCAGTGAGCCCTGGCTAGTCTCAGGGGCTGAGAGATGGAAGACACAGGTTCTTCCCAGCTACTACTCCTCACCTTCACATCTTCCCTTCTAGGACCCGTTGTTCTTTTTCCCTAAGTTCTCTTCTCCATCTGGCTCACGACCCTCCCCGTGTAACCATCAATTGAGCCATAAATTCAGGATTAGGAACCACAGAGCCTAGACTGAAAGGGACCTTCAAGCTTCTCTGGTTTGCTGAGTCTTATCCCAAGGTCCCCGGGGTCCTCAAAATGTTGCCTATGTAATGAGTGGTTGGGGGAGAAGACTCCCGGCTTTTAAAAGATTCTCAAGGAGTTCATGACCCAAAGCAGCTAAGACCGGTGCTCCAGGAGGTCCGGCTGTGGATTCCTGGGATGGTGTGGGTCCTTGGAACTGCCCGGGCATATCATTTTTCTCGGAAAAAGCCCTCAAAGGAGTTGAGCCTGCCTCAGAATAGCTCAGACCCATTCGTCTCATCCTGCCCCCCCCCTTCAGGGTTTGGGGAGGATTTTAGTGGTTAAGGGGGGTGCTCCAGGGTTAGGATGCCTGGGGCCGATTGTCTGCTCCACTGCTAGCTACTCTGTTATCTTGAGCAAACCCTCTCCCTCCTCCCTGGGCCTCCATTCCTGATCTGTAAAAGGGAGGCCCTAAAGTTGCCTGCCTCAGGGTTGGTTTGAGGGTGACAGATCATTGACAGGAGGCCTTTGCCCAGGACCTGCTCACAAGAAGCATCTAGAAAGGCTGTTCTGGTGTAATTGTTATTAAAGATGATGAAGTGGCGGGACCTGCCCAAAGTGCTGTAACCTGCCTGGGGGAGGACAAGGACTGGAAACCTGGGCTGCAGCCTCACAGGCTAGTGCTCTTTCCACCTCCTCACTCTTCCCAGCTCTTCCTCTCTGCCCTCCTGGCTCGGGGACCTTGGGCAAGACCCCAGGGCAGGGGAAATTGGCACTGTACTTCCCATGGGACACAGCCCCGCCCATGCCCCTGAGCCTAAGTGACCTGTTTGGCAGAGGTCCCTGCTCAGCCAGGTCTGTGGGTGCAGCAGGGAGTGGGGAGGGACTTGGGAAACAGGTGGATGAGAAGGGGAGGGGAGAGCAGAGGTGGAGGTGGCTGAAATTGGGCAGGATGAACTGCTGGGCTTTCAGAACCTCCACCATTCCTTGCATTGCACAGCTGCACAGTGTTTTCCTCAGGTAGGAGGCGAGAAGGCACAGCACCTGCTGCTGAGGGGCTCTGCTCTTCACGGAGCAGGGGCAGAGGGCGCTGCGTGCTCCAGAACAGAGGAAGGAGGCTTTCTGCTGGAGTTTAAGCTGCGCCCTGAACTACAGGGAGGACCCAGTAAGTAGAGAAGACCTCCCCAGAGGGCGGAGAGGAGGGGACTGCAGACCGAGAACTGCAGCAGCAGAGCCAGGGAGCGAGGATCATAGTTTTGAACTATTAAAGAGTTATTTCAGGCATTTACAGAAGGATAGATAATATAACCACCTCCACCCCCACCTGGACCCTGTGGAAGTCCCAGGATGTTGATCGTTCCCGCAGCTGCTTTTATTCTTTTACTACCCGTGTCTGGATCCCTAGACAGTATACATGTGGCTCTGTATTCTTTTGCATTTTTAGTAAATATTTTCAGGGTTGTATGTTTCCTCTGCAGTATGTCTTCTGGCTTAACATAATATGGTGGAGCTTCATGCATGCTGAGACCTGTTGCTCTAGATCATTTGCTTTCCCGGTTGGAGTTTTTTTTTAATGATCTGAATATGTCACAATGTATGTATTCTTTTTGCTTTTGATGGACATTTAGTTGGTTTCCACTCTGTGACTCCTGGGAGCGCAGGTTTTTCATTGGGCTGGATGAGAGGGGAAGAGGTGGAGGCTTACCCAGTTCACGAAGGACCCACTGGGAGTCAGGCAGTCTCTTGTAAGCAGTGGGGAGCCCCTGAGCAGCAGCAGGACTCAGTCAACTGCGGTGCTTTAGAAACTCATATTTTTGCTAGTGGCTTGCGGTTTGGATTGGAGGCAGAGAGTGGGAGAAGGAGGCTTTTGTAAGAGTTCGAAGGCTTCCCATGGGGGTGGCCATGTGATGGGGGAGACGTATGGTCAGGAGGGCCTGCTTTGGTCACTGTAGGCCAAGGAGAGGGTTAAAAGGAGACACCCCCACTGGGTGCCTGGGAGAGGCAGAGCCTTAAAAGAGGGAACAGGAGGAAGGGCTGGCCAGAGTGATTTTGGATCCTGCTGACTGAGAGATGGGGGAGGAGGGCCCAGAGCTCAGCAGCTTGAAAGTCATGTGGAAGTCATTGTCAAGGTGGGGGGGTCATCCCTGTGCAACTAGGTCCTCAGGCCCCTCCCTCCCCACCTCCCCCTGCCTTCCCCGGTTCTGGGTTCTGCGGGACAAGCAAGGCTTCAGGCCTAGCAAGGGCCACGCCTGTCCCTCTCCCCGCGGCCTAGAAAACTCACCTCACATCCATCCCACCCCTCTCCATCTCTGGCATCCCCCCCTAGACCAGGCCCCTGCCGGCTCCCCAACCTGGTGACTCAGTCGTTGCCTGCCACCCCCCACTCTTGCCGCCTTTCACTGCACCCTCCACACTGCAGCCAAGCCAGTGGTGGAAAATGGAAGTTGGATCATGTGCTTCTCTGCTTTAGAACCCATTGGTAATTTTCCAACCCCAGCCCCTGGCCTGGTCTCTGCCCACCTTGCTGGCCCCTTCTCTGATGTGCTCTGCCTCTCTGGCCCTCCCTAGAGACTCCCAGGCCTCCGGACAATTCCAGAACATGCCGCCTTCCTGCCTGTCCCAGGCCTGGGCACTCTGCTGCCCAAAACTTTCCTCCCTGCTGGCTCCTCTCTGGTCAGCGTCCAGCTTGAACAGTACCCTCTAGAGAGAGGCCCCCAACTACCCTGTCTACCTAAGATCTTCCTCCTCCTGACCATTGTCTTCTATCCCCAGCTAGAGGTACCTGGCTGTTTCTTGATTTGTTTGTTGTCTGGTTAATGTCTGTTGCCCTCCTCTCACTCAGTTGCCAGCCCCTCAAAGGCAGGGACCGGTTGCCTTCTTCTCTGCTGCCTGGACCATGTCCAGCGCAGGCAGAAAAATATTTGCTGAATAAAGTGAACAAGAGAAAGAAGCCTTATTTACTGCAGCTTCTCGGGGCACCCCCTGCCCTCATGGATCTTGCCCTTTGTTGGGGGACAAAACCAAAGCATCTATCATAAGCATCTAATGATGGAAGACGGGGAACATTCATCAGTCCCTCCCGGATGTGAGCGGCCTGATTCTATCAGCAGTGAGGGGTGCAGAGCTGTGTTTGGGAAGAAAACAACAGTTGCTCAATACTTTCCACCTGCCAGGCCTTTGGCTGAGGGCTTTCCATTGGTTATCTTGTTTAATGTCATTTATTTATTGCTTTTATTTATTTATTTATTTATTACATTTTATTTTGAAATAAATTCAAAGTTATAGGAACAGCTACAGAAACAATACAAACCCCATACACAGAACTCCAGCATTCCCTGACCCCCCCATACCCCAATCTACTAACTTTAACATGTTGTCACACTGCTATTTCTTTCCCTCCCTCCCTCCCTCCCTCCCTCTCTCCCTCTCTCCCTATCTATCATCTATCATCTATTGCTCTGTCTTCTGAACATGAGAGGTAGCTGCACACATCCTCGAACAAACACTTTGATTCACATATACAATTCCCATGAACAAGAACATTCTTTTATGCAATCCCATTAAGCGCAGCTAAGAAGTACAAGAGATTCAACAATGATACAAAACTTATATTCTATATTTCCTTTTCCTTATGTCTCAACTGTGTCCCTTTGGGCCTCCTGTCTCCATCCTCAGATCCCATCCAGGATCATCCTTGGCATTCAATGGTCATCTTTTTAGACTGTCTTTTTTTTTTTTTCTCAATTGTGGAAACATATATACAGCCTAAATCTTCCCATTCCACCCCCTCCCTAGCATTCCATTAGTGGGATTAATCACATTTAGAATGCTGTAATGCTATCACCTTCCCACCATCCATTACTAGAAATTTCCCTTCACCTCAAACAGCAACCCTACACTCATTTCTTAACTCCCCATTGCCCCTTCCCCCATTTCTCTTAACCCATACTCTACTTTTCATCTCTATGGTCATGTTCTCTGATAATTTCTTTGTGTTTACTGTGGGGCTTAAAATTAAACTCTTAAATCCATAACAATCTTGTTTTTCTTTGATACCAACTTAATTTCAATAGGACACATAAACTATGTACCTATACTCCTCCATTCCCCCACTTTTATATAGTTCTTGTCAAAAATTACATATTTTACCTTGAGTTCAAAACCATTGATTTGTCATTAGAGTTTGTGTATTTTATATCATGTAGGAAGTAAATAGTGGAGTTACAATTCAAAAATTATTGACTTCTATTTGTATTCCATTGTGGTCAGAGATTGTGCTTTGAATATGTTCAATTGTTTTTTGTTTTTTGTTTTCTTGTTTTTAATTTATTGAAGCTTGTTTTATGTCCCAGCATTTGGTCCATTCTGGAGAAAGATCCGTGATCACTAGAGAAAAATGAGTGTCCTGGTGATTTGGGACGTAAGGTTCTATATATGTCTGTTAAAATTCTCTGTATCTCTTTCTCCTTTCTTTGTTTCTCTGTCGGTAGGGCTCCATTTAGTATCTGAAGTAGGGCAGGTCTTTTATTGGCAAAGTCTCTCAGCATTTGTTTGTCTGTGAAAAATTTAAGCTCTCCCTCAAATTTGAAGGAGAATTTTGCTGGATAAAATATTCTTGGTTGGAAATTTTTCTCTCTCAGAGTTTTAAATATGTCATGCCACTGCCTTCTCACCTCCATGGTGGCCGCTGAGTAGTCACAACTTAGTCTTATGCTGTTTCCTTTGTATGTGGTGAATTGCTTTTCTCTTGCTGCTTTCAGAACTTGCTCCTTCTCTTCAGTATTTGACAGTCTGATGAGAATATGTCTTGGAGTGGGTTTATTTGGATTTATTCTATTTGGAGTTCGCTGGGCATTTATGCTTTGTGTATTTATATCGTGTAGAAGGTTTGGGAAGTTTTCCCCAACAATTTCTTTGAATACTCTTTCTAGACCTTTACCCTTCTCTTCCCCTTCTGGGACACCAATGAGTCTTATATTTGGATGTTTTATTTTATCTATCATATCCCTGAGATCCTTTTCGATTTTTTTTATTTTTTTCTCCATTCTTTCTTTTTTTCTTTAATTTTCTGTTCTGTGGACTTCTAGGACACTGACTCGTTGTTCAACTTCCTCTAATCTTGTATTATGAGTATCCAGAGTCTTTTTAATTTGGCCAACAATTTCTTTTGTTTCCATAAGATCTTCTATTTTTTTATTTAATCTTGCAATTTCTTCTTTGTGCTCTTCTAGGGTCTTCTTGATGTCCATTTTATCCTGTTCCATGGTCTTCTTCATGTCTTTTATATCCTGTGCCATGTTTTTGTTCCTCGGTTGTGATTATTTGATTAATTGTGCCAAGTACTGTGTCTCTTCTGATATTTTGATTTGGGTTTTTGGGATCGGGTTCTCCATATTGTCTGGTTTTATCATATGCATTAAGATTTCCTGTTGTTTTTGGCCTCTTGGCATTTGCTTTGATAGGGTTCTTTCAAGTTGTAAAAAAAAAAAAAATACCAATCTAATTTTTCAGAAATACAAGTTGGTGGCGTACTCTTTCTCCAACTAACCAGCAGATGGCATCTGCTAGTGACCTATACCCCTCAAGGCAGTTGTCCCCAACTCTGTCTCTGTGGTGTGTGGGGAAATGATTTTTGTGGGGTTCAGTTGGTGAACTCAGTTTGGGTTTGTTGTTGGAGCTGTCCGCCCTGAACGTGGTGCATGTGTCTGGGTGGTCAGGGACGCAGGGCCGCTTTAATATTCAAACCTCCCAGGTGTTCCCGGAGATTCGAGGCTGTTGCAAGAGTCTAAGCCTTCATTTCAGTTTTGCCCCAGATTTTCTCTTTGCTGACCCACAAACCATCGGCATTGACATAGCATCCCTGGGTTTTATGAGCAGGCCTCCCTTCTCAGCTGTGATCTTCCAGGACGTCTGCTGAAAGGAAGGCTGTGCTACATCACTAGTGCATGTCGTCCCTCAAGGGAAGCCCCGGGCCGCCGGGCCGTGCAGGGGCGCTCTCTGCCTGATGCAAAGAATAGCCTATAATTCTTGACCGGTGTAAGTTCTGAATGAAAGGCAGGTAGTAGAGCTGGGCCCCACCCCTTTCCTCTTAGAGAAGATAGATGCCCTAGGGGAAGGTCATTAGCATTTCAATGGTCTCTCTCTGCCTGTGCCACACCCCTGTCTGGGTCACAGAACTGGGAGCTGAAAATGGCCAGGGCTCTCTCCACTGAGTCAAAAAAGGAACAGAACTAGTCCGAGGTGACCCTCTGGCTTTCCAAGGTTAGTCGTCACCCAAAGCCTCTGTCTACTTGTTGGGGATTCGTACCTTGTAGTGAGCAGTTCACATTCACTAATTAAAACCCCATTTGGAGCTCAGCAGAGCTATATTTGCTTGCTGGGAGAAAGCTTCTCTCTGGCACCAGGAGGCTTTGTAGCTCGGGCTGTGGGGGAGGGCTCTCCCAATTTGGATCGGCAGTTCTTACTTAAAGATTTTATGCTGTGATCTCGGGCGTTCCTCCCAGTTCAGGTTGGTGTATGATGAGTGGACGGTCATGTCTGTCCCCCTGCAGTTATTTCAGATTATTTACTAGTTGTTTCTGGGTTTTTTTCAGTTGTTCCAGGGGGACTACTTAGCTTCCACGCCTCTCTATGCCACCATCTTAGATCCTCGTGTTTAATGTCATTTAATCTCCACAGAGTCCTGCAGGGATAAGTCTTGGTATCTCCATTTTATACATGAGGAAAATGATCTGTGAGACCTCAATAACTTGCCCCATGTCACAGAGCTAGGAGGGGCCAAACCCTAAGTGGAGGAGCCCTGTGCTTTCCATAAGTGGATGTGGAAGAAATGAAGTCAGGACCAAGACTCTGCATGGGTACAAGGTTGGTGACGGGGGCATAGAGGAAAGGGTGCTTTCTATTGGAGAAGATGTAGGGTTTCAGAAAAGTCATACATGGAATACAGGATTCCCATATACAACCCCATTATTAATATCTTGCATTAGCATGGTAAATCTGTTGCAATTCAAAAAGAATATTTTTATAATTGTAGTATTAACTATAGTCCATTGTTTACAATAGGGTTCATAGTTTGTGTTGTAGAGTTCTTTTAAAAATTTTTATTCCAGCAACATATATACAACCTAAAATTTCCCCTTTTAACTACATTTAAATATATCATTCAGTCATGTTAATTACATTCACAATGTTGTGTTACTGTCATCACTATCCATTACCAAAACTTTTCCATCACCCCAAACAGAGACTCTGTACCGATTAAGCATTAACTCCCCATTCCCTACCCCTACCCCAGCTCCTGGTAAACTATATTCTAGTTTCTGACTCTATGAATTTGCTTATTCTAACTATTTCATATCATATTAACATTTATTTTTATTTTCAACTCTTCATTTTGAAATAATTTCAATTTGCAGAGACAGTTCCAAGAATTCCCATATTCCATCACCCACCTCTCCCTAATGTTAACACCCTTCATCGCCACAATACAGTTTTCAAAAGTAAGAAATTAGCAATACCATTAACTGCTTCCAGACCTTTTTCCCATTTCACCAATCGTCCCATTAATTTCTGGTCTGGGATCTAATCCCAGATCCATGATGCAGTTAGTCTGCTCCAGCCTGGGACACTTCCTCCGCCTTCCTTGATCTTTCATGATCTTGACGCTTTTGAGTCCTGGCCATATATTTTGTGGAATGCCCCCCAGTGTGGGTCTATCTGGGGTTTTCTCAGGAATAAATTACGGCCATGTACTTTGGGCATGAATTCCACAGAAGTGACACTGTGCTCCCTCAGTGCATCGTCTCAGGAGGCATCTTTCCTGGTGAGCCTGGTAGGATCCCCCAGGCAGAGTGGAGCACACCAGGTTTCTCCACCCCCTTTGTCGCTAGTGAGTGTCTCGTGAGGGAGATTCTTGGAGACCATGGAGATATCCTTGTTCCGTCATTCCTGCATCGGGCCAGGCTATCCAGGCATGTGAGATGCTCCCGTGATTTAGAAACCCAGCGCTACCTGTGTGTGTGTGCCAAGCAGGGTGAAAGAGAAACTGGAAGAGGGGCTTGGACCAAGGGCAGAACCTCAAGAAGCAGAGGGCAGGGCCTTCCATGTAAGGGCCCTGCTGATAAAGCATGGAGGCAGGATTGCCCCGCCGCTCCAGATCCCCCAGGGCGCCCCACCCCAGGGGCTCTGCCCTGTCGCAGCCCCGGAACTGGGGCTTTGGCTATCAGGCATCTCCCTGAGCTCCTTCCCCAGCCTGTGCCAAGGGAAGGTCTTTGCTGAGGAAGACTCACAGTCTCCTCAGTTTCCCACTCCGTGGAAAGGGTGCGCCTGGAGGGCAGGGCCTCGTCTGTTTTAATCTCTGTATCTCCAACACTTGCAGTGCCCAGCCTCAGTTGCTGAAGGAATGAATGAGGAAAGGGACCCTCTCCTCAAGGGATGGAAATTTCCCTTTTGCCTGACCCCCCCACGCCCACCCCACCTTGCTGTAGTCTGCCCTCTCTAAGAGCAGCTTCCACTGGTCAAAATGGCCACTTTGGGTGCACTATGGAGCAGTTTCACCACCCTTAATAATGTCCCTAGGTGTACGTATCTATTTTTCATTCATTTTATTTTTTAATCAGTTTTTCCCTAAATTTTTGCATTTGCATTTCATGTTCATTTTCAGCCAATAATTTCTATGCTGGTTGATTTAAAAAGAAAAGAAAAGAAAAGAAAAAGAATAGCAACCCAAATGTCCAACAATACAGAATTTTGAGGGGGCGGGGGGAGGATAATCTAATTCCTAAACTGCAGGATTCCTTTAGAGTTCCTCTCTCTCTCCTTCCCTCCTTTCTTTCACTTAATTCAAAAACACTGCGTGTTCACTACCAAACAATCAGAAAATACTAACAAGCCAAAGCACCATTTAGGGATCACTGGATTTCTGCCAAGAGCCAAACGCCCTTGACAACTCCAGCATCTTTTCCACAGAGATGCATACAAATATATTCTTGTTTTTCTACCCAAAAAAGGAATCTGTAATATTTGAAAATACACTACAATTAATTTCTGCAACCAACTGTTTGTGGATATTTAGGTTGTTCCAAGCAGTCCCCTCTAGCACAGCAGGAGAGAATTCATAGCTCCCAATGCTCGCTCACCCCGGGGCCTTGTGCAATTCCCACACCTTCCCCAGATTCTCACACAGCTGCTCCCTTCTTTCTTGGAAATGTCATTTCCTCGGAGAGGCTTTCCTTGGCTACCCTATCTAAAACAGCACCTCCTGTCATCGTTCTCTGTGCCTTTGTCCTGTTTTATTTTGCCATCTTCACCTGACATGACATCATCTAGGTATTTGTCTATTGCCCTGTCTCTATTGCTAGGATGTCAGCTTCCAGAGGGCAGCCTTGTTCTCTCTGTGCACAGTGCCAGGCCAATAGCAAGGGCTCGGTAAATATCACTGAATAAATGAAAGCATGAATTGGCTGCACATCATTTAGAAATAAAACAAAAACGAGGGCCTATGAGTAATGGACATGCATGAATGGCAAAACCACTCTGTATTGCACCCAAATTGCCACTCCGTACTTGGGCATGCACCCACAACAGCAGGGATGGTGAGGATTGAAGTTTAGCTCTTTCAATTCTACCAAATTGTCAAAGCTGCTTGCTCTTGACCGAATAGTTTGCAGACAGATCAGCTCGCCCTTCCCCAGAGGGCCCAAAGAGCAGCCACCCCTTGATTGATTCCAAGCCCATCATCCACTCCCCTGCCCCTCCTCTCCTTTTCTGGCTCAATCAGCCAGAATCCTTGTTCCTTTTCTGACTGGCAATGAGTGCCCCACCGCCCAAGCCTCAGTTTCCCTTCTTTGAGAGCTGGAGACAGTTCCTTCCTGTGCTAGCCAGGCTGGCTACATAGTTTGCGGGGCCAATGCAACATGAAATTCAGGGCCCCTTGTTCAGAAAACAGGAAAAAAGTGCCATTAATGGTACTAAAACATAAAGTTTTTTCCTTTCTTCTATGATGTCTCTTTTGACTTGTCATGGTGTTTTTAATTTGCTACTTAACATCATTCTATGTAAGGAAAAATTAAAAATGTAAACTATTAGCATGAATTTTACCATTCATCTTTATATTGTGCAATGCCAGTTTTAAATGCCAAGATAAGAATATTTAACTCATTTTTGGAATCATTAACATTACACAATTCATATTTCATCACTCACACAGGCATATGTATTTTGTTCTTACCAGAACAGTGGAAATGCTGCACAAAACTAACATCACTGTTTTATTTCGCTTCTTGATACGTGAACATTCTACCAACACTATCTACCTTCGGCTTTCTGAAAGGGAAGGACTGAAAGAAACAGGATCCATAAGTTGCCCTGTCTTTTTCTTTCCTTCTATATCATCATTTTCAGCATAAACAGTTGCATAATACAGGGAAGGAGCACAAGTAAGAAACGCTGTGATCGAGTTCCTTGGTCCTTTGTGTTTCTTAGAACACCACTGCCTTCTTCATGCGTTTGAAGAAAATTCTGGTTCAAACCGAAACTATGGCCTCTGGTGTCAGTCAGGGCCTCCCCTACTCGCTCGTGGACGTACACTAACCTTGGACTCACTTTGAGTCTTGCTAAGTGCCCGTGCACAGTGGTCCCCCAGCATTCTGAGCTCCTGGGACACTGCGAACGCTCTGTGTGGATGAGGAGGGGAGAAATGGAGGATGCACATGTTGTGTGTTTTTCCTCTATTCGTGCACATGCTCCATTGTCCCACCAGACTTCACTTACAAGACTCAAGTTCAAAGATAAAATCATTAAAGAATTTCAGAATGGTGAGAGTAGATCATCAAACCGAGAGTGGGACCCTTTTGAGCACAGGGCACAGTTGCACACCAAAGAAGCTGGCCCTCCGTGCTGGCATTCTGTATTTGGAGGTCTCTCATTTGCTGGCTTGTCCCTTGTGTTCCACATGCCCCTTTTCAATGTGTAGCCTGGGGTGACGTGTAATGGCGGCAGGAGGAGGGAGGGAGTGTGGTCAGCCCATCAACCTCACCCAACAGAACGCTACAGTCCCCAAACTAACCCTGCTCCCTCCTT
Organism: Choloepus didactylus; assembly: GCF_015220235.1. Taxonomy (NCBI): domain Eukaryota; kingdom Metazoa; phylum Chordata; class Mammalia; order Pilosa; family Megalonychidae; genus Choloepus; species Choloepus didactylus. Next base: position 111,076,308 of record NC_051315.1, read on the forward strand.
TCTCTGGGCCTTTGCCCCATTGTTTTCTCCAGTCCAATGATCCTATGGGAACTTGTCAGAAATGCAAATTCCCAGACCCCACCCCAGACCTACTGAATTGGAAACGGGATGGGGTCCAGCGATCTGATCTTTTAACATCTCTCAGGTAATTTTGATGCCTGCTAAAGTTTGGCAACCACTGTTCTTCCTGAAATGTTTTTCCCACCTCATTTCAGCCTCCTCACTTCTCCTCCCACCTCACTGTAAACGTCACTTCATCAGGGAGGCTCAGCTTAAATGCTTCACTCTCCTAGTCTCTTCTGTGAATTCCTCTGTTCACATCTCCCCTGCTGGACAGCAAGCCCCAAGCGTGTCTGTCTCATTCTCCATCTTGTCCTGAGTACTGAGCAGGGCAAACAGTAGGCGGACAATAAGTGATGGTGGAATGACACTGACTTGAGGTGGTGGGCCAAGGAGGTGGTAAAGCGGACCAGGTGGGCTTCGAGGGGGAGCTGGAGGGAGGGGCTGACACAGACCACCTGCCCTCTAGGTACAGCCTGTACACCCGCACCTGGCTGGGGTACCTCTTCTACCGACAGCAGCTGCGCAGGGCTCGCAATCGCTACCCCAAAGGCCACTCCAAAGCCCAGCCGCGCCTCTTCAATGGTGAGCTCTGGCCAGCCCTGGCCAGCATCCCCCCAACCCGTGCCCACCCACCCTCCCTGCCTACCCCCGTTCATCTAGCCCCAACTCCCAGGCCCCACCTCCTCACCCACAACCCACCTCTGTTCCCAGGTGTGAAGGTGCTTCCCATCCCTGTCCTCTCGGACAACTACAGCTACCTCGTCATCGACACCCAGGCCCGGCTGGCTGTGGCTGTGGACCCTTCAGACCCTCGGGCTGTTCAGGTGAGAGGGGGCGTGGGAGACAGGAGCTTGGGGCTCATGGCTTCGCCTTGCTAATGAGGGGTTGACCCTGGTCCCTTTGCCAATGGGATGTGCCCCTTCCTCAAACACACACCCCTATGCAGACCCATACACACAAATGCACACAGAGGCCCCCGGAAACCACGTGGGGAGGGACAAGTGTCCAGGACAGGGCTGGAGGGAGTGGGGAGGGCAGGTGAGGGGGAGAGGGATGCTGAGCCAGGATTGTGGTTCCTGTGAGGTTCCTATCTGTCCCTCACTCTCTACGGCCCTCTTTTGACCCCTTCTTCTCTCCTCTCCTGTCTATCAGAATCTGGGTGCCTCCGGCTTTCCCTTCCATTGCTTATTTCTGTGTGTGCGGGTCTGCCCCCCTCCACAAGTCTCCCTCTCCCCTCTCCTCCCAACCTCCTCCCTACTCTCTCCCCTGGCCCCATGCCGGGTCTCTGTCATCTGTTCCCCACCTCCTCCTCTTTCCCTAGCTCTCCCTCAGCCCCCTACGCCTCTAGCTTCCCCCCCTCCCTCTCCTTCCACCCCTCCCTGCTTCTCCTCTGCTGTCTACCCGGCACCCAGGCCCCGCCTGCACCTCTTTCTGTTTTGTATCTCCCCCTACATCCCACTCCACAGTCTCAGTTTCTCCTCTCTCCCTGCCAGGCTTCCATTGAGAAGGAAGGCGTCACCCTGGTGGCCATTCTCTGCACCCACAAGCACTGGTAAGGGGCTGGGGGCGGGGGAGTCTGGCCACAGACGGTCTTCCCTGGCCCACCTTGCCCCAGCTGGGGGCCAGGAAACCAGGCTGGGCGGGCACTTGGCTTCCTCCTGGAGTCACTCGGAGCTCTGTGTATCCTGGCTCCTAAAGCCCCAGCTGAGGGAGGACCTCTCATGGGCATGGATTAGATGCCCTTGCAGTCTCTGCCATAAAGGAGCGTACAGTCCAGCAGGGGGAGACAGCCCTGCATCAAAGTATGTACTGATCACAAATGTTTAGGTGGCAGGTTGCACAGGGTACAGAGGCTGGGGGATACCAGGTCAAATATGGTCATATCCACTTGGGGGAATTAGAGAGTGGTGGCCTGGAGCTGAGAGAGTCCAGAAATAGGAGTTGTTAGTGGCCAGATTGGGGGGCACAACATTCCAAGTGGGAGAACAGCTTGAACAACAGTCTAGAAGTGTGAATGGCTTGACTCAGTCCGGGGGCCGCAGGCCCCAGGGCTCAAAGGCCTGGAGATGCTGTAAGGAGACAAAGGGCAGGCGAGGAAGCCCAGGTAAGGTGGTCTCTACCTGTCCTGCAGGGACCACAGCGGAGGGAATCGGGACCTCAGCCGGTGGCACCAGGACTGTCGGGTGTACGGGAGCCCTCAGGACAGCATCCCGTACCTCACCCAGTAAGTCCCTGACCCAGGAATGGGACGGCCTTTCCAGGGGCCCGTTCCCTCACCCTCCATCCTTCAGTTGCGTATTTCTGGGTATCATCAGCGGGACCTCTGCTGACTCCCTTCCTGGCCCTTGGAGGGCAGATCCCAGCCCATCTGGAGACTGGCACTGCTCACCCCCTGTCTTACTCAGCCGCGGTCCCCTGAAAAGGAGGAAGTGGGGTCCCCAGGAGGATGGGGCTGGGATGGTGGCAGAGATAAGTGTGGCACAAGCTCTAGTGCTTTCTCTTCCTTACTGCCTTGCTCCCCAGTCCCCTGTGTCATCAAGATGTGGTCAGTGTGGGGCGGCTTCAGATCCAGGCTCTGGCTACCCCTGGCCACACACAAGGCCATCTGGTCTACCTGCTGGATGGTGAGCCCTACAAGGGTCCCTCGTGCCTCTTCTCAGGGGACCTGCTCTTCCTCTCTGGCTGTGGTGAGTACCCCCAGAAGGGAAGGAGGAGAAGGGGGAAGTAGAGGGAGGGCCAGAGGCTGGTACAGGAACCCAACAGCAGCCACAGCCCCACGCCATGCTTGAAAACATTCATTCTCAACACAGATGTTGCCTTCATAGTTCCTCCCACCTATGTTACTCCAATTTTTTCTTTTTAATATCCTCAAGACTTCCCATGGGGGATGGACAAAATGAAAGGATGCTGTGTAACTGAGGAAAGACCTCACAGGGCATTATTTGCATCTGGGTCAAGCTTGGTTCTTTGAGGCAGTGACTGGCAGGACTAGGTTACAAAAAGCTGGGAAATCCTGAGTGAGAGGCAATCCCGTGGGTGCGTGAGGACCACAAGCCCCAGGCTGCAGGGAGTCCCAAAGGGCCCCACAGCCAAGGAAGCACCCTATAGAAAAGAGTGACTGTACATGCAAGATGCTCAGGGCCGTTAGAACTCAACCCAAAGGATCTACACTCTCCCTCCATGCAGATGTCAATATGTGGCAGTGAGCCCTTAGCTGGGCTTGGGTGAGGGTGAATAATTGGGCCCAGTGCCCTGTGGGAAGTAGATGCTATGGTGGGTGTGGCAGGGGCATGGTTGGAGGGCTGGCAGCCAGCTTGAGCCACACAGGCTCCCCCATGGTACCTTATAACATCCCTCTCACCCCACCCAGGACGGACCTTTGAGGGCACTGCGGAGACCATGCTGAGCTCGCTCGATACTGTGCTGGGGCTGGGGGATGATACTCTGCTGTGGCCTGGTGAGGCATCTCCCCATCCCCATTCCCCAGCCCCTCACTTCCCAACAGACCAGCCAGTCTGGGTCCAGAGCCAGAGGAGACATAGCCCCAGTTGTAGTGGGTCCTGGGAGCCAACTCTGGGGTTAGGGGTGGAGCTCAGGCCTCCCTTCTTTTGGAGTGCTGGCTCAGTAACACCTCTGCCTCTCACTCTGCCTTCCCCTTCCAGCCAGCCCTCAGCCTCTTGGGAGCCGGGAAGCCCCAGAGGGTCCCAGAGAAATGTCCAAATTTTCATAATCCAGAACAGAAAATAGCCTCTGCTTATCCAGAGAAAAGCAAGTAAATCTACTCTGTATGTATCTGTTACCTAATGATTTATAAAACACATTCACAAACATCTCAGTTAATCCTGAGAACGTTCATTAATCCATCTACCCATCTTTCTATCCATTCATCCATCCATCAATCCATCCACCCATCCATTCATCCATCCCTCCATCCCTCCATCCCTCTACCCATCCATCCAGCCATCCAAACCTTCATTCATCCATCCTCCATCCATTCATCCATCCACCCATCCACCCTCCATCCCTCCATCCCTCCGTCCATCCCACCATCTACCCATCCATCCATCCATCCATTCGACAAGTACTTTCTTGAGCACCCACCATGTACCAGGCTCTGTTCTAGGCCTCAGGGAACAGCAGTGACAGCCATATTCTAGTTGGCGTGATTTTTTTCTCTACCTTCAAGTGAGAAAATTGGGCCTTGTGTCAGGTCACACAGCTGAGCAGGGCAGAGTCGGGGTCCAGATGTAGAACTCCTGGCACCTAGTCAGTGGTTGTCCCGTGGTCCACCTCCACCTCTTCATTCATGGCTGACTTGTGCCCCCATTTAGAGGAGCAACTCGGGATGGCTGGAATTTTCCCAAAAGTGCTGCCCCTCCTCCCTGGTACCAGTGGTGGCATACACCTGGGCCTGGAGGTGGAGAGGACTTTGTCTGACCCCATCAACAGTCTCCATCTGCCCTGTGTCTGGGCCCCATGGCCACCCCTAGGTCACGAGTATGCAGAGGAGAACCTGGGTTTTGCGGGTATCGTGGAGCCTGAGAACCTGGCCCGGGAGAGGAAGATGCAGTGGGTGCAGAGGCAGCGGATGGAGCGCAAGAGCACGGTGCGAGGCCTGGGGGCAGGGGGTGGGCCTGTGCCCACCTCTGTAGGACCCCAGGGTGAGCCGAGCCCTGACCCGCATGCACCTCCCCAGAGCCCTGACCTGCTTGGTAGCTGGGCCTTCAACTCAGAACTCCTGAACCCCAGGGCTGGGGCTGGGGTGGGGGTGGGGGTACTCCCTGCACCAGGTCCATTTTGCAGATTCTTTCCACCAAAGCCAGGCGCCTCTCACCCACACAGTGCCCGTCCACCCTGGGAGAAGAGCGCTCCTACAACCCGTTCCTGAGGACCCACTGCCTGACGCTGCAGGAGGCTCTGGCGCCAGGCCCGGGCCTCACTGGGGACGCGGGCTACTACTCCCGGGCCCAGCTCCTGGAGGAGCTCCGCCGGCTGAAGGACCTGCACAAGAGCAAGTGATGTCCCCACCCCACCCCAGCCCACTCCCCATGGTGGGGAGGCCACCCACTGCCCACAGCACCCATCCCCCTCATTGCTAACCTCACTACATCCATCAGCACCCACAGCGGGCATCATTCCCCCACACCGGCCAGGGAGAGGCAGGGGACAAGGCAATGGGATCATGAGAAAGAGGGGGGCTGGTTGAAGGCCTGGAGACCCCGTGGAGCGAGTAGGAGTCAAGTGAGGGGCAAGAGGAAAGGAGGAGCCTTGGAACCGCTCCAGACCCTACTAACTGGAGGGTCCCCTCCTTGCTTCCCCTGCCCCTGGGACAGGCAGTGAGGACATGGAGGCAGCTGGACCTCCTGCCGCAGAAGGCCTCACCCAGGCAGTAGCCCTGGAACCCAGGGCAGCAGGAGCCATGACAGGGGTCAGTCTGTCTGCTCCTCCCCCCATCTAGGCACTGGGGAGGAAACTCAGTCCCCCCCGAAGTAGCCTAAGGTGTGGTGCCTTGAAAGGTGGTGGCTCAGAGGCGCACCCAGGCTCTGGTTTACTGAGACACTGCCCCTCCCCACCTAGGTCTTCCTAGCCCCCTTCTCTGACCCCTCACACTAGCATTTTTCAAACAGAGCCATCCCTAAGAATGCTGAAAGGGCTGGAAGCCCCAGCCTCTGCCTTCTGAGACCATCTGACTGTCTGGCCAATTTCTGCCTCAGTGGCTCCCCTTCAGCCTGGAAGAGGGAACATCCTGGTGGCCTCAGGCTGCGGAGGCCCGCAGGCAGCAATGCGGAGCCTGACAGCCTCTTGGTCACACACTCTCCCTGCACAGCTGGCCTGGTTCTGCCCACTGGCCTTTGCCCCTGCCCTGGGCCAGAGGGCCCCTCCTGCCCAGGGGAGAGAGAGAGCCATGGCCCGCCACAGCCACTGTGGCTTCCTCACTTTTGGCCCCTATTCTTAGGAACTTCTGCCTTCCTGTATCTAACTTAACTCCCTCCTGCTCTACCCTCACCCCTTTCCTCTTTTAATTAGTCAAGACATTTTTAACCACCTGACATTCATCTGGTTCTGTGCCAGTTTGCCAAGAACATTCCCATGGGACCTCTCGGTTGTTCCTTGGCCATCCTCGGGGGGTCTGCACAGCAAAGAGCAGGAATCAGAAGTTTGAAAGTGAGGCATGGCTTCTGGGACCCCTTCCCTCACCACCTCCCCCAGCCCAGCTTCCCCTCTGGTCTCGGGTCCAGGGTCCAAATCCCTTTGGGGGCCACAGTGAGGAGCCCTGTAGTCGAGGAGCAGGCATACCCCGGGTCAGCCAAGAGCCTTCTTTTTCCCTCGGGCTTTGCTCGCCTTTGGTGGCCCTCTAGGGTGGCCCTGCCCTCAGTTTCCCTCATCATCCAACCTCTGCCTCCCTCTCCAGCCACAACCTCTAGCAATACCGCCAGATTAGTTAGAGACCCCAACCCCAACACACGCGGTTTCATGCCTCCGTGCCTTCGCTCATGCTGTTCCTTTGGACTGGAATGCATTTCCCTGCGCCCCCTGCCTTGTCTGCCTGGCAAACACCTTTCATCTCTCACGGTCCCACTCAAAGGCCGCCTCTTCCGGGAAGACACCCATGCCCCTCCCCCTCCAGGCTACCTCCGCACTTTGTAAAGGCTTCTCTTTGTGGCACTTATCCCTCTGTATTTTACTTGTTTACATGTTTGTCTCCCCTTTTAGACTGTGAATCCTTAAGGGCATGGACTGTATATTATGCATCTCTGTATTTCCGCGCCTCGCACGGTGCCTGGCACAAGTAGGCACTCAATAAATGTTGAATGAATGAATGATTTAACTGTGGTTTGATCCCTCAGTGGTCCTGTCTTTATTGCTGGCAGAGTGGAAACAGCAGAGCACCTTCCCGCCATATTCCCGTCCCCGGCACAGGCCCACTAACTTGGAGTTACTGGACTTCAAGAGCTTTGGCCAGAATTGATGCCTTAAATGTATTCCTTCCCTGGCATGTGTGCGTTTGCCCAGGGCCTATGATTCATTTACCTCTGTGTTTTCCAAAGTTTGAGGTACACAGGCATACCGCCAGCTGCAGGGAAACAGGTTTTGGATGCTGCTAGACTCCAGGTCTGCACCTTGGTCAGGCAGTTGTCTCTAGTTAAACCCTAGAGGCATCATTTTGTTTTGTTTTCCTTGCATTTATCTGTAGGGTTAGTATTCATTTTTGACAAATGACACTGGTTTTCCATTCAAGGAAGTGATTGAAGAGACATGTACTTAAGTAGGAGAATACGAAGTGGTGACTAGTGCAGATGATGCTTTGGCTGTGGCAGGATTCTTGAAAGTTGACCTAGTCTGGTTAAAGACTGGCTTAGCTCCAGCTGCCTTGGGGCTGGCCCAAGGCAGTTTTCCTGCTCCTGGCCCCAGTTCAGCCTCCCCTCAGGTGCCTCTAGGCCTGGACCAAGGCACTGGACCCAGCTATCCTGGGTCAGGTCTGTGCCTGGGCCATGGTGGGTGGAGGGGGCCCTAGGCCTTGCCTCCCTGAAGGAGGATGGCTCTGTGTGCTCTGTGTGTTTGTGTCACTCCTGTTTTGGGCAAGGAAGCCCCCAAGGGCTGGACCCAGGACCACACAGGTCCCTCTGGGCATGCCCAGTGCCAAGACAGGCTGGTGAGGCATTTTCCCAGGGCTTTGAGTAATCCTCCCACTGGGACATCTGTCCTGAATGATGGAAATATGCTTCTTTTGGAGCTGGCACTGACCAATAACAACCAGGCTGCCTGCCCTTTGCTTGCAGAATAGTAGGTGGCACTGGCTTTAGAGACCTAGGTTCCAGTCCCAGCTCTGTCATTTCAACATCCAGTACCTTGGGCAAGTCACTTCCTTGACCTGTTTCTTCAGCTTCCAATGGAGATGACAGCCCTGGGTGAGTCACAATCCCTTCAGACGCAAATATTCAACACAAAGGAGCAAAACCAAGAGGGAATTTATCAGCTCATGAAATTAAGACCAGTGGGGTTAGGTCATGGTAGTTTCAGGCATGGCTGGATCCAGGGGCTCAAACGGTATCTTCACTCAGCTCTGCTTTCTTCTGTATGGGTGTCATTCTCTTTAAGGCTTTCTTTTGCAGTGGAAAGATGGTCCCTAGAAGTTCCACACTTGCAGATTACTAGTTCATAAAACCTAGCAGAACCTCTGGTAGTTCCAGCCAACTCTGAGATTGTGTTTCATTGATCGAGCTTGAGTCACATGTCCAACCCTGAACTGATCATAGGAGTTAGGGGAATGGGCTTCTTGAGCACCCCTGGAAGGGCAATGTCAGACCCAACTGAATCACGTGGACTGAAATATGGGGGGGTCCTCAAAGGAGTAGGGGATGCTAATACCAGAAGTGATAGAAGGCAGCAAAATCATAAACCAGCAATTCCACTTACTGGAGACGATTAGGAGGGTCAGATGAGAAAAGGCATATGAAGTCACTTTGAAAAATGCTACATCAGGTTGCTGGCACTACGGTTAATTACAGAGAGGAAGTGGAGGTAGACATATGGCCTCAGAGGTGTTTGAATAATGCGCAGTTTTAAAAATAACCAGCCAGCGGTTCATCTTGTATGCTTGCCAACATTTTTCTCACTTTTCCCCTAGATCACAGACTGTCTCTCTGGGGGAAGGCAGAGTTAGGTGGGCAGCTTTGAGCATTCTAGGGAAGGCAAAAGAATAAGTAGAAGTTGTAGCAGTGAGCATGCAAAGCCCTGTATGTGCATGCGTGTGTGAGTGTGTATGTGCTGGGGGTGGCCTGAGTCCTCCAAATCCCTGCCCACAAACGCAGTTCTTGAAAGCAGCTGGTTACTTAACCCTGAGGGTCAGTCAACCCTAGGCTTGGGCCAAAGGCAGCACAGGGTGGTAGAAAGAAAGAAGACCTGAAGTCCCACTGATCTGGACACGTGGAGAGGCTCTGCCTCCAACTGGCCTTGTGTGACACTGGACAAGTGACTCAGTACCTCTGAGCTCAGTTTTACTCCAGGCTAGTGGAAGGATTCAAGTAGTCCGTCACCAGGGGCCACTCTCCTCATTGTTTTACTAAACTCAGAGGCAGCAGAGCAAAGCAGTTAAGAATGTGGCCCCTACAGACTATGATTGATAGTACAGATATAAGAATGTTCTTTCATGGATTATAACAAATGTATGATACTATTACAGAGTGTTAATAATAAGGTGGTATATGGGAAAAAATACACCTAATGTAAACTGTTGACTATAGGTAGCAGTCATATTTTAATATTCTTTCAGCAATTGCAACAAAAGTACCACACTAATGCGAAGTGTCAATAATAGGGGGGTATATGGGAGCGTTGTATTTTTTACATGACTTTTCTGTATACCTACAATGTCTGTAATTAAAAAATAGTAATAATTTTAAAAAACTTTATGCTAAGTGAAAGAAACCAGACACAAAGTACTACATATTGTATGATAACATTTAAATAGAGTATAAATATAAATGAATTTATAAAGACAGAATTAGATTAATGGTTATGTAGGGTTGGGGTGGGATAGAGACATTGAGAGGTGACTGCTAAGGGGTATGGGGTTTTTCTTTTTGGAGTAATGAAAATGTTCTAAAATTGATTGTGGTGATGAATGCACAACTGGGATTATACTAAAAGCCATTGATTGCACACACTGGGTGGGTAGTATGGTATGTGAACCTATCTCAGTAAAACTGCTTAAAAAATAAAGAGTGGGGATGCTGCAGCCGGCCCGCCTGGCTGGAGTCCACACTTTGCATTTATTACTGGGTGAGCTTGGGCAAATTACTTAAGCTTCCTGTGCCTCGGTTTCTCATTTGTAAGATGAGGATGGTAAGAGTACCTACCTTAGAGCCTTGTGAGGATTCAGTGAGCTAATACCTTCAGAGACAGGAGCGCAGCAGACCCTCTTTAGGTGTCTGTGGCTCTGACTCTGAAGATGCCTCCCCAGCGCTGAGTCCATCTCACAGGCAGGCTCAGAGAGGCCCACCTGCCCAGCTCTGTACAACCAGCACATCCCCTGCTCCAGCGTGTCCTGACAGTGGCCCATCAGGGTGGAAACAAGGGTCCTTTGCAGATAGCTTCCAGAGGGTTAAAAACCAGAGAAAACTTGGGCGTCAGACCTTCTGTGAACTACTTTGCCAAGTTGCTTTCTCCCCTAGCGCTGGCAGGAATCGGCCAGCACCAAGGGGGAGGGCATTTGGGTGTGGGGGTGGGGTGAGAGAGTTGACAACAGGAGGTCAGGGCTGGGGGTGGGAGGGTGCGGGGGTCGGGGGGTGGCTGTGAGTACAGGCAGGTGGGAGTCCTATGCAACTGGAAAGGCCTTACCATGAGGCTGGGTGGGGTGAAGGGATTCCAGGGGCTGGAGGATGAGGAAAGCAACTCTTCCCTTCAGCCCAGGCGCCCCACCCCCACCCCACCGACAGACAGCAGGAAAAGGGAGGGGGGCAATAGGGGGAGAGGCGTGTAGTGCTTGGCTTCTTTCCTTTTTTAACCTTATCTCAATAATCAAAAGGAGTTTGTCAAACTTTTTATTTAATTGACTTTGTGAAAGCAATAGACTTGGCTTTTATTGATTTTATTTTAATCCTTTTATTAATAGTTTGAGATAGAACTCGTATAACAAAATTCACCCTTGCAAAGGGTACAAGTCCAGTGGTTTTTAGTGTACTCACAGCTGAAGTAACCATCACCACAATCTAGTTTTACAATATTATCATCTCCAAAAGAAACCCTGTGCCCATTAGATACCACTCCCCCACCTCCACCTCTACCTCCAAGCCCCCCCCCACGCCCCCACGCTCACACACACATGCACCTGCCCTACACAACCACTAATCTATTTGCTGCCTCTAGAGATTTGCCTATTCTGGACACTTCATCTAAATGGATTCATAAAAATACGTGGTCCTTTGGTTCTGGCTGCTTTCGCTTAACAATGTTCACAAGGCTCATCCACGTTGGAGTGTGTATCAGTACTTCATTCCTTTTTATAGCTGAATAATATTCCATTGAATGGATATGATGATATACCACATTTAGTTTATCTGCTTGTCAGTTGATGGACATGGGGGGTTGTTTCCACTTTGGGGCTATTAACAACAATGCTGCTATGAATGGTCACATACAATTTTTGTCTGAACATGTTTTCAATTCTCTCTGATGTATAATTATGAGGGGAATTGCTAGATCATATCCTAACTGTATGTTTAACTTTTTGAGAAACCAAAAACTGCTTTCCAAAGAGGCTATGAGTTTTCCTAATGCCTTTGATGGTGGTTCATTGGCAGAGAAAGGGTTATTCAGAATTCACATTTGCTTTTAAAAAGTAATACTTGATTAAAATACAAATTTAAAAACAATTCTTTTTAATAAAAATTTTAGGTTCAATTTACTAGTCACATTATTCTATTCATAAATCTAGTGAATGTTTACAATAACTTTTAAGGGGACTTGATTAATAACTCGTTCTTTTTTCAAAATTAAAACTACTTTAGGCAGTATATACTGCATTTATTCATTCCATATATTTGATTTTCATTTTTAAACATAATTGACTGACAAACTAGCCTCCCAAGTACTTTTATTGAAATCTAATGAAAGTAAACATGTAAATATGGTAAATTTTAAGTTTTTTTTCTTAATGTTCAGGTTCTACTTACAACCTCAGTAAGAATTTAACTTAAAATTACAAATGTAAATCAATTCGACTGCCCAATTTAAATTAGAATCACTAGGTTTATCTTTTAAGCACTCTAATCTGCCAAATTATTTTAAACATTTCAAGAAATTAAAATACCAAATATGCACAATATAACCCCCAAAATACGAATACTATGAGTTTGTGTCTCTTAAGGATTTCTATGCATAATTCTGAATCTTTCTGAGGTTGAAAGATGATTATCCAATAAAAGGCCATTTGGGGACTTCCCTTCCCAAATGATAGGGGGTGAGGGAACACCTTCTCAGGTCACTGAAGTTTCACGCCAAGATTTTTCTTATGACCCCAACTGTCAGGCTGAGCCCCTTTTTATAGCTACTATGACGTGTACTCCAGCACTTTCGAAGTGGGGGATCAGGTAGCCCACAGCCTGGGTTTGAGGCTATCATTATTCAATTTTCAGTCTAGTCTCTAATCTGTACCCAGGCTTTTGCACAGTGTTTGCAGTCAATGTATCTATTTACTGTTCTTTCTCTGACCTCTCTCTGATTCTGGAGCCAGGCTGCCTTGAGTTATGTCCTGGCTCTGCCAGTTAATAGCTGTGTGACCTTAGGAAGACATTTAACCTCTCTATGCCTCAGTTTTCTTATTTGTGAAGTGAAGGTAATGCAAGTGCCCACTCATGGGGTTAGTCTGAAGATTAAATTAGATAATAGTATGTAAAGCCCTCTAGAATAGTGCCTGGCCCAGAGTAAACATGATGTAAGAGTTTGCTATAATTGCTACCACAATTTGTAGAGACATTCATATGCCATCTAATTAGATTCTTTGCATTTGGGGCTATGTCTGACTCTGAGCCACAACTTCTAAGGTCATCCTGAGAACCCATTTCCTCCCCCTGCCTCTTAAGACTGTCAAAAGCTTCTTCTGCTGGGCAACGCCTCAGGCTGGGGTATTGACCCAGAACCCACTGTTCCTCCAAGGCCTGGGTGTTTAGGGAAGTGGGTTAATGGCCCTTTAAGAGGTGGTAGCTAGGACCTGATTGCCATGGAGACAGCTGGACACATAACCCGGTAGCAGCCAGCAACATGTCCTCCAAAATTCAATCCGCAGGTGGGAAGAGGGCTGCTGGGGCTAGAAAGGGGAGACGGCCTCTTCTCCCTCCCAATCTACCCTGGGGGTGGCCTTGGAGGATTCTGCTCTCAGGGGTAGGGGCCAGGGTCAGTGCTCCTGCCCCACCCTTGCCCTCCTCCCCAGGGTCCAAGATCTCAGCCTCTCCTCCTTCCGTAGGCCCCAAAGCCAAGGACCAGCAGCAGCCCTCAACCCAGAAGGAGAGTCTGCCACCCCCAGAGGCCAATGCTGAAGCCATCAACTTCCTCGACTCCCTCAGTGAGCCCAGGCAGTGGGGGTTAAAGGGGTGGGTGGGGCAAAAATCTAGGGAGGAGAGTGGAGAGAAGGCCCCCCAGATCTGGGCTCTGTCCTCGGCTCCCATCTATCAGCCCTGATTCTCCTGGGACTGTAGAAGGGGTGGAAGGACTATTTGTTGGCATTCTTCAAGGGGAGACCCCAGGGACAAGGTGGTGGGGTTGGTCTTCACCCGCTGGCTGCTGTAGAGGCCAATGGAGGGGGCAGGGGTCGCCTAGGAGGCCTGTGGGGGTCAGGAGGGGGTGGGCGGAGACTGCGGTGGTCAGGGGTCAGAGGGTTGAGGCCCAGGAGCTGGGGCTTTATCTGTCGTCACCGGACCCTCACCCCAGCACAGGAAGAGCTGCAGCTGCTGTTGTTTTCTGAGACCCTGGCCATGGTCTCAGATACAAGGGAACCTCTGGGGGAGCTGACCATTGACATACAGAAAGCAAAACGCAAAGATGAGCTCGGCGTCATCACGTACTGCCTTCTTGTGCACGCCTTCAGCCGCAGTTTCCTGGACAAAATGCTCTGCGGAAACTCCCTCCTGGGTAGCCCCTACTGCCTGACACCCATCACCACCACCCTGCCTCCATCACCTGGTCACCACTCCCAGGCCTCCACCCAGGCCCAGCCCCTTGACTTCACCTTGGGACCAGAACGAGGCAAAGAGGGGGTGGGGGGAGGTTAATCACAACCACAGACCCAAGTCAAGAGCCACGGTTACATGCCCTGTAGCTTTTCTGAGGCCACACCATACCTGAGTCCTCCAGCCTGGGCCACCACTCTCTTTCCTGCCGTCTCCAACTCATGTCTCCAGTGACTTCATCTCCCTCCACCCCCCCAGGTTACCTCTCTGGGAGCCTGGAGGTCTTGGAACAGCATAGTCATGAGTTCATCAAGGTACCTCCTGGATCTCCAGCCTTGACCTCAGTTCAGGGAGGGAAGGAGGGATAGAAAGTAGGAGGAAGGGAGGGAGGGGCCTCTATGGAACGTTCACCCCAACACTCTCCCCAGTTACCCTGCAGCACCACCCCACCCCCACTCCCCACACACCCTGAAAACCATTCCATCCAGGATACTGGAAGCCACAGCAGGTCACTTCTGATGAGGTCCTTCTGATACCCAAACCCTGAAACCAGCCACCTCAGTTCTCCTCCAGCCGGAGAGCCCAGCATCTCCTTGGGGGCCTTCCAGGTGGGGGCTCTGGGCCCAGCCTTCCCCAAGGCCCTGTCTCCTGGACCACCTCGTCTCCTCAGCTCTTCAGCTGTGCACCCCTCATACCAAGCCCCAGCCACTTCACCAACTTCTGGAACATGACCTATTCATACATTGGAGACCCTGCATGCCTAAGAACTGTTCCCATCTCTTAAAACCCTATGCTGAAGTGCATTTGTCTTTTAACTTTCTATCACACCATAATGTGACTTCTAGAGCTTTACTATGTATGGAAGGTTTTCATCAAAATCTCACCTCAGGTTTCTCATCTGTAAAGGAAAACAGATAAGATGATCTCTGGGGGCAGAGCGGGGTCTCGTTCGTAGAAAATCTAGTGAGTCCCTGATTCTCCCGCTCCGTGCTCTGGCCCTTAGTTCCTGGTCCTCCCAATGGACAGGAAGATCAGTTTACTGAAGCAAGATGATCAGCTGACCATGACCAGAACTGTCAAGGAGGGAGAGGTAAGGAGAGAGCCAGGGGGGCACTGCCAGCCCATATCTGCTTCTGGACCATGAGAAGGGACCAGCGGGGGGCAGGCCAGGAAGCTGGACAGGGGACTCAGCAAGGACCATATGCCCAACACCAGGCATGCCCTCCCTCCCGCGCCTTCCTGGCCCAAGGTCCCTGACCCAGATCTGTCCTGAACAGGAAGTGAAGACTGAAGTGACTAATTTCCCCTGCAAGGCCCTCGCAGGCTTCGTCTCTGAGGCCGCCAACCTCTTGCTGCTGAGGGTGATGGCGTGGCGGCAGACTGTGCCCAACAATGCCCGCTTCCTTGCCCTGGACACGGAGGGGAAGCTCTGCTATTCCAGCTATGTGAGGCAGCCCCCTGGGCGGGGCTTGGCCTGGGCATAAATTGGAAGGGGCATGGAGGGCACTGACATGGGAGAAGAGACAGCTGCACCTGGGGAGGGCGGGGGATGGTGGCGGCGGTGGTGGTGGTGGTGATAGGAATAAAATAGGGGGATGGGAAGGAAGAGGAAGCAAGAGTTGAATTTCTTAGAAAGATTAAGTGGGGGGCAGGTGCAGTGAGTGAGAAGGATCAAAAGGTGTGACCAGTTAAAGGAATTCTGCACAAAAGTCAGTCCAGGAAAAGTAAACAGAGTAGAGGGCTGCTTTTTAAAAATATTTTTTTAAAAAAATCAGGAAATGCAACATCTCCTACTGCACTTAAATATTCTTTTATTATTTCTCAATGCTGAAGAGTTTCTGCTTTTTTTCTTTTATGTCATAATCTACATAACTAGGATTTCTCATAATGTGTGATTATAAAACTGTGCCTTGCAACACACGCTGCTTCCAGTGAGACATGGGGAGCTGATTTGTCTTTCTTTGACCAACCCTGTAAATCACTTCTAGTCTTTTAAACAAGGGTCTTTTTTCCATCACAAACTCAATGAACAGCAATGTCTTTAACACAGACAAGCGCATGCCACCACCACCCCCGTTACATTAACTCTTTCTCTCCATGGCAGCAGCCATTACAGGGGTTAAGTGTTAATGGCAACAGGGCAACCTGCCAGCAGCAGCACAGGCTGGGGTGGCCACAGTTCCATCTAGCCCCCTCCTCAGAGTCGCCCACCCCCATGCCCACCATTGGCCCCAGCCCCACCCCCACCCCCAACCAGTTGAGCCTCATGCTTGTTAACAGAATCTGTCAAGTAGAAGCACTTGTCAGCAAGTTGGCCTGGGGAACGCTTGGGGCAGGGGCAGGGTGGAGCCTGGCTCTCTATGGGGGGATTCCCAAGTTAGATTGTGGAGAAAAGGGCCAGGGTGAGATTTGGGAGGAGACCCCAGTGGGCTCCACCTCACCTCACCCCTCCTCATTTTGACTTGTGCCAGCAAGCCCTGGGCTTTCAGAAGATGCAGGTGGGCCATCAGCAAGCGGAAGTGTTCATTGTGGAGCAGACCGTACACTCAAATGAGGGTATCCCCATGTCCTGCCAATACTACCTGTTTTCCGATGGGTGAGCCTCTAGCTGGGTGCCGAGGTAGTATTGAGGATGGGGATGGGATGGGGATGGTCAAAGAAGAGACCAGCCATTTCCGGGGATACCAGCAGTTGAAATCTGAGTGCCCCTCTGCTTTATCCACATCATTCACCCTTTCTTCATTTATTTGCTCATTCTCCTAATCCTGACACTGCTGCCCAAACCTTCTCACCAAAGAACCCCGAATGGCAGAGAAAGTAAACACCCACCTCCATGGGACTGAAGGCATAGCTAGAGCAGTGCCACAGGTGCTGGGCTGAATACTGAAAACCACCCAGTTTTGACCAGCTGGAGACTTTGGGAGACGCATCCGTGGCACACTGCCAAGCTGTCAGCATCAAAGCAGGGGCATCAAATCATGAGAAAATTCTTGAAATTTCAAGAGATACTGACATACTGTCACTACACTGGAAAAACAGTAATACGAATGTTGTTGGCTTTCCTTATTTTATAACATAACTTTATATCTTTTCTGTTTTGAATCTCACATAGCAGGAGGCCCCATGATTGTTTTTGGCACTTACACTTCTGAGGGTCTCAGTCGAGCCCTGGCACTTGGGCACATATGTCCAGGGTATGAACCATACCCAGTTTGAGAACAAGGGCCTACTACTTGCTAAGCCCTGTGCCATTAGCTGGGGATCCAGAAAGGAACATGACCCAGGAACTTGAAGACAGTGGGAGAGGCAGAAGTGGGGGAGGCAGAACTGGGCATTCCCCAAGGCAGTCTCTGCAGGAGGGGGCAGGGGTCTGGGGAGACTTCCACTCTCATTCTGCCCTCTCTGTCGCACTCCAGGCACCTGGCCAAGAGAATCCAGGTGGGCTCCCCGGGGTTCTGCATCGTCACCAAGATGCCCATCTTGAGAGAGGAGGGTGAGTGAAGCACCGCAATGGTGGGTGGGATAGTAATGGGGAGGTGGGGGGAACCCACCCTGCCCAGGAGCAGGGGATCCTGCAGCTGGGATTCTCCTGAGACAGCACCAGGATGGGAAGGAGAAACTTTGCCCTTCAAGCACTGACCCCAAGGTACTTAGAGAAGATTCTTCCTCTCGGGCACCCATTCCCTCCACCGCGCCCATGTGGACAGTCCTGGGCTTTCACCTGAGCCTGCCGTCTGGGTGAACTCGGGAAGTCCTGTGTGAATCCTGGAAAAGTTCCGGGGTGGGGACAGGAGTATGTAGCCTTCCTCCCGCCCCAACTAGACGAGACAGAGCCCCGCCCGGTGTTTGAGAAGAAGCCCTTCTTGTGGGAGGAGGATGTGGAGCTCTACTCGAGGTTCCTGGACAGGAAGGTGAGGAGAGGCTGCGGCCGGCCCCGGGCCCCACTCTCCCCACGGCCATATATTGATTTAACCGCACACTCCTTGGAAAGTGGGGGGGTCCCGGGTCCCTTAGCCCTCCGTGGAGCGTGCGCGGGGCCCTCCTGGGACGCGGGGTGTCTGCGGTGGGGCTCAGGCTCGAGGCGGCCGGTCCCGGCAGGAGGAGCTCCGCCTCAGCCACAGCAGCTACCTGCGCCACCACCCCGAGGCCCGCGCGCTCGTCTCCGACTTCCTGCTCTTCTTGCTGCTGCGCCAGCCCGCGGACGTGGTCACTTTCGCCGCCGAGTACTTCGGCCCCTTCGCTGTGCGCTGCCCGCCGACGCCCACCTTGCGCTCCTCGCACCGGCCCAGCCCCTTCCGCTCGCTCGTACCGGAGCGCAGCTACAGCCGGGGACCCAGGCCCGCCTCGGGGGAGGGCTAGACGCGGCCCGCGGGCCGGAGACTGCGAGAGGCTGGGGCTCCCCGCGTCGGGACTGGGCAGGAAGCCCGGGCGTCCCAGCCCGATCGGGCCGGCCCGGGGCGGAACGCGCCGGGGGAGGGCGCGCTTTCCGAGCTGTGGTTTTTTGGGGAATAAACGGGGCTGTCCCGCAGCCCTGCTGTGAAACTTCCATGGCCAGCGTCTTGTGTCGTGTGAATTTCAGCCTTTCTTGCCAGATGTGATCATCCTTATTCCCGTTTTGCAAATAAGAAAATGAAGGCTCAGAAAGGTTAAGTAACCCTTAAGAGGTAGCACATGGAGAAGCAAGAATCGAGCCTGGACATTGGCCTGCAAGGCGCAGACTCAGCCACTAGGTTAGCGGGGATGGGGTGGGGGGACGAGACTCCTTGGCGCTCAGGAGCATTACGTATACCACCGAGTGTAATTGCCACCCCCACTTTAAAAGAAAAGGAACACGTGGCGCGGAAGCGGAGGGCGGCCCTGGAGAACCTCTGGTCTTGCTCATCACCCCTGAAGCCCCCCCAACCATCCACTGCCACCTCTCACGCTCAGCCTCCTCCCCATTCCCACAGAGGCAGAAGAGCTGAGGGGAAAAAAGAGTAGACGGGGTCGTCCATCATTGGGCTCCCTGCTTCATGTCGTTCTAGTCAGTGGCTTGTTTCTGGCTGCAGCTCAGTAGGTTTGCAAATGTTGGGCAAGCTCCCCTGAGGCAGTTGGTGATGGGGGTACAAGCTCCGTGCCTCCATCCGTTTACTCATCGGACCTGTTACAGTGAGATGAGGAACTGCAAAGAAGCTTTGCACGCTAGTGGACCGTGTGAGCCAATACTTACGAAGCTAAAGGCGTGGTGGGGTCAGGAATCAGAGAAGCGGGGAATCAGGAAAGGTTTCATGGAACTATCATTTGAGTTGAGCCTTGAAGAGTTTTTGTAAAATATCTTATTGTCACCTTATTTCAAAATCCAATCCCACAGGTAAACAATTCAAATATCCTGGAGTATATTCTTCCGGGCTTTTCTTCATGCACATTAAAACACATATAGATGAGAATATGTATAATAAGGGAGGTTCTTTTTCCTCAAAAAAATAAAGACAAAAACACAGGAATCATATCACAGGTGTAATTCAGCAACTTGTTTTTTCACTGACTATGTAGTGCACCTCTTTCCAGATTAATATCTATATAGATCCACCAAATTATTTTTAATAGTTGCATGATGCTCAATAATACTGATGTCCATAATTCAATCTATTATTCCCCAATTGATGAAGTTGTTTCCCACGCAAACAATGCAGCAATACATTTCTTGCACTTATAAAAAAAGAAAGAAAAAAAATACATGTTCATTAGAGAAAACTTAGAAAAAGAAGATAAACCGAAAGAAGAAAATGAAATCACCGCAAATCCCTCTACCCAGAGAAAGGCACTCTTCAACATTTTGGCAAATATTCTCTCTTTTTTTCTAAGCATAAAAACTGCTGGTGTTTTTTAAGCACTTGCCCTATTTCAAGCACTTTTATAGAGATTGTTGGATCTGGTCTTTACAACAACTCCAAGAAAATGAGAAACCAAAGTAATATGTGTGCATTAATTATTATTACTATTATTATTTTACATTTTATTTTGAAATAAATTCAAAGTTATAGGAACAGTTGCAAAAACAATATAAACCCCATACACAGAACTCCAGCATTCCCTGACCCCCCTCCCCCGATACCCCATCCACTAACTTTAACATGTTGTCACACCACTATTTCTTTCCCTCCCTCCCTCCCTCCCTCTCTCCCTATCTATCATCCATCATCTATTGCTCTGTCTTCTGAATGTATGAGAGCTAGCTGCACACATCCTTGAACAAACACTATAATTCACATATACACTTCCCATCAACAAGAACATTCTTTTATGCAATCCCATTAAGCGCAGCTAAGAAGTACAAGAGATTCAACAATGATACAAAACTTACATTCTATATTTCCTTTTCCTTATGTCTCAACTGTGTCCCTTTGAGCCTCCTGTTGTCCATCCTCAGATCCCATCCAGGGTCATCCTTGGCATTCAATGGTCATATATTTAGACTTTTTTTTTTTTTTCAATTGTGGAAACATATATACAGCCTAAATCTTCCCATTCCACCCCCTCCCTAGCATTCCATTAGTGGGATTAATCACATTTAGAATGTTGTAATGCTATCGCCTTCCCACCATCCTTTACTAGAAATTTCCCTTCACCTCAAACAACAACCCTACACTCATTTCTTAACTCCCCATTGCCCCTTCCCCCATTTCTCTTAACCCATACTCTACTTTTCATCTCTATGGTCATGTTCTCTGATAATTTCTTTGTGTTTACTGTGGGGCTTAAAATTAAACTCTTAAATCCATAACAATCTTGTTTTTCTTTGATACCAACTTAATTTCAATAGGACACATAAACTATGTACCTATACTCCTCCATTCCCCCACCTTTATATAGTTCTTGTCAAAAATTACATATTTTACATTGAGTTCAAAACCACTGATTTGTCATTAGAGTTTGTGTATTTTATATCATGTAGGAAGTAAATAGTGGAGTTACAATTAAAAAATTATTGACTTCTATTTGTATTCCATTGTGGTCAGAGATTGTGCTTTGAATATGTTCAATTGTTTTTTGTTTTTTGTTTTTTTGTTTTTAATTTATTGACGCTTGTTTTATGTCCCAGCATATAGTCCATTCTGGAGAGAGATCTGTAATCACTAGAGAAAAATGAGTGTCCTGGTGATTTGGGATGTAAAGTTCTATATATGTCTGTTAAAATACTCTGTATCTCTTTCTCCTTTCTTTGTTTCTCTGTCAGTAGGGCTCCCTTTAGAATCTGAAGTAGGGCAGGTCTTTTATTGGCAAAGTCTCTCAGCATTTGTCTGTGAAAAATTTAAGCTCTCCCTCAAATTTGAAGGAGAGCTTTGCTGGATAAAGTATTCTTGGTTGGAAATTTTTCTCTCTCAGAATTTTAAATATGTCATGCCACTGCCTTCTTGCCTCCATGGTGGCCACTGAGTAGTCACTACTTAGTCTTACGCTGTTTCCTTTGTATGTGGTGAATTGCTTTTCTCTTGCTGCTTTCAGAACTTCCTCCTTCTCTTCAGTATTGAGAGTCTGATAAGAATATGTCTTGGAGTGGATTTATTTGGATTTATTCTATTTGGAGTTCGCTGGGCATTTATGCTTTGTGTATTTATATTGTGTAGAAGGTTTGGGAAGTTTTCCCCAACAATTTCTTTGAATACTCTTTCTAGACCTTTATTTACCCTTCTCTTCCCCTTCTGGGACTCCAATGAGTCTTAAATTTGGACATTTTATTTTATCTATCATATCTCTGAGATCCTTTTCTATTTTTTCAATTTTTTTCTCCATTCTTTCTTTTTTTCTTTCATTTCCTGTTCTGTGGACCTCTAGGACACTGAGTCGTTGTTCAGCTTCCTCTAATCTTGTATTATGAGTATCCAGAGTCTTTTTAATTTGGCCAACAATTTCTTTTATTTCCGTAAGATCTTCTTTTTTTAATTTAATCTTGCAATTTCTTCTTTATGCTCTTCTAGGGTCTTCTTGATGTCCCTTTTATCCTGTTCCATGGTCTTCTTCATGTCTTTTATATCCTGTGCCATGTTTTCGTTCCTTGATTGTGATTGTTTGATTAATTGTGCCAAGTACTGTGTCTCTTCTGATATTTTGATTTGGGTGTTTGGGATCGGGTTCTCTGTATCGTTTGGTTTTATCATATGCATTAAGATTTTCTGTTGTATTTGGCCTCTTGGCGTTTGCTTTGCTTGATAGGGTTCTTGCAAGTTGTAAAAAAAAAAAAATACCAATCTAATTTTTCAGAAATACAAGTTGATGGTGTACACTATCTCCAACTAACCAGCAGATGGTGTCTGCGAGTCACCTATACCCCTCAAGTCAGTTGTCCCCAACTCTGTCTCTGTGGTGTGTGGGGAAATGATTTTTGTGGGGTTCAGTTGGTGAACTCAGTTTGGGTTTGTTGTTGGAGCTGTCTGCCCTGAACGTGGTGCATGTGTCTGGGTGGTCAGGGAGGCAGGGCAGCTTTAATATTCAAACTTCCCAGGTGTTCCCAGAGATTCAAGGCTACTGCAGGAGTCTAAGCCTTCATTTCAGTTTTGCCCTGGACCCTCTCTGTTGCTGACCCACAAACCACCGACATTGATGTAGGGATGCCGAGGGAAGGCTGTGCTACGTCATTAGTGCACGTCGTCCCTCAAGGGAAGCCCCAGGCCACTGGGCCGTGCAGGGGCGCTCTCTGCCTGATGCAAAGATTAGCCTATAATTCTTGACCGGTGTAAGTTCTGAATGAAAGGCAGGTAGTAGAGCTGGGCCCCACCCCTTTCCTCTTAGAGAAGATAGACGCCCTAGGGGGAGGTCATTAGCATTTCAATGGTCTCTCTCTGCCTGTGCCACACCCCTGTCTGGGTCACAGAACTGGGAACTGAAAATGGCCAGGGCTCTCTCCACTGAGTCAAAAAAGGAACAGAACTAGTCCGAGGTGACCCTCTGGCTCTCCAAGGTCAGTCGTCACCCAAAGCCTCTGTCTACTTGTTGGGGATTTGTACCTCATAGTGAGCAGTTCACACTCGCTAATTAAAACCCTAGTTGGAGCTCAGCTGAGCTATATTCGCTTGCTGGGAGAAAGCTTCTCTCTGGCACCAGGAGGCTTTGTAGCTCGGGCTGTGGGGGAGGGCTCTCCTGATTTGGATCGGCAGTTCTTACTTACAGATTTTATGCTGTGATCTGGGGCATTCCTCCCAATTCAGGTTAGTGTATGATGAGTGGACAGTCACGTTTGTTCCCCTGCAGTTATTCTGGATTATTTACTAGTTGTTTCTGGTTTTTTTTTAGTTGTTCCAGGGGGACTACTTAGCTTCCACGCCTCTCTATGCTGCCATCTTAGATCTGCCCCATACATTAATTATTAATTACATACTTAATTACTTTCTGGTTAAATTGTCAAACATTACAGATAAAGCTGAAGTCTCCCTAGATTCCCACCCCAACCCCACAGTGTTTTGTAACCATTTTACATTTGTTGTTACTGGCATTGCTTAGCAATGTATTTTGAAAATCTTTCCATGCCATTACATGGTCTTCCATTTTTGATGGCTGAACCAATAATTAACCAATCTTCCCTGGTTTTGCTACTCTAAACAGTGCCACATTAAACACATTTATGTAGCTAAATCTTTGCATATATCAATAATTATTTCCTTAAGAAAATATTCTGAGAGGTGGAATTATTGGGTCAATTTTAAGGTTTTTGTTTGTTTGCTTTTTAACGTATTGCCAGATTCTGCATGGATAGGATCTTGGTTATGGTCAGGTAAAACATTCCAGGAGAAAAAATGACATTAGCAATGGGTAGAGGTAGGAAAGTGTGATGCATGCTCATGATCTAGGACAGCGCTGGCCAATAGAACTCTCTGCAATGATGGAAATGTTCATATCTGTGACGCCCATTATGGCACTCACTGGCATATGTGGCCAACGAGCACTTCAAATGTGGCCATGTGTCTGAGGAATTCAATTCTGCTTATAGTAAAATGCGAGGGGAAAGGGATAAGCTGAGAACTGATCTCCTGGGCATAAAGAAACCAGAAATTGATGGTTTGTAAAAATCGGAGTTTCCGGAAAGTGAGTCCCCAGAGAATAGTGCCCCAGGTGAGGGTTTAACTGAACATGGATCCAGTCAGCAATTTCTGTGGAAGTCAGGATTGGAAATGCAGTTATCCAGGGAGGATTTGTGGAAAGTTCTTTTGTCTGATGGTTTGGATCACTGTATACTATATGCAAAACCAACAAGTTTTTGTGCAATTTGTATAAATGGAGCCACTGCCATCTGGACTAAAAGGGACAGAAAAGGGACAACTCAAAGGAAAAATCACTTCAGGGGCAGAACCATGGAAGTTGGGGTCTGGACCAAAGACACCTTCCTGGGCCAAGAGAGCAGACCCATCCTTGCGTGCAGAAAGGGTGAGTCTCTCCTGGCACTTGGAGAGAGCAGGCCTTCTGCCCGCTGTTCAGAATGTGCTGCCACCCCTGTGCTCTGAGAGAGCAGAGTCTTCACCTCCATGTTCAGAGAGAGCATGGCCTCTGCTCATGCACTTGGAAGGGGTGGGGCTTCTGCTTCATCAGGCTCAGAGGACAAAACGTCATTCCATAGATGAGTCTCAGACTTCTAAATCTAATGGAGTATGCCCTGCTGGGTGTTGGAATTGTTTGGGACCTGTGACCTATGTTTTTCTTCCAATTTCTCCCTACAGAAATGGAACTGTTTATCCTATGCTTGTCCCTTCATTGCATATTGAAGGAAGATAACTTGTTCTCTAGGTTTCTCATGTTCACAGACGGAAGGGAATTGTGAACACATGCATAACTGATTTTGATGAGACTTTGTACTAAGCAGTGTTTCTGAACTGACTTAAGACTTTTGGGATATTGTAATGGAATGAATGTATTTTACATGTAGAAAGAACATGTCTTTTGGGGGTCCAGAGGGTGGATGTGGTGGCTTGAAGCTGTACATACCCCAGAAAAAAACAAACATGTTCTTAAATTTAAGCCATTCCTGTGGATGTGAACCCATTGTAAGACAACCTTTTGATCAGGTTATTCAGCTAAGACGTGACACACCTCTATCAGGATGGGTCTTAATCCTATAACTGGAGTACTTCATAAGAGAATGAAATTCAGACACACAGAGAGAAAGGCACGGGAAGCAAGAAGCTGAAATGGAACCTGGAAGAGAAGGAAGAGACCAGGAGACACCACAATGTGACTTGCCATGTGACAGAGGAACCAAGGATCACCAGCAGCCAGTCCCAGCACACCAGTCTTGAGGGAGAAAGCATCACCTTTATGATGCCTTGATTTGGACATTTTCCCATCCTCAAAACCATGAGCAAATAAATTCTCTTTGTTTAACCTCACCCATCTCATGGTGTTTGCTTCATCAGCCTAGGAAACGAAGAGTCAGCTTCGCTATGGGCATCCACGTCCCATGGCCAGAAGGTTTTGCTCTGCAGTTGATGCAGGGAGATGGTCTACACACATCCCTCTGTTGTGTGCTGTAGGTGAAGGACCTCACTCCCTCACCGCTAGGAAAAGATATAGCAGCAGGGACGGGCCAAGTGCCAAAAAATGCACATACCTAGTCAAGCAGTCTCCAGTGGGCATTTTCATATGTTCTGGGCAGAAGGGGAAAGGATGTGTCTGCAGATCTGTTAGGACTTAAGTTTTATCTCCAGGCTTATCATACTGTGGCCATTTTGGATATCTAGCTGAAGCTTGCATAGGACTAACCTCCAGGACACACACTCGACTCTATTTGAAATCTTTTAGCCACTGAAACTTTATTCTATAGCCTTTCTTTTCCTCCTTGTGGTCAAAAAGGCATTCTCAACCCCTCGATGCCAGGGTCAGGCTCCCTCCTGGAATCAGTGTCCCACGTTGCCAGAGAGACTCACTCACATGGGGGGTCTTGTCCCATGTCAGCAGGAGGGTGATGAATTTATTTGCAGAATTGGGCTTAGGGAGAGAAAGTCCACATGTGAGCAACAAAAGAGATTCTCTGGAGGTGATTCCTAGGCATAATTATAGGTGGGCTTAGTCTCCCCTTTACAACCATAAGATTCACAAGAGCAAGCCTGAAGATAGAGGGCTTGACTTATAAAGTAGGGGGTTCCTAACTTCACACAGTATACATTCTGTCCACAATAATCCATCCTACTTTTGAAGTGTTTTTATCAAAAACGTATGCTGGATTTTGTCTAATGCTTTTCAACATCTATTGAGATGATCATTTGATTTTTCCCTTTTGATTTGTTAATGTATTGTACTACATTGATTGATTTTCTTTTGTTGAACCATCCTTGCATACCTGGGATGAACCCCACTTGGTCATTGGTTGTATGATTTTTTAATGTGTCTTTGGATTTGATTTACAAATATTTTGTTGAGAATTTTTGCATCTATATTCATTAGGGAGACTGGCCTGTAGTTTTCCTTTCTTGAAGCATTTTTACCTGGTTTTGGTATTAGAGTGATGTTAGTTTCATAAAATGAGTTAGGTAGTGTTCCATTTTCTTCAATTTTTTGAAAGCATTTAAGTAAGATTGGTGTCAGTTCTTTTTGGAAAATTTGGTAGAATTCCCCTGTGAAGCCATCTGGCCCTGGGCTTTTATTTTTGGGAAACTTTTTGATGACTGATTGGATCTCTTTGCTTGTGATTGGTTTTTGAGGTCTTCTGTTTCTTCTCTAGTGAGTCTAGGTTGTTCACATGTTCCTAGGAAATTGTCCATTTCCTCGAAATTATCTAGTTTGTTGGCATACAGTTGTACATAGTTTCCTTATGTTTTTTTTTAATTTCTTCGAGATACACAGTAATGGCCCCTCTCTCATTTATTATTTTGTTTATCTGGGTCTTCTCTCATTTTGATTTTGTCAGTTTAGCTAAGGGCTTATCAATCTTGTTGAGCTTGTTGATCTTCTCAAAGAAACAACTTTTGCTTTTATTTATTCTATTGTTTTTTTTTTGTTGTTCTCTATCATTTATTTATGCTTTAATCATTGTTATTTCTTTTCTTCTACTTGGTTTAGGATTAGTTTGCTGTTCATTTTCTAGCTTCTTCAGTTGTTCCATTAGTTCTTTGATTTTAGATCTTTCTTCCTTTTTAATATATGCATTTGGAGCTATAAATTTCCCCCTCAGTACTGCCTTTGCTGTATCCGATAAGTTTTGATATGTTGTGCTCTCATTTTCATTTGTCTCGAGATATTTAGCAATTTCTCTTGCAATTTCTTCTTTAGCCACTGGTTGTATGGGAGTGTGTTGTTTAACCTCCAGATATTTGTGAATTTTCTAAATCTTTGATAATTATTGACTTCTAGTTGATTTCCATTGTGATCAGAGAATGTACTTTGAATAATTTCAATCCTTTTAAATTTATTGAGGCTTGTTTTATGCCCCAGCATATGATCTATCCTGGAGAAAGTTCCATGAGCACTAGAGAAGAATGTATATCCTGATGATTTGGGTTGTAATGCTATATATATGTCTGTTAAGTCAAATTCATTTATCACGTTGTTTAGGGTTTCAGTTTCCTTATTGGTCCTCTGTCTAGTTGATCCATCTATAGGAGAGAATGATATATTGACGTCTCCCACAATTATTGCAGAAACATCTATTGCTTCCTTCAGTTTTGCCAATGTTTGTCTCATGTACTTTGGGGCACCTTGATTGGGTGCAAAGACATTTATGATTGTTATTTCTTCTTGTTGAATTGTCCCTTTTATTAGTATATAGTGTCTTTCTTTGTCTCTTATGACATCCTTGCATTTCAAGTCTATTTTATCTGAGATTCATATTGCTCCCCTGGTTTCTTTTGGCTGTAGCTTGTATGGAATATTTTTTCCATCCTTTCACTTTAAATTTCTTTGTGTCTCTGGGTCTAAGATGAGTGTCTTATAAGCAACATATTGATGGTTCATATTTTTAAATCCATACTGCAAATCTGTATCTTCTAATTAGGGAGTTTAATTCATTCACATTCAATTCATTCTTGAATCAGCCATCATATCCTTTGTTTTTTGTTTGTCAGATGTATTTTTTCCTCTCTCTCACTATTTCCTTTAACGTACCTGTTCCAGTTTGCTAATGCTGCCGGAATGCAAAACACCAGAAATGCATCAGCTTTTCTAAAGGGGGGTTACTTGGTTACAAAGGACATAAAGTGTCCAAGGTAAGTCACCAACAACCAACAGTCAGGTACCTCCACTGGAGGATGGCCAATGACATCTGGAAAACCTCTGTTAATAACATAATGCATTCAAACTGGCACAGTACCCTTACTAAAAC
Organism: Choloepus didactylus; assembly: GCF_015220235.1. NCBI lineage: Eukaryota > Metazoa > Chordata > Mammalia > Pilosa > Megalonychidae > Choloepus > Choloepus didactylus. The sequence goes on from NC_051315.1 coordinate 111,104,319, forward strand.
TCTTTAGTTCTGTGCCCTTCTCCAGAACTCTCTCTCCTTTCTTTTTTTCTCAGCCAGTAGGGCTCCTTTTAGTATTTCTTGTAGGGCAGATCTCTTGTTAGCAAATAATCTCAGCATTTGTTTGTCTGTGAAAATTTTAAACTCTCCCTCAAATTTGAAGGAGAGCTTTGCTGGATAAAGAATTCTTGGTTGGCAAGTTTTCTCCTTCAGAATGTTAAATACATCATGCCACTGTCTTCTCATTTCCAAGGTGGCTGACGCATAGTCACTACTTAGTCTTACGTTGTTTCCCTTGTATGTGGTGAAGCGCTTCTCCCTTGCTGCTTTCAGAACTCTCTACTCTTCAGCATTTGACAATCTGATCAGAATATGTCTCAGAGTGGGTTTGTTTGGATATATTCTATTTGGAGTTCATTGGGCATCTATGATTTGCCTATTTATGTCATTTAGAAGGGTTGGGAAGTTTTCCCCAACAATGTCTTGAAACACTCTTCCTGGCTCTTTACCCTTCTCTTCTCCTTCTGGGACACCGGTGATTCTTATATTTGTGCACTTCACATTGTCCATCATTTCCCTGAGATCCATTTCAAATTTTTCTATTTTTTTTCAGCATTTGTTCTTTTTTGTGTTTGCATTCAATTGCCCTGTCTTCTCGTTCATTTGTCTTCTCTTCTGCCTCTTCAGATCTGCTGTTGTTTCTCTAGTATATTTTTAATTTGATCAATAGTATCTTTTACAGTGTTTCCATAATATCTTCTATTTTTCATTTACTCTTTAAAATTCTTCTTTATGCCCTTTTAGGGTCTTCTTGATGTTCTTTATGTACTTTAACATCTCATTGAAGTTGTTTTGGAGGTTTGTGTGTATTCTTTGATTAATTGCTCCAAGTTCTGTGTCTTTTCTGGCTTTTTAATTTGTTCGTTTGGCTTGTCCATATCTTCTTGGCTGTTCAGGTGCTTTGTGATTTTCCATTGGTTTCAGGGCATTTTCTTATCTTGGTAAGATTATTTTGGGAAATGCAGGTTTATTTGAGCGTTTATATATAATTTGGCAGAGCTACCATTTTCTGGAATGCACTTTCCCTGTCCTACTAGCAAGTGGTGTTCTTGAACAGCCTCTCACTCTCATGCCAGTCTTCCCCAAACTTCTCCTGTGTGCTGAGCAGTGTTCAAACCAGATGGGGATCCAATCAGTAAACATGTTCTCTGTGTGCACTGGGGGCTGACTGCCCTGGTGGTGTGATGTTGGCCATTTGCAGTTTGGGAGGGAGTCTGCTCAAGGACACCCTCCAGCACAAATGTGCACCACTCCCTGCCTGCAGTGCACCCACGAGCCTCTGGTGTGTGGGAAGGGCTCCTGATGCTTCTGTATGGTGCCCTCTCCTATCCCTGCTTCTTGCCTGTATACCCCCATACTTCTGTGGGGGGAGAGTAAATGCAGTCAATACTCAACCACTGCCTCCCAGGTTCCTTCACAGGAGCTTCTGACCATGTGGTTGTGGAATATTATCTCCCCAGTTAACTGTTAGACTGGGTAAACTGGATTAGTGAGCTGCTGCTTGCTTCTTTGCCCAGCAGCCATCTCATTGCTGCTGGCCCTGGGAGGCTTTCCTGGCTGAGCAAACTCACCCCATCCCTTAAGACACAGTCTCTCCACCACTCACACCCTGTAACTGTGGTCCCAGGTGTCCTTCAGCCTCTCTCTAGTGTCATTCATGGAGGAGAAGCCCGCTTCACCTCACCCACTCTACCATCTTCCAAAGAAATTTATTTTTAAACTCTACATGTCACCACTTTTTCCTCCTCTTGGCACCCCAACTCTTCTCTCATAAAATGAAGGGTTGCATGAGCCCCACTTCTAAGGTACCTTCTATTGCTTGTGAATGATATGGCCCATGTACAGATCTTTCTGGCGAGATCCTTCAGGTTGAACATCTTTCAGGAATGAGAGAAGAATTCTTCTCTTGTCCAAGGATCCCCAAATCCAAATATTCTCCCTACTCTTATTTTATGCAGCTCCTTGCATTACTCTCTTTTTCCCTATCCTGGAGCATGATTATCACTCTGTGTTCAGGTCAGAATTTTCATGAGTTTTGATTAATGTCTTACGAAATCCAGGGCTCAAGGGAGGACAAGGTTATGGTTTTTCAAGGCTGCCTGCTTCCTCCCTGGGTCTGCAGAGCTCTGGCTGCCCTGGGGTTCCCTAGCATTTTGTTCTCCAGTGTTACTTGCACTCATTTGTAGATGTGTGTGCATGTGTGTATTGAGTTCTGTACATTATTACCACATGTGTAGGCACATGTATTTACCACTACAGTCCAAGATACTGAACAGTTCCAACACTACAAGAATCCTTGAGTTGCCTTTTATAACCACACTCACCTCTCTCACATCACCTTCCTATCCCTAATTCCTGGCAACCTCTAATCTGACATTCATTTCTAAAATTTTTTTGTTGCAAAAATGTTATATAAATGGAATCACATATTACATAAACTTTGGGGATTGGGTTTTTGTTTTTTTTTTTTCTTTTCTCAGCATAATTTCCTTGAGAGTCATCCAAACTCTTGTGTATATAAAGAGTTTGCTCCTTTTTATTACTGGGTAGTAATCCATGGTATGCATGTATTGCAGTTTGTTTAATCATTCACCTGTTGAAAGACATCTGGGCTAATTCCAGCTTTTGGTTATTGCAAATAAAGCTGTTATGAACATTCACGTGCATGCTTTTGTGTGAGCATCAGTTTTAATTTCTCTGGGATAAGTGCCCAGGAGTGTAACTACTGGGTCATATGATAGTTGCTTGTTCAGTTGTTTAAGCAACTGCCAAACCATTTTCCAGAGTGATTGTACCCATTTACATTCTCACTGGTAACGTAAGAGTGATCCAGGTTTTGCGTGGATCCTCCACTGTTTTTCATTTTAGCCATTCTTGTAAGTATAGTAATATCTCATTGTGACTTTAATTTTCATTTCCCTAGTAGTTAATGATGTTGAACATCTTTTCATATGTTTCTTTGCTATCTGTATATGCTCTCTGGTGAAATGTCTGTTCATGTATTTTGCTCATTTCTGGTTGGATTTTTTGTTTGTTTGTTTGTTTACTGTTGAATTTTGAGAGTTCTTTGTATACTCTAAATAGTAGTCCTTTGTAGAATATGTGGTTTGCAAATATTTCCTCCCAGTCTGTAGCTTGTCTTTTCATCCTCTTAACAGAATCTTTCACAGAACAGAAGTTTAAATTTTTGATGCAGTATCATTTATCATTTTTTCCCCATCATGGATCATGCTTTTGATGTAAAATCTAAGAAGTTTTGTTCTAGATCCTAAAGATTTTATGCTGTTTCTTTTCTAAATGTTTTGTAATTTACATTTATATCTATGGCCCATTTTGAGATACTTTTTGTATAAGGTATGAGGTTTAGGTTGGGGCTTTTTTTTTTTTTAGCTATGGATGGCCAATTGCTTCAGCACCATTTGTTGAAAGGCTATCCTTCCTTTATTGAATTGCTTTTGCACCTTTGTCAAAAATCAGTTGAACAAGATAAGTGGATGAATAAAATGTGGTATATACACATGATGGAATACTACGCGGCAGTAAGAAGGAACGATGTCGTAAAATATATGACAACACGGATGAACCTTGAAGACATAATGCTGAGCGAAATAAGCCAGGCACAAAAAGAGAAATATTATGTGCTACCACTAATGTGAACATTGAAAAATGTAAAACAAATGGTTTATAATGTAGAATGTAGGGGAACTAATGATAGAGAACAATTAAGGAAGGGGGAACGATAATCCAGTAAGAACAGATAAGCTATCATGGGTAAATTTAATGTTCTGGGAATGCCCAGGAATGACTATGGTTTGTTAATTTCTGATGCGTATGGTAGGAACAAGTTCACAGAAATGTTGCTATATTAGATTACTTTCTTGGGGTAGAGTAGGAACATATTAGAAGTAAAGTAATTATCTTAGATAAGTTGTCTTTTTCTTACTCCCTTGTTATGGTCTGTTTGAAATATGTTTTTATTGTATGTTTTTTTTTTAATTCTTTTAATTTTTTTTCATCTTTTATATAGTTGATTTAAAAAAAAAGTTAATTAAAGTTGTATGTAATGGTGCCTAAGAGTCTCCCCCTGAGTACCTCTTTGTTGCTCAGATGTGGCCCTCTCTCTCTCTAACTGAGCCATCTCGACAGGTGAACTCGCTGCCCTCCCCTCTACGTGGGACCCGACTCCCAGGGGTGTAAATCTCCCTGGCAACGCAGAGTATGACTCTTGGGGATGAATGTGGACCCGGCATTGTGGGACTGAGAGTATCTTCTTGACCAAAAGGGGGATGCAAAATGAGATGAAATAGTTTCAGTGGCTGAGAGATTCCAAATGGAGTCGAGAGGTCACTCTGGTGGACATTCTTATGCACTATATAGATAACACCTCTTAGACTTTAATGTATTGGAATAGCTGGAAGTAAACACCTGAAACTACCAAACTCCAACCCAGCAGTCTGGACTCCTGAAGACAATTATATAATAATGTAGATTACAAGGGGTGACAGTGTGATTGTGAAGACCTTGTGGATCACACCCCCTTTATCTAGTGTATGGATGAGTGGAGGAATGGGGATAAAAACTAAAGGACAAATGGGGTGGGATGGGGGGATGATTTGGGTGTTCTTTTTTCACTTTTATTTTTTATTCTTGTTCTGCTTCTTTCTGATGTAAGGAAAATGTTCAGAGATAGATTGTGGTGATGAATGCATAACTATGTTATCATACTGTGGACAGTGGATTGTATATCATGGATGATTGTATTGTGTGTGAATGTATTTCAATAAAACTGAATTAAAAAAAAAAGTTAATTAAAGAAAAACAATGAAAGAATATGCAGAGCCCCCTTGAGGAGCTGGTGGAGAATGCAGGGATATTGGGCTTCCCCACCTTGATGGTTGCTAATGTGCTCACAGACATAGGGGACTGGTGGTTTGATAGGTTGAGCCCTCTACCACGGGACTTGCCCTTGGGAAGACTGTTGCTGCAAAGGAGAGGCTAGGCCTCCCTATATTTGTGCCTAAGAGCCTCCTCCCAAATACCTCTTTGTTGCTCAGATGTGGCCCTCTCTCTAGCCAAGCCGACTTGGCAGGTGAAATCACTGCCCTCCCCACTACGTGGGATCAGACACCCAGGGGAGTGAATCTCCCTGGCAATGCGGAATATGACTCCTGGGGAGGAACGTAGACCCAGCATCGTGGGATGGAGAACATCTTGACCAAAAGGGGGATGTGAAAGGAAATGAAATAAGCTACAGTGGCAGAGAGAGTGCAAAAGGAGCCGAGAGGTCACTCTGGTGGGCACTCTTATGCATAAGATAGACAACCCTTCTTAGGTTCTAGTGAATTTGAGGAGCTAGCAGTGAATACCTGAAACTATAAAACTACAACCCAGAACCCATGAATCTTGAAGATGATTGTATAAAAATATAGCTTATGAGGGGTGACAATGTGATTGAGAAACCCATATGAACCACACTCCCCTTTGTCTAGTTTATGGATCGATGAGTAGAAAAATGGGGGAAGCAAAACAAACAAACAAACAAACAAAGGCACCCAGTGTTCTTTTTTACTTTAATTGCTCTTTTTCATTTTAATTATTATTCTTGTTATTTTTCTTTGTGTGGTAATGAAGGTCTCAAGGATTGATTTTGGAGATGAATGCACAACTATGTAATGGTACTGTGAACAATCAAATGTATGATTTGTGTTGCATGATTGCATGGTATGTGACTATATCTCAATAAAATGAATTAAAAAAATCAGTTGAACAAAATTTTATGGGTCTATCTCTAGATCTTCTGTTCTGTTCCATTGATCTGTGTGTCTGTCACTCCACCATACCACACCATCTACTTCAGGGCCTGTGCCTTTCCATTTTTAAATGAGCTTGTCTATTTTCAGGATTTTGATAGGAATTGCATTAAAACTCTAGATCATTTAGGGAAGAATTGACATGTTAGCTATGTTGAGACTTCCAATTCATGAACATGGTATAGCTAGCAATTGATTTAGAACTTCACTGATTTATTTCATCAGCATTTTATAATTTTCATTATATAGTTCTAGTATTTATTTTGTTAAGTGTATGCCTAAGTGTTTCATTTTTTGAAGCAATTGTAAACTGTATTGTGTTTTTAATTTCAGTTTCTGCATGTTCATTGTTAATATATAGAAGTGCAATTGATCTTTATGTGTGATCTTGTATCTCAAATCTTGATGAACTCACTTAGTAACTCTAGCAATTTGTTTTGTAGATTTCTTGGGGTTTTGTACATGGACAATAATTTCAACTGCAAAAAAAGTCTTGTTTCTTTTCCAATCTTAGGCTTTTTTTTCCTTGATTTCTTGCAGTGGCTAAAACTTCTAATATTATATTGATAAGAATAGTGAGTGCAGACATCCTGGCCTTGTTCCCAGTATTACGTGGAAAGCATTCAGTCTTTCACCATTAATATGTTAGCTGTAGATTTTTTGTAGCTATTCTTTATCAAGTTGAGATAATTTCCCTCTATTCCTGACTTGCTGAGAGTTTTTATTATGGTTGGGTGTTGGGATTTGTCTTTCTGCATCAATTGACATGATCATGTGATTTTTCTTCTTTAGGTTGTTTGATGTGGTATATTCTATTAATTGATTTCAAATGTGGAACCAGGACAATTACCTACCAAAAATCCCCCATTTTTATACATTGTTGGATTTGGTTTCCAATATTTTTTGAGAAATTTTGCTCTAAATTCATGAGAGATATTGATCTATAGTTTCCTTTTCTGTTCTGGGTTTCTTTGGTTTTGATATTATGGTAAAACAGCACCCTTTTAAAATGTGCAGTTCAATAAGCTTTGACATATGTATATACCCATGTAACAAGAACTCCAATCACCTTAAAAAGTGCCCTCATGCCCATGTATAGTTAATCCCCTGCCTCCACCTCCTGGACCTAGGAGTCCACTGCTCTTTCTAACTCTGTAGATTAGATTTCCCTTCTCTAGTATTTCATATAATAGGAATCATACAATACATAGTCTTCTGTATCTGGCTTCTTTAGGTCAGCATGATGTTTTTGAGATTAATCCATGTTGTAGTATTATCAGTAGTTCATGCCTTTTTATTGCTAGTGGTAATCTTTTGTATGCATATAACATGTTTTTGTGTTTTTTTTTAATTCATTCACCTGCTGATGGCCATTTGGGTAGTTTCCAGTTTGAGGTATTATAAAGCTGCTTTTAACAACATATCTTATTTTAGTTTCTCTTAGGTAAACATCTAGGAGCGGGATTGCTAGGTCATATGATAAGTGTATGTTAAACTTTATAAGGAACTGCCAATAGTCTCCAAAGCTGATTGCTATTTTACCCTCTGTTCTAGTTTGCTAATGCTGCCAGAATGCCAGAAATGGTTTGGCTTTTATAAAATGGGTTTTTTTGGGTTACAAAGTTAAAGTCTTAAGGCCATAAAGTGTCCATCAACAAAGGGTACCTTCACTGGAGGATGGCCAATGGTGTCCAGAAAATCTCTGTTAGCTGGGAAGACATGTGGCTGGCGTCTGCTCCAAAGTTCTGGTTTCAAAATGGCTTTCTCCCAGGATGTTCCTCTCTAGGCTGCAGTTCCTCTCTTAGCTTCCTGTGCATTCTTCAAAGTGTCCCTCTTGGCTGTAGCTCCTCTGCAAAATGTCACTCACAGCTGCACTGAGTTCCTTCTGCTGGTCAGCTCATTTATATGGCTCCAGTGATTTAATTTAGACCCACCCTTAATGGGTGGGGTAACACCTCCATGGAAATTATCCAATCAGAGTCATCACCCATAGTTGGATTAGGCGCATCTCCATGGAAACACTCAAAGAATTACAATCTAACCAACACTGATACATCTGCCCACACAAGATTACATCAAAGATAATGGTGTTTTGGGGGACATAATACATTCAGAATGGCACACCCTCCCACCAGAGACCCACTTGCTTCATACCCTTGCCAAACTTGGTATTATCAGTCTTTAAATGTGAGCCATTCTACTGTGTGTATCATTGTGATTTTAATTTTGCTTTCCCTAGAGAGTAATGATGTTAAGCACCTTTTCATGGGTTTATTTGCCATTCATATATTTTATTTTGTGAAATGTCTGTTCAAGTATTTTGTCTATTTTTCATTTTGGTTGCCCATATAACCTGTCTTCTTATAATTGAGTTTTAAAGAATCTTATTTTCTAGCCCCTTGAAGAGACAACAAAAAGAAGAGCAAACTAAACGAAAAGAGCAGAATGAAATAATAAAGATTAGAGCAGAGATAAATGAAATAGAGAATAGAAAAAACAATGGAGAAATACAACAAAACCAAAAGTTCATTCTTTGAAATGAGCAATAAAATTGACAAGCCTTTAGCTAGACTGACAAAGAAAAAAAGAGAGATGATGTAAATAACTAAACTCAGAAATTAAAGTACTGTATTGTTCAGAGTTCTCCAAAGAAACAAAACTCTCAGGGTATATGTGTATATATTAAGAGATTTATTACTAAGAATTGGCTCATGTGGTCATAGGGGCTAGCAAGTCTGAATTCCATAGGGCAGGCTGCAACTGGAAATTCTCATAAAGTTGAGTCCAAATTCTCCAGGGGAAACTGGCTGAAGTTGAGGCAGAAATTCTTTCTGATTCTGAAATTCTTAGTTCTGGCTTTTAAGACCTTCCGCTGTTTGGACAAGGAGATTCACCACATTGTTGGGGTCAGTCTCCTTTGTTGTTTGTAGATGCAATCATCATCGATTTCATCAAGTGATTATAGATGCAAATCCATCTACAAAATGCTTGAACAGTAACAATCAAGCCAGTGCTTGCTTAACCAAAAAACTGGACACCATAACCTAGCCAAGTTGACATATGAAATTAACCATTACATACGCCAACAAGTTAGTCAAGATGAAATGGACAGATTCCTAGAAACACTCAAATAACCTCAACTAACTCTAGAAGAGATTGAATCAGCTGATAAAAACCTCCCAACAAAGAAAAGTCCAGAAACAGAGTGGCGAATTCTACCAAACATTTAAAGAAGAATTAACACCAATACCTCTCAAACTCTTCCAAAAGAGAAAAGGAGGAAACAATTCCTAACTCATTTTATGAGGCCAGCATTACCCTGATACCAAAGCCAGACAAAGGCATCTAAGTAAAAGAAAATTACTGGGGTATCCATTAAGAATATATATGTAAAATTCCTCAACAAATTACTAGCAAATCATATTAAAAGGATTATATACTATGACCAAAAAGGGATTTATCCCAGGAATGCAAGGGTGGGTTAATACATGAAAATCAATCAATGTAATACACCACATTAATAGAACAAAGGAGAAAAAACACATAATTATCTCATTTTTGCAGAAAAAGCATTTGACAAAATCCAACACCCTTCCATGATGAAAATTTTTTTTTTTCCAGAAAACTAAGTGTTCTGGTTTGCTAATGCTGCTGGAATGCAAAATACCTGAAATGGATTGACCTTTATAAAAGGGAGTTTATTTGGTTACACAGTTACAGTCTTAAGGCCATAAACTGTCCAAGGTAACACATCAACAATTGGGTACCTTCACTGGAGGATGGCTAATGATGTCCAGAAAACCTCTGTTAGCTGAGAAGGCACGTGGCTGGCATCTGCTTGCTCCCAGGTTGCATTTCAAAATGGCTTTCTCCCAGGACATTCCTCTCTAGGCTGCAGCTCCTCAAAAATGTCACTCTTAGTTGCTCTTGGGGCATTTGTCCTCTCTTAGCTTCTCCAGAGCAGAAGTCTGCTTTCAAAGGCCATCTCCAAAATGTTGCTCTGTAAGCTGTAGCTCCTCTCTCAGCTCCTGTGGTTTCTTCAAAATGTCCCTCTTGGCTGCAGCAAGCTGGCTGCTTCTGTTTGAGCCTATATAGTGCTCTAGTAAACTAATAAAAGCCCATGCTGAATGGGCAGGGCCACACCTCCGTGGAAATTATCTAATCAGAGTTATCACCTACAGTTTGGTCAGTCACATCTCCATGGAAACACTCCAAGAATTACAATCTAATCAATACTATATGTCTGCCCACACAAGATTTTCATCAAAGATATTGGCAGTTTGGGGGACATAATACATTCAAACTGACACCCTAGGAATAGTTTCCATTGTATCAAAATGATAATGGACATTTAGGAAAAACCCACAAATCACATCATATTCAATGGAGAAAGACTGAAAGCTTTCCCCTACATTCAGGAACATGACAGGGATGCCCACTTTCACTACTGTTATTCAACATTGCACTGGAAGTCTAACCAGAGAAAATAGGCAGGAAAAAGAAATAAAAGGCATCCAAATTGGAAAGGACAAAGCAAAATTATTTCTACTTCAGGTGACATGATCCTATATGTAGAAAATCCCAGTGAGCCCACAAGAAAGCCACTAGAGCTAATGCTAATAAATGAATTCAGCAAAGTTGCAGGGTACAAGATCAATGAACACAAATAGTTGTGTTTCTAAATGCCAGCCATAACCAATCCATAAGAAAATTAAGAAAACAATTCCATTTACAATAGCATTTGAAAGTACAAATACCTAAGAATAAATTTGACCAAGGAGGTTCAAGATTTGGACATTGAAAACACAGGACAAAGCTGAAAGAAATTAAAGAAGATCTAAATAAATGGAAATAAATTTTGAGTTCATAGTTGGGAAGACTATATTTTTAACATTGTTAAGATATCAATACTACCAAAATGATTCTTTGTGAAAACATTCAACACAATCCCTATCAGAATTCCAACAATGTTTTTTGCAGAAATGGAAAGCAGAACCTCAAATTCATATGGAATTGAAAGGAGACCTGAATACCAAAATAATCTTGAAAAAGAAGAACAAAGTTGCAGGAATCATACTTCCAGGTTTCAAAACTTACTACAAAGCTAAATAATCAAAACAGAGTGGTACTGGGGGAGAGGTTTGTGGGAAGATGGCAGAGTAGGAACCTGCAGGAATCAGTCCCTCCAACAAAATAACTATTCAACTAGAAAGAATGGTCTGAATCAACCATTTTGAAACGCTGGAGTCTAGTGGAATGCTGCACAGCACCCGGGGAAGAGCAAGATGAAGATGCTGGAAAATTATGGTAAACATCATAGTCAGTGAGTTTCACCCTTTGTGCAGCTGTTACCCTTCCCTATCCCTCCACCACATGGCAGGCGGTAGTGAGGACTGCAGCTTGGGCTACTGGTAGGCTATAAGGATCTAGTCCTTCAAAATCCATATACGTGTCATCTGATCACTGATGACTGCTTTGGATCAGCTACTTCAAATAGCTGTGGGGCTGGCTCTGAGGGTCACCATTGTTTGAACCTCTCTCAGGCAAAAGCAGCAGAGGAGTTCTAAAGAGGCATTGCCTATTTTTTTTTTCTCCTTTCTCTTTCCATTTCCTGATTGGGAGAAAAAAATAGTTTGGAAAAGCTACAAATTGATGGCTCCAGCACTTAACAACAACAACAAAAAAAAAAAACTAGCAATCTCAGAGGAGTGGGAAAACTACCTTTCTTTTTTTTTTTTTTTTTTATTTATCTTCATTTTATTGAGATATATTCACATACCACGCAGTCATACAAAACAAATCATACATTCGGTTGTTCACAGTACCATTACATAGTTGTGCATTCATCACCTAAATCAATCCCTGATATCTTCATTAGCATACACCCAAAAATAACAAGAATAATAATTAAAGTGAAAAAGAGCAATTGAAGTAAAAAAGAACACTGGGTACCTTTGTCTGTTTGTTTCCTTCCCCTATTTTTCTACTCATCCATCCATAAACTAGACAAAGTGGAGTGTGGTCCTTATGGCTTTCCCAATCCCATTGTCACCCCTCATAAGCTACATTTTTATACAATTGTCTTCGAGATTCATGGGTTCTGGGTTGTAGTTTGATAGTTTCAGGCATCCACCACCAGCTACCCCAATTCTTTAGAACCTAAAAAGGGTTGTCTAAAGTGTGTGTAAGAGTGCCCACCAGAGTGACCTCTCGGCTCCATTTGGAATCTCTCTGCCACTGAAGCTTATTTCATTTCCTTTCACATCCCCCTTTTGGTCAAGAAGATGTTCTCCGTCCCACGATGCCAGGTCTACATTCCTCCCCGGGAGTCATATTCCATGTTGCCAGGGAGATTCACTCCCCTGGGTGTCTGATCCCACGTAGGGGGGCGGGCAGTGATTTCACCTTTCAAGTTGGCTTAGCCAGAGAGAGAGGGCCACATCTGAGCAACAAAGAGGCATTCGGGAGGGGGCTCTTAGGCACAATTATAGGGAGGCCTAGCCTCTCCTTTGCAGCAACCGTCTTCCCAAGGGTAAAACCTATGGTAGAGGGCTCAACCCATCAAACCACCAGTCCCCTATGTCTGTGGTCATGAAAACTACCTTTCAAGAGTTATAACAACATAATTCTCAGAATGTCCAGTTCCCAACAATAACAAAAAATTTTAATACACAAAGAAACAGGAAAGTATGGCCCATTCTTAGGAAAAAAAAGAATTTGCCAGAAACCATCCCTAAGGAAGCTCATACATTGAAACCATTAGTCAAAGACTTTAAATCAACTGCCTTAAATATATTCAATTAGATAAAGGAATCTATATACAAAGAATAAAGGAAATTAGGAAAACATTACCAGAACAAAATAAAGAGATGGAAATTTTAAAAAGGAACCAAACAAATGTTTGAGCTGCAAAGCACAAAAATTGAAATTAAAGTCTCATTAGATGGACCTAATTGCTGATTTGAACAGGCAAAAGAAAGGATCAGTGAACATGAAGACAAGGTCATTGAAATTATCCATTGTGAGGATAAGAAAGAAAAATAATGAAGAAACATGAACAGAGCCTGAGGGGCCTGTGAGACACCATCAAGCATACCAATATATACATTACTGGAATTCCAGAAGGCCGAGAGAGACAAAGGGACAGAAAAATTATTTGAAGAAATAATGTTGAAAAACTTGGTTTTTGATTGAAGATATGAATAAACACATCCAGGAAGCTTAACAAACTCTAAGCAGGGTAGACTTTAAGGATGTGCACCAACACATTATAGCAAAATTGTCAAAAATCCAAAGACAGAGAGGGAATTTGGAAAGCAGCAAGAGAGAAGCGATTTGTCACGTACAAGTAAACCCAATAAGAATAATAGTGGATTTCTTATCAGAAACTGTGGGAGCAAACCAGCCAGACCCATGGTGATGCAGCAAAATACCTTGAGGTGAAACCACAAGTTGCAAGAGTGAGAACAGCTCAAAGGGAGTGTCCTCTCAAGCCACAGTTTCTCAAGTATTTATTACCAAAAACAAGAGCAGGGATGTGAGGGAAGGCAGTGCTGCAAGTTTACAAAAAACAAAGCCCATTGTGAATGCTAAACTAAGAGCGGGAAGTGCTGGGCGCTGGAACATAGCGAAGCGGGATGTTCCCATCATTTGTGACAGGAATCAGTAAAGACGTGACATTCCTATAGTTTGTGATAGGAATCAGGGACAACAAGCAACACATATTATAAATCTTTTATCCATAGTATTCCCATATTTCCCCCCTCTCTATTAATTGACTGCTTAATAGTTGAGGGACGATCAGGGAAGATGGCAGCAGTGGTGAAGGCGACGAGCTTGGTTTCTGCTTGGCGGATACTTTGGAAAAGTTTAATGGTGAGTCTGCAGTAGCAAATAAGAATGAGAAATAAAATTAAGCCTAAACCAGTTAAAATCCAGATACGTAGATTGAGGCCTTGGAACCAATTAGAGGGATTTAACCATATAAGATTGTCATTAAGTGTATCAAAAATTTTTTGTTGTGTTAAAATTTGCATTTGTGTGAGTTGTTGCTTTAGGTTACATTGAAGATTGGAGATTTCAGAATTTACATTAGGTGTAAAGGCGCCTAGTAAACTGGCTTTAATTTGAGACCAGTCATTCAGAGACTCGTTCCATGCTAAGGGAGTGACACAACTTTTAGTACAGTTCCAATCACATTGTAAGATAAATTGAGTGGCTATTGTATGTTGTCATTCTCCAATCCATAGTACAGCAGTCTCAATAGCATCAAGGCAAGTAAGGATTTCATTATCAATATGGGTTTGGGAAAGCATGTCTTCTGAAAAATTTGTCATTACTTGATTAACTACATGAGCAGTTTACACAGATTCTGCTAAGGCCGCCACTGCTGTAGCAGCAGTAGTGGCTATAGTAACAGCTGAAATAATAAAAGCAATCAGCATTTCCAGAAACCTTTTTACACAGAGTTGAGCAAGAGCATGGTTAATTTGAAAAAGACTAGAAGAGCTTTCCCAGGGTTGAGTAAGATTAACAGGCAGCCAAACTTGTGCTTGTCTACAGAGGACATATATATTGGTTAAATTATAGGTAGGGATGTTGTGATGAGAGACACAAGATGAGAAGTAGGCTCCGGAACTTGCGGTAATATTGAAAGTATTATTAGAGTAAGACACATTAACAGAGGGAGCTATTAGAAACATAAAAGAGTGTGTGGTACATATCATAACTGAATCACTATAATTTTGTGAAAGGTTTATGGTAAAGGTTTTATTTCTTTTAGTATAGCTTCCATGAGACACATTTTGGGGAAAGAAAGGTAGGCCAAGTCTCCAGAGGTGATAATGCCATGGACTGGAAACAGTGGAAAGGGCTTGTACCCGGAGAACAAGCCCTGAAAGTCTTCCATTAGTCTAAATAATACTGCTGTTGGTGGGTTGAGAAAAGTTAATATATTGTCTGTGACTAGCAAGATGTCCTTGAGGCCCCCAGTCAAGGATAGTATAATTATGTAATAGAGTAGCTTCTCGAGGGGCAGAAGCTTGACATGGATTCCATACTACATTTAGTGTATTAGGATTCCAAACAGCATTAACATGACAGTGATTAATAGGAGGAGGCTCAGAGGAATTGGCAGATTCATTAGTAGCATTAATAGTAACCATTAAGATAAAGGTGAAGTTGGCGGTTTTGTTCTCTTGCTTAGGATAGTAATGTAAATATTCCTGAGGAATGACTTCAGGGCAAGAAGTAAATGGGTGACTGGAGACACAAATTGGTAGTAATTGTGAGAAAAAGGTAGTAGTTTGGTTCAGAGAAAGCCAATGAACATTTTCTGTAAGAGGGCCATTAGGCGGTACCCAATGTCCCCCGGTCCAATGTGTGTCATTGGAAGATATGGGGGGTCGTCTGAGTCTCACCAAGTAACAGGCTTAAAAAAGGGAGGGTCTACTATATGTACCCAATAAGTGTAATTAGTCGAAACGGGTGGTAAAAGCATAAGAATCAACACCGACAGAAAAAATACCTGCAAGGAATTATGAGACACGATTGCAAGATAAGCAAGAAATCTATTTTCAGGTGTAGTGGGAGTATTGGTGCTACGCATTTCCACGGCCTTTTGATCTAGTTGTTTAAGACCACCCCAGGTTACTCCCTGTGCGTGCATAGTTGTGACGAACGGCTGTGTGCGGCGGTTTCTGTTATCAGCCAGGTTCATCTGTTCCAACTGCGGGATCGGGTTCGGTGGTTCGTCTTTCCAGCTCATGATATGGTTTGACGTGTCTTGCTGGGAACCACCGCGGTCCTGAGGGAGTAAGCACACAAGCATATCCTCTTCCCCAAGTAAGAAGATCGCAGGGTCCTTTCCAGGAGCCATCACCTAATGAATCTTTATACATTACTTTCGCTGTTGGTTGGGTGGAATTTGATAGTCGTTGAAAACGAAGCTCAGCTGCAGTGAGCCCATTGGCATCGCAATTTAAAAAATTTAAAGTAAAAAGAGCAATTGCTAATTTGCTTTGGGGATTAGCTTCCATACTCCCCCATTTTTGTTTTTTAAGAAGTTGTTTGAGCGTGAGATGCGCTCTTTCCATAACGGTTTGTCCCTGAGTATTATGGGGGATGCCGGTAACGTGTTTAATACTGTAAAAAATGCTGGAATGAAAGTGCAGTATATGTAGGGCCATTATCTGTTTTTAAGGTTTCTGGACTGATTGCTGAAGGGTATAAACTGCATATTCAGAATCACAGATGATGTTAGGCTGAGAGGGAAATTGCTTGAGAGCCATAATGGCGGCCGCTGGTTCGGCCATTGAGTGGATGTATGGTGTTTAGTAACGGCCGATTGCCAGGTAGAATTTTGGTACCAAGTGATAGCGGCTTTAGTAGTTTTTCCTGATCCACCTAAAAATACGGTTATGGCGTTGGGAAGAGGTGTGGAGCTAACTTTTGCAGGAAGCTTAAGGTGCAGCAAAGGAAGATGCTGCAGAATTTTATCTGCTGGCAGTGAGAAGCTGAGTCACCCTATGTAATCAGCATAAGCTGTTTGTAATTCTGCAGAATTGAATAAGGCTTGTTGAAATAGTTCTTGAGGCAAACAAATGTATATAATCAGGATCATAACTAGTTGGCAGCGAAAGCGGCCTTTAAACAATAATGAAACAAGATTACTTAAGTACGGGGTTAAGGGTTAATGTTTTCAGAGGGGTGTGAGAAAGAAATAGCCATTCTATGCAGGTTAGCTGCGGGGCAAGCTGACCTAACAGTCCCGTAGGCGAAAGAGGAGAAGGAAATACAAAAAGACGTATTGGAAGAGTAGGGTTTCGTCTAGTTAAGTTGCCGAGACTGGATGGCACGATTAACTGTTTGAACTTCTTGTAAAGCTGCTGGCGTTAGTGTACGGGGAAAGAGTAGATCAGGATCTTCTTTTAGTGAATTAAACAAATGTTGTAACTGACAAGTGGGGATGCCTAAGCTGGGACGAATCCAATTAATAGCTCCTAGGAATTTTTGTAAATCATTTAACGTGTGCACAGAAGAAGGATCTAATTGTACTGTTTGTGGTTTAATAGTTCGGTTTAACAGAATGTGTCCAAGATACTTCCAAGGCTGCGTTAATTGCACTTTGTTGGGGGCAATTTGTAAACCAGCCATAGAAAAGGGTAACTGCATATGACTATAAAGTTGATCAAGGAGAAATTGAGCAGGGGTCACAATAGTCTTAAGTAAGTGATTTCCAGTCCCATGGGCACATTTGATAGCTAGTAGCAGTGGCTTCTAAAATTCCCTTAGTAAAAGTGCTTTGAATGCCATTATCTGCAATGCTTTTACGCAATTCCTTGAAGACAATATAGGCGAGGCCGTCATGCTGAGGCTGCCCTTGTTTTAGGATTACAGGGAATGCAGTACAGTCTCCCTGTAATGCAGCGGTCATTAAGCACTGTTCAGTTGCAGGACGCAAGGTAAAAGGTAGAGGAGCCTCTCTGGAAGAAATAGGGGAATAGGTGGAGGAGGTGGCCAGGATTCATTTGTTTCCGTGGGAGCTGGCTGCTTAACTTCAGCAGGAGGAGTGGAGGGGGAGGTAGACTCGGGCAGTACTGCGGATTGTAGGGGACGCAAGGCAGCATGTACTAGGCCCCATGGCATTAGAGTGGAGACTCAAGTTTTATTTCCCAATTCATGTTTCTTCTTAAGCACATAACCAACTTACTCCCATAATTCAAGATCTAAGGTGCCTCAGTTGGGAAACCAAGGACAATAAGCTTGTATAGCTTGGAGAAGTGAGAGTAACTGAGTTTCCTTAACTGAGCAATCGGCAGCTTTTAGAAGCTGTTGCAGGATTTTAATATAGACAGACTGCTCTTTAGTGAGACCTGAACCCATGATAAAGAAAGAAGAAAAGCTCCTGCTGAGACTAAGCACGCCGGGGGCTGTTTCAAGAGAACGCCACTGTCCCTTACCTTGGGATGATTATGAGTCTAGGAGAATATCACTTCCACTGGACGTGCTGGCAGCGACACCTGATGAATGAGCAGGGTGCAGTGTGCCTCACATGGGGCACCACTTGTGGGAGCCAAACCAGCCGGACCCACGGTGACACAGCGAAATAACTTGAGGCAAAACCACAAGTTGCAAGAGTGAGAACAGCTCAAAGGGAGTGTTCTCTCGAGCCAGTATTTATTACCAGAAAACAAGAGCGGGGATGTGAGGGAAGGCAGTGCTGCAAGTTTTCAAAAAGCAAAGCCTACTGCGAATGCTAAACTAAGAGCAGTAAGTGCTGGGACATTCCATCGTTTGCAACGGGAATCAGTAAAGACATGATATTCCTATCCTTTGCAATAGGAATCAGGACAGCAGGCAACACATAGTATTCCCACAAGAAACCATGGAGACCAGAAGACAGTGGAATGGCATATTTAAAGTCCTTAAAAAAAAAACAACTGTCAACCAGAATTCTAAATCTGACAAAATTATCATTTGAAAATGAAGGAGAAATTAAGGCATTTACAGAAAAACATAAGCTGAGTTTATTACCAGAATAGTTTCTGCCCTACAAGAAATGTTAAAGGAAGTCCTTCAGGTTGGAATAAAAGGACACTAAACAGTAACTTGAAACTATAAGAAGAAATAAAGAACATTGGTAAAGGTAACTACATTAGTAAATAACAATCCTGTATTTTCTTACTTTTGGTTTGTAACTGCTTTTTCTCCCATGCTGGTTTGTCTCCTAAACTACCATGTTCTTTAATGCAATCTTGTGGGGGCACACATATTAGTGTTGATAGGTTGGAACCTTTTGATTGTTTTCATGGAGATGTGACTCACCTAACTTTGAGTGACACCTTTGATTAGGGTGTGACCTTTTGATTAGATTATTTCCATGGAGGCATGACTTCACCCATTCAGCATGGGTCTTGATTAGTTTACTGGAGCCTTATAAGAGCTCAAACAGAAGGAGCTCACTGCTGCAGCTAAGAGAGACATTTTGGAGATGGCTGTTGAAAGCAGACTTTTGCTGATGCTTTGGAGATACAGCCCAGAGTTTGCCCTGAGAAGCAGAGACATTTTGGAGAACACTATTTTGAAACACAACCTGGGAGCAAGCAGACACCAGCCACGTGCCTTCTGAGCTAACAGAAGTTTTCCGGATGCCAATGGCCTTTCTCCAGTGAAGGTATACTCATGTTTATGTCTTGGTTTGGACACTTTTATGGCTGTAGAACTGTAAATTTTTAAACAAATAAACCCCATTTATAAAAGCCAATCCATTTTTGATATTTTACATAATGGCAGAATTAACAAACTGGAACACCCCCTATAGGACTTAAGAGACAAATGTGTAAAATAATATTTTAAATCTATGTTAAATGATATGCAATGTATAAAGATGTAATCTGAGTCAATAACAATATATAAAGGGGTGGGGATGGAGATAAGAGTAGAGAGTTTATATACTTTTCTGAAACTAGGTTGACACTAGTTGAACTTTGTTGTTATTAGTTAAAATGTTCAATATAATTAAAAAGGTTACTACTAAGTAAATAAATTTAAAAACAGAGAAAAAGAGGAAAACGGGAATCAAAATAGTACACTACAAAAAAGTAACTAAGTACAAAAAAAGGCCATAATGGAGTAATTGAGGAAAATATACAAGCAATACAGACAACAAATAGTTAAATGACAGAATTAAGTCCTTTCTTCTCACTTATTTCCTTAAATGTCAATGGATTCAACTCCCCTATTAAAAGGAAGAGATTGGTAGGTTGGATGAAAAAGCATGATCTATTTATATGCTGTCTACAAGAGACTCACTTTAGGTACAAAGACACAAAGGGATTGAAACTAAAGTGGTGGAAAAAGATATTTCATACAAACAGTAATCAAAAGAGAGTGGGAGTGGCTATAATATTGTCAGACAAAATAGACTTTAAGTTAAAAGAGATTCCTAGGTATATACCCAAAAAATTGAACAGAGGCACTCAAACAGGTAACTTGTACACCAACGTTCATAGCAGCCTTATTCACAATAGCCAAAAGGTGGAAACAACCCAAATGTCCTTCAACATATATGTGGATAATTGTGGTGTGTGTGTGTGTGTGTGTGTGTTTAATGGAATATTAGTCACAAAAAGGAATGAAGTTTTAATACATGTTACAACATAGATGAACCTTGAAAACGTTATTCTAAGTGAAATGTGCCAGACACAAAAGGACATATACTGTATGATTGCACTTACATTGCACTTATAGAATCAGCAAATTCATAGAGACAGAAAGTATGTTAGAGGTCCCCAGGGGCCCGGCAGAGGGGGGTAGAATGAGATGTTATTGCTTAATGAGTTCAGAATTTCTGTTTGGGGTGATGAAAAACTTTCGTAAATAAATATAGGTACTGGTGATGATTGCACAACATTGTGAATGTAATCAATGCCACTTAATTGTACACTTAAAAATGGTTTAAATAATGAATTTTATATTATAGCAATTCCAAGATAGAAATTTTAAAAGAGAACCAAATGGAAATTCTGGAGTTGAAAAATTCAATAAAGGGGCTCAACAGTAGATTTGAACTTCCACAAGACAGAATTAGGAACTTGAAGATAAATCAATAGGAATTATCCATTTCAAAGAATAAAGAAAACAATAAGCAAAAATGAACTAAGTCTCATAGAAATGTAGGAAACAAAGTGTATCAACATACACGTATGGAAATATCAGGAGGAGAGAAGAAAGAAAGAAACCAGCAGAAAAAAACTATTAGAAGAAATAATGGTTGGAAATTTCCTAAATTTAGTGAAAACACTAACCTCGCATCCAGGAAGGTCAATGAATGCCAAGTGGGATAAATGCAAAGATATCCACAAGCAGATACATCATGTGTAAAAGTGCTGAAAGCCAAAGATAAAGAAAATCCCAAAAGCAGCAAGAGAAAAACAATATGTTATAGTAAAGGACACCCAACAATAAGATTATCAATTGACTTCTCACTAGAGACAATGGAGGCTAGAAGCAGTAGAATTATGTATTCAAAGTGCTCAAAGAAAAAAAACCATTGACAAGAATTCTATATGCAGCAAAGTTATCTTTCAAAAATGAAGACAAAACAAAGACTTTGCCAGATAAGCAAAAATTGAGAGAATTTTTTGCTAGAAGATGACTTACAAGTTTCTTCAGTTTGAATAGAAGTGACCTCAGATAGTAATACATATCCATAAGAAAACAAAGATCCCAGTAACATTATTTCTATAACAGAATGAATGTATATCCCCATTCCTTTCTTCTTTTAAATGATTTAAAAAGCAAACATATGAAAAAATATGTATATAATGTATTATGAGCCTACATAGAAACGTAATATATTTGCCAATACCAGCACAAAAGAGGTTGGTGGGAGCAAAGCTGTATTGCACTAAGGAAATGACTCCAGATGGTAACATGAATCCAAAAGGGCAAATAAAGAGAACCAAAAATGATATATAAGAAAGTCAGTATTATAAAAATTATAAGTATATACTTGGTCTCCTTTCTTCTCTGAACTACTTAAAAAGTCATGAAAGTATATAAAGTAATAATTATAGCAATGTATGTGTTTGTAGTATTCTTAGATATAATAACAATAATGCCTACAAGAAGAGGGAAAAGAGAACAGAGATATATAGGAATAAATTTCTATATTTCATTGGAATTAAGTTAGTATAAATCTGAAGCTGATTCTGGTAAGTTAAGATATGTATGGTACACTTAAGAGCAACCACTAAGGTAATAACTCAAAAGTGTAGTATGAGAATCATTAAAAACCAAATGCTACAACATTTTGAGTGAGATTAATGCTATTGAATTGTATGCTTCGGTACAATTGAGATGGGAAAGTTTAGGTTGCATATGTTTCCACAATATTAAAAAAAGAAACAGATTAAAGAGACCAATAAGACCATGATTCTGGACTAGATCTAATAAGGGAGGAGAAAAAGCCCAGAAGGATATTACTAGGACAGATGAAAAAATTGG
The DNA here is from genome assembly GCF_015220235.1 of Choloepus didactylus. NCBI lineage: Eukaryota > Metazoa > Chordata > Mammalia > Pilosa > Megalonychidae > Choloepus > Choloepus didactylus. The sequence goes on from NC_051315.1 coordinate 111,126,194, forward strand.
AGTAGAAGCAGTACACTTTATATCAATGTTAAAGTTCTTGAATTTGATAAATGAACTTAAGACAGTTACATAAGTGAACATCCTTTTTCTTAGGAAATGTACATGGAAATAGTATGTGTTCAAGGGGCATAGCATATATACCCTACTCTCCAAAGTTTAGAAAATAATTAAATAGACAGAAAGATAGATAGAATTATTCGGACAATGTGGCAAAATGTTAAAATTGGTGGATCTGGGTATCTGGATTGAGGGTCTACTGGAGTTGTCTGTCTGAGGTTTGTATTATTTTTGCAATTGTCTCATGAGTTTAAAATTATGTCAAAATAAATAGTTAAAATGCTATATTAGAATATTCACTTAAAGCAAAATAAAGCAGTAAATAAGGAATAGAGTAACCAAAAAATGTGAGAGACCCAGAAAACAAAAATTAAAATGGCAGATGTAAATCCAACTTTAGCAACAATAACATTAAATGTGAATGGATTAAACAACCCAATCAAAAGGTGCAGGTTATCAGACCTGATTAAAAAAAAAAAAAAACATGCTATATGTCTATAGGAGATACATTTTATATTTAAGATATAAGTAGATTAAATGTAAAAGGATGGAAAATATGTATCATGCAAGCAGCAATCATAAGAAAGCTAATATCAAATAAACCTTAAAAACCACCCCAAAAATGTTACTAGAGATAAAAGGGGACATTTTATAGTGATAAAATGGTCAACCATTCAGGAAGAAATAATTATAAACATACATGCACCTAATAACAAGGCACCAAAACACATGAAGCAAAAACAAACAAATAAAGGAATAAATAAACAATTCTCCAGTAATAGTTTGAGATTTCAATACTGCACTGTCATTAATGCATAGAAAAACTAGGTAGAACATCAAGAAAACAGAAGACTAGAACAAGACTAAAACTAATTAGATCTAGCAAAACAACAAGAACAAAACAAACAAACAAACAAAAAACCCAGAACATTACATCCCCAAACAGCAGGTTATACATTCTTCTCAAGTGAACACGTAACATTTTCCAGGGTAGACCATATGCTAGGTCATAAAATAAACACAAAAATTTAAATGATTGAAATAATACAAAGTACATTCTCCAGTCACAATGGAAGTAAATTGGAAATCAATAATATAAGGAAATTTGGGAAACTCATGAATATTTGGAAATTCAATAAAATACTAACTAGTTAAACTGATTCAATAAGAAATAGTCTAAATAGACCAAAACTAGTATAGAAATTGAATTTCTACAAAAACCAAACAAACAAACAAACAAAACCAAAAAGAAAGCCCAGGCCCAGATGGCTTCACTGCTGAGTTCTACCAAACATTTGAAGAAGAATAAATATAAATTCTTCATGAAATTAAAAAAAAAATAGAAGAGACAACACTTCACAGCTTATTCTTTGAATCCAGTATTACCCTAATACCAAAACCAGAAAAAGACATCACAAGAAAGAACTACAGACAATATCTCTTTTTTTTTTCCCCATTTCAAATGTAAGTTTATTATTATTTTTTAGTATATTCACAGGGTTGTGCAGCCATCGCCACAATCAATTTTAGAACATTTTTCATGATTCCAAAAATAACCCCGTACTCCTTAGCAGTCACGCCCTATTGCCCTCTCCCCACTGCTCTAGGCAACCATTGCTCTGCTTTCTGAGTTTAGGAGTTTGCCTTTTCTGGACATTTCATATAAATGGAATCCTATGATTTGTCCTTTTGTGTCTGGCTTCTTTCACTGGGCATCATGTTCTCAAGGTTCATCCATGTTGTTGCGTGTATCAGGACTTTTAGTCATTTTTATATTCCATTGTATGGGTGGACCACATTTTGTTTATCCATTCATCTGTTGACAGACACTTGGGTTGTTTCCACTTTCTGGCTATTATGATAACACAGTTTTGAATATTTGCGTACAACGGTTTCTGTGGGCACGTGTTTTCATTTCTCGTGGGTTTATTCCTAGGAGTGGAATCACTGGGAGAGGTGGTAACTCTATGTTTAACCTTTTGAGGAACCACCAGGCTGTTTTCCGAAGCAGCTGCACCATTTTACATTTCCCCCAGCCGGGTATGAAGTTTCCAATCTCTCTACAACCGTGCCAGCACTTGCTGCCTTATTCTGTCTTTCTTTATTACGATCATCCTAGAGCAGTGGGTCTTAAATTGGAGCAGCTTTACCTTCAGGGGACATATGGCAGTGTCTGGAGACATGTTGGTTTGTCAAGATTTGGGGGACGTGAAGTGTTGACACCTAATGGGTAGAGGTCAGGGGCATTGCTAAACCCCCTACAACGCACACGCAGAATGACCCAGCCCCAAACGCCAGCACGGCTGCGGTCAAGAAATCTTGAGTTAAATCAGTTCAGTCCTGCCTCTCCAAACCTCCATTTTTCCACATCAATGTTTTTGTCAAGGTCCATCTTAAGCCTCACTTTTTCTGAAGACTGCCTCAGTTTCTTCTCAAACAGAATAAACATATACATTGGATTTTGTTGCTCCTTTTTTTTTTTAATCTTCATTTTATTGAGATATATCCACATACCACGCAGTCATACAAAACAAATCGTACATTCGATTGTTCACAGTACCACCACACAGCTGTACATTCATCACCTAAATCAATCCCTGACACCTTCATTAGCACACACACAAAAATAATAAGAATAATAATTAAAGTGAAAAAGAGCACTTGAAGTAAAAAAGAACACTGGGTACCTTTGTCTGTTTGTTTGTTTGTTTCCTTCCCCTATTTTTCTACTCATCCATCCATAAAATAGACAAAGTGGAGTGTGGTCCTTATGGTTTTCCCAATCCCATTGTCACTTCTCATAAGCTACATTTTTATACAATTGTCTTCGAGATTCATGGGTTCTGGGTTGTAGTTTGATAGTTTCAGGTATCCATCACCAGCTACCCCAATTCTTTAGAACCTAAAAAGGGTTGTCTAAATTGTGCGTAAGAGTGCCCACCAGAGTGAGCCCTCGGCTCCTTTTGGACTCTCTCTGCCACTGAAGCTTATTTCATTTCCTTTCTCATCCCCCTTTTGGTCAAGAAGATGTTCTCCATCCCACGATGCCAGGTCTACATTCCTCCCCGGGAGTCATATTCCATGTTGCCAGGGAGATTCACTCCCCTGGGTGTCTGATCCCACGTAGTGGGGAGGGCAGTGATTTCACCTTTCAAGTTGTCTTAGCTAGAGAGAGAGGGCCACATCTGAGCAACAAAGAGGCATTCGGGAGGAGGCTCTTAGGCACAATTATAGGGAGGCCTAGCCTCTCCTTTGCAGCAACCCTCTTCCCAAGGGTAAAACCTATGGTAGAGGGCTCAACCCATCAAACCACCAGTCCCCTGTGTCTGCGGTCATGTTAGCAACCGTTGAGGTGGGGTAGGCCAATACCCCTGCATTCTCCACAGGCACCTCAAGGGGGCACTACATATGTTTTTCCTGTTTTTTTTTGTTTTTGTTTTTGTTTTTTTAACCTGTTCTTCCTTTTTAAATCAACTGTATGGAAAAAAAAATTAAAAACAACAAAAACAAAAACAAAAACGAAAAACATACAGTAAAAGAACATTTCAAAGAGACCATAACAAGGGAGTAAGAAAAAGACAACTAACCTAAGATAACTGCTTTACTTCCAACCTGTTCCTACTTTACCCCAAGGAAGTTACATAATATAGCAACATTTCTGTGAACTTGCTCCTACTATATCCATCAGAAATTAACAGACCATAGTCATTCCTGGGCATCCCAAGAACATTAAATAGCATATCTGTTCTTCTTGGATTACTGTTCCCCCTTCCTTAATTGCTCTCTATTGCTAGTTCCCCTACATTCTACATTATAAACCATTCGTTTTACATTTTTCAAAGTTCACATTAGTGGTACAATGTAATATTTCTCTTTCTGTGCCTGGCTTATTTCGCTCAGCATTATGTCTTCAGGGTTCATCCATGTTGTCATAAGTTTCACAAGGTCGTTCCTTCTTACTGCCGTGTAGTATTCCATCGTGTGTATATACCACATTTTATTTATCCACTCATCTGTTGAAGGACATTTGGGTTGTTTCCATCTCTTGGCAATTGTGAATAATGCTGCTATGAACATTGGCGTGCAGATATCTGTTCGTGTCACTGCTTTCCGATCTTGCGGGTATATACCGAGAAGTGAAATCGCTGGATCGAATGGTAACTCTATATCTAGTTTTCTAAGGAACTGCCAGACCGACTTCCAGAGTGGCTGAACCATTATACAGTCCCACCAACAATGAATAAGAGTTCCAGTTTCTCCACTTCCCCTCCAGCATTTGTAGTTTCCTGTTTGTTTAATGGCAGCCACTCTAATCAGTGTTAGATGGTATCTCATTGTGGTCTTAATTTGCATCTCTCTAATAGCTAGTGAAGCTGAACATTTTTTCATGTGTTTCTTGGCCATTTCTATTTCCTCTTCAGAGATCTGTCTTTTCATATCTTTTGCCCATTTTATAATTGGGCTGTCTGTACTATTGTCATTGAGTTGTAGGATTTCTTTATATATGCAAGATACCAGTCTTTTGTCAGATACATGGTTTCCAAAAATTTTTTCCCATTGAGTTGGCTGCCTCTTCACCTTTTTGAGAAATTCCTTTGAGGTGCAGAAACTTCTAAGCTTGAGGAGTTCCCATTTATCTATTTTTCTTTTGTTGCTTGTGCTTTGGGTGTAAAGTCTAGGAAGTGGCCGCCTAATACAAGGTATTGAAGATGTTTTCCTACATTATCTTCTAGGAGTTTTATGGTACTTTCTTTTATATTGAGATCTTTGGTCCATTTTGAGTTAATTTTTGTGTAGGGTGTGAGGTAGGGGTCCTCTTTCATTCTTTTGGATATGGATAGCCAACTCTCCCAGCCCCATTTGTTGAATAGACCATTATGACTCAGTTCAGTGACTTTGGGGGCCTTATCAAAGATCAGTCGGCCATAGATCTGAGGGTCTATCTCTGAATTCTCAATTCGATTCCATTGATCTATATGTCTATCTTTGTGCCAGTACCATGCTGTTTTTTTTTTTATCTTTTTTTTTATTTTTATTTATTTATTTTTTTAATCATCATTTTATTGAGATATATTCACATACCACGCAGTCATACAAAACAAATTGTACTTTCGATTGTTTACAGTACCATTACATAGTTGTACATTCATCACCTAAATCAATCCCTGACACCTTCATTAGCACACACACAAAAATAACAAGAATAATAATTAGAGTGAAAAAGAGCAATTGAAGTAAAAAAGAACACTGGGTACCTTTGTCTGTTTGTTTCCTTCCCCTACTTTTCTACACATCCATCCATAAACTAGACAAAGTGGAGTTTGGTCCTTATGGCTTTCCCAATCCCATTGTCACCCCTCATAAGCTACATTTTTATACAACTGTCTTCGAGATTCATGGGTTCTGGGTTGTAGTTTGATAGTTTCAGGTATCCACCACCAGCTACCCCAATTCTTTAGAACCTAAAAAGGGTTGTCTAAAGTTTGCGTAAGAGTGCCCACCAGAGTGATCTCTCGGCTCGTTTTGGAATCTCTCTGCCACTGAAGCTTATTTCATTTCCTTTCACATCCCCCTTTTGGTCAAGAAGATGTTCTCCGTCCCACGATGCCAGGTCTACATTCCTCCCCGGGAGTCATATTCCATGTTGCCAGGGAGATTCACTCCCCTGGGTGTCTGATCCCACGTAGGGGGGAGGGCAGTGATTTCACCTTTCAAGTTGGCTTAGCCAGAGAGAGAGGGCCACATCTGAGCAACAAAGAGGCATTCAGGAGGAGACTCTTAGGCACAAATATAGGGAGGCCTAGCCTCTCCTTTGCAGCAACCGTCTTCCCAAGGGTAAAACTTATGGTAGAGGGCTCAACCCATCAAACCACCAGTCCCCTATGTCTGTGGTCATGTTAGCAACCATGGAGGTGGGGTAGGCGAATACCCCTTTATTCTCCACAGGCTCCTCAAGGGGGCACTACATCTTTTTTTTTTTTTCCTTGTTTTTCTTTTTTTTTTTTTTTTTTTAACTTTCCCTTCTTTTTTAAATCAACTGTATGAAAAAAAAAGTTAAAAAGAAAACAAACATACAATAAAAGAACATTTCAAAGAGACCATAACAAGGGGGTAAGAAAAAGACAACTAACCTAAGATAAGTGCTTAACTTCCAACATGTTCCTACTTTACCCCACGAAAGTTACATAATATAGCAACATTTATGTGAACTTGTTCCTACTATATCCATCAGAAATTAACAGACCATAGTCATTTCTGGGCATCCCCAGAACGTTAAATAGCTTATCTGTTCTTCTTGGATTATTGTTCCCCCTTCCTTAATTGCTCTCTACTGCTAGTTCCCCTACATTCTACAGTATAAACCATTTGTTTTACATTTTTCAAAGTTCACATTAGTGGTAGCATATAATATTTCTCTTTTTGTGCCTGGCTTATTTCGCTCAGCATTATGTCTTCAAGGTTCATCCATGTTGTCATATGTTTCACGAGATCATTCCTTCTTACTGCCGCGTAGTATTCCATCGTGTGTATATACCACATTTTATTTATCCACTCATCTGTTGAAGGACATTTGGGTTGTTTCCATCTCTTGGCAATTGTGAATAATGCTGCTATGAACATTGGCGTGCAGATATCTGTTCGTGTCACTGCTTTCCGATCTTCCGGGAATATACCGAGAAGTGCAATCGCTGGATCGAATGGTAGCTCTATATCTAGTTTTCTAAGGAACTGCCAGACTGACTTCCAGAGTGGCTGAACCATTATACAGTCCCACCAAAAATGAATAAGAGTTCCAATTTCTCCACATCCCCTCCAGCATTTGTAGTTTCCTGTTTGTTTAATGGCAGCCATTCTAACCGGTGTTAGATGGTATCTCATTGTGGTCTTAATTTGCATCTCTCTAATAGCTAGTGAAGCTGAACATTTTTTCATGTGTTTCTTGGCCATTTGTATTTCCTCTTCAGAGAACTGTCTTTTCATATCTTTTGCCCATTTTATAATTGGGCTGTCTGTACTATTGTCATTGAGTTGTAGGATTTCTTTGTATATGCAAGATATCAGTCTTTTGTCAGATACATGGTTTCCAAAAATTTTTTCCCATTGAGTTGGCTGCCTCTTTACCTTTTTGAGAAATTCCTTTGAGGTGCAGAAACTTCTAAGCTTGAGGAGTTCCCATTTATCTATTTTCTCTTTTGTTGCTTGTGCTTTGGGTGTAAAGTCTAGGAAGGTCTTGAAGATGTTTTCCTACATTATCTTCTAGGAGTTTTATGGTACTTTCTTTTATATTGAGATCTTTGGTCCATTTTGAGTTAATTTTTGTGTAGGGGGTGAGGTAGGGGTCCTCTTTCATTCTTTTGGATATGGATATCCAACTCTCCCAGCCCCATTTGTTGAAAAGATCATTATGGCTCAGTTCAGTGACTTTGGGGGCCTTATCAAAGATCAGTTGGCCATAGATCTGAGGGTCTATCTCTGAATTCTCAATTCAATTCCATTGATCTATATGTCTATCTTTGTGCCAGTACCATGCTGTTTTGGCAACTGTGGCTTTATAATAAGCTTCAAAGTCAGGGAGTGTAAGTCCTCCCACTTCGTTTTTCTTTTTTAGAGTGTCTTTAGCAATTCGAGGCATCTTCGCTTTCCAAATAAATTTGATAACTAGCTTTTCCAAGTCTGCAAAGTAGGTTGTTGGAATTTTGATTGGGATTGCATTGAATCTGTAGATGAGTTTGGGAAGAATTGACATCTTAATGACATTTAGCCTTCCTAACCATGAACATGGAATATTTTTCCATCTTTTAAGATCCCCTTCTATTTCTTTTAGTAGAGTTATGTAGTTTTCTTTGTATAGGTCTTTTACATCTTTGGTTAAGTTTATTCCTAGGTACTTGATTTTTTTAGTTGCTATTGAAAATGGTATCTTTTTCTTGAGTGTCTCTTCAGTTTGTTCATTTCTAGCATATAGAAACGTTGCTGACTTATGTGCATTAATCTTGTATCCCGCTACTTTGCTAAATTTGTTTATTACCTCTAGTAGCTGTATCGTTGATTTCTCAGGGTTTTCCAGATATAAGATCATATCATCTGCAAACAATGACAGTTTTACTTCTTCTTTTCCAATTGGGATGCCTTTTATTTCTTTGTCTTGCTGGATTGCCCTGGCTAGCACTTCCAGCACAATGTTGAATAACAGTGGTGACAGCGTGCATCCTTGTCTTGTTCCTGATCTTAGAGGGAAGGCTTTCAGTCTCTCACCATTGAGTACTATGCTGGCTGTGGGTTTTTCATATATGCTCTTCATCATGTTGAGGAAGTTTCCTTCAATTCCTACCTTTTGAAGTGTTTTTATCAAAAAGGGATGTTGGATTTTGTCAAATGCTTTTTCAGCATCTATTGAGATGATCATTTGATTTTTCCCTTTTGCATTTTTAATGTGTTGTAATACGTTGATTGATTTTTTTATGTTGAACCATCCTTGCATGCCTGGAATGAACCCCACTTGGTCATGGTGTATGATTTTTTTAATGTGTCTTTGGATTCGATTTGCAAGTATTTTGTTGAGGATTTCTGCATCTATATTCATTAGGGAGATTGGCCGGTAGTTTTCCTTTTTTGTAGCATCTTTGCCTGGTTTTGGTATTAGATTGATGTTAGCTTCATAAAATGAGTTAAGTAGTGTTCCATTTTCTTCAATGTTTTGAAAGAGTTTGAGTAAGATTGGTGTCAGTTCTTTCTGGAAAGTTTGGTAGAATTCCCCTGTGAAGCCATCTGGCCCTGGGCATTTATTTGTGGGAAGATTTTTGATGACTGATTGGATCTCTTTGCTTGTGATGGGTTGGTTGAGGTCTTCTATTTCTTCTCTGGTCAGTCTAGGTTGTTCATATGTTTCCAGGAAATTGTGATTTCCTCTACATTATCCAGTTTGTTGCCATACAGTTGTTCATAGTATCCTCTTATAATGTTTTTAATTTCTTCAGGATCTGCAGTTATGTCACCTTTTTCATTCATTATTTTGTTTATATGGGTCTTCTCTCTTTTTTATTTTGTCAGTCTCGCTAGGGGCTTGTCAATCTTGTTGATCTTCTCAAAGAACCAACTTTTGGTGATATTTATCCTCTCTATTGTTTTTTTGTTCTCTATGTCATTTATTTCTGCTTTAATCCTTGTTATTTCTTTTCTTCTACTTGGTTTAGGATTGGTTTGCTGTTCATTTTCTAGCTTATTCAGTTCATCCATTAGTTCTTTGATTTTGGCTCTTTCTTCCTTTTTAATATATGCGTTTAGTACTATAAATTTCCCCCCTCAGTACTGCTTTTGCTGCATCCCATAGGTTTTGGTATGTTGTGTTCTCATTTTCATTCGTCTCTATATATTTAGCAATTTCTCTTGCTATTTCTTCTTTAACCCACTGATTGTTTAGGAGTGTGTTGTTTAACCTCCAGGTATTTGTGAATTTTCTAAGTCTCTGATGGTTATTGACTTCTAATTGTATTCCATTGTGGTCAGAGAATGTGCTTTGAATAATTTCAATCTTTTTAAATTTACTGAGGCTTGTTTTATGTCCCAGCATATGATCTATTCTGGAGAAAGTTCCATGAGCACTAGAAAAGTATGTGTATCCTGGTGATTTGGGATGTAATGTCCTGTATATGTCTGTTAAATCTAATTCATTTATCAGATTGTTTAGGTTTTCAATTTCCTTATTGGTCTTCTGTCTGGTTGATCTATCTATAGGAGAGATTGATGTGTTGAAGTCTCCCACAATTATTGTGGAAATATCAATTGCTTCCTTTAGTTTTGCCAGTGTTTCTCTCATGTATTTTGTGGCACCTTGATTGGGTGCATAGACATTTACGATTGTTATTTCTTCTTGTTGAATTGCCCCTTTTATTAGTATGCAGTTGCCTTCTTTGTCTCTCAAAACATCCCTGCATTTAAAGTCTATTTTATCTGAGATTAATATTGCTACACCTGCTTTCTTTTGGCTGTAGCTTGCATGATATATTTTTTTCCATCCTTTCACTTTCAATTTCTTTGTGTCCCTGTGTCTGAGATGAGTCTCTTGTATGCAACATATTGATGGTTCATTTTTTTTGATCCATTCTGCGAATCTATATCTTTTAATTGGGGAGTTTAATCCATTTACATTCAATGTTATAACCGTGAAGGCATTTCTTGAATCAGCCATCTTATCCTTTGGTTTATGTTTGTCATATATATTTTTCCCCTCTCTCTATTAATATCCTTTATTGTACCCATACCGAATCTCTTTAGTACTGAACCTTTCTCCAGGTTTCTCTGTCCTTTCTTTGTTTCTCTGTCTGTAGGGCTCCCTTTAGTATCTCCAGTAGGGCAGGTCTCTTGTTAGCAAATTCTCTCAGCATTTGTTTGTCTATGAAAAGTTTAAGCTCTCCCTCAAATTTGAAGGAGAGCTTTGCTGGATAAAGTATTCTTGGTTGGAAATTTTTCTCACTCAGAATTTTAAATATATCATGCCACTGCCTTCTTGCCTCCATAGTGGCTGCTGAGTAGTCACTACTTAGTCTTATGCTGTTTCCTTTGTATGTGGTGAATTGCTTTTCTCTTGCTGCTTTCAGAACTTGCTCCTTCTCTTCCGTGTTTGACAGTGTGATCAGAATATGTCTCGGAGTGGGTTTATTTGGATTTATTCTATTTGGAGTTCTCTGAGCATTTATGATTTGTGTATTTATGTTGTTTAGAAGATTTGGGAAGTTTTCCCCAACAATTTCTTTGAATACTCTCCCCAGACCTTTACCCTTTTCTTCCCCTTCTGGAACACCAATGAGTCTTATATTAGGATGTTTTATATTATCTATCATATCCCTGAGGTCCGTTTCAATTTTTTCAATTTTTTTCCCCATTCTTTCTTTTATGCTTTCATTTTCCATTCTGTCATCTTCCAGGTCACTGATTCGTTGTTCAACTTCCTCTAGTCTTGTACTATGAGTGTCCAGAATCTTTTTAATTTGGTCAACAGTTTCTTTAATTTCCATAAGATCATCCATTTTTTTATTTAGTCTTGCAATGTCTTCTTTATGCTCTTCTAGGGTCTTCTTGATATCCTTTGTATTCTGTACTATGGTCTCATTGTTCATCTTTAGTTCTTTGAGTAGCTGCTCCAGGTGCTGTGTCTCTTCTGATCTTTTGATTTGGGTGCTTGGGCTTGGGTTATCCATATCGTCTGGTTTTTTCATATGCTTTATAATTTTCTGTTTTTTTTTTTGGCCTCTTGGCATTTGCTGAACTTGATAGGGTTCTTTTAGGATGTGTAGACCAATTGAAGTCCTTATCTCTAATTTATCAGATCTACAGCTTCGTGGAGTACACTTTCTCTAACTAACCAGCAGGTGGCGTCCACGAGCCACCTGTCTCCACAAGCCAGTTCTCCCCTGCTTAGTCTTTGTGATGAGTGGGGGAGTGAGTCCTGTAGGGTCCAATTGGTGTACGAAGCTTGCATGTGTAGTTGGTGTTGCCCGCCCTGTATATGGGGCGTGTTTCTGGGCAGTCAGGGAGGGGGGGTGGCTCTAACAATCAAATCTCCCTGGTGATCCTAGAGTTTTAAAGCTGCTGCAATAGTCTAATTCTTCAGTTCAGACCTGCCGCAGTTTGTCTCTGCCACTGACCCACAAGTCCTTGGTATTGGCGTATGGCTCCTGAGACTTGCGAGTGGGTCCCTCTTCCAGGCCGTGCACCCCCTGGTCCTCTGTTGAGGGATGACTGTGCTATGTCACAGGTGAGTGCTGTCCCCCCAGGGCAGTTCTGGGCTGCTGGGCTGTGTAGGGAGGCTCCCAGTCTGCTGAAATGATGGCTGAATGGGGCTTTGTTAATTCACACTGCTCCACCTTCCCAACTCTGGGACAATCAGCTGAGGTTGCAGGGAAGGCTAATGTCCACGCCCAGTTTTGTGGAGTGTGCCTGTTATTTGAAGCACTTCCATCACACTGGGTTGTCTGGGGCAGCTCTGGGCAATGGGGCTGGCGATGGGCAGGAGTGTTTCCTGTCCACCAGGATGATGGCTGTGAGCGGACACCCCCGTTTTCTTGGGAAGTTGTGGTATTTAGTGAAATTTCTCAGCCACTGAATTATTGCCTTTTGTCTCAGAGCTCTCTTAGTTCTGCTCTTATCTCGACCTGCCCAAATTGCAAGTCTTTGAAGCTTTCTGTATTGGGCTTCTTAGAGTAATTGTTTTACAAAAAGAAAAAAGGATTAAAAAATAAATAAAAGGGCCCTCCTCACAAATCTAATGGGTTATTGAAATGCTAAGAGACAAAGCAATTAGGGCCATTAAGGAAAGTTCCACAGGGCAGAGAGATCAGCTTTTCTTCGGGATTTGCATATGAGCCTGAGGGCCTGAGCTCTGCTCTTCCCCTTTCTATGTTCACCAGAACTCCAAAAATCCTCCGCTTTTATTTTGGAGTTTTTCGTGCTGTTTTTTTCTATGTCTATCTCCTCTCTGCTGGGCTGGCTGCTCTCAGGTTCTCTGGTGTCTGGTCTCAGTTTATCTATGGTTGGAGTTTGGATCAGTAGAATGAGTTTCCGATAAGGGCTGCCACTGCAGTTCTCCCTTCTCCTTCCCGGAGCTGACAGCCCCTCTTCCCACAGGACTGAGCCTGGCAGGGAGGGGCGCGGGTCCCCTGGCCACAAAAACTTACAGATTTCGCTGATCTCAGCAGTTCCACGTTTTCATGAGTGTTGTATGAAGTATGCCCAAAATCAGATTGCTCTGTGGTGTCCAGTCCACGCAGTTCCTGGCTTTCTACCTACTTTCCTGGAGGAGTAACTAAAACATACAGCTCACCAGTCCGCCATCTTGCCCTGCATCATCTCTTATCAATATAGACACAAATATCATAAAGAAATACTAGCAAATGGAATCCAGCACCATATAAAATGGATTACACATTGTGACCAATTGGAACTTTTCACAGAAATCCAAGATTAGTTTAACATACAAAAGTCAATCAATGTAATACACCACATAATAGAAAAAAGGGGGGAAAAGCCACATGATCATCTCATTTGATGCAGAAAAGGCATTTGAAAATATTCAGCAACTTTCCATGATTAAAAAATATCTCAAAAAACTAGGACAAGAAGGGTATCTCCTCAACATAATAAATGGCATTCATGAAAAATCCACAACTAACGTCACACTCAATAATGAAAACTGAAAGCTTTCCCACTAATATTGGAAACAAGACCAGCTTTCCCCACTGCTATTGTCCTGGAAGTCCTAGCCAAAGTAATTAGGTAAGAAAGAGAAATAAAAGTCATCCAAATTGGAAAGAAAGACATAAAACTATCTCTACTTGCAGGTAACATGATGGGTATATAGAAAACCTAAGGAATCCACTATTTACAATATTAAAATTAATAAGTAAGTTCAGAAAGCTTTCAGGATATAAGATCAGTATACAAATATCAATGGTATTTCTATACAGTTTCAATTACAAACCTGAAAATGAAATTAAGAAAACAATTCCATTTACAAGCAAAAATAATAAAATATTAAGAATAAGTTTAACAAAAAAGTGCAAAACTTATAACTATGAAACTACAAAATATTGTTGAAAGAAGATAAAGATCTAAATAAATGAAAAGATATTCCATGTTCAGGGACTGGAAGACAATATTGTTAAGATGGCATACTCTTCAAATTGATCAACATGATTCAATGCAAATTCCCATCAGAATCCCAGATGGATTCTTCATAGAAATTGATAAGCCTACAAGTACAGAATTGCAAGGGGCCCAGAATAACCAAATCAATCTTTAAAAAGTACAAAATGGGAGGACTCACCCTTCCCAATTTCAAAGCTTACTACAAAGCAACAGTAATCAAAACAGTATGGTTCTGGTATAATGATATACATACAAATCAATGGCATAGAGTTGAGAGTTCAGAGATAAATCCATGTGTCAGTGGTCAACTGATATTCAAAAAGGGTGACAAGACCATTCAATGGGGGAAAGAACAGTCTTTTCAACAAGTGATGGCGGGACAACTGGATAGGCACAAACAAAATAATGAAGTTGGATCCCTACCTCATACCATATACAAAAAATTAACTCAAAATGAATCATAAACCTAAATGTAAGAGCTAAAACTACAAAACTCTTATAACACCCTAGGTGTAAATCTTCATGACATCGTATTTGGCAATGGTTTCTTAGATATGACACCAAAAGCATGAGCAGCAAAATAAGTGGATAAATTGGACATTGACAGTATTTAAAACTTTTGTGCTTCAAGAGATACCATCAAAAAATTGAAAAGAAAACCCATACAATGGGAGAAAATAATTGCAAATCATTTATCTGATAAGGGACTTCTATCTAGAATATACAAAGCACTCATGCAACTCAATAATAAAAAGACATCCGCACTGAAAAATAGGCAAAGATCTAAATAGACATTTCTCCAACGAAGATACGCAAATACCCATTAAGCATGTGATAAGATGTTTGACATCATTAGTCATCAGGGAAATTAAAACCACAACGAGATAACATTTCACACCCATAACAAGTGTTGTTGTGGATGTGGGGAAATTCAAACCCTCATATGCACTACTGGGAATGTAAAATGGTGCAGCCACTTTGAAAAACAGTCTGGAATCTCCTCAAACAATTAAACATAGAGTTTCCATATGACACAGCAATTCCACTCTAGGTAAATACACAAGAGAAATGAAAATATAGATTCACATAGTGACTTGTATCATATGCATATGTTTATAGCAGTGTTATTCATGAGAACCAAAATGTGGAAACTACCCAAATGTCAATCAACGTACAAATGGATAATCAAAATTGTGGTATATCCGTATGTTTTAGTTTGCTAATGCTGTGGAATGCAAAACACCAGAGATGGATTGGCTTTTATAAAAAGGGGGTTTATTTGGCTACACAGTTATAGTCTTAAGGCCATAAAGTGTCCAAGGTAACACATCGGTAATCGGGTACCTTCACTGGAGGATGGCCAATGGCATCCGGAAAACCTCTGTTAACTGGGAAGGCATGTGGCTGGCGTCTGCTCCAAAGTTCTGGTTTCAAAATGGCTTTCTCCCAGGACGTTCCCCTATAGCAAGCTTGCACCTCTTCAAAACGTCACTCACAGCTGCACTCTGTTTCCTCTCCTTGAGCCAGCTCATTTATATGGCTCCACTGATCAAGACCCACCCCGAATGGGTGGGGCCATGCCTCCATGGAAATATCCCATCAGTTATCATCCACAGTTGGGTGGGGCGCATCCCCATGCAAACAACCTAATCCAAACGTTCCAACTTAATGCCCACTATTATGTCTGCCCCACAAGATTGCATCAAAGAATATGGCTTTTTCTTCGGGACATAATACATTCAAACCAGCCCACCATATAATGGAATATTACTGGCCATTAAAAGGAATACAATAATGATATATGCTATAACATGGATGAAAACTGAAAATATTATGCTAAATGAAAGAAGCCAGTTACAAAAGACCACATATTATATGATTCTGTTTATATGAAATGTCCAGAATAGGCAAATGTATAAAAAGAATAAGCAGGGAGAGGCGGGGCAAGATGGCAGACTGGTGAGTTGTATGTTTTAGTTACTCCTCCAGGAAAGTAGGTAGAAAGCCAGGAACTGCGTGGACTGGACACCACAGAGCAATCTGACTTTGGGCATACTTCATACAACACTCATGAAAACGTGGAACTGCTGAGATCAGCGAAATCTGTAAGTTTTTGCGGCCAGGGGACCCGCGCCCCTCCCTGCCAGGCTCAGTCCCGGGGGAGGAGGGGCTGTCAGCTCCGGGAAGGAGAAGGGAGAACTGCAGTGGCAGCCCTTATCGGAAACTCATTCTACTGATTCAAACTCCAACCATAGATAGACTGAGACCAGACACCAGAGAATCTGAGAGCAGCAAGCCCAGCAGAGAGGAGACAGGCATAGAAAAAAAACAACACGAAAAACTCCAAAATAAAAGCGGAGGATTTTTGGAGTTCTGGTGAACATAGAAAGGGGAAGGGCCCTGAGGCGCATATGCAAATCCCGAAGAAAAGCTGATCTCTCTGCCCTGTGGACCTTTCCTTAATGGTTTCCTTAATGGTTGCTTTGTCTCTTAGCATTTCAATAACCCATTAGATCTCTAAGGAGGGCCCGTTTTTTTTTTGTTTGTTTGTTTGTTTGTTTTTTGTGTTTTTTTTAATCCTTTTTTCTTTTTCTAAAACAATTACTCTAAGAAGCCCAATATAGAAACCTTCAAAGACTTGCTATTTGGGCAAGTCAAGTCAATGGCAGAACTAGGAGAGCTCTGAGACAAAACGCAATAATCCAGTGGCTGAGAAAATTCACTAAACACCACAACTTACCAAGAAAAGGGGGGTGTCCACTCACAGCCATCATCCTGGTGGACAGGAAACACTCCTGCCCATTGCCAGCCCCATAGCCCAGAACTGCCCCAGACAACCCAGTGTGATGGAAGTGCTTCAAATAACAGGCACACACCACAAAACTGGGCGTGGACATTAGCCTTCCCTGCAACCTCAGCTGATTGTCCCAGAGTTGGGAAGGTAGAGCAGTGTGAATTAACAAAGCCCCATTCAGCCATCATTTCAGCAGACTGGGAGCCTCCCTACACAGCCCAGCAGCCCAGAACTGCCCTGGGGGGACGGCACTCACCTGTGACATAGCACAGTCATCCCTCAACAGAGGACCCAGGGTGCACGGCCTGGAAGAGGGGCCCACTTGCAAGTCTCAGGAGCCATACGCCAATACGAAGGACTTGTGGGTCAGTGGCAGAGACAAACTGTGACAGGACTGAACTGAAGGATTAGACTATTGCAGCAGCTTTAAAACTCTAGGATCACCAGGGAGATTTGATTGTTAGAGCCACCCCCCCTCCCTGACTGCCCAGAAACACGCCCCATATACAGGGCAGGCAACACCAACTACACACACAAGCTTGGTACACCAATTGGACCCCACAAGACTCACTCCCCCACTCACCAAAAAGGCTAAGCAGGGGAGAACTGGCTTGTGGAGAACAGGTGGCTCATGGACGCCACCTGCTGGTTAGTTAGAGAAAGTGTACTCCACGAAGCTGTAGATCTGATAAATTAGAGATAAGGACTTCAATTGGTCTACAAATCCTAAAAGAACCCTATCAAGTTCAGCAAATGCCACGAGGCCAAAAACAACAGAAAATTATAAAGCATATGAAAAAACCAGACGATATGGATAACCCAAGCCCAAGCACCCAAATCAAAAGACCAGAAGAGACACAGCACCTAGAGCACCTACTCAAAGAACTAAAGATGAACAATGAGACCATAGTACGGGAGATAAAGGAAATCAAGAAGACCCTAGAAGAGCATAAAGAAGACATTGCAAGACTAAATAAAAAAATGGATGATCTTATGGAAATTAAAGAAACTGTTGACCAAATTAAAAAGATTCTGGACACTCATAGTACAAGACTAGAGGAAGTTGAACAACGAATCAGTGACCTGGAAGATGACAGAATGGAAAATGAAAGCATAAAAGAAAGAATGGGGAAAAAAATTGAAAAAATCGAAATGGACCTGAGGGATATGATAGATAATATGAAACGTCCCAATATAAGACTCATTGGTGTCCCAGAAGGGGAAGAAAAGGGTAAAGGTCTAGGAAGAGTATTCAAAGAAATTGTTGGGGAAAACTTCCCAAATCTTCTAAACAACATAAATACACAAATCATAAATGCTCAGCGAACTCCAAATGGAATAAATCCAAATAAACCCACTCCGAGACATATACTGATCACACTGTCAAACACAGAAGAGAAGGAGCAAGTTCTGAAAGCAGCAAGAGAAAAGCAATTCACCACATACAAAGGAAACAGCATAAGACTAAGTAGTGACTACTCAGCAGCCACCATGGAGGCAAGAAGGCAGTGGCACGACATGTTTAAAATTCTGAGTGAGAAAAAATTCCAGCCAAGAATACTTTATCCAGCAAAGCTCTCCTTCAAATTTGAGGGAGAGCTTAAATTTTTCACAGACAAACAAATGCTGAGAGAATTTGCTAACAAGAGACCTGCCCTACTGGAGATACTCAAGGGAGCCCTACAGACAGAGAAACAAAGAAAGGACAGAGAGACTTGGAGAAAGGTTCAGTACTAAAGAGATTCAGTATGGGTACAATAAAGGATATTAATAGGCAGAGGCGAAAAATATGACAAACATAAACCAAAGGATAAGATGGCTGATTCAAGAAATGCCTTCACGGTTATAACGTTGAATGTAAATGGATTAAACTCCCCAATTAAAAGATATAGATTCGCAGAATGGATCAAAAAAAAATGAACCATCAATATGTTGCATACAAGAGACTCATCTTAGACACAGGGACACAAAGAAACTGAAAGTGAAAGGATGGAAAAAAAATATTTCATGCAAGCTACAGCCAAAAGAAAGCAGGTGTAGCAATATTAATCTCAGATAAAATAGACTTCAAATGCAGGGATGTTTTCAGAGACAAAGAAGGCCACTACGTACTAATAAAAGGGACAATTCAGCAAGAAGAAATAACAATCATAAATGTCTATGCACCCAACCAAGGTCCCACAAAATACCTGAGAGAAACACTGGCAAAACTAAAGGAAGCAATTGATGTTTCCACAATAATTGTGGGAGACTTCAACACATCAATCTCTCCTATAGATAGATCAACCAGACAGAGGAGCAGTAAGGAAATTGAAAACCTAAACAATCTGATAAATGAATTAGATTTAACAGACATATACAGGACATTACATCCCAAATCACCAGGATACACATACTTTCTAGTGCTCATGGAACTTTCTCCAGAATAGATCATATGCTGGGACATAAAACAAGCCTCAATAAATTTAAAAAAGATTGAAATTATTCAAAGCACATTCTCTGACCACAATGGATACAATTAGAAGTCAATAACCATCAGAGACTTAGAAAATTCACAAATACCTGGAGGTTAAACAACACACTCCTAAACAATCAGTGGGTTAAAGAAGAAATAGCAAGAGAAATTGCTAAATATATAGAGACGAATGAAAATGAGAACACAACATACCAAAACCTATGGGATGCAGCAAAAGCAGTGCTAAGGGGGAAATTTATAGCACTAAACGCATATATTAAAAAGGAAGAAAGAGCCAAAATCAAAGAACTAATGGATGAACTGAATAAGCTAGAAAATGAACAGCAAACCAATCCTAAACCAAGTAGAAGAAAAGAAATAACAAGGATTAAAGCAGAAATAAATGACATAGAGAACAAAAAACAATAGAGAGGATAAATATCACCAAAAGTTGGTTCTTTGAGAAGATCAACAAGATTGACAAGCCCCTAGCTAGACTGACAAAATCAAAAAAGACAGAAGACCCATATAAACAAAATAATGAATGAAAAAGGTGACATAACTGCAGATCCTGAAGAAATTAAAAAAATTATAAGAGGATACTATGAACAACTGTATGGCAACAAACTGGATAATGTAGAGGAAATCACAATTTCCTGGAAACATATGAACAACCTAGACTGACCAGAGAAGAAATAGAAGACCTCAACCAACCCATCACAAGCAAAGAGATCCAATCAGTCATCAAAAATCTTCCCACAAATAAATGCCCAGGGCCAGATGGCTTCACAGGGGAATTCTACCAAACTTTCCAGAAAGAACTGACACCAATCTTACTCAAACTCTTTCAGAACATTGAAGAAAACGGAACACTACCTAACTCATTTTATGAAGCTAACATCAATCTAATACCAAAACCAGGCAAAGATGTTACAAAAAAGGAAAACTACCGGCCAATCTCCCTAATGAATTTAGATGCAAAAATCCTCAACAAAATACTTGCAAATCGAATCCAAAGACACATTAAAAAAATCATACACCATGACCAAGTGGGGTTTATTCCAGGCATGCAAGGATGGTTCAACATAAGAAAATCAATCAACGTATTACAACACATTAACAAGTCAAAAGGAAAAAATCAATTGATCATCTCAATAGATGCTGAAAAAGCATTTGACAAAATCCAACATCCCTTTTTGATAAAAACACTTCAAAAGGTAGGAATTGAAGGAAACTTCCTCAACATGATAAAGAGCATATATGAAAAACCCACAGCCAGCATAGTACTCAATGGAGAGAGACTGAAAGCCTTCCCTCTAAGATCAGGAACAAGACAAGGATGCCCGCTATCACCACTGTTATTCAACATTGTGCTGGAAGTGCTAGCCAGGGCAATCCGGCGAGACAAAGAAATAAAAGGCATCCAAATTGGAAAAGAAGAAGTAAAACTGTCATTGTTTGCAGATGATATGATCTTATATCTAGAAAACCCTGAGAAATCGACGATACAGCTACTAGAGCTAATAAACAAATTTAGCAAAGTAGCGGGATACAAGGTTAATGCACATAAGTCAGTAATGTTTCTATATGCTAGAAATGAACAAACTGAAGAGACACTCAAGAAAAAGATACCATTTTCAATAGCAACTAAAAAGATCAAGTACCTAGGAATAAACTTAACCAAAGATATAAAAGACCTATACAAAGAAAACTACATAACTCTACTAAAAGAAACAGAAGGGGACCTTAAAAGATGGAAAAATATTCCATGTTCATGGATAGGAAGACTAAATGTCATTAAGATGTCAATTCTACCCAAACTCATCTACAGATTCAATGCAATCCCAATCAAAATTCCAACAACCTACTTTGCAGACTTGGAAAAGCTAGTTATCAAATTTATTTGGAAAGGGAAGATGCCTCGAATTGCTAAAGACACTCTAAAAAAGAAAAACGAAGTGGGAGGACTTACACTCCCTGACTTTGAAGCTTATTATAAAGCCACAGTTGCCAAAACAGCATGGTACTGGCATAAAGATAGACATATAGATCAATGGAATCGAATTGAGAATTCGGAGACAGACCCTCAGATCTATGGCCGACTGATCTTTGATAAGGCCCCCCAAAGTCACTGAACTGAGTCATAATGGTCTTTTCAACAAATGGGGCTGGGAGAGTTGGATATCCATATCCAAAAGAATGAAAGAGGACCCCTACCTCACACCCTACACAAAATTAACTCAAAATGGACCAAAGATCTCAATATAAAAGAAAGTACCATAAAACTCCTAGAAGATAATGTAGGGAAACATCTTCAAGACCTTGTATTAGGCGGCCACTTCCTAGACTTTACACCCAAAGCACAAGCAACAAAAGAAAAATAGATAAATGGGAACTCCTCAAGCTTAGAAGTTTCTGCACCTCAAAGGAATTTCTCAAAAAGGTAAAGAGGCAGCCAACTCAATGGGAAAAAATTTTTGGAAACCATGTATCTGACAAAAGACTGATATCTTGCATATATAAAGAAATCCTACAACTCAATGACAATAGTACAGTCGGCCCAATTATAAAATGGGCAAAAGATATGAAAAGACAGTTCTCTGAAGAGGAAATACAAATGGCCAAGAAACACATGAAAAAATGTTCAGCTTCACTAGCTATTAGAGAGATGCAAATTAAGACCACAATGAGATACCATCTAACACCGGTTAGAATGGCTGCCATTAAACAAACAGGAAACTAGAAATGCTGGAGGGGATGTGGAGAAATTGGAACTCTTATTCAGTGTTGGTGGGACTGTATAATGGTTCAGCCACTCTGGAAGTCAGTCTGGCGGTTCCTTAGAAAACTAGATATAGATTTACCATTCGACCCAGCGATTGCACTTCTCGGTATATACCCGGAAGATCGGAAAGCAGTGACACGAACAGATATCTGCACGCCAATGTTCATAGCAGCATTATTCACAATTGCCAAGAGATGGAAACAACCCAAATGTCCTTCAACAGATGAGTGGATAAATAAAATGTGGTATATACACACGATGGAATACTACGCGGCAGTAAGAAGGAACGATCTCGTGAAACATATGACAACATGGATGAACCTTGAAGACATAATGCTGAGCGAAATAAGCCAGGCACAAAAAGAGAAATATTATATGCTACCACTAATGTGAACTTTGAAAAATATAAAACAAATGGCTTATAATGTAGAATGTAGGGGAACTAGCAATAGAGAGCAATTAAGGAAGGGGGAACAATAATCCAAGAAGAACAGATAAGCTATTTAACGTTCTGGGGATGCCCAGGAATGACTATGGTCTGTTAATTTCTGATGGATATGGTAGGAGCAAGTTCACAGAGATGTTGCTATATTAGGTAACTTTCTTGGGGTAAAGTAGGAACATGTTGGAAGTTAAGCAGTTATCTTAGGTTAGTTGTCTTTTTCTTACTCCCTTGTTATGGTCTCTTTAAAATGTTCTTTTATTGTATGTTTGTTTTCTTTTTAACTTTTTTTTCATACAGTTGATTTAAAAAAAAAAAAAAAAAACAAGGGAAAAAAAAGATGCAGTGCCCCCTTGAGGAGCCTGTGGAGAATGCAGGGGTATTCGCCTACCCCACCTCCATGGTTGCTAACATGACCACAGACATAGGGGACTGGTGGTTTGATGGGTTGAGCCCTCTACCACAGGTTTTACCCTTGGGAAGACGGTTGCTGCAAAGGAGAGGCTAGGCCTCCCTATGGTTGTGCCTAGGAGCCTCCTCCCGGGTGCCTCTTTGTTGCTCAGATGTGGCCCTGTCTCTCTAGCTAAGCCAACTTGAAAGGTGAAATCACTGCCCTCCCCCCTACGTGGTATCAGACACCCAGGGGAGTGAATCTCCCTGGCAACGTGGAATATGACTCCCGGGGAGGAATGTAGACCTGGCATCGTGGGACGGAGAACATCTTCTTGACCAAAAGGGGGATGTGAAAGGAAATGAAATAAGCTTCAGTGGCAGAGAGAATCCAAAAGGAGCCGAGAGGTCACTCTGGTGGGCACTCTTACGCACACTTTAGACAACCCTTTTTAGGTTCTAAAGAATTGGGGTAGCTGGTGGTGGATACCTGAAACTATCAAACTACAACCCAGAACCCATGAATCTCGAAGACAGTTGTATAAAAATGTAGCTTATGAGGGGTGACAAGGGGATTGGGAAAGCCATAAGGACCATACTCCACTTTGTCTAGTTTATGGATGGATGAGTAGAAAAATAGGGGAAGGAAAAAAACAGACAAAGGTACCCAGTGTTCTTTTTTACTTCAATTGCTCTTTTTCACTCTAATTATTATTCTTGTTATTCTTGTGTGTGTGCTAATGAAGGTGTCAGGGATTGATTTGGGTGATGAATGTACAACTATGTAATGGTACTGTGAACAAGCGAAAGTACGATTTGTTTTGTATGACTGCGTGGTATATGAATATATCTCAATAAAATGAAGATTAAAAAAAAAAAAAAAGAAAAAGAAAAAGAAAAAGACATAATGCTGAGCAAAATAAGCCAGGCACAAAAAGAGAGATATTGTATGTTACCACTAATGTGAATTCTGTGAAAAATGTACAATGTTTTATACTCTAGAATGTAGGGGACCTAGAGATACCAATTAGTGGAGGGGGAATGATAATCTAATAAGAACAGATAAACTATGGAGGGTAATCTCAATGTTATGGGAATGCTCAGGAATGATTATGGTTTGTAAACTTTCTTGGATATAGTAAGATCATGTTGGAAGCAATAGAGTTATTTTAGGTTTTTTTTTTCTCTTATTCCTTTGTTTTCTTAGGGGTTGTTAATTTTCTAGGGGTATGGTAGGAACATGTTGGAAGCAATGTAGTTATTTTAGATTATTTGTTTTTCTTACTCCTCTGTTTGGACATGGTTTATTAATTTTCTTGGGGTATGGTAGGAACATATTGGAAGCAAAGTAGTTATTTTAGGTTACTTGTTTTCCTTAATCCATTGCTTTGTTTGAAATGTGGGGTTTTTTTTGGTTGTTGTTTGCCTGTTTGTTTTTAATTTTTTGATAAACAAAGTTAAAAAATTGAAAAAAAATCAGTAGAAAAATGGGAGTAAAAACTAAATGACAAATAGGGTGGGATGGGGGGATGGTTTGGGTATTCTCTTTTCACTTTTATTTTTTATTCTTATTCTGATTCTTTCTGATGTAAGGAAAATGTTCAGAAATAGATTGTGGTGATGAACGCATAACTATATGATCATACTGTGAACAGTTGATTGTATACCATGGATGACTGTATGGTTTGTGAATATAATTCAATAAAACTGAAAAAAAAAATAAAAATTAAAATAAATAAATAAATAAATAAATGAAAAAAAAAAAAAAAGAATAAGCAAATTAATGGTTGCTTAGGGCAAAGTGGAAGGGGATACCGGGATAAAGGGTAGAGAATTTCTTTTCTTTAATCATATTTTTTTATTATGGAATATAGCATATTTACATAGAAGTAATAACTTTCCATGTGCAATTTAACAAGTAGAGACCAAATTTCAAAGAATGTTTATGGGTTACAGTTCCACAGTTTCAGTTATTTCCTTATTGTGAAATATAACATATATGCAAAAAGGCAATAACTTTCAAAGTATGATTTAACAAGTAGTTATCTAGGAAATTTCCAAAAATGTTATATTGTGAAAATATAACATATATACAAAAAGGTGATAACTTTCAAATTACCATTTAACAAGTAGCTATAGAGCAAATTTCAAAGAATGTTATGGGTTACAGTTCCACCAGTTCCATTCTTTCCTTCTAGCTATTCTAATACCCCAGCAACTGAGAAAAAGAAAATTATATAGAGATTCAGTATTCATTATCCTTTGTAAAACCCCATCTTGTCTGTTGCTACCACTTCCTCTGTGTCCCACACTGCCAAGAAGACTCATTCACCTGGGGGATCCTGTCCCATGTTGGCAGGAGGGTGATGAATTTATCTGCAGAGTTAAGCTTAAAGAAAGTCCACATTTGAGCAACAAAAGAGGTTCTCTGGAGGTGACTCCTAGGCATAATTATAGGTGGGCTTAGCCTCCCCTTTACAAACATAAGTTTCTCAAGAGCAAGCCTCAAGATAGAGGGCTTGACTTATATGCTAAATTCACATAGCATATGTTATTGCCACAATAATCCATCCATATCTCAGATTATTATCACTTAGTTGTACAATCTTCATCACTCTCCATTTTAAACAATTCTCATGACCCCCCCCCCTCAAAAAAAAATCCATAGCTCTTTTCAGCCCTTAATTATTTGTTCCTAGTATTTGTGTGGTACTTGCAAGGTAGTCCCCAGTATGCAATAGGTAGATTTTTCCCATATACACTCTGTTGTCAACTCTCTGTACTAGTGTCCTACCTTAGAAGTGTATCGTGCAAACCCCTATCTATATTTGTAGTGCTAATCTGTGGGATATATGCCTTTTTCCCTCTTTATTTGTTAATTAAATTCAGTTTTATTGAAATATATTCACATACTGTGCCATCATCCATGCTGTGCAACCAACTGTTCAAAGTACCATCATATAGTTATGCATTCATCACCCTAATCTGTGGAAAACAGAGCCTAAAGTTTCTCCTCTCTTTCCCGCATACTTGAGGTGGGGGCCTGGAACACTGGGCTCCTGCTGAGATAGAACATTATCAAGGCACGCCTCGTTACAGTATGCATGGACGTGAGAATGCAGCTGGGGAACTGTTTTTCTGTTATTGTCCTTGAGAATAAGATAAGACCCATTTTGCAGACAGATGTAAACAACCTTGAGAAAATGTCTACGTGCACAGTAAAGCATTTCTCTACCCTAAAAACATAATAAATAAGGGTCTTGGGAATGGAAGACACACACTCGCCCGACAGGTGGTGTGTCCCCTGCTCCCAGTCTCCAAGAGATATTTTTGTCTCTAATCTTAATTTCTGCGTTGCCCCCGGCAACACCAATCTATTTTTTTAAATTTGTACTATGCTCTCTCCATTCTTTACTTCTTTTTTTTTTTAATTTTATTTTGAAATAAATTCAAACTTACAGGAACAGTTGCAAGAAAAGTACAAACCTCATACACAGAACTCCAGCATACCCAGTCCCCCTCCCCTGATACCCCAATCCACCAACTTTAACATCCTGTCACACCACCATTTCTTTCTTTCCCTCCTTCCCTCCCTTCCTATCATCCATCATCTATTGCTCTGCCTTCTGAACATATGAGAGCTAGCTGCACACATCCTTGAACAAACAATATAATTCACATATACATTTCCCATGAACAAGAACATTCTTTTTATACAATCACATTAAGCACAGCTAAGAAGTTCAAGAAATTCAACCTTGATACAAAGCTTATATTCTATATTTCCTTTTTTTTCCCTTATGTCTCAACTGCGTCCCTTTGACCCTCCTCTCCTCCATCCTCAGATCCCATCCAGGATCATCCTTGGCATTTAACTGTCATTATCTATTTAGACTGTCTTTTTTTTTTTTTCAATTGTGGAAACACACACAGCCTAAATCTTCCCATTCTAACCCTTCCCTAGCATTCCATTAGTGGGATTAATCACATTCAGAATGTTGCAATGCCATCACTTCCCACCATTCATTACTAGAAATTTCCCTTCACCCCAAACAGAAACCCTACACTCATTTCTTAACTCCCCATTGCCCCATCCCCCGCTTCTCATAACCCATACTCTACTTTTCATCTCTGTAGTCATATTCCCTGATACTTTCTTTGTATTTACCATGGGGCTTAAATTTAACATCTTAAATCTATAAGAATCTTGTTTTTCTTTGATACCAACTTAACTTCAATAGGACACATAAACTATGTTCCTATACTCCTCTGTTCCCCCACCTTTATGTAGTTTGTCAAAAATTACATATTTTACATTGAGTCCAAAACCACTGATTTATCATTACACTTTATGTATTTTAGATCCTGTAGGAAGTAAATAGTGGAGTTACAAATCAAAAATACAGTGGTATTGGTATTTATATTTGCCATGTGATCTTTACTGGAAATCTTTATTTCTTCATATGGTTTCAGTCAATTGTTTAGTGTCCCTTCCTTTCAGCCTGCACAATTCCCTTTAGCATTTCTTATAGGACTGATCTACTGGTGATGAAGTCCCTCAGCTTTTGATTATCTGAGAATGTTTTCATCTCCCTCTCATTTTTAACCTCCAGGTATTTGTGAATTTTCTAAGTCTCTGATGGTTATTGACTTCTATTTGTATTCCATTGTGGTCAGAGAATGTGCTTTGAATAAATTCAATTTTTTTAAATTTATTGAGGCTTGTTTTATGTCCCAGCATATGATCTATTCTGGAGAAAGATCCATGATAACTAGAGAAGAATGTGTGTCCTGGTGATTTGGGATGTAATGTTCTATATAAGTCTGTTAAATTTCTCTATATCTCTCTCTCCTTTCTTTGTTTCTCTGTTGGTAGGGCTCCCTTTAGTATCTGAAGTAGGGCAGGACTTTTATTAACAAAATCTCTCAGGATTTGTTTGTCTGTGAAAAATTTAAGCTCTCCCTCAAATTTGAAGGAGAGCTTTGCTAGATAAAGTATTCTTGGTTGGAAATTTTTCTTACTCAGAATTTTAAATATGTCATGCCACTGCCTTCTCGCCTCCATGGGGCCGCTGAGTAATCACTACTTAGATTTATGTTGTTTCCTTTGTATGTGGTGAATTGCTTTTCTCTTGCTGCTTTCAGAACTTACTCCTTCTCTTCAGTATTTGACATTCTGGTCAGAATATGTCTTGGAGTGGGTTTATTTGGATTTATTCTATTTGGAATTCACTGGGCATTTATGCTTTGTGTATTTATATTGTGAAGAAGGTTTGGGAAGTTTTCCCCAACAATTTCTTTGAATACTCTTTCTAGACCTTTACCCTTCTCTTCCCCTTCTGGGACACCAATGAGTCTTACATTTAGACATTTTATCTATCATATCCCTGAGATCCATTTTGATTTTTTCAATTTTTTCCCCATTCTTTCTTTTGTTCTTTCATTTTCTGTTCTGTGGTCCTTAAGGATGCTGAGTTATTGTTCAGCTTCCTCTAGTCTTGTAGTATGAGTATCCAGAATCTTTTAAATTTGGTCAACCATTCCTTTTATTGCCGTAAGATCATCTTTTTTAAATTTACTCTTGCAATTTCTTCTTTATGCTCTTCTAGGGTCTTCTTCATGTCCTTTATATCCTGTGCCATGCTCTCATTGTTTGTCTTTAGTTCTTTGATTAATTGCTCCAAGTACTGTGTCTCCTCTGATCTTTTGATTTGAGTGTTTGGGTTTGGGTTCTCCATATCATCTGGTTTTTTCATATGCTTTAAAATTTTCTGTTGTTTTTGGCCTCTTGGCATTTGCCTTACTTGATAGGGCTCTTTCAGGATATTAAAAACACCAATCTCTAATTTGTCAGATCTACAGCTTGGTGGAGTACACTTTTGCTAACTAACCAGCAGATGGTGTCCAGGAGTCACATATTCCTCTCGAGTCAGTTCTCCCCAACTTTGTCTTTGTGGTGTCTGGGGTTCTGATTTTTGTGGGGTCCAATTGGTGCACCAAGTTTGAGTGTGTTGTTGGTGCTGTCTGCCGTGAATGTGGGGTGTGTGTCTGAGTGGTTAGGGAGGCAGGGCAGCTTTAATAATCAAACTTCTCAGGTGTTCCCAGAAATTGAAGGCTGCTGTAAGAGTCTAAACCTTCGTTTCAGTCTCGCCACAGATTGTCTCTGCCGCTGACCCACAAGTCCTTGGTATTGGCATATGGTCCCTGGGATTTCCATGTGGGTCCCCCTTCCCAGCTGTGCTCTTCCAGGACCTCTGCTGAGGGAAGGCTGTGCCACGTCACAAGTGCACGCTGGCCCTCCAGGGAAGCCCTGGGCTGCCAGGCTGTGCAGGGGCATTCCCAGCCTGCTGTAAAGATGGCTGAATGGGGAGTGCTAACCTCCCCCCTTCTGCGCAGCTCTGCCTTCCCAGCTCTGGGACAACCAGCTGCGGGTGCACTAAAGGCTACCATCCACGGTCAATATTGTGGTGTGTGCATGTGTTGTGGGAAACACTGGGACACTTGGCACGGCTCTGGGCTGTGGCTCTGGCCCCAGGTAGGAGCATCCCCAGCCTGCTGGGAAGATGGCTGCAAGGGGCATGGTTTCTTTCTCCCTTTGGCTCCCCTCTGCCCTCCTGGCTCCGAGACAATTAGCATTGAGTGCAGGGAGGGCTATCTTCCATGCCAGATTTTGAGGTGTTTGCAAAGCCTGCTCCTGCTGCGCTTCACTGCGTGGTTCTCACCACCATATCCACAGCCCCTCCCAGGTTTTGTATTTTTTTTTTTTCAAAAGAACTAGTCCATCTGCTAATGCCAACCCATGGTTTCCCCACACTGCAGCATGGCTACCAGACTTTCAGCCGGCTCACTCACTCGTTTCAGAATGCAGACTCCCGGTTTCACCAAATTCACTGTCCCTGTGGATTTAGCAGAACTTGTCCAGCTGGTGCATCACTGGAACTGGTGTTCTGGGTCACTTTCTGGCTTTTATCTATTATTTTTCATGTAGGTGTTTTTTTGCCCTGTCTCACCTAGCCACCATCTTAGGTTCTCCCCCCAATCTATTTTTGAACATTTTTCTTAAATCAGAGAGAATTAGAATAAGAATAAAAAATAAAAGTAAAAAAGAACACCAAGTCATCCCCTCCATCCCACCCTGTTTTTCATTTAATTTTTGTCCCCATTTTTCTACTCATCCATCCATACCCTAGATAAAGACAGTGTGATCCACAAGGTTTTCACAATCACACTGTCACACCTTGTAAGTGACATTGTTATACAGTCCTCTTCAAGAGTCCAGACTACTGGATTGGAGTTTGATAGTTTAAGGTATTTACTTCTAGCTATTCCAATACATTAAAACCTAAAAGGTGTTATCTATATAGTGCATAATAATGTCCACCAGAGTGACCTCTCTACTCCATTTGAAATCTCTCAGCCACTGAAACTTTATATCATTTCATTTTGCATCCCCCTTTTAGTCAAGAAGATATTCTCAATCCCATGACGTTGGGTGCAGATTCATCCCTGGGAGTCAGGGATATATGGCTTTAAATAATACTTTCAATCCCATTCACCTTCAACACAGCTCTGATACTTATAATCCCACTAACAAACAATCATCATTCCTATTCATTCCTGTACATTTGATTTCACCCTTATTAACATATCTGAACATATTAGATTATCATTCTCCCTTCACTGGCTTCTGTCTATCACTATGTCCTCAATATCTACATTATAAGACATTGATTTTACATTGTTCAGGCAGTTCATAGCAGTGGTAGCATACAATATCTCTTCTTTTGGGTCTGACTTATTTCACTCAGCATTATATCTTCAAGGTTCATCCATGTTGCCATATGTTTCAGGACCTTGTTCCTTCTTACTGCTGTATAGTATGCCATTGTATGTATATACCACATTTTGTTTATCCACTCATGTGTTGAAAGACACTTGGATTGTTTCTATCTCTTGGCAATCATGAACAATGCCACTATGAACATCGGTGTGCAAATATCTGTTCATGTCACTGCTTTCAGATCTTCTGGGTATATACCAAGAAGTGGAATTGCCATCTCACAGGGTAATTCAATATCCAGTTTTCTGAGAAAGTGCCAAACTATCTCCCACAGTGGCTGTACCATTATACATTCCCACCAGCAATGAATAAGTGTTCCCACTTCTCCATATCCTCTCCAGCATTTATTGTTTTCTGTTTTTAATGGAAGCCATTCTTATTGGTGTGAGATGGCATCTCATTTTGGTTTTGATTTGAATTTCCCTAATAGCTAATGAAGATGATCATTTTTTCATGTGTTTTTTTTTTACCCATTTGTGTTTCCTCTTCATGTCTTTTGCCCATTTTATAATTGGGCTATGTATACTGTTGCTGTTTCATTGTAGAATTACTTTATGTGCCAGTCTGAATGTACTATGTTGCCCTAAACACCATTATCTTTGATTCAATCTTGTATGGGCAGACCTATTAGTGTTGATTAGATTGTAATGCTTTGATTGAGTGTTTCCAGGGAGATGTGACCCACCCAACTGTAGGTGATAACTCTGATTAGATAATTTCCATGGAGGTGTGGCCCTGCCCATTTAGCATGGGCCATGATTAGTTCACTGGAGCCCTCATAAAAGCTCAGACAGAAGGAGCGAGCTTGCTACAGCCAAGAGTGACACTTTGAAGAATGCACAGAACTGAGAGAGGAGCTGCAGATGAGAGACAGTTTGAAGATGGCCATTGAAAGCAGACTTTTGCCCAGAGAAGCTAAGAGAGGAAAAACACCCCAAGAGCAAATAAGAGTGACATGTTTGAGGAACTGAAGCCTAGAGAGGAATGTCCTGGGAGAAAGCCATTTTGAAGTCAGAGCTTGGAGCAGACACTAGCCATGAGCCTTCCCAGCTAACAGAGGTTTTCCGGACACCATTGGCCATCCTCCAGTGAAGGTACCCAATTGTTGATGACTTACCTTGGACTCCTTATGGCCTTAAGACTGTAACTTTGTAACCAAATAAACCCCCTTTATAAAAGCCAATCATTTTTGGTGTTTTGTGAAAAGGCAGCATTAGCAAACTGGAACACTTCATATGTGCAGGACATCAGTCTCTTATCAGATATATGGTTCCCAAATATTTTCTCCCACTGAGTTGGCTGCCTCTTCATCTTTTTGACAAAGTCTTTTGAGGCACAGAAGCTTTTGATTTTGAGGAATTCCCATTTATTTGTTTTTTCTTTTGTTGCTTGTGATTTGGGTGTATGTTCTAAAAAGCTAACTCCTGTTAGTAGGTCTTGAAGATGTTTCCCTATATTATCTTCTAAGTGTTTTATTCTGGTATCTCTTACATTGAGGTCTTTGATCTACTTTGAGTTAATTTTTGTATAGGGTTTGAGGTAGGAGTCTTCTTTCATTCTTTTGTTTAAGGATATCCAGTTCTCCCAGCCCCAACTGGAGAGACTGTTCTGTCCCAGTTCAGTGGATTTGGGGGCCTCATCAAAAATCAGTTGATCATAGATCTGGGGGTCTATTTCCAAACTCACAATTTGATTCCACTGATCAATATGTCTATCTTTGTGCCAATACCATGCTGTTTCAACCATTGTGGCTTTATAGTAGGCTTCAAAGCCTGGAACTGTAAGTCTTCCCACTGCATTCTTTCATAGGAAGTTTTTTGCAATTTGAGGCCATTTCCCTTCCAAATAATTTGATAACTAGCTATTCCAAGTCTGCAAAATAGGTTCTTGGAATTTTGATTGGAATTACATTGAATCTGTAGATCAGTTTGGGTAGAATTGACATCTTAATGACATTCAGCCTTCCTATCCATGAGCATGGAATATCTTTCCACCTATTTAGGACCTTTTAAATTTATTTTGTAAAGTTTTCTAATTTTCTGTGTAGAGGTCTTTTACTTCCTTGGTTAAGTTTATTCCTAGTGTTCTAGTTTGCTAATGCTACCAGAATGCAAAACACCAGAAATGGATTGGCTTTTATAAAGAGGGTTTATTTGGTTACACAGTTACAGTCTTAAGGCCATAAAGTGTCCAAGGTAACATATCAGCAATCCAGTACCTTCACTGGAGGATGGCCAATAGTGTCCAGAAAACCTGTTAGCTGGGAAGGCACGTGGCTGGCGTCTGCTCCAAAGTACAGTTTCAAAATAGCTTTCTCCCAGGACGTTCCTCTCTAGGCTGCAGTCCCTCAAAAATGTCACTCTTAGTTGTACTTGGGGTATTTGTCCTCTCTTAGCTTCTCCAGAGCAAGAGTCTGCTTCCAACGGCCATCTTCAAAATGTCTCTCATCTGCAGCTCCTGTGCTTTCTTCAAAGTGTCCCTCTTGGCTGTAGCTCCTCTTCAAAACATCACTCACAGCTGCACTGAGTTCCCTCTGACTGTCAACTTATTTATATGGCTCCACTTATCAAGGCCCACCCTGAATGGGTGCGGCCATGCCTCCATGGAAATATCAGAGTTATCACCTACAGTTAGGTGGGGCACATTCCATGGAAACACTCAAAGAATTCCAATCTAATCAGCACTAAAATGTCTGCCCCACAAGGTTGCATCAAAGATAATGGCATTTGGGGGACATAATACATTCAAACTGGCACACCTAGGTACTTGATTTTTTAGTTGCTATTGTAAATGGAGTTCTTAAACTGCCTCTTTGGTTATATCATTACTAGTGTATAGCAATGTTACTGACTTATGTGCATTAATCTTGTATCCTACCACTCTGCTGAATTTGGTTTTTGGCTCAAGTAGCTTTGTCATTGATTTCTCAGGATTTTCCAAATATAAGATCATATCATCTGCAAATAATGACAGTTTTATTTCTTTCTTTCCAATCTGGATACCATTTATTTCTTTGTCTTGGCAAATTGCTCTGGCTAGGACTTCTAGCACAATGTTGAATAATAGCAGTGATGGTAGACATCCTTGTCTCATTCCTGATCATAGGGGGAAGGTTTTCAATCTCACACCATTGAGTAGTATGCTGGCTGTGGGTTTTCATATATGCCCTTTAAAATATTAAAGAAGTTTCCTTCAATTCCTACCTTTTGAAGTGTTTTTATCAAAAAGGGATGCTGAGTTTTTTCAAATGCTTTTTCAGAATCTATCGAGACGATAATTTGATTTTTCCCTTTTGATTTGTTAATGTGTTGCATTACATTGATTTTCTTATGTTGAACCACCCTTGCATGCCAGAAATGAACCCTATTTGGTTGTGGTGTATAATTCTTTTAATGTGCCTTTGGGTTCAATTTGAAAGTACTTTGTTGAGAATTTTTGCATCTATATTTATTAGGGAGATTGGACTATAGTTTTCCTTTTTTGCAGTATCTTTATCTGGTTTTGGTATCAGAGTGATTGTAGTTTCATAAAATGAGTTAGGTATTGTTCCTTTTTCTTAAATTTTTTGAAAGAGCTTAAGCAGGAATGGTGACAATTCTTTCTGGAAAGTTTAGTAAAATTTCCCTGTAAAACCATTTAGCCCTGGTCTTTTATTTGAAGGTTTTGATGACTGATAGGATCTCTTTGCTTGTGATTGGTTAGCTGAGGTCTTCTGTTTCTTCTTGGGTCAGTTTAGATTGTTCATGTGTTTCCAGGACATTGTCCATTTCCTCTAAATTGTCTAGCTTGTTGGTGTACAGTTGTTCATAGTATCCTCATGATTTTTTTTTATTTCTTTGGGATCCATAGTAATGATCCCATTCTCATTTCTGATTCTGTTTATTTGAGTCTTCTCTCTTTTTTACTTTGTCAGTCTAGCTAAGGGCTTGTCAATCTTGTTGATCTCAAAGAACCAACTTTTGGTTTTATTTATTCTCTCTGTTTTTTTTTTGTTGTTGTTGTTGTTGTTGTTCTCCAGCTCATTTATTTCTGCTTTAATCTTTGTTATTTCTACTCTTCTACTTGCTTTAGGGTTAGTTTGCTGATCATTCTCTAGCCTCTTCAGTTGTTCAGTTAGGTCTTTGGTTTTAGATCTTTCTTGCGTTTTGATGTATGCGTTTAGAGCTATAAACTTCCCTCTGAGCACTGCCTTTGCTGCATCCCATAGGTTTTGATATATAATGGTCTCATTTTCATTCATCTCTAGATATTTACCTATTTCTCTTTCAATTTCTTCTTTCACCCACTGGTTGTTAGGAGTGTGTTGTTTAGCCTACATGTATGTGTGAGAGATCTTATTCTTTGGTTTATTGATATCTAGTTGCATTCCACTATGTTTAGAGAATGTGCTTAGAATAATTTCAATCTTTTTTAATTTATTAAGAATTTTTTTTTGTGGGGAGAACCTAAGATGGTGGCTAGGAGAGACAGGGCAAAAAAACACAACTCCATGAAAAATACTAGATAAAAGCCAGAAAGTGACCAAGAACACCAGTTCCAGTGATGCACCAGCTGGACAAGTTCTGCTAAATCCACAGGGACTGTGCACTTGGTGAAAATAGGAGTCTGTGTTCTGAAAAAAGTGAGTAAGCCTGCTGAATATCTGGCAGCATGCTGTGGTGTGGGGAAACCGTGGGTTGGCATCCGGAGGCGGACTAGTTCTTTTTAAAAAAACCCCAAAGCATCTTCAGATATAGCAGCGAGAACCACACAGTGAAGCATGGCAGGAATGGGCTGTGCGAATGCCTCAACATCTGGCATGGAAGATAGCCTTTTGCACACCCGCCACTAATCATCTCAGAGTGAGGAAGGCAGAGGTGACTCGAAAAGGGAAAATAACCACTTCCCTTGCAGCCATCTTCCCAGTGGGCTGGGAATGCTCCTGTCCAGTGCCGGAGCCACATCCCAGAGCTGTGCCAAAAAACCTAGTGCGATGGGAAGTGTTTCCAGCAACACATGCACATGCCACAATATCGGGTGTGGACGATAGCCTTTCACACATCCACAGCCAATTGTCCCAGAGCTGGGAAGGCAAAGCTGTGCAAAAAGGGGGAAATTAACGTGTCTCATACAGCTATCCTTACAGCAGGCTGGGAATGCCCCTAAATGGCCCCATACAGCGATCCTTACAGGAGGCTGGGAACGCACCTACACGGCCTGGTGGCCCAGAACTTCCCTTGAAGGATGGCAGGCACTTGTGACGTAGCACAAACTTCCCTCAGCAGAGGCCCTAGAAGGGCACAGCTTGGAAGAGGGACCCACTCGGAAATTCCAGGTACCATATGCCAATACCAAGGACTTGTGGGTCAGTGGCAGAGACAATCTGTGGCAAGACTGAAATGAAGGTTTAGACTCTTTCATCAGCCTTAAACCTCCAGAAACACCTGGGAGGTTTGATTATTAATGCTGCCTTCCCTCCCTAACTGCTCAGACACATACCCCACATTCAGGGTGGATGGCACCAACAACATACCCAAACTTGGTGCACCAATTGGACCCACAAGAATCAGACCCCCACACACCACAAAGACAAAGCTGGGGAGAACTGACTTGAGGGGAATAGGTGACTCGCAGACACCATCTGCTGGGAAATTAGAGAAAGTGAACTCCACCAAGCTGTAGATCGGACAAATTAGAGATTAGACTTTGAATAATCCTACATATCCTAAAAGAACCATATCAAGTAAAGCAAATGCCAAGAGGCCAAAAACAACAGAAAATTTTAAAGCAGGTGATAAAACCAGATGATTTGGATAACCCAAACTCAAACACCCAAATCAAAAGATCAGAGGAGACACAGTACTTAGAGAAATTAATCAAAGAACTAAAGACAAACAATGAGAGCATAGCACAGGATATAAAGGACATGACGTAGAGCATGGCACAGGATACAAAGGACATGAAGATGACCCTAGAAGAGCATAAAGAAGAAATTGCAAGAGTAAATAAAAAAATAGATGATCTTATGGAAATAAAAGAAACTGTTGACCAAATTTAAAAGATTCTGGATACTCATAGTACAAGACTAGAGGAAGATGAACAATGAATCAGTGACCTCGAGGGCCACAGAACAGAAAATGAAAGAACAAAAGAAAGAATGGGGAAAAAATTGAAAAAATCAAAATGGATCTCAGGGATATGATAGATAAAATAAAACATCCAAATATAAGACTCATTGGTGTCCCAGAAGGGGAAGAGAAGGGTAAAGGTCTAGAAAGAGTATTCAAAGAAATTGTTGGGGAAAACTTCCCAAACCTTCTACACAATATAAATACACAAAGCATAAATGCCCAGCGAACTCCAAATAGAATAAATCCAAATAAACCCACTCCAAGACATATTCTGATCAGAATGTCAAATACTGAGGAGAAGGAGCAGTTCTGAAAGCAGCAAGAGAAAAGCAATTCACCACATACAAAGGAAACAACGTAAGACTAAGTAGTGATTACTCAGCGGCCACCATGAAGGCGAGAAGGCAGTGGCATGACATATTTAAAATTCTGAGTAAGAAAAATTTCCAACCAAGAATACTTTATCTAGCAAAGCTCTCCTTCAAATTTGAGGGAGAGCTTAAATTTTTCACAGACAAACAAATCCTGAGAGATTTTGTTAATAAAAGACCTGCCCTACTTCAGATACTAAAGGGAGCTCTACCGACAGAGAAACAAAGAAAGGAGGGAGAGAGATGGAGAAAGGTTCAGTACTAAAGAGATTCAATATTGGTTCATTAAAGGACAATAAGAGAGAGAGGGAAAAAATATATCTGACAAACAAACCAAAGGATACATGGCTGATTCAAGAAATGCCTTCAAAGTAATAACATTGAATGTAAATGGATTAAACTCCCCAATTAAAAGATACAGATTGGCAGAATGGATCAGAAAATATGAACCGTCAATATGCTGCATACAAGAGACTCATCTTAGAGGGAAGTTTGTGCTACATCACAAAGAAATTGAAAGTGAAAGGATGGAAAAAATATTTCATGCAAGCTACAGCCAAAAGAAAGCAGGAGTAGCAATTTAAATCTCGGATAAAATAGACTTTAAAAGCAAGGATGTTATAAGAGACAAAGAAGGCCACTACATACTAACAAAAGGGGCAATTCAACAAGAAGAAATAACAATCATAAATGTTTATGCTCCCAATCATGGTGCCACAGAATACATGAGACAAACACTGGCAAAACTAAAGGAAGCAATGAATGTTTCCACAATAATTGTGGGAGACTTCAACACATCAGTCTCTCCTATAGATAGATCAACCAGACAGAAGACAAATAAGGAAATTGAAAATCTAAACAATCGGATAAATGAATTTAATTTAACAGACATATATAGAACATTCCATCCCAAATCACCAGGATACACATTCTTCTCTAGTGGTCATGTAACTTTCTCCAGAATAGACCATATGCTGGGAAATAAAACAAGCCTCAATAAATTTTAAAAAATTGAAATTATTCAAAGCACATTCTCTGACCACAATAGAATACAATTAGAAGTCAATAACCATCAGAGACTTAGAAAATTCACAAACACCTGGAGGTTAAATAACACACCCCTAAAATAAATGGTTTATAATGTAGAATGTAGGGGAATTAGTGATAGAGAGCAATTAATGAAGGGGGAACAATAGCCCAAAAAGAACAGATAAGCTATCATGGGTGAGTTTTAACGTTCTGGGAATGCCCAGGAATGACTATGGTTTGTTAATTTCTGGGTGGGTATGGTAGGAACAAGTTCACAGAAATATTGCTATACTGGGTTATTTTCTTGGGGTAGAGTAGGAACATGTTGGACTCCCTTGTTATGGTTTGTTTGAAATGTTTTTTATTGTATGTTTTTTCAATTTTTTTTGATATACCTGTTTGAATAGGAAGTGAGATACAGTAGGTTAGTATAAGCTGGAATGAAATAGTGACATATCCCAGAGTAATTTGGGCAGATAATAAAAAATATATTTACAGCCTCCCCCTCCCCAGCCCCAAGGATCTGGGGGAAGGTGCGGACATGTTGGACATCCTCACCTGGACTGGTGTTGATGTTGTTACAAACATTGGGACTGGTGGGTTGATGTGCTGAGCCCTCAATCATGGGACTTGCCCTTAGGAAGCTCGTTACTGCAAAGGAGAGGCTAAACTTGCATATAATTGTGCCTAAGAGTCTCCCCCTGAGTGCCTCTTTGTTGCTCAGATGTGGCTCTCTCTCTCGCTAAC
This sequence comes from Choloepus didactylus, assembly GCF_015220235.1. Lineage (NCBI taxonomy): Eukaryota > Metazoa > Chordata > Mammalia > Pilosa > Megalonychidae > Choloepus > Choloepus didactylus. The sequence goes on from NC_051315.1 coordinate 111,164,858, forward strand.
TGAGCCATCTCGACAGGTGAACACGCTGCCCTCCCCACTACGTGGGACCCGACTCCCAGGGTTGCAAATCTCCCTGGCAATGCAGAATATGACTCCTGGGGATGAATGTGGACCTGGCATCGTGGGACTGAGAGTATCTTCTTGACCAAAAGGGGGATGCAAAGTAAGATGAAATAGTTTCAGTGGCTGAGAGATTTCAAATAGAGTCGAGAGGTCACTCTGGTGGACATTCTTATGCATTATATAGATAACACCTCTAAGGTTTTGATGTATTGGAATAGCTAGAAGTAAATACCTGAAACTACCAAACTCCAACCCAGCAGTCTGGACTCCTGAAGACAATTATATAATAATGTAGATTACAAGGGGTGACCGTGTGATTGTGAAGACCTTGTGGATCACACCCCCTTTATCTAGTGTATGGATGAGTAGAAAAATGGGGATAAAAACTAAAGGACAAATGGGGTGGGATGGGGGGATGATTTGGGTGTTCTTTTTCACTTTTATTTTTTATTCTTGCTCTGGTTCTTTCTGATGTAAGGAAAATGTTCAGAGATCGATTGTGGTGATGACCGCATAACTATGTTATCATACTGTGGACAGTGAATTGTATACCATGGATGATTGTATGGTATGTGAATATATTTCAATAAAACTGAATTTAATAATAAAAAAAAAACGAAAAAAATATGCAGATCCCCCTTGAGGAGCTGGTGGAGAATGCAGGGGTGTTGAGCTCCCCAACCTTGATGGTTGTTGATGTGCTCACAGACATAGGGTACTGATGGTTTGATGGGCTGAGCCCTGTACCACAGGACTTGCCCTTGGGAAGACTGTTGCTGCAAAGGAGAGACTAGGCCTCCCTATAATTGTGCCTAACAGCCTCCTCCTGAATGCCTCTTTGTTGCTCAGATGTGGCCCTCTCTCTCCAGCTAAACCAATGTGGCAGGTGAAATCGCTGCCCTCCCCCCTACATGGGATCTGACACCCAGGGGAGTGAAGCCCCCTGGCAACATGGAATATGACTCCTGGGAAGGAATCTAGACCCGGCATCAAGGGATGGAGAACATCTTCTTGACCGAAAGGTTGATGTGAAAGGAAATGAAATAAGCTTCAGTGGCAGAGAGATTCCAAAAGGAGCTGAGAGGTCACTCTGGTGGGTGATCTTATGCACAATATAGACAACCTTTTTATGTTCTAATGAATTGGAATGGCTAGCAGTAAATACCTGAAACTATCAAACTACAACCCAGAACCCAGGAATCTTGAAGACAATTGTATAAAAATGTTGCTGAGGCGGGGCAAGATGGCAGACTGGTGAGCTGTATGTTTTAGTTACTCCTCCAGGAAAGTAGGTAAAAAGCCAGGAACTGCGTGGACTGGACACCACAGAGCAATCTGTCTTTGGGCATACTTCATACAACACTCATGAAAACGTGGAACTGCTGAGATCAGCGAAATCTGTAAGTTTTTGCGGCCAGGGGACCCGCGCCCCTCCCTGCCAGGCTCAGTCCCGGGGGAGGAGGGGCTGTCAGCTCCGGGAAGGAGAAGGGAGAATTGCAGTGGCTGCTCTTACCGGAAACTCATTCTACTGATTCAAACTCCAACCATAGATAGACTGAGGCCAGACACCAGAGACTCTGAGAGCAGCCAGCCCAGCAGAGAGGAGACAGGCATAGAAAAAAAACAACACGAAAAACTCCAAAATAAAAGCAGAGGATTTTTGGAGTTCTGGTGAACACAGAAAGGGGAAGGGCGGAGATCAGGCCTTGAGGCGCATATGCAAATCCCGAAGCAAGGCTGATCTCTCTGCCCTGGGCACTTTTCCTTAATGGCCCTGGTTGCTTTGTCTATTAGCATTTCAATAACCCATTATATCTCTGAGGAGGGCCGTTTTTTTTTTTTTTTTTTTTTTTTTAAATCCTTTTTGCTTTTTCTAAAACAATTACTCTAAGAAGCTCAATACAGAAAGCTTCAAAGAACTGAAATTTGGGCACGTCAAGTCAAGAGCAGAACTAAGAGAGCTCTGAGACAAAAGGCAATAATCCAGTGGCTGAGAAAATTCACTAAACAACACAACTTCCCAAGAAAAGGGGGGTGTCCGCTCACAGCCACCATCCTGGTGGACAGGAAACACTCCTGCCCATCGCCAGCCCCATAGCCCAGAGCTGCCCCAGACAACCCAGTGTGACGGAAGTGCTTCAAATAACAGGCACACACCACAAAACTGGGCGTGGACATTAGCCTTCCCTGCAACCTCAGCTGAATGTCCCAGAGCTGGGAAGGGGGAGCAGTGTGAATTAACAGAGCCCCATTCAGCCATCATTTGAGCAGACTGGGAGCCTCCCAACACAGCCCAGCAGCCCAGAACTGCCCTGGGGGGACGGCACTCACCTGCGACATAGCACAGTCATCCCTCAACAGAGGACCCGGGGTGCACAGCCTGGAAGAGGGGCCCACTTGCAAGTCTCAGGAGCCATACGCCAATACCAAAGACTTGTGGGTCAGTGGCAGAGACAAACTGTGGCAGGACTGAACTGAAGGATTAGACTATTGCAGTAGCTTTAAAACTCTAGGATCATCAGGGAGATTTGATTGTTAGGGCCACCCCCCCTCCCCGACTGCCCAGAAACACGCCCCACATACAGGGCAGGCAACACCAACTACACACGCAAGCTTGGGACACCAATTGGGCCCCACAAGACTCACTCCCCCACTCACCAAAAAGGCTAAGCAGGGGAGATCTGGCTTGTGGAGAACAGGTGGCTCGTGGACACCACCTGCTGGTTAGTTAGAGAAAGTGTACTCCACGAAGCTGTAGATCTGATAAATTAGAGATAAGGACTTCAACTGGTCTACAAACCCTAAAAGAACCCTATCAAGGTCAGCAAATGCCACGAGGCCAAAAACAACAGAAAATTATAAAGCATATGAAAAAACCAGACGATATGGATAACCCAAGCCCAAGCACCCAAATCAAAAGACCAGAAGAGACACACCTAGAGCAGCTACTCAAAGAACTAAAGATGAACAATGAGACCCTAGTACGGGATATGAAGGAAATCAAGAAGACCCTAGAAGAGCATAAAGAAGACATTGCAAGACTAAATAAAAAAATGGATGATCTTATGGAAATTAAAGAAACTGTTGACCAAATTAAAAAGATTCTGGACACTCATAGTACAAGACTAGAGGAAGTTGAACAACGAATCAGTGACCTGGAAGATGACAGAATGGAAAATGAAACATAAAAGAAAGAATGGGGAAAAAAATTGAAAAACTCGAAATGGACCTCAGGGATATGATAGATAATATGAAACGTCCGAATATAAGACTCATTGGTGTCCCAGAAGGGGAAGAAAAGGGTAAAGGTCTAGGAAGAGTATTCAAAGAAATTGTTGGGGAAAACTTCCCAAATCTTCTAAAAAAACATAAATACACAAATCATAAATGCTCAGCGAACTCCAAATAGAATAAATCCAAAAAAAACCCACTCCGAGACATATACTGATCACACTGTCAAACATAGAAGAGAAGGAGCAAGTTCTGAAAGCAGCAAGAGAAAAGCAATTCACCACATACAAAGGAAACAGCATAAGACTAAGTAGTGACTACTCAGCAGCCACCATGGAGGCGAGAAGGCAGTGGCACGATATATTTAAAATTCTGAGTGAGAGGAATTTCCAGCCAAGAATACTTTATCCAGCAAAGCTCTCCTTCAAATTTGAGGGAGAGCTTAAATTTTTCACAGACAAAGAAATGCTGAGAGAATTTGCTAACAAGAGACCTGCCCTACTGGAGATACTAAAGGGAGCCCTACAGACAGAGAAACAAAGACAGGACAGAGAGACTTGGAGAAAGGTTCAGTACTAAAGAGATTCGGTATGGGTACAATAAAGGATATTAATAGAGAGAGGGAAAAATATGGCAAACATAATCCAAAGGATAGATGGCCGATTCAAGAAATGCCTTCACGGTTTTAACGTTGAATGTAAATGGATTAAACTCCCCAATTAAAAGATATAGATTCGCAGAATGGATCAAAAAAAATGAACCATCAATATGTTGCATACAAGAGACTCATCTTAGACACAGGGACACAAAGAAACTGAAAGTGAAAGGATGGAAAAAAATATTTCATGCAAGCTACAGCCAAAAGAAAGCAGGTGTAGCAATATTAATCTCAGATAAAATAGACTTCAAATGCAGGGATGTTTTGAGAGACAAAGAAGGCCACTACATACTAATAAAAGGGGCAATTCAGCAAGAAGAATAACAATCGTAAATGTCTATGCACCCAATCAAGGTGCCACAAAATACATGAGAGAAACATTGGCAAAACTAAGGAAAGCAATTGATGTTTCCACAATAATTGTGGGAGACTTCAACACATCACTCTCTCCTATAGATAGATCAACCAGACAGAAGACCAATAAGGAAATTGAAAACCTAAACAATCTGATAAATGAATTAGATTTAACAGACATCTACAGGACATTACATCCCAAATCACCAGGATACACATACTTTTCTAGTGCTCACGGAACTTTCTCCAGAATAGATCATATGCTGGGACATAAAACAAGCCTCAATAAATTTAAAAAGATTGAAATTATTCAAAGCACATTCTCTGACCACAATGGAATACAATTAGAAGTCAATAACCATCAGAGACTTAGAAAATTCACAAATACCTGGAGGTTAAACAACACACTCCTAAACAATCAGTGGGTTAAAGAAGAAATAGCAAGAGAAATTGCTAAATATATAGAGACGAATGAAAATGAGAACACAACATACCAAAACCTATGGGATGCAGCAAAAGCAGTGCTAAGGGGGAAATTTATAGCACTAAACGCATATATTAAAAAGGAAGAAAGAGCCAAAATCAAAGAACTAATGGATCAACTGAAGAAGCTAGAAAATGAACAGCAAACCAATCCTAAACCAAGTAGAACGAAAAGAAATAACAAGGATTAAAGCAGAAATAAATGACATAGAGAACAAAAAACAATAGAAAGGATAAATATCACCAAAAGTGGTTCTTTGAGAAGATCAACAAGATTGACAAGCCCCTAGCTAGACTGACAAAATCAAAAAGAGAGAAGACCCATATAAACAAAATAATGAATGAAAAAGGTGACATAACTGCAGATCCTGAAGAAATTAAAAAATTATAAGAGGATATTATGAACAACTGTATGGCAACAAACTGGATAATGTAGAAGAAATGGACAATTTCCTGGAAACATATGAACAACCTAGACTGACCAGAGAAGAAATAGAAGACCTCAACCAACCCATCACAAGCAAAGAGATCCAATCAGTCATCAAAAATCTTCCCACAAATAAATGCCCAGGGCCAGATGGCTTCATAGGGGAATTCTACCAAACTTTCCAGAAAGAACTGACACCAATCTTACTCAAACTCTTTCAAAACATTGAAAAAAATGGAACACTACCTAATTCATTTATGAAGCTAACATCAATCTAATACCAAAACCAGGCAAAGATGCTACAAAAAAGGAAAACTACCGGCCAATCTCCCTAATGAATATAGATGCAAAAATCCTCAACAAAATACTTGCAAATCGAATCCAAAGACACATTAAAAAATCATACACCATGACCAAGTGGGGTTCATTCCAGGCATGCAAGGATGGTTCAACATAAGAAAACAATCAATGTATTACAACACATTAAAAACTCGAAAGGGAAGAATCAATTGATCATCTCAATAGATGCTGAAAAAGCATTTGACAAAATCCAACATCCGTTTTTGATAAAAACACTTCAAAAGGTAGGAATTGAAGGAAACTTCCTCAACATGATAAAGAGCATATATGAAAAACCCACAGCCAGCATAGTACTCAATGGTGAGAGACTGAAAGCCTTCCCTCTAAGATCAGGAACAAGACAAGGATGCCCGCTGTCACCACTGTTATTCAACATTGTGCTGGAAGTGCTAGCCAGGGCAATCCGGCAAGACAAAGAAATAAAAGGCATCCAAATTGGAAAAGAAGAAGTAAAACTGTCATTGTTTGCAGATGATATGATCTTATATCTAGAAAACCCTGAGAAATCGACGATACACCTACTAGAGCTAATAAACAAATTTAGCAAAGTAGCGGGATACAAGATTAATGCACATAAGTCAGTAATGTTTCTATATGCTAGAAATGAACAAACTGAAGAGACACTCAAGAAAAAGATACCATTTTCAATAGCAACTAAAAAAATCAAGTACCTAGGAATCAACTTAACCAAAGATGTAAAAGACCTATACAAAGAAAACTACATAACTCTACTAAAAGAAATAGAAGGGGACCTTAAAAGATGGAAAAATATTCCATGTTCATGGATAGGAAGGCTAAATGTCATTAAGATGTCAATTCTACCCAAAACTCATCTACAGATTCAATGCAATCCCAATCAAAATTCCAACAACCTACTTTGCAGACTTGGAAAAGCTAGTTATCAAATTTATTTGGAAAGGGAAGATGCCTCGAATTGCTAAAGACACTTTAAAAAGAAAACGAAGTGGGAGGACTTACACTCCTGACTTTGAAGCTTATTATAAAGCCACAGTTGCCAAAACAGCATGGTACTGGCACAAAGACAGACATATAGATCAATGGAATCGAATTGAGAATTCAGAGATAGACCCTCAGATCTATGGCCGACTGATCTTTGATAAGGCCCCCAAAGTCACCGAACTGAGCCATAATGGTCTTTTCAACAAATGGGGCTGGGAGAGTTGGATATCCATATCCAAAAGAATGAAAGAGGACCCCTACCTCACCCCCTACACAAAAATTAACTCAAAATGGACCAAAGATCTCAATATAAAAGAAAGTACCATTAAACTCCTAGAAGATAATGTAGGAAAACATCTTCAAGACCTTGTATTAGGAGGCCACTTCCTAGACTTTACACCCAAAGCACAAGCAACAAAAGAGAAAATAGATAAATGGGAACTCCTCAAGCTTAGAAGTTTCTGCACCTCAAAGGAATTTCTCAAAAAGGTAAAGAGGCAGCCAACTCAATGGGAAAAAATTTTTGGAAAACCATGTATCTGACAAAAGACTGATATCTTGCATATACAAAGAAATCCTACAACTCAATGACAATAGTACAGACAGCCCAATTATAAAATGGGCAAAAGATATGAAAAGACAGTTCTCTGAAGAGGAAATACAAATGGCCAAGAAACACATGAAAAAATGTTCAGCTTCACTAGCTATTAGAGAGATGCAAATTAAGACCACAATGAGATACCATCTAACACCGGTTAGAATGGCTGCCATTAAACAAACAGGAAACTACAAATGCTGGAGGGGATGTGGAGAAATTGGAACTCTTATTCATTGTTGGTGGGACTGTATAATGGTTCAGCCACTCTGGAAGTCAGTCTGGCAGTTTGTTAGAAAACTAGAGATAGAGCTACCATTCGATCCAGCGATTGCACTTCTCGGGATATACCCGGAAGATCGGAAAGCAGTGACACGAACAGATATCTGCACGCCAATGTTCATAGCAGCATTATTCACAATTGCCAAGAGATGGAAACAACCCAAATGTCCATCAACAGATGAGTGGATAAATAAAAATGTGGTATATACACACGATGGAATACTACGCGGGCAGTAAGAAGGAATGATCTGGTGAAACATATGACAACATGGATGAACCTTGAAGACATAATGCTGAGCGAAATAAGCCAGGCACAAAAAGAGAAATATTATATGCTACCACTAATGTGAACTTTGAAAAATGTAAAACAAATGGTTTATAATGTAGAATGTAGGGGAACTAGCAGTAGAGAGCAATTAAGGAAGGGGGAACAATAATCCAAGAAGAACAGATAAGCTGTTTGACGTTCTGGGGATGCCCAGAGGTGACTATGGTCTGTTAATTTCTGATGGATGTAGTAGGAACAAGTTCACTGAAATGTTGCTATAGTATGTAACTTTCTTGGGGTAAAAAGTAGGAACATGTTGGAAGTTAAGCAGTTATCTTAGGTTAGTTGTCTTTTTCTTACTCCCTTGCTATGGTCTCTTTGAAATGTTCTTTTATTGTATGTTTGTTTTCTTTTTAACTTTTTTTTTCATACAGTTGATTTGAAAAAAGAAGGGAAAGTTAAAAAAAAAAAAAAAAAGAAAAAATACAAACAAGGAAAAAAAAAAAAAAAAAAAAACGATGTAGTGCCCCCTTGAGGAGCCTGTGGAGAATGCAGGGGTATTCGCCTACCCCACCTCCATGGTTGCTAACATGACCACAGACATAGGGGACTGGTGGTTTGATGGGTTTGAGCCCTCTACCATAAGTTTTTACCCTTGGGAAGACGGTTTGCTGCAAAGGAGAGGCTAGGCCTCCCTGTATTTGTGCCTAAGAGTCTCCTCCTGAATGCCCTCTTTGTTGCTCAGATGTGGCCCTCTCTCTCTGGCTAAGCCAACTTGAAAGGTGAAATCACTGCCCTCCCCCCTACGTGGGATCAGACACCCAGGGAAGTGAATCTCCCTGGCAACGTGGAATATGACTCCCGGGGAGGAATGTAGACCCGGCATCGTGGGATGGAGAACATCTTCTTGACCAAAAGGGGGATGTGAAAGGAAATGAAATAAGCTTCAGTGCAGAGAGATTCCAAAACGAGCCGAGAGATCACTCTGGTGGGCACTCTTACGCACACTTTAGACAACCCTTTTTAGGTTCTAAAGAATTGGGGTAGCTGGTGGTGGATACCTGAAACTATTAAACTACAACCCAGAACCCATGAATCTCGAAGACAGTTGTATAAAAATGTAGCTTATGAGGGGTGACAGTGGGATTGGGAATGCCATAAGGACCAAACTCCACTTTGTCTAGTTTATGGATCGATGTGTAGAAAAGTAGGGGAAGCAAACAAACAGACAAAGGTACCTAGTGTTCTTTTTTACTTCAATTGCTCTTTTTCACTCTAATTATTATTCTGTTATTTTTGTGTGTGTGCTAATGAAGGTGTCAGGGATTGATTTAGGTGATGAATGTACAACTATGTAATGGTACTGTAAACAATCGAAAGTACAATTTGTTTTGTATGACTGCGTGGTATGTGAATATATCTCAATAAAATGATGATATAAAAAAATAAAATAAAAAAAAAAAATGTTGCTTATGAGGGGTGACAATGTGATTGAGAAAGCCATATGGACCACACTCCCCTTTGTCTTGTTTATGGATGGATGAGTAGAAAAATGGGGGAAGAAAAAAAAATGGCACCCAGTGTTTTTTTTTACTTTAATTGTTCTTTTTCGCTTTAATTTTTATTCTTATTATTTTTTATTCTTTATTTTTATTTTTTTACTTTTTATATTCATATTTATTGAAATATATTTACATACCATGCAGTCATACAAAACAAAGTATACATCCAATTGTTTACAGTACCATTCTCACCAAAATTAATTTTTGACAATTTCATTACCACACACACAAAAATAATAAGAATAAAAATCAAAGTGAAAAAGAACAATTAAAGTAAAAAACACTGGGTGCCTTTGTTTGTTTGTTTGGTGTTCTGGGTTGTAGTTTGATAGTTTCAGGTATTTACTGCTAGCTATTCCAATTCATTAGACCTAAAAAGGGTTGTCTATATTGTGCATAAGAATGCCCACCAGAGTGACCTCTCGGCTCCTTTTGGAATCTCTCTGCCACTGAAGCTTAATCATTTCCTTTCACATTGCCCCTTTCATCAAGAAGATGTTCTCCATCCCAGGATGCTGGGTCTAGATTCCTCCCCAGGATTCACATTCCACCCAGGGAAGCTGCCAGGGGGCTTCACTCCCCTGGGTGTCAGATCCCATGTATGGGGGAGGGCAGTGATTTCACCTGCCAAGTTGGTTTAGCTGGAGAGAGAGGGCCACATCTGAGCAACAAAGAGGCATTCAGGAGGAGGCTGTTAGGCACAGTTGTAGGGAGGCCCAGCCTCTCCTTTGCAGCAACAGTCTTCCCAAGGGCAAGTCCTGTGGTAGAGGGCTCAACCCATCAAACCACCAATACCCTATGTCTGTGAGCCCATCAGCAACCATTGAGGTGGGGGAGCCCAACATCCCTGTATTCTCCACCAGCTCCTCAAGGGGGCTCTGCATATTTTTTTCTTTTTTTTTTAATTAACTTTTTTTTAAATCAACTATATCAAAAAAAAAAAATTAAAAAAAACATACAATAAAAAAACATTTCAAACAAACCATAACAAGGGAGTCCAACATGTTCCTACTCTACCCCAAGAAAATAACCCAGTATAGCAATATTTCTGTGAACTTGTTCCTACCATACCCACCCAGAAATTAACAAACCATAGTCATTCCTGGGCATTCACAGAACGTTAAACTCACCCATGATAGCTTATCTGTTCTTATTGGGTTATTGTTCCCCCTTCATTAATTGCTCTCTATCACTAATTCCCCTACATTCTACATTATAAACCATTTATTTTAGGGGTGTGTTGTTTAACCTCCAGGTGTTTGTGAATTTTCTAAGTCTCTGATGGTTATTGACTTCTAATTGTATTCTATTGTGGTCAGAGAATGTGCTTTGAATAATTTCAATTTTTTAAAATTTATTGAGGCTTGTTTTATTTCCCAGCATATGGTCTATTCTGGAGAAAGTTACATGACCACTAGAGAAGAATATGTATCCTGGTGATTTGGGATGTAATGTTCTATATATGTCTGTTAAATCAGATTCATTTATCCGATTGTTTAGATTTTCAATTTCCTTATTTGTCTTCTGTCTGGTTGATCTATCTATAGGAGAGACTGATGTGTTGAAGTCTCCCACAATTATTGTGGAAACATTCATTGCTTCCTTTAGTTTTGCCAGTGTTTGTCTCATGTATTCTGTGGCACCATGATTGGGAGCATAAACATTTATGATTGTTATTTCTTCTTGTTGAATTGCCCCTTTTGTTAGTATGTAGTGGCCTTCTTTGTCTCTTATAACATCCTTGCTTTTAAAGTCTATTTTATCTGAGATTTAAATTGCTACTCCTGCTTTCTTTTGGCTGTAGCTTGCATGAAATATTTTTTCCATCCTTTCACTTTCAATTTCTTTGTGTCCTTGTGTCTAAGATGAGTCTCTTGTATGCAGCATATTGACGGTTCATATTTTCTGATCCATTCTGCCAATCTGTATCTTTTAATTGGGGAGTTTAATCCATTTACATTCAATGTTATTACTTTGAAGGCATTTCTTGAATCAGCCATGTATCCTTTGGTTTGTTTGTCAGATATATTTTTTCCCTCTCTCTCTTATTGTCCTTTAATGAACCAATATTGAATCTCTTTAGTACTGAACCTTTCTCCATCTCTCTCCCTCCTTTCTTTGTTTCTCTGTCGGTAGAGCTCCCTTTAGTATCTGAAGTAGGGCAGGTCTTTTATTAACAAAATCTCTCAGGATTTGTTTGTCTGTGAAAAATTTAAGCTCTCCCTCAAATTTGAAGGAGAGCTTTGCTAGATAAAGTATTCTTGGTTGGAAATTTTTCTTACTCAGAATTTTAAATATGTCATGCCACTGCCTTCTCGCCTTCATGGTGGCCGCTGAGTAATCACTACTTAGTCTTACGTTGTTTCCTTTGTATGTGGTGAATTGCTTTTCTCTTGCTGCTTTCAGAACTTGCTCCTTCTCCTCAGTATTTGACATTCTGATCAGAATATGTCTTGGAGTGGGTTTATTTGGATTTATTCTATTTGGAGTTCGCTGGGCATTTATGCTTTGTGTATTTATATTGTGTAGAAGGTTTGGGAAGTTTTCCCCAACAATTTCTTTGAATACTCTTTCTAGACCTTTACCCTTCTCTTCCCCTTCTGGGACACCAATGAGTCTTATATTTGGATGTTTTATTTTATCTATCATATCCCTGAGATCCATTTTGATTTTTTCAATTTTTTCCCCATTCTTTCTTTTGTTCTTTCATTTTCTGTTCTGTGGCCCTCGAGGTCACTGATTCATTGTTCATCTTCCTCTAGTCTTGTACTATGAGTATCCAGAATCTTTTAAATTTGGTCAACAGTTTCTTTTATTTCCATAAGATCATCTATTTTTTTATTTACTCTTGCAATTTCTTCTTTATGCTCTTCTAGGGTCATCTTCATGTCCTTTGTATCCTGTGCCATGCTCTACGTCATGTCCTTTATATCCTGTGCTATGCTCTCATTGTTTGTCTTTAGTTCTTTGATTAATTTCTCTAAGTACTGTGTCTCCTCTGATCTTTTGATTTGGGTGTTTGAGTTTGGGTTATCCAAATCATCTGGTTTTATCACCTGCTTTAAAATTTTCTGTTGTTTTTGGCCTCTTGGCATTTGCTTTACTTGATATGGTTCTTTTAGGATATGTAGGATTATTCAAAGTCTAATCTCTAATTTGTCCGATCTACAGCTTGGTGGAGTTCACTTTCTCTAATTTCCCAGCAGATGGTGTCTGCGAGTCACCTATTCCCCTCAAGTCAGTTCTCCCCAGCTTTGTCTTTGTGGTGTGTGGGGGTCTGATTCTTATGGGGTCCAATTGGTACACCAAGTTTGGGTATGTTGTTGGTGCCATCCACCCTGAATGTGGGGCATGTGTCTGAGCAGTTAGGGAGGGAAGGCAGCATTAATAATCAAACCTCCCAGGTGTTTCTGGAGGTTTAAGGCTGATGAAAGAGTCTAAACCTTCATTTCAGTCTTGCCACAGATTGTCTCTGCTGCTGACCCACAAGTCCTTGGTATTGGCATATGGTCCCTGGGATTTATGAGTGGGTCGCTCTTCCAAGCTGTGCCCTTCTAGGGCCTCTGTTGAGGGAAAGTTGTGGTATGTCACAAGTGTGCACCATCCCTCACGGGAAGTTCTGTGCTGCCGGGCCATTTAGGGGCATTCCCAGCCTGCTGTAAGGATAGCTGTATGAGACACGTTAATTTCCCCCTTTTCGCACAGCTCTGCCTTCCTAGCTCTGGGACAATTAGCTGTGGGTGCGTAAAAGGCTACTGTTCATGCCCAATATTGTGGCATGTGTGTGTTGCTGGAAACACTTCCCATTGCACTGGGTTTTTTGGCGCAGCTCTGGGCTGTGGCTCCAGTGCTGGGCAGGAGCATTCCTAGCCCACCGGGACAATGGCTGCAAGGGGTGTGGTTATTTTCCCCTTTTGGCTCACCTCTGCCTGCCTCTCTCTGAGACAATTAGCAGCCGATGTGTGAAAGGCTATCTTCCATGCCAGATGTTGAGGCATTCTCACAGCCCGTTCCTGCCACGCTTCATTATGTGGTTCTCGCTGCTGTATCTGCAGCTGCTTTTGGGTTTTTAAAAAAGAACTAGTCCACCTCCAAATGTCAACCCATGGTTTCCCCACACTGCAGTGTGGCTGCTGGACATTGAGCAAGCTTACTCACTCATTTCAGAACACAGACTCCCGGTTTCACCAAGTGCATGGTCTCTGTGGATTTAGCAGACCTTGTCCAGCTGGTATATCGCTGGAACTGGTGTTCTGGTCACTTTCTGGCTTTTATCTAGTATTTTTCGTGGAGGTTTTTTTTTGTCTGTCCCAGCCACCATCTTAGGTTCTCTCCTATTCTTATTATTTTTGTGTGTGTAGTAATGAAAATGTCAAAAATTAATTTTGATGATGAATGCACAACTATATAATGGTACTGTAAACAACTGAATGTACTCTTTGCTTTGTATGACTGCGTGGTATGTGAATTTATCTCAATAAATATGAATTGAAAAAAAAAGACGTTTTTGTGCCCCAGCATATGATCTATCCTGGAGAATGTTCCATTGGCACTAGAGAAGAATGTATATCCAGGTACTTTAGGAGGTAATGCTCTATATATGCTTGTTGAGTCTAATTCATTTATCATATTGTTTAAGTTCTCAATTTCCTCATTGGTCTTCTGTGTAGTTGTTCTATCTGGAGAAGATAGTGGTGTACTATAGTCTCCCTCTATTATTGTAGACGTGTATTGCTCCCTTCAGTTTTGCCAGTGTTTGCCTCATATACTTTGGAGCTCCTTGATTGGGTGCATAAACATTTATGATTGTTATTTCTTCTTGGTGAATTGCCCTTTTATTAATATATAGTGTCCTTCTTTGCCTCTTGTGACATCTTTGCATTTAAAGCCTGTTTTATCTGATATTGGTACAACTACCCCTGGTTTTTTTTGGTTGCAACTTGCATAGGATATTTTTTTTCTATCCTTTCCCTTTCAGTCTCTTTGTGTCACAGGGTCTAAGATGAGTCTCTTGTAAACAGCATATCAATGGGTCATACTTTTTAATCCATTCAACCAGTCTGTATCTATCTATCTATCTATGTATCTATGTATCTATCTATCTATCTATATCTATATCTATATATATTTTATTAAGATTGTTCAGATACCATACAACTATCCAAAGATCCAAAGTGTACAGTCAGTTGCCCCCGGTACCATCATACAGCTGTGCATCCATCACGACAATTAATTTTTTTCAATTTTTAGAACATTTTCATTACTTCAGAAAAGAAATAAAGACAAAGAAAGGAGACTCAAATCCTCTCATACCCCTAACCACCCCCCATCCATCACTGATTCATATTTTTGGTATGGTACATTTGTTACTGTTGATGAAAGAATGTTAAAATACTACTAATTGTAGTGTATAGTTTGCTATAGGTATATATTTTTTCCTATATGCCTCTCTATTATTAACTTCTAGTTATAGTGTCATACATTTGTTCTAGTTCATGAGAGAGATTTCTAATATTTGTGTAGTTAATCACAGACATTGTCCACCACAAGATTCACTGTTTTACACATTACCATCTTTTAACCCCCAGCTTTCCTACTGGTGACATAGATGATTCTGAGCTTACCCTTTCTACCACCTTCACACACCTTTCAGCACTGGTAGTTATTCTCACAACATGTTACCATCACCCCTGTCCATTTCCAAATGTTTAAGTTCACCCTAGTTGAACATTCTGCTCATAATAAGCAACCGTTCCCCATTCTTTAGCCTCATTCTATGTCCTGGTAACTTATATTTCATGTCTATGAGTTTACATATTATAATTAGTTCATATCAGTTAGACCCTGCAATATTTGCCTTTATGTATCTGTCTTATTTCACTCAATATAGTGCCCTCAAAGTTTCTTCATCAACCCCTTTCTTTTAAGATGATTTTGTTCACACACCATACCTTCTGTCCTAAGTAAACAATCATTGGTTCCCTGTAGTCACGTATTTACGTATTCAGCACCATTGCCAGTATCTATATAAGGACATCTCCATTTCTTCCCCAAAGAGGAGGAAGAGCCAAAGAAGGTACAGAGACAAAAGAAAAAGAAAAGAGAGAAATAAAACAACAACAAAAACATGATAGCTAGAAAGCAAGAAAAGGAAAGATAGCACTAACCTAACATAGAATAAAGAGTCAGACCACATCACCAATGCCAGGAGTCCCATATCCTTCCCCTACCCCCCCCCCCATATGCATTTAGCTTTGGTATATTTCCTTTGTTATAGTAAAGGAAACATAATACAATGTTTCCATTAATTATAGTCTCTAGTTTGCATTGATTGTAGTTTCCCCCAATCCCACCCTATTTTTAACACCTTGCAATGTTGATATTCATTTGTTCTACCTCATGTAAAAATATGTTTGTGTCTTTTATTACAATCAATGAGCACCCTAGGATTCCCTGAGTTACACAGTTCCAGCCTTTATCCTTCATCTTTTGTTCTGGTGTCCCACATGGTCCCAACCTTCCTCTTTCAACCATACTCACAGTCATCTTTGTTCAATCTACTTACATTGCTGTGCTACTATCTCCCAAAATTTTGTTCTAAGCCTCTCACTCCTGTCTTTTCCTTTCCTGTCTGTCTTTAGTGTTTCCTTTAGAGCAGGTATCTTGTTCACAAACTCCATCATTATCTGTTTGAGAATATTTTAAGCTCACCCTCATATTTGAAGGACAATTTTGCTGGATATAGTATTCTTGGTTGGTGGTTTTTCTCTTTCAGTATCTTAAATATATAACCCCACCTCCTTATTGCCTCCATGGTTTCCATTGAGAAATCCGCACATAGTCTTATCAAGCTTCCTTTGTATGTGATGGATTGCTTTTCTCTTGCTGCTTTCAGGATTCTCTCTTTATCTTTGATGTTTTATAATCTGATTATTAAGTATCTTGGCATGGGCCTATTCAGATTTATTGTGTTTGGGGTACACTGCACTTCTTGGATCAGTAATTTTATGTCTTTCATAAGAGATGGGAAATTTTCATTGATTATTTACTCTATTATTGCTTCTGCCCTTTTCCCTTCTCTTCTCCTTCAGGGACACCAATGACATGTACATTCCTGATTTTCATTTTGTCCTTAAGTTCCTAGAGATGTTGCTTGTATTTTTCCATTCTTTTCTCTATCTGTTCTTTTGTGTGTAGGCTTTCAGGTGCCTTGTTCTCCAGTTCCTGAGTGTTTTCTTTTGCCTCTTGAGATCCACTGTTGTATGTTTCCATTGTGTCTTTCATCTCTTGTGTTGTGACTTTCATTTCCATAGATTCTGCCAGTTGGTTTTTCAAACTTTCAGTTTCTACCTTATGTATGCCCAGCATTTTCATTATACAGTCCATCTCTTTTGCCATATCCTCCCTAAACTTTTTAGTTGACTTAGTATTAGTTGTTTAAGTTCCTGTATCTCCGTTGAAATGTAAGTTTGTTCCTTTGACTGGGCCATAACTTCATTTCTAGTGTAGAGTGTAGTCTTCTGTTGTTTAGGCATGGTTTCCTTCATTACCCTAATCAGGCTTTCTCAGACCAAAACGGGCTCTGGTCCCAGAAGGAAGAACTATTCAGTGTCCAGTTTCCCTGAGGGTGTGTCTTAGAAAATTGGTACACCTTGTGAGGCCTCAGGTTATTGTGCTTTTCTGCCCAGCAAGTGGTGCCTGTCAGCTTGTAACTACATACTGTTGTAAGGAGGTGCGGCCCATGACTGTTTTCCCCCAGGCTCTGGGGTCTGGTTCTGAATGGAAAGCAGTAGTAGAGCTGGACCCTACCCCTTTCCTCTTAGGGAAGATAGACCTCCCTAGGGAGAGGTCATTAGCATTTCAATGATCCCTCTCTGCCTGTGTTATCTCCATCCTTGTCTGGGTCAGAGCACCAAGAACTGAAAATGGCTAAGGCTTTCTCTACTGAGCTGAAACAGGGACAGAAAGCCCCCTTCAGTGCCAGTCTGTGGCCACCCTCCAGCTCTCCAAGCTCAGTCTTCACCCAAAGCTTCTATCTGCTTGTTGGGGATTCATATTAAGCAGTCCACACTTGTTAATTAAAACCCCAATTGGATCTCAGCTGTGCTATATTCCCTTTCTCAGAGAGAGCTGCTCTCTGGCTCCACAAGGCTTTGCAGCTTGGGCTGTGGGGGGAGGGGGCTCCCAGCTTGGATCCACAGTTTTTACTTACAGATTTTATGCTGTGATCTCAGGCATTCCTCCCATTTCAGGTTGGTGTTTGATGAGTGGATGGTAATGTTTGTCTCCCCGCAATTATTCCAGATTATTTACTAGCTGTTCCTGGTTGCTTATTAGTTGTTCTAGGGAGACTAACTAGCTTCCACTCCTCTCTATGCTGCCATCTTAGATTCTCCAGTCTGTATCTTTTAATTAGAGAGTTTAATCCATTCACATCCAAAGTAATTACTCTGAAGGGAGTTGAACCAGCCATCTTATCCTGTGGTTTTTAGTTGTCAGATCTATTTTTTACCCCTCTCTCTTTTTTTCCTTTAAGTTACCGTTATGAATTCTCTTCAGTTCTGTGCCCTTTTCCAGACCTCTATCTTCTTTGTTTTTTTGTCAGCTGGTAGAGCTCCTTTAGTAGTTCTTGTAGGGCAGATCTCTTCTTAACAAATTATCTCAGCACTTGTTTGTCTGAAATTTTTCAACTCTTCTGCAATTTTGAAAGAGAACTTTGCTGGATAAACAATTCTTGGCTTGCAGTTTTTCTGTGTCACAATCTTAAACATGTTGTTCTAGTTTGTTAATGCTGCAGAATGCAAAACACCAGAGATGGATTGGCTTTTATAAAAAGGGGGTTTATTTGGCTGCACAGTTACAGTCTTAAGGCCATAAAGTGTCCAAGGTAACACATCAGCAATCGGGTACCTTCATTGGAGGATGGCCAATGGCGTCTGGAAAACCTCTGTTAGCTGGGAAGGCACGTGGTTGGTGTCTGCTCCAAAGTTCTGGTTTCAAAATGGCTTTCTCCCAGGACATTCCTCTCTAGCAAGCTTGCTCCTCTTCAAAACGTCACTCACAGCTGCACTGAGTTCCCTCTCTTTGAGTCAGCTTATTTATATGGCTCCACTGATCAAGGCCCACCCTGAATGGGTGGGGCCACGCCTCCATGGGAATATCTCATCAGAGTCATCACCCACAGCTGGGTGGGGCAAATTCCAAGCAAATCTAATCAGCACCAAAACGTCTGCCCCACAAGACTACATCAAAGAATATGGCTTTTTCTGGGGGACATCATACATTCAAACCGGCACATTCCACCCCCTGGACCCCAGAAAAACATATTTTTTCCAAATACAAAATACATTCATCCCATCACAATATCACAAAAACTTAAATCATTTAAGTAACAATATTTAAGTACAAGATCCCATCAAAATCAATTATAGGCATGGCCAGTCCTAAGGCATAATTTTCCTTTAGCAGTGGATCTGTGAACTTAGAACAAGTTATGTGCTCCCAATATACAAAGGAGGGACATTCATAGGATAAACATTCCCATTGCCATAAGGAGAAACAGTAAGGAAAACAGGGTTCACAGGACCAAAACAGTTCCTAAAACCCACAGGACAAACTCCATTAGATTTCAAAGTCTGAGAGTCATTTACAGAACAACGTTGCGTCCTTGGGGCTTGAGAGAGCGGGAGTCTAACCCTTCCTAAGGGCTTTTGTGGCAGCCCTCTCCTCTCCAAACACTTGGGTGAGTGCTCCAACATATCCACACATTAGGGAGACCACCTTCTCGGCTCCACCCTCCTCAAACAGCGGGGTAGCTCCCGGATTCCCTTCCATCTCCAGGGCACACGCTCAACCCCTTCAGAACAGTGTGGTGGCAGCCAGGCTCTCCCCAATTCCCTGGGAATGTGTTCTACCCTCTTTGGGACCTCGGGTGGCAAAACTCTTCCAGAGCATCGAGGTAGAATGCCCACCATCAACCTCCGGGGCAAACTCACCCTTTCCATGCATGTGGGCTGCTCTACTTTCCCAGCCCAAGGCCTCTTGACTCCAGACCTCAACCTCCATGGCTCTGTCTTTCATGAAATTTTTCCTTCAGTTTGTTCCTTGTCTGTCTCCTCCAGTCCAGACCAGCAACAGCTCTGCCTATAAAGATCTCACAAAAATTCTGTTGGCTTTGCATGAAACATGCAGGGGTCAAAGCCATCAGACAATAGGACTTTCCACAAATCCTTTCTGGATAATTCCATCTCCAATCTTGGCTTGTACTGAAATGGCGGCTGGGTTCCATGTTTGGTTACATCCTCATGTTGGGCTGTAGCTTCTGAGGATCCACCCTCTGGAAGCCTGGAATTTTCCAAGCCATCAGCGTCTTGTTTCTTTGAACCCAAGAGTTCAGTTCTAAGTTTATCTCTCTCTGCTTGCATTTTACTATAAGCTGCAAGGAGAAACTAGTGTACATCCTCCACATGTAGTCTGGAGGTCTCCTCAGCTAAGTATTCCAGGTTGTCGCTTTCAAATTCTTCCTTCCATCTGACACCAGGACTCAATTTTGCCAAATTCTCTGCCACTTTAAAACAAGGGTTGCCTTCCTTCCAGTTTGCAACAACACATTGATCATTTCTGTTCAAGGCCTCATCAGAAGTATCTTTAGAGTCCATATTTCCATAAACAGCCTCTTCAAAGCAGTTTAGGCCTTTTCTATCAAGCTTCTCACAATTCTTCCAGAATCTTCCCCTTATCCATTTAAAGGGCCATTCCAACATGTTTGGTATTTGCAAACTCAGCAGCAAAAGCACCCCACTTCTCTGGTACCAAAATCTGTTCTAGTTTGCTAATGCTGCGGAATGCAAAACACCAGAGATGGATTGGCTTTTATAAAAAGGGGGTTTATTTGGCTATACAGTTACAGTCTTAAGGCCATAAAGTGTCCAAGGTAACACATCAGCAATCGGGTACCTTCATTGGAGGATGGCCAATGGCATCCGGAAAACCTCTGTTGGCTGGGAAGGCACGGCTGGCGTCTGCTCCAAAGTTCTGGTTTCAAAATGGCTTTCTCCCAGGACATTCCTCTCTAGCAAGCTTGCTCCTCTCCAAAACATCACTCACAGCTGCACTGAGTTCCCTCTCTTTGAGTCAGCTCATTTATATGCCTCCATAATCAAGGCCCACCGTGAATGGGTGGGGCCATGCCTCCATGGGAATATCTCATCAGAGTCATCACCCACAGCTGGGTGGGGCAAATTCCAAGCAAATCTAATCAGCACCAAAACGTCTGCCCCACAAGACTACATCAAAGAATATGGCTTTTTCTGGGGGACATCATACATTCAAACTGGCACATATGTCATAACACTGCCTTCTCACCTCCATCATGCCCGCTGAATAGTCAGTACTTAGTTTTATGTTGTTTCCCTTCTACGTGATGAATCACTTCTCTCTTGCTGCTTTCACAACTTTCTCCTTCTCTTCAGCATTTGACAATCTGATCAGTATATATCTCAGAGTGGGTTTATTTGGATTTATTCTATTTGGAGTTCACTGGGCATCTCTGATTTGCATATTTATGTCATTTATAAGGGTTGCAAAAATTTCCCCAACTATGTCTTGAAACACTCTTCCTAGCCCTTTATTCTTGTCTTCTCTTCCTGGGACACCAGTGATTCTTAAATTTGTTCATTTCTTGTCCATCATTTCCCTGAGATCCATTTCAAATTTTTCAATTTTCTTACCATTTGTTCTTTTGTTTGCATTCAATTGTCTGTCCTCAAGTTCACTTATCCTTCTGCCTCTTCAAATCTGCTATTAGTATATTTTTAATTTGATCAACAGTATCTTTTATTTCCATAAGATCTGCTATTTTTTAAATTTACTCTTTAAAATTCTTCTTTATGCTCTTCCAGTGTCTTCTTTATTTCCTTTATATTTTTAGCCATCTCAAAATTGTTTTGGAGATTTCTATGTACTTCTTTAATTAATTGCTCCAAATTTTGTGACTCCTAAGGCTTTTTAATTTGTTCATTTGCTGTGTCCATGTCTTATCTTCTAGATTCTTCAAGTGCTTTATGATTTTCTGTTAGCTTCAGGGCATTTTCTTGTCTTGATATGGTTATTTTGGGAAATGCAGGATTATTTGAGCATTTATATATAATTTGGCAGAGGTACAGCTTGCTGGATTGCAGTTTCCCTGTCCTACAAGCAGGTGGTGCTCTCAAGTCACCTTTTAATCTCAAGCCAACCGTCCCCAAACTTCTCCTGTGTTCTGGGTAGAGTACAAACTGGGTGGGGATCCAATCAGTGCACCAGTCATCCGTGTTTACTGGGGAATCCCTGCCCTGTTGCTACAATGTGGACCTAGTGCAGTTTGGCAGGGAGTCCACTCAAGGGCACTGTCCAGGTCAAACATGTACTGTACCCTGCCTGCCATGGACCCCCAAGGCTCTGGGGTGTGGGAGGGGCTCCTAATATGACTGTGGCACCCTCTCCTATCCCTGCTTCTTGCTGGTGTACCCCCCAGACTTCCATGGGGGGAGAGTATGTGCTGCCTTGTAGGGTCCTTCACAGGAGCTCCCAGCTGTATGGATGTGGTGGATCACCTCCCCAGCTAACTGCCAAGGTGGGTGCACAGGAGTGGAGAGCCACTGCTCTCTCCCTTGCCCTGTGGCCAACTTGCTGCTGCCAGACCCAGGAGGTGGTCCTGGTCCAAACTCACCCCATCCCTTGAGGCACCATCTCTCTTTGTTTTTGTCCACGTTCCCACCATAAAGTGTAGGGGTCCCTCTATGGCCAGTTGCAACCTGCAACCATAGTCCCAGGCATCCTCCAGCCCCTCTCTAGTTTCTTTCAGAGAGAAGAAGCCCAATCCACCTCCCCTACTCTTCCATCTTCCTGGAAGTTCCCCCCACCCATAGGATTTCTTTTTGAGGTAATGAAAATGTTCTAAAATCGATGATGGTGATGGTTGCAAATATCTGTTGATATATTAAAAACCACTGAATTGTAACTTTAAAAGAGTGAATTATATGATTATGTGAACTATATTTTTATACAGCTGATTTTTAAAAAGAAAAATCATTAATCTCTTTTTCTTCCGTATAATTTTTCATTAATCCCATTTAGTGAATTTTTCATTTCAGATATTGTATTTTTTAGGAGTATAAATCCCATTTTAAAAATATCTTCCATTTATTTCCTCTTTATGTTCATGCTTTCCTCTGAATACTTGAGCATAGACTTTACTAACCTTTAATCTGGGGATATTTAGCCCTACTACTAAAATGTGACCCTTCTGGGATCTTCACCGAATGTGCCAGGAGTTAAACAAGGATTCTCCAATCTGGTTAGTCAGAACTTAAATCCCTCCCAATCCTCTGTGAGCTCTGAGAATTGTTCAGCTTACAGTTCCCTGGATACTCTTTACCCAGTATTATTGAATTTCACCCTACACATGCATAAATAGTATTCAGGAACAGATCCAAGGGGACACCTATGCATATTTCTGGAACTCTTTCTGATGTAGCTTCCTGCTCCCCTGCACTCTGCCCAGAGCCTTCACTCTTAACCATTACACTATACTATCTCTTCTATAATTTAGATGTTGTGCACTGTACCGAGAAATCATCAATCGATTGCATTTACTGATTTCCTGTCTGTGGGAAAGGCCCCAGAAAAGATGCAAAGAGGAAGATATTCTAGCCCCAGCCATCCCCACATGAGTTCAAGATAGTGATTGGGAAATGTTTGCAAGCCACAGAGGTCAGAGTTTATGGCAGTACCTTGAGTAATAGGATTGCACAGTGACAAACTATGATGCTGCTGTTTCCTCTTCATCCACCATGCCACCTTTTCCCACACTGCCACCTCTCCAGTCTCCCCAGCCTCCCCTACCAATGGAGACCCCAGGAAATTGGCTGCTGCTCCCCACCCTGAGCTCCCAAGCCTTGTCTAAAGTTTTTGACTTAGCATGGGGATCAATCATAACCCAGATCAGGTCTGGGTTTGATGACTATTTTCTCTGGAATCTGAGGCTGCAGAAATTGGAGTTTGAGATCCCACAACAATTTAGATTTTGAATTTTCTTGGCAGAATAGGAAGACATAGGATAGGGAGCATGAGTGAACCTGGAAGGGAGAAGACCCTAGAGGAGGGAAGAAAGGAGTACAGGAGCTGGTGGTGAGAAAAAATTTAGACTGGAATAATGTTGCCCAACATCTCTCCAGAGGTTACAAACTGATAACCCTTAAGGAGGGTCCAGCCCATAGATGTATTCTGTTTGCACTGTTTTCTCACCCCCAATCTGTGCCACCATTTATCTCACCTCTGTTCTTAGGAACCTGAATTTTTGGCCCCTTAGCTAGCCTGAGCCCAAAGAGGAAGCATGACCTGGTTACAATCTCGAGTGATTCAGTGGCAGAACCAGGACCAGAACCAGGGTTTTGACCCCTTCCCCTTCAGTGCCCCTTTCTTCTGAGGATGTCCTTGCCCTGAATCTTCAGTGCATGTGTTTTTGGCAGTGCCTGGAAGGTCTTTTCCCCTGTGGGAAACTGAGGCCTGGGGAGCCATGAGGACTCCTCCGATGAGGCCAACCTGTGGTCCTGAGCCTCCAGACTGAAGATGAGAAGGACCTGACCAGTGGTGGGGGTGGGGGTGGGTGGTGCCAGTCATGTGATGCAGACATGAAATGACTGTCCAAATGGCGGGAAGTGACTGAAATCAGAGTTAACTTGGGAGTCACAGAACATGGGGTGCCTGGAAGGGGGCCAGAGGTATTGGGAGGTATAGAGTAGGCTGGAAGGGGAACAAAAGTCTGGGCTGTGGGTGACCAGACCCTTCCGCCAGAGCCGGCCACTTCTGCCTTTGGAAAATATTTCACAACACCCTCTGTGTGTGAGTGTGCCAGTGGTGAGGTAAGAGATGGGAGGACAGCCTGAGCCTCACTGAGGATGGGCGAGAGGGTGAGGGCACCCCAGCTCCTGTACACCAGGACCCAGTGAGTACAGGGTAAGGAGCAGCGCAGCACAGCGCTCACCCTCAGAGCCTCCCCGAAGCCTGCGTCCTCATGAAAGGTGAGTAGCTGCCTCCACGGTCAGAGAGCCTGGTGTGAGGGGATGGAGACCAGAGCTGGGGGTGACTCCTGGTCCCTGATGCAAGTTCTGGGCTGGGCCACAATTCTGGGCACCAGCCCAGGGTAGGGGCTTTGCATGCCCAAAGGCACAGCTTTCCTCATCTGATCTCTGCGGAATGGAGGTCCTGGGGCTTCCTCAGCTTCTGGAGAGGCAGGAAGTGGGGCTACGGGGCAGACAGGTCTTCTGGTTTGCCCTCTTCGGACGTTATGTCCCTCACACATCCTCTGTGGAGAGAGTGATCTGGATTTAGGAATCACTGGGCTCACATGGGAGGAAAGTGGAATTGCTAGAAAGTCTGGATGGGTAGAAGTGATGGACCCCAGATGGGCGTCAGGGCTCCCGATTTCATTGGACCTCAATTTCTCCCCTTTGCCAATGGAGCAGGCAGGGAGGGAGCTATAGCAGAGGGCTTAAACTTGGGGCCCTGGCAAAAGGCAGGTCACTCGTCATGTCCCATTGGGCCCCACACAGATTACAGAGAACCCCAAAGGTTGAGCAGGCCCAGCTATGGCTCCATCTCCAGCCCATCCAGCCCAGAGCCACAGCCAGCACCTCCCGGAAGGCCCTACCTGAGCGAGACGATCCTCATCCCAGCTGCAGAACCGGTGAGAATGCTGGAAAGTTCCCAGGATCTTGCAGGATTAGTAGGATCATATGGGCTCTCACAGGCTGGGCGGGGGTCTGCTTGTGAAGCAGTGACATACGGCAGCAGCTGCCTCCTGCCTCCTTCCCACTCTGACTCCAGTGCTTAGAGGGCCTGGCAAAGGCGCTCAGTATTGTCAAATGGTTTTCGGAATGAATCTCAGCTTTCATATGAAGGGAAAGGGGCCTGGGGCAAATGAAGATAGGAGTTCTATTTGTTTTAGCATTGAAGAAAATGACCCAGACAAGGATATGGGGAGAATTGGAGGAGGCTGCAGGCTGGAGCCCTGTCACCCTGTCCAGAATCTTTAGCAGATCTGCAGGCTGACAGCCCAAGTCCTGAACCTGGGTTGGGGGTGGAGGTGACCTCTAGCCTCAGTGGAAAGAGGTTGGGGAGAGAAGAGCTGGGCCAGAGAGGCTTGGTCCCTGAAAATCAACCCCCTTTGGGCTCTGAGGATATGCTGAGTCAGGGTCTGCAAGGACGTGCTGAGTCAGGGTCTGCGAGAGGCAGGCAGACTGCAGGAAGTGACAGATCCAGAAAGCGGATTCAGTGTAATCAACCAAATCCTGCCAGTTTCCCCCACCCCACGCCTTCTGGACCCACAGGGTGGCAGCTTCAGGAACAGGGTATGAAGGGCAGAGCTTGCCAGCCTGGGCTGGAGAGCCTGTCGGGGCTCAGCTGGGGTCTGGCCAAGGCCAGCTGCTATCTGGCCCTATACCTAGGACCCTCACTACCCTTGCTCCCACTCCCAGGGCACGTTCAGCCTGCGGAAACTGTGGGCCTTCACAGGGCCTGGCTTTCTCATGAGCATCGCTTTCCTGGACCCGGGAAACATCGAGTCGGATCTGCAGGCCGGCGCTGTGGCTGGATTCAAAGTACCCAAGTTGGCACCAGGGTGGGGGCCCTGTGGGTGTGTGTGTGTGTGACCAGAGTAAGTGGGTGGAGACCCCCGCTCACGACATTTCTCCAGGGTAGCCTGGACAGATGATGTTCCCAGGAACAGGTGCTAAGTTCAAGATGGGCCAGAAAAGGGTCCCAAGGACAGGGCCCACCAGGGTGTAGCATGTGCACGGGGAGCTGTGTTCTTGCTCGGGTTGTCTGAGACTGGTCCTACTGGCTAAAGGTCCCACCCTGCCTTCTCCACAGCTGCTCTGGGTGCTGCTATGGGCCACGGTACTGGGCCTGCTCTGCCAGCGACTGGCTGCCCGACTGGGCACAGTGACAGGCAAGGACTTGGGTGAGGTCTGTCATCTCTACTACCCTAAGGTGAGGTCAGTGGGCCTGAACCAGAACCACACATAGGCCCCAAACACTGAACAGCCATTTACAGCTTTCATGATAAAAGAGATACATCATCTGACATGGGATGTCACGAGTCCACTTCATAGATGAGAAGGCTGAGGTTCAAACTAATAGCACATACATAGAGAGGGACATTAGAGACACCTTGTTCACTTTACTGAAGGAGGAATTGAAACCTAGGGAAGTGACTTGCCCAAGGCAAAAAATAGTTGGCCATCAGCTCTGGGATGGTCATTGCTGGGGTGGATGTGATAAATGTTAGGCATCAGTTAGAGATGGTTACTGATTAGGGTGGGCACTGTGGACATGGCTGTTTTATCAGTCAGTGTCCAGTCAGAGAAACAGAAATTATACAACTAGATACTTCAAAGGAATTTAACACAGAGATTTAGTTGCAGAGATATTGGAAGGGCTTGAAAACCTCTACACCGCTGGGCTGGAGCCCAAGAGCCATCGTTGACTGCTGAGCTTCTGGAGCCATTGCCACCACTTTCAAAATACCTAGCACGGCTGAGAGAGCCACAGTTGCCTGCTGTTGCTGCTGCCAGAAACATCACCAGAAGCAGCAAAAAAAAATGGTTTCTCCCTGTCTTTTGATCTCCCATAAGTGTTTTC
Source organism: Choloepus didactylus (assembly GCF_015220235.1). NCBI lineage: Eukaryota > Metazoa > Chordata > Mammalia > Pilosa > Megalonychidae > Choloepus > Choloepus didactylus. The sequence continues at coordinate 111,191,783 of NC_051315.1, forward strand.
TACAAAACCTAACTGGAAACCAGCTGGCAAGGCTGTCTTGCAAATGTAGTTTGCAGGCTTGTGGCCCAGCAGTCTAGCGTAGAGTACTGAAAGGTGAGTGTAGGGCTAGGAGACAATGGACAAATAACTGGCACAGCTTGGATGACAGGTTATCTCCTTCCCCACAGGTGCCCCGCACCCTCCTCTGGCTGACCATCGAGCTGGCCATTGTGGGTTCAGACATGCAAGAGGTCATCGGCACAGCTATTGCATTCAATCTGCTGTCGGTGGGACGGTACTGCCACAGTGGGCCCTGCTCTTCAGCCCAGGGCTGGGAAAAACTGCGACTTCTCCCCAATTCCACTTCATCCTGCAGTCCCCTCTGAAGAAAGGCTGTCCCCCTATTTGCCAGATGGGAAAACTGAGACCTAGGGACGTAAAGTGATGTGTCTAAATTCACATAGCGTGTGGGTCATGCGGATGCCAGGACCACAGCCACAAGCTTCCTGCCATGCCTGATCCTCCACCCAGCTTTGGCTTTACTAGAGCATTCTTCACCATCTTTCCATCCCCGACACATTGACACTCCCCTCTCTGAGCTGTCTGGGGCCTCCGGGGTCCCTGCCCACCCGGAGCCAGATTCCACAGTCTCCAGTCCCGAGGGTGGGATTCCTGGCCCCCAGCCCAGGCTGGACTGACCCAGCCACTCTGGTTTCAGAATCCCACTCTGGGGTGGCGTCCTCATCACCATCGTGGACACCTTCTTCTTCCTCTTCCTGGATAACTATGGTAGGTGTGTGCCTTGTCTCCCAGTGGGGTGATGCAGGGGGCTGCAGAGCTGGGCCTGTGGGGAGCTCTGCACATGCTCGGCCTGTGCTGAGAGAAGGGCCCTGAGAGGAGGGCCGTGGGGTCAGGAGACCTGGGCACCAGCCCGAGCTCCGCACTCTAGCTGCGTGGCCTCGGGCAAGTTACTTAGAATTCAGTTTCTTCATCTATAATCTAGGGGACAGTAATAACACAAATACCACGGGGCTGTTGTGCAGATACAGCGAAGTAGTATATGCTAAGCACTTGGCACAATGCCTGGTACAAAGTGTTCAAAAATATCAGCCATAAATAATTGTTTTTGTTTTTACCATTTTTTGTTCTGCCCCTTTGCCCTCCCCTCAGGGTTGCGGAAGCTGGAAGCATTTTTCGGATTCCTTATTACCATTATGGCCTTGACCTTCGGCTATGAGGTGAGGCCAGAAACATAAACGCCCCAAAGCAACCCCTCTCGCTTCCTCCTGCATAGCCTGAGAGCAAGGAGAAGCCCTCAGCAGCGCTCCGTAGGGGTGGGGTGGTGGGGGTGAGAATCGGTGAGAATGGGCGGGGCAGGGGCGGGGCTTGGCCTGATGAGGCTCCTCCCCACAGTACGTGGTGGCGCGTCCGGAGCAGGGAGCCCTTCTTCGGGGCCTGTTCCTGCCCTCGTGCCCCGGCTGCGGCCAGCGCGAGCTGCTACAGGCCGTGGGCATCATTGGAGCCATCATCATGCCCCACAACATCTACCTGCACTCGGCCCTGGTCAAGGTGAGCAGAGGGGAGGGGAGGGAGGGTGCCCCGTTCTCTTAGGGCCTGCAGGCCCCTCCTCCAAGCCTGGAGCCCCGCCCCCTCGGCGCTGGCCGTAATGGTTTTAGGTGGGAAGTGAATGATTCTCTATTCAACATCTAATAATGTAGGATCTCCTGGGTGCCAGGCACTAGGGAGTTAGTGATGAAAAAAAAAAAAAGACCCCTGTCCTCCTAGAGCTTGCATTCTAATGGGGGAGACAAACGATTAGTAAGTAAACAAATAAATAATTATGGATTGGGAAACGCATGAAGGAAATGGATTAGAGAATGACTGAGGAGGAGGCTACTTTAGAAGGGGTAGTCAAGAAAGGGCTTTCTAAGGAGGTGAACTTTGAGACCTGAAGGATGGAAAGGAAGACCTGGGGAGAAGATAGTCCAAGCCTTGAGAACAGCAAGTGCAAAGGTCCTGGGGTAGAAATAAACTGGGCCCGCTTGAGGAAGGAGCATGGTGACTGTGAAGGAAGATGTCAGGGCCGAAGAGAAAGCAGGGCAGGGGCCAGCTCTCACAGGGCCTAGAAGGTCAGCCTTCCTTCATTCACACAGTTGGTCACTGCGGACCAAGTCTCTGTGGCAAGGGCAGAGATTCTGTGGCAAGGGCAGAGATCCTGTCCCCGACTGCCACATCAGGGGCTTTAGGAAGAACTGGAGACAGAGGCGGGGGACGGGGGCGTTGGGCTGGCTCTGATGGACTCTGGCCCTGTGCTCCCCTTTGACCCTCACAGTCTCGAGAGATAGACCGGTCCCGTCGGGCGGACATCCGAGAAGCCAATATGTACTTCCTGATTGAGGCCACCATCGCCCTGTCCGTCTCCTTCATCATCAATCTCTTCGTCATGGCCGTCTTTGGGCAGGCCTTCTACCAGCAAACCAACCAGGCTGCGGTGAGCGAGAGCTTCCCCTTGCACTTGTGTCCGTGCCCCATACACACGCACCTTGCGAGTTCTGCTGGGGACTCCAGGCCATGCAGCTAAGAGCCTCTGAGTCCCTGCCTGCACTCCAGGGCCTGGTGGAGGGAGGGAGTACCTGACACTGGCCTCTGGCTGGGAGCCCTTTTCCCACCCCACTGGAGAGATACAGCTCCTCCATCCCTGCATGCCAACCCTAACCCCAGTCAGGCCCTTAGAGGGTCATACCCACACCAGGGTCCACAGGAGGCAAAAGGGAGGGAGGAGCTGAGCCTTGGGTGACCCAGTACTCCATTTGCACCTTGAATGATGGGCAGGATGTGCCCAGCAAACTGCAATGAGGGTGTTTTAGGAGGAGGGGACGCCTGAGCATGGAGCTGGGAATATGCAGGTGGTCATTTTCTTCTCTGAGTTCCCTCTCCCGAGACTCTTCATTGTCAGCAGATAAACTGTCATTCATTCAGCAGATATTTACTGGGCATTTGTTAGGTACCAGACAATGTCCTAGACCCTGGGGATAAGCAGTCGCAATACAAAGACCCTGTCCTCTTGGGATTTAAATAGGGAGGGGGTAAGCAGACAGGAAACAAGTCAGTAAATAAAAAGCAAGGGCCGTATAGAGTGTGCACAATGCTATGAAGCTGATAAAGGGGTGATGGAACATAATTGGGGGCCAGGTGGCTACATTAGCCCAAGTGATCAGGAAAGGCCTCTTGGAGGAGGTGACGCTGGTGCCCACTCTGAAAGGAGCCGCCAGCCCCTCCCTGGCTCTCTGGGATTTGGGCCCTCTGTCTGTCTCCCTTTCTGAGTGGGTCTCTGACATGAGGCTCTAACAAGCACTGGCCAGGCCTCCAGGGACCCGGGCATTGCCACTGCATGCTTTGTGACGTTAAGACTTCACTGACCCTCCCTGGGTCTCACTTCGCTCAAGGCATAAGGACTGAGATCAAATGGATTTGGGTTTGCAGACTCGCGTCTTCAGGGCCAGCCGGCTGCAGAGTGGTGGCAGAGGGGGTCGGGTGGAAGGAAGAGGGGGCTGTGGGGTGGCTTCAGTCAATTCCAGCCAACTGTCTCTGTGGTAATGCCAGCTCTTCCAAATCCAAGAAAGCTGGAAATGCGGGTTCTCATGTGCTATCTTTTCATTTTAAACGTTGGCCACACTCACTATTTTTCCACAAAGCTCAACTTCATTAGTCAAACAATGTATGGGTAGATTCAGCCCGCGGCCGCCAGTTTCGACCCCTGGTCAAGGCCTGGCGATCACTTCCCCTCCCCCTCTCGGTGCCCGCAGTTCAACGTCTGTGCCCACAGCAGCCTCCACGACTACGCCCATATCTTCCCCAAGAACAACCAGACCGTGGAAGTGGACATTTACCAAGGGGTGAGAGCGTGGCGGAGGGGTCGCCCCGCCCACTGAGGGGGCGGGGTCTGCGCGCGAGGGGCGGGGCGGGGCCATAGGTCTGACCACACCCCGCCCGTCCAGGGCGTGATCCTGGGCTGCCTCTTCGGCCCCGCAGCCCTCTACATCTGGGCCGTGGGTCTCCTGGCTGCCGGGCAGAGCTCCACCATGACGGGCACCTACGCGGGACAGTTCGTGATGGAGGTGGGACCCGGGGCGGCCCCGGATCCGAGGACCACGGGCCCACAGGTCTCGGACAGGCCTGTTGATCCCTAAATTAGCCCCGCGGGTGCCGTTATAAGCCCCACTTCACAGATAAGAAAACTGAGGTTCAGAGAGGTGAGACGACTGGCCCCGGGATGCAGATTCAGGACTAGCGGGGATCTTTTCCCAATTACTGTTTAGTCTTCAGCTACCTCCTGTGGGAGAGAGATCCCCCCATCTCTCTTCACCCATCCCCACCCACCACCTAGGGACAAAGATGCGCCCCCTTCCCCCATTTCAACGGTGGGAAAACAGAGGTGCCCCGGAGGTGTGAGGTGGGCCATGGGGAGCCAGGGGGCCTCTCCCCTGGAATTCCCAGGCCTGCCCACCATCACCAAGGTGCCCACCCCACACCCCAGGGCTTCCTGAGGCTGCGGTGGTCACGTTTCGCACGCGTCCTCCTCACCCGCTCCTGTGCCATCCTGCCTACCGTGCTGGTGGCTGTCTTCAGGGATGTGAGGGACCTGTCGGGCCTCAACGACCTGCTTAACGTGCTGCAGAGCCTGCTGGTGAGCCGGCGGGGGTGGGGGTGGGGCTCCCATCCAGCCCCCTGCAGAGCTAAACAGGAACCACAGCCATCTCCCCATCTCCCGAATCGGATCGAGCCGGCCTGCCGGGTACTATTTGTTTATATGCTGCCATGTGGTTCGTGTCATGGTTTGTATCTCCCACTCCAGGAGGTAGGAACCACCACTGTCCCCGGTATACAGATGGGGAAACTGATGTACTAAATTGTGTCACGTGGCAGAGCTTGGATTTAAACTCAGGGAGTCTGGTGCCAGAGCCCCCCAAGTGAGTCTCCAGCTTTGGAGCATCACACCCTTGGAAGGCATAGAGATGGGAAAACTGAGGTTCAAAGTGGAGGGTGGCCAACTCCTCCCCTCCTCGCTGTATTTTGGGGCAGGGTGCCTCAACCCCATCCCCCCGCTGCTCTCCCCAGCTCCCCTTCGCCGTGCTGCCCATCCTCACCTTCACCAGCATGCCTGCCCTCATGCAGGAGTTTGCCAGTAGCAGGTGAGTATTCCCCATGCCAAGCACTGGACTTGGATTATTACATTTAATCCTCACAGCCAACCAATATTCAGATGAAGAGGCTCAGAGAGGTTAAGAAACTTGCCCAGGGTCACACAGCTAGTAAGTGGGTGAGCCAGGACTCGAACCCTAGGAGTCTGTTTCTAGAGGCTGAGTTCCTCACCCTCATCTCAAACTCCACTCTTGCTGAATCCCACCAGTGTGGAGCCTAAGGAGCCTAGGAGGGCCCAGAGGGGAAGAGGTGAGCTACGGGCCTGCTCCAGGCTCCACAGCCCAGAGAAGCAGACTTTGCACATCCCCTTCCCTCCCCAAGAGCCCTGGGCTGGCTGTGGGCACTGGAGGAGGAGGAGGAGAAGGTGCGGGTGGTCCAACTGCATCCAGCCAGTCCTGACCCCACCCCCACCCCCACCTGTCCCCCAGGCTGAGCAAGGCTGTCACCTCCTCCATCATGGCGCTGGTCTGTGCCATCAACCTCTACTTCGTGGTCAGCTACCTGCCCAGCCTTCCCCATCCTGCCTACTTCGGTCTGGTACCCCTGCTGGCTGCAGCCTACCTGGGCCTCACCACCTACCTGGTACTAGGGGGCCAGGGGGCACCTTGGAGATTGGGGAGGCAAGGAGAGGAGGCAGTAGATGAAGGGTGTGAGGGGGTGTGACTCATGGAGGCTTACCCAGAGGTCCCGCCCCTTCCCCACCCTCCCTCATGGTTACCCCTCCTCCAGGTCTGGACCTGTTGCATCGCCCACGGAGCCACCTTCTTGGCCCACAGCTCCCACCAACACTTCCTGTATGGAATCCCTCAAGAGGAGCAGGAGAAGGGGGAGACTTCTTAAAAAGCTCCCACCCAGGGCTTGGTGAGGGAAGGGGGATGAGGAGGGCAGACACCTGAGCCGTCTGGCCTGCTGGATGGGGGAAGGGGTGGGCAAAGAGGCAGCAAGATGGAGTGGGAGAGTTTGGGAGGCATGCAGGCTTGGGTTCCATAACGGGACCTGCTGCTTCCCAGCCTGGACAAATTATTAACCTCAGTGTCCTCATCTGAGGACACCACCAACTTTGCAAAGGATTTATAGCACTTTAGCACAGTACTTGGCACTTGGGGGCTAAAAAAAAACAAAAAATTATTTTAAAAAATATGTATCAAGCATCTATAGGGGTGACCCTAACAGACCCCAGACCCACCCAGTGGGGGAAGGACAGAGACTCCAAACTGGCACTTAAAATAGAGACTGATGAATGCTAAATAAATGTTAGTTGACTTCTCATCAAAAGAGCAGCGGAACGGAAACCGGGAAGGAGGCACACAATCTCAGAACCATCAAGACCTCCCTACTCGAAAGTCTGGTCCGTTCCTACCCTCGGCTAAGTGGCCTCAGGTTTCCTCTTCCGTCCTCAACCCATATTCCAGGCAGTCAAGTAGAAGCGCGGTTTTTCTCCCTACAAGCTCCAGGTCATAAGGAACCCAAGAGTCCCTGCCTCCGAGGCCCAATTCATTTGCCGTCTCCCCAGGGTACAGGGCTGCAGGACTCCCACGCCGCCGCGCAGTTAACGCTCCCTGGGCGCTAGCTAGCTCCCAGCTCCCCCTAGGGGCAGGAACTGTCCCTGCCGTCAGCGCTCCGCGCCTCAGCCTCACCCCTCCCGGCCTTGGGGGCGGGCACTCGGGTCTAGCGCTTCGGGGGCCCCTGAAACCGCCCTGGTGAGGAGGTGGGGTTGCTATGTGGGCGGGGAACCCCTCTGGCCCCTGGGAGCGGACTGGCGCCCCTTCGCCCGGGCAGGGGCTGCTCTTTACAGACGCTCCCTGGGCTGTTTCTAGGCTCCCCGGGTCTCTCCTGTCTCCTCCCGTCTCCCGGACTCTAGCCCCTGAGCTGGGACGAGCGCGGTGAGCCGAGGCAGGGAGGTCTTTTCCCTGGGTTGATCCTGGGGCAGGCGCTGTGCCTGAAAGCTTCCCCACCACCACCACCACACACACAATTTCCCGGGAACCCGGCGGGATAGGCAGAGCCGGGCTCCGCGCTCAGGTTGAGGCGCTTGTTTATGAAAAGAATTTCCTCTTTCTTAAAAGGGCTACGATGAGAGTGGGGCCCTCATGGAGGGAAAGGATAGAACTGGTCTGGCACATCCAGAGCAGTGGCAGGAGAGGGTCTTGGACAAGAGGGCCACTCACCCTTCGTTCTCCAGGCTTGGTCCTGGAGAAGATGGGGAGCACCTCAGCTGAAGAAGGGAGTGCATGGGGGGAGCAGTGGAGAAAGCCGTCTCCCATATCCCTGGAGGTGCTCCCCAGCTGTACCCCCTACACACTACTCTTGTCAATTCACTAGGCATTAATTGGGCCTCAAGCCGTGTGCAAGGCCCTGGGCTAAAAGCAGGGGACAGAGGCAAAGACCTGAAAAAAAGATGTAAGTTCTCCAGATGCTGCCACTCCAGCTGGGGAGACAGCTAAATAAACAACAACGACTATAAAGTGGATGAGATGACTGCCTGCAGGCCAGACCTGGAAAGAGGGAGGTAAGGGAGCAAAGAAGGTAATTCTTGGGGAGGGTTCTGAAAGCAGAATAGAAGGAAAGGCAGTTGTTGAGGAGGCCCTCCAATGGCAACTTATGGGTCAGGACTGGGGAGACCCTAGAGGGATGGGCAGGCTGATCATAGGAATGGTGAAGCCTAGGACTCTGAACTTGAGGGTAAAGGAGATGGGGGGAGGCAGGGACCAGAGGGCCAGCTAAGGGGTGGCCCTGGGCCTGGGGAAAAGGGTTAGTGATGAGGCCTGGCTAAGGTCAGTCTTTTCCTGGTCAAGGAGATCAAGAAGGGGCTAGTCCCCTCCCCTCTGCACATCCATACCTACCCCTGTGGGAGAGGAGCCCTGGTCCTCCCAGCTCCCAAGCTCAGATCTAACTTGGAGGGAATGCTGTTTCCCTTCTTGAAGCTCATTTTAGCCCCTTAGGTTGGACATGACCTGGATGCCCCCCCCCTTTCCCTCAGGAGCTTGCTGAGGACACCCTGCCTTCTGCACTGCCCCCTGCCCTCGGTTTGGGCTCCTACCAGCCCCATTTGGCAGAACGAGAACTTGAGGTGCTGCACAAGAGAACAGGTCGCCAGGCTGAGCCCAGCTGAGGCTGGGGTTTCCTGATTCACAGCCCCCACGACTTTGTTTCTGGGGGTGCAAAGCCACGAAACAGATGAAAATAAATTGTGTGGGTGAAGACACCCCCAGTTTCTGGGGTAGAGGGGGGACTAGTCAAAGGGCCCAGTGCAGAAACCCAAAGAACCGCCCCTCACCCCCAAAAGAACAGAACACGAGGGTCTCACAAAGACCCTCCTGACTCACCTCCTCAATCACCCCCACCCTGGGAGACAGAACTGAGGTGTACCTTGGCCCCGCCGCCATGGCGCCTGAGAGAAGGCAAGGTCGTCCAGGGAAGAGACCCCCCACCAGCACTGGCTTGGACGGGGCAATACGGGCCGTGTGTTAGGGGCGGCAGGTGAGGAGTCCTGCGAGCACAGGGTGGCCCGATGGAGGAGGTGGGGGTAGGGAGAGGGGCAGTGGCCGGACCCTGCCCAGTGCCCTGTCCCGCCTCCGCCTCAGCAACTTTGAACCTCACGGGGAAACCTCCAATCGGAAGGTGAGCCGGTCTGCTCGGGCCAGGGGCCCACTGAGTCCTGGGACACTCTTCCCTTTGGGAACGGTGCTGATCCCCGTATCCTCAAATAAAGCTGAGACTCCGCCCCGGAGGCCGGCTCTAAGGATAGGGGGCTCGGTTTTGAAACTGGAATCCCGCCCCTGCCACTCGAGGTCGCTTCACTTCCCAGAACTCAAGTGTCCTTATCTGTGAAGTAGGATAAAAATGGGGTCGTGCCAAGGAGTAAATGAGTTAAGGGGGTAGAAGGCGCAGCCAGAGCGGGACGCCGGGGAAGCGTTCGCTACATGCTAGCGGTTGTGCTGAAAGTAAAGTGCCGTAATGGCGGCTCTGCGGACGCCGTAACTGCAGGAGGAGGGCCGTCGGATCCAGCCTGGGGGTGGGAGTCGCAGCCTCCGACACACCCCTCCCGTCGCGGGCCCGGAGCTGGCGCGCCCGCAGGCCGGCGCCCGCTCCCCTCCCCTCCCCTCCCGCTCCCCCTCCGCGGGGCCTGGCGGACGTGCGCCGCGCTTTCACCCGGCGGCTGGACGGGACAGGACGCGCCCGCCCCGCCCTGCCGCGAGGCCCGTTGGGGAAGGAAGTGCCGAGGTGTGTTTGTCAAGACTTGGAGTTATTATTATTTTTTAAATTGTGAACACAAAATGGTAATGACGAATGGCAGGAACTTCATAAACAGGAAAAAAAAAAAAAAGATAAGAAAAAACCCAAAACCCTCTCAAGACCTCACAGCGCATAGTATAGGCGTTTCCAAGTGCACCCCGCGCTGGTCAGGGCGCGTCTCCCACATCCCCGGGGGGAACGGATGTTTAAAACCCTCTAAGATGAACAGTTGCTGTCTGAGGCCCCCCGGTGGGGCACTGAGCCAACAAGGACTGAGCTCCCACTGCGTGCGGGCGCCGCCTACTGAGTGCGGGCACTTGGGAACAGAACCAAGTCTCAGTAACCCTCTTTCCCAACAATCACAGAGTAGCCAGCGTACGGGAACCAGGGATATCTGGGAAGGTCTCTTGGAGAAGGTGGCATTTCATCGAGATCGGTGGGGATTTTGACTCTGCGCAAGGAGAGGAAGCGCATTCCAGGCAGAGGGATCAGCGCTTAGGAGGACCTGGGGGCTGGAGACGTTCTGGCGCTCTGGCGGGAACGCTAGGGAGTTGGCGCCCGCGAGGGGAGGTGGGCGTGCGGGGCGCCAGGTGGAGCTGGAGGGAGAGGTCGGCAGCGGGTAACCCGGGTCGGGGAGTTGGAATTTGCGCGCCCTACAGACCGGTTCACCTCGCTCCGAGACTACAGAGGGTGGTGAGCGTCGCAATCCCGTCAAAGGTGTAATTCTGTGGATTTGTAGAGCGGTTTGGAGCTTCGACTGCCCTGCGAGGTGGCCTCTGCGACCATTAGACAGAAAAAACCACCCATTTTACAGATGAAGCGGCTAGTCCGCGCCCCGGGAATGCGCAGAGGTGGAGCGGCGCCGCCCTGGGGCACTCCCCGGCGTGGGCCCTTCGGGCGGGCGGGGCGGACCCTGGCCCCCGGCGCTCGGAGGCCTGGAACTGTGGGCCGGACGCCGGCCCTGCCACGCAGCCGCAGAGACTCGGCCCCGCGGGCGGGCTGCAGGAAGAGAGGCGACGCCCCCTGGAGCGCGGCAGGAACCCGGCCCGGCCCGGCCCGCCTCCCCGCCCGCCAAGGCGCTCCGGCCCCAGAAGTGATGAAAGCGGCGGCCGAGACCAGATCACGCCGAAGCCGTTGCCCTTTTAAGGGGGAGCCTTGAAACGGCGTCCGGGTTCCATGTTTGCATCCGCCTCGCGGGGAGGAAACTCCATGTTGTAACAAAGTTTCCTCCGTACCCCTCCCTCCCCCTCCCCCCTTGAGCCTGGCTCCCTTCCCCACCGAAGCTAGCGGGGATCCCTCCCTCCCACCCCTCCCCTCCCCCCCGCGCCCCGATTCCGGCCCGAGCCGGGGGGGAGGCCGGGCGCCGGGGCCAGACTGCGGCCGGAGCGGAGAGTGCCCGGCCCCATGGACAGCTCGGCCGTCATTACTCAGATCAGCAAGGAGGAGGCGCGGAGCCCGCTGCGGAGTAAAGGTACCGGGTCTGCAGGGTGGAGGCCAGAACCCGGGAGCCGCGGGGTGGGAGGAGGAGGGGGCCGGGACCTCCCCGGCGCCGTCGTCCGGGTTGCTTCCCTGGGCCCTGACCGACTCCGGACCGGAGCTCCCAGTCCCAGGGGGAGAGAGGAGGGAGTTTGAACTCGCGGAGGCTCAGACATGGGGCGGGGCCTCGCGCCTTTTTGGGTGCTTCATGCTTCTGACGTGGGGAAACTGAGGCAGAGCTAGAAAAGGGACTCCTTCGGGGTCTCCCGGGCAGGCAGTGCGCGGTGCCTGGGCGCTTCGCCCCCTCCCCCCCCATTGGCGCCAATGGAGCTGGGAGATGGGGGGTTGGAGTGGGCGCCTTCAGGCCACCCGCTGAGGCTCCGCCCCCCCCCTCTGAGCCGCGGTCGGGTTGGGTCCGAGGAGGGGGCTCGGACGTGACAGTGAATTGGGGAGGGTTGGAAGGATCTCCCACCAACACACAAGGTCCCTACAAACTTCCGCGTCACGCGTGAAGGCGCCGAGCTCCTCCGAGGTACAGAGAGAGGCAACCACGTCCAAGGGTCGCCAGCGCGCCCGCATAGAGAGCCGTGCGCGGGACCCGGCACGCGGCACCCCAGCTGCGGGCCCGTGGGCGCCCGGCCTATGCACACACGCAGGGACCCGGGAAGCCACCCCGCCTAGGCTGGCTCCAAGAGTCTGCCGGTCCGGGGTGGGTTCTGTCCCTCCTTGTCCGGATGTTGGTCTCAGGGGCTTGGAAGGCATCCTACCCCAGGGCTGCCCACCTCCCGCGGGAGCCTAGCCTGGCCCCGGGGCAGGGGGCAGAGGGCAGAGGGTGGGTCTGTCAACCAGTCTCGCGGGTGGCCCGCTCCAGGTTGGAGGTCCCGGCAGGGTGGGGGCGGGGGAGGCGGGTCCGACAGATGGCCCCGGGGACACTCGGGCCTCAGGCAGCACCGCCAGAGTTGTCCCCGCCCCCTGCCTCTGGGCCCAGCCTCAGGGAGGACTTTGGACCCAGGGGCAGGGCGAAGAGAGTGGGGAGGGTTGGGAGTGGGCGACAGGAGCCTGGGGCCTCCTTGGCGGGGGTGCCACTGAGCAGGGGCGCTTGAGGTAAGGTAGCCTGGGGGTGCAGCCGCCTTTGCTGCCTTTCACCTCAGCGGTGCTGGAGGCTGTGAGGAAAAGGCAGGCACCCTTAACGCCCGTTCTTCTGGGAACCCACTCCCTAAGTGGATACCTTTCTGCATTCATTAGACCTACTAGAGGGGCTGGTGACGGGGGACCTGAAGCAAAGGCTGGTGAGGTGGGGCCCCTGGCTCGGGCATTTCAGGGAGGCCCAGGGGCCATTGCAGGCCCCCCACCTTAGTGTGTCTTCCTGATGAAAGGGAAACTGCCAGAGCCTTCCAACTCAGGGATTCACACCTGGGCACGTTCACATACCTCAGCGGACTGTTGTGCACATCCCCACCTTGGGCCTCCCCACTCCAGGTGACCAGAAGTCAGCGGCTTCCCAGAAGCCCCGAGGCCGGGGCATTCTCCACTCACTCTTCTGCTGCGTGTGCCGTGACGATGCGGAGGCCCTGCCTGCCCGTAGCGGGGCACCCCTGCTGGTGGAGGAGAATGGCACCGTGCCCAAGGTGCGTGGTAGCCGGGGGGGGGGGGGTCGCAGGGGCACCTAGTATCAGCCCCCACGAAGAGGCTCCCGACTGAGCTTTTCACGCTGCACCTAGAGGCCCTGGAAGGTACCGAGAAGGAAGGCGAGAGGTGAGCCCTCCCCTACTGAGCCCCCCAGACTGTCACCTGTTGGAGGGCACTCAGCTAAGGGGCATCTGAATTCTCCCCTCATAGGTGGAAACTTTTCCTTGGTATTGCAGGTGGAGAAGTAAGACCCAGAGAGAGAAGCTGCAGGGAAAGGGTCTCTTCTCCCCACTGTGGTTCCTTAGGAAGGGGTGGGGAACCTGTATGTGGGGAGTAGGGATGGCTGGGGCTTGAGAGGGGTGCCCCAGCCTGCCCTGTACCTCTCTACAGCAGACCCCGGTCCAGTACCTGCTTCCCGAGGCCAAAGCCCAGGACGCAGACAAGATCTGCGTGGTCATCGACTTGGACGAGACCTTGGTGCACAGCTCCTTCAAGGTGGGCTCTGCCCAGTAGCCCGCAGCCCTGGGTCTCTGAGGGGGGCCTGCCCTGGCCTGGAAGGGGGGTCTAGGCTGGGTTGGGGGCTCCTTGCCCCAGCTCCAGCTCCTCTTTTCCCCCCACAGCCAGTGAACAATGCTGACTTCATCATCCCTGTGGAGATTGATGGGGTGGTCCACCAGGTGAGGGACAGCGGGAGGAGGTGGTGGGCTTGGCTTGGGTCTTCCAGACCCCAGGCTCCGTCTCCCACCTTGAGAGCCCCAGGATGGAACTTTGATAGACTGTGGAAGGCCAGAGGCTCAAAGAGGGTTTGAGACTTGTCCAAGGTCACCCAGACCCTCGGGGACTTGACCCAACTCCAGGGCCTGCAGAGAGTGGGGGCTCCTCGGAGGCCACCCTTGCCATGCCCCTCACCCCACCTTGCCCGGGACCCAGTTCAAGTAATTCAGGATAGGTTGTGTGCTGTCCAGCCTGTTCTCCATTACTTGGCTCGGGGGCCGGTGCCCTGCAGCCCTGGGGTGAGGGGGCCACCCCAGCCCCCGCATTTGGCTGATGCCGTGGTGGGGGAAGAGTGGGGGAATTAGTGATTCTGCATGAGGTAGAGCCCGAACCAGGAGTCAGAAGTTCATCTTTATCCTCTTTGAGGAGGGTGCATGTTTTCTCTAGTGGTGGTTGGGATGCCTGGCCATGTTGAGCCCACTGTCCCTTGGGACCAGCCTCCCTGCTTGCTGCCCATGTCCCTCTGCCTCCTCCACCCACCTCAGCCCCCAGCACCCCCCCCCCACTCCCCCCAGGCCTGTTGGCCAGCAGTCCCCTCAATGGCCCAACCCCCAGGTCTACGTGCTAAAGCGGCCCCACGTGGACGAGTTCCTGCAGCGAATGGGCGAGCTCTTCGAGTGTGTGCTCTTCACAGCCAGCCTTGCCAAGGTGAGCTCCACACCCCCGAGGGATCCTGGGCAGCCTGCCCTCCCAGCCGCCTGAAGCCTGCGATGGCCTTGGGGTCACTCTTGGCCCCAGGATGACCCATCTCTCTGCCTGCCCCTGGCTACAGTATGCAGACCCAGTAGCTGACTTGCTGGACAAGTGGGGGGCCTTCCGGGCACGGCTGTTTCGTGAGTCGTGCGTCTTCCACCGTGGGAACTACGTGAAGGACCTGAGCCGGCTGGGCCGAGACCTCCGGCGGGTGCTCATCCTGGACAACTCGCCTGCCTCCTACGTCTTCCATCCAGACAACGCCGTGAGTGCTGGGCAGGACGGGGCCTGGGGTGGAGGCCTCCCACCGTGGGCTGGGTTCCAGGCTGAGCACTGGAGCAGTTTTAGTTTTGCAAACTGCCCCATTAGTGAGCAACAGAATTTAGTGGGTCCCAACTGGGACTTGTTAAAAAATGAAATAGAATAGTAAACATTGGAGTGCAGGCAGTAAGATTAGGTCTTGTTCCATGAAACTTTTGCTTTGTTGCATATATATATAAATGTGTTTTACTGGAGGTTGCTGTCAGAAAAGTTTGAAAACTTCTGAAACTGGCTGTCTCGGGTGGTGGGACTTCGAGGAGCCGGCCGGGCTGACCAGCGGGGGCGTGGCCAGCTGGGCTGGACATCCTGCCCCCAGGGCCACCTGACCCCCTCACTGCCCTGCCCCCATCCCTCCAGGTGCCGGTGGCCTCGTGGTTTGACAACATGAGTGACACAGAGCTGCAGGACCTCCTCCCCTTCTTTGAGCAACTCAGCCGCGTGGACGACGTGTACTCGGTGCTCAGGCAGCCTCGGCCTGGGAGCTAGTCAGGCTGGATGGGGCCTGGACCTGCCCCTGACCACTGCCTACACCTCACACACGGACTTCATGGCACCCACTGCTCTTTTCTAGGAAAACCCATTGGCCACCCCACCCAGGGCCATGGGGCAGCAGGCGTGTCCCCCATTAGCCTTGTCAGGCTGCCTAGGGGGCCGCAGCCTGCACCGAGGGTGATGAGCTCCTGGGCCTCCATGTCAGTGCCTTAGAACCCCTGTCCCCTCCTCGGGGACCTGTGGGGGCCCTGCCTCTGTCTTCTCTCTGCGCTGCCATGTTTCTCTGCTGCCAAATCGGGCCCCTTGTTGAGGGGAGCATTCCTGCTGCCCCATGCCTTGGCCCCCCACCCCGGCCTGGGAACAGTGGGTACAAAGTGCCTTGCATAGAGCCCCCTCCCTGCCCAGCTTTCCCCGAGTGTGGGCGTGATCCTGGTCAGGGACGGCCTGTCTCCCGCCCTCCCCTCCCCTCCCTTATCACTGCCTGGGAGAAAGAAGAGGGGAGATGGTCTGTTTCCACCTGAGAAGGGAGCAGGGGTCTACCTTTCAAGACCTCAGAGTACAGCCCTCCAGGGCCGACGGCTGAGGACTGCCCCCCACCACCCAAGCCCCAACCCCTCACGCCTGCCTTAACCAAGTATGGCCAGGCCCGAGGGCTTGGTACCCCCAGCTGTGAGTGTGGGGGTATAGACAGGCCCCCATTTGGTGCCATATAAATATGTATATGTGTATATAGATTTTTAGGGGAAGGGGAGGAGGGGTAGGGGTTGAGACACCCCTCCCTCACCCTTTTCCTGGGCCCGGAAATTGGGGGGGAGGGAGGGAAAGGATTTTTACATTTTTTAAATTACTATATTCTGAATGAAACAAGCTGGGCCGAGGGGCCCCAGGCCCTGACCTCTGTCCCTCACACCCCTTTGCTTCACTCATTCATTCAGCCAACATTTATTGAGCACCTTTTCTGTGCCAAGCTCCGTGCCAGGCCCACCAGCTGAATGGGGAGGGGGGAGGGTGTCTCTTCACCACTTAATTGGTGCACTTAATTGGTGCCCCCCTCCCAGCCACCCCACACTTCACTGGTGCCTTTGGGGGATTTGCAGGAAGTGGGACCCTTTTTGTGGGGCTTGGAGGTCTCCAGGAAGCCTGGCCAAGCTGCCCCCTCCCTGGTGCCAACTCACCTCCTGCAACCCCCTGCCACACCCCCTGCCACACCCCCTGCTAGCTGGGGGGCAGCTCCCAGGATGACCTGCTTTCCCATCCCAGCTCCTGTATCCTGTATCTGGAACCCCTCCTTTTATGTGCTGTGTTTGGAGGTCACTGCCTTGGGTTCTTCCCCAGGGCCTGACAGGGAAACCCAAACCCACGGACCAGTGCCAAGGGGGACATCAAGGGGAAATGTGCTCCCCCAGCACCCCAACAGAGAGCTGGGGGTGGGGGAAGGAGGGTTGGGCTGAGTCTATAAGTGCCTTTTCTGACCGAATCCCACCATGTGATGAAAACTAAAGAAAGCCAGACCCCACCCCCCAATCCGGCCTCTGTGGTTACTGGGGGGGTCGAGTTGAAGTGGGGTTTGTGATTGCGTGTCTGATACCTGTGGTTGCTCTGTATTCCTTGAGGTCTCACTCTTGCTTCAGCAAACTCCTCTGAGGGGGCTAGTGGTGGAGAAAGGGGCGGCCCCAGGCGTCCTGGGAGCGGAAAGGCAGCGGGATTGCGCACAAGTTTTAGATCAGATCAGTTCGTGCCTCTTAGCATGGCTATTTACTCCACGTCTCAGCCTCAGCTAGCAAAATGGAGATGCATGCAGAATTGATCAAATCCCCGGACACAAGAGGACGCAATAATAGCTAATATAAAGCAAAACTAAAATGCCTGGGTAGGGGAGGTCCCTGGGACTGACTTGGAGCTCAGGACGGGGTGTGGTCTCTGCCCTTGAGCGGAGGCGGGAGGGGCTTGTAAGGTTCCAGAGGGGAGAAGTGGAAAGAGTGGGGAGAATGACAGGGAAGCCGGGTTCGGCTCAAAACGGAAGAACTTTTAACAGCACTGACGTGGGCTGGCCGGAGAGAGAGAGATTCCCATCTCTGGCTGTACGCGCACCGCAGCGAGGCGTCGCGGGCGCTGCGCGGCGGGCGAGGGTTGGCAGGCTCGAGCATCTGCTTTTCGAGGGAGACTGGGTCGGGGAAGGTTCACCTCCGCATTTCCGTCCCCCATCCCACCCCGGCCTCTTGGTGTCCATTGGCAGCGCCCTGGCAAGAACCTCCGCCCCACTTCCTACCCCCGCCCCTCCGGCCCTGGCAACACTTCCTTTGCAAAACTGGGCAGCCCAGACCCTGGCAGGAAGTGCCCTCCCGGGCCCGCCCCTGCGGCTTCCCGCGGTGGCCACTAGAGGCCTCTCTGGCCTCCTGGACGCGGGACCCTCTGGACACATACACTCCGGCCCTTCGCCCACCCCAGGGGCTGGAAAGAAGCGATTCCGTCTCGTTGATCCTGCTGTGTCCCCACCAGTTACACACGGGGAAGGAGGAATCTGCCCCTCCCAATGTTGGCCCCGGAGCCCCCACCTCCGCCTCCCACTCCGCATCACCTACCTTGCGAACCCAGCCCCAGGCTGCCTCCTGGCGGCGCAGATGCTGCCGTGAGCGAGACGTGCAGGATGTGACTACCGCCCCCTCCCACCCACACATTCATTTTTCCTGGTGGAACACAGCGAGGACCTGGAAGCTCACACCTGGGAACGGAAGCCTGTCAGCTCCAGGCTGGACTGGACCACAGAGCCTTGGAGAGGGTGGATGCCCAGTCCTCCCTGGGCTCTGCCCTTGTCCTAGAGTCCTGCCCTATTTCCTGCTCTCCATGCAAACACTGGTCTCCATAGATTTGCATCCCAGAGGCCCAGAAGTGCAGAGATGACCCCAGGGCTCCCGACTTTGAATGAGACCACAGTCAGCCCTTCCCCACCACCACCACCCACACGGCCTTCACTCACAGAGAGTTCAAATCAACCACATGTATCGGGCGCTTATTCTGTGCCAGGCATGGTGCCAGGACCCGGGGGCGCCGCAGTGACTAGGCCACAGCGTCTGCTCTCAAGGAACTCGCACCCTAGTGTCGGAGAAAGGCACGTGAACAGACGATCTAAAAACTGAGAGGCGGTAAATGCAGCCCAAGGAAAGTGGGATCACAGAGAGACACCTAACCCGGCCTGGGGAGGCAGTTGGCGGGGGGGGCTGGAAAAGGTTTCCTGCCGGAGGGCAGGCTCAGATGAATTCAGGAGAAGGTGGACTGAGGAAGTGGGGTGCACCAGGAGAGGAAGCCGCCTGAGCCAGCCCTCAGAGGCAGCCCCCAGCAGGCAGTGTCGGAAAATGACAAACATTTTGGAATTGCACCCCAGAGTTGGGGAGGAAGGGAAATGAGGCTGCAGGAAGCAGGAAGGACCAGATATTGCAGATCTATAGCCAGACCCAGGGAGTGGCCTTTTCCTTGCAGGCAGCAGGAGTCATTGCAGGACCCTGAGGGACCCCGTGCAGGAGGGGGCGTGCTCAGATCTGACAGCTGCACGTTGTGGGCTGAACCAGGAGTAAAGGGACTCGAGACCCTATTGGGAGACCTCCGCTATGGTTCCAAAGATGGGCAAAGGCCTGAGCCGGGGCAGAGGCAGAGTGAAAAGAGAAGAAGGAAGAAGGGATGGGATGTGAGATAGGAAATAAAATTGGCAGGAAGTGGTGGCTGTGTGTCTGCTGTGAAAGTGTCTCTAACAGAACCTGGCGCAGGGCAGATCTTCACTATTACTTCACATACACGCTGAGCGTGTAGGGAAACTAGCGTGATGGGGCACTGCTGGCAGGTGTATAAACTGGTGAAACCTCTTTGGAGGATGATTTGACAATATCTCTCAGAAATGTTTTTAAAATCAGATATTCTTTGATCCAGCAGTTCCCACTTTTAGGAATTTACCCCTATAGATAAAATACATATAAATGAAACCTTGTATATATAAAGGTATTTGTTTGTAACAGCAAAACACTTGAAATAACCCAAGTATTCACCAATAAGGGATTGGTTAAAATAAATCTCACTAAATCTATACCAGAGAATGCCATGAAGTCATGAAAAACACTGAGGTGGAACTATGCCAGCTGATATAAATGATTTCCAAAATATACTGGTAAAGGAACCAAAGCAACAGCCATGGTGTTTTCCATTTATGGAGAAA
Source organism: Choloepus didactylus (assembly GCF_015220235.1). Classification (NCBI taxonomy): domain Eukaryota; kingdom Metazoa; phylum Chordata; class Mammalia; order Pilosa; family Megalonychidae; genus Choloepus; species Choloepus didactylus. Next base: position 111,210,789 of record NC_051315.1, read on the forward strand.
TATCAAAATAGACACAAATATATATGTATTCTCCAGTAGGATAGGATACATTTTATTATATATCCTTTGTACTTTGGAATTATTTTACCAGGTATGTTTATTAATTTTCTAAATAGGAATCATTTTAAAATTTAAAATATAGTCACCTTCTTAAGTATAATATTAAAGATAGAAATCATAAATTCTGTTTCTTGCCTTAAATATTCATTGCGTGCCTATACATACCAGCCCCAGGATATAGCAGCAAACAAAAGAGACTGTGGGTGAATCAGATATTAAAAAAGTGATTGCAAAAGGAGAACTACAAAAGAAGTAGAAAGCGGTAAATAAAAAAGTAAAAATTTTCATGTGGCCTGTGCCAAAATATCACCTCAAGATTGCTTCTAATTGCAAAGTGGAAAGCATGCTTTTACAGTGGGGTTACCTGGCAATCACCATCTTAATGAAGAGATTGAAATTAGCATCACTCACAGTGTGACAACTTGAAATTTTGTACCTCCCGAAGTGATGCACTGTGAAGCATGCAGCGTCACTTTGACCTTGCTCCTCCAAGCGTGGTCCGTGGACCAGCACATCAGCACCACCTGGGAGCTTGTCAGTGGCTCCACCCAGACCCCTTGAATCAGTATCTGCATTTTTAAAAGCTTCCCAGGTGATTCTTATGATATTACAGTTTGAAAAGCACTGGCCTCTAAAGTATTCTTGAAAAACAGCTTTTAACTAGAACCTAATAAAAACTTGAGATATAACTGCTGGTTTATGGGAAATAAAAGAAAAAGAGGAACAAATCAAATAATACCATAAGGAAAGACTTGATAAGAATATGAACATCTATAAGACAACTGCCCTGGACTCTGGTAAGTTAATATTATGAAAAAAAAAAAATGGTACAAGGACTGTTCTGTATTTTAAAAAGACTAAAGAGATACAATAATCAAAGGACATGCATGATCTTTATTTGAGCCTGTAACAATAAAACCAGCTATTAAAGTCCTTTTAGGGATGATTGGAGAGGTTGAATATGGACTAGATAGAAGATGATGTTATAAATTATTGTTAATATTCTCAGGTATGAAATTGGAATTGCAGTTATGAAGGAGATTGTCCTCATTCTTAGGAGATATGTGATAAATTAAGTGTTAAGGGCTGAAGTACCACCATATCTGTGACTTACTTTCAAATATATACGACAAATGTTAATTCTTAATGATGGGTGTTTATTATAATACCATTATACTATTATTTCCACTTTCTATATGTTTGACATTTATCATAATGAATAAATTGGTTGGGAACAATTTTAAGAAGCATACTTGCTCCAAGAATTCCCTACACTAAATTAAAAGGCAAGCAACAAACTGGAGAAAAGCATTCCATAAATGACAGACAAGTTAACAGTCTTAATACATTAAATATCTAAACAACTCCAACAGGTTAATTGGAGATTCACACAAGAAGATGTAGCCAATAAATATTTTTAAATGTTATGTCTCACTGGTAATCAAAGAAACAAAAGTCAACCCAATGACTATTTTCTTATTTGACAATCAAACTGACAGATTTTCCTAAATGCTAGAGTTGGGGAGAATGTGAGGGAAAAGATCAGGCCCTCCTGTATTCTACAGGAGGTATTATGTTTTAATGCAATTTTTCACAACTTTGACCTAGCAATCTCACTTTTAGGAATTTAGCCTAAAGAAACAATACTGAAAAAAGAGAGAAAGCAATAATACTGGATGCAATTGAATGGCGAAGATTTAGTGATAAGAATACTTATCACAGCATTCTTTGTATAATTGGATATAATTTGGAAGGCCGATAATGAACTAATGGTTACATAAACTATGTGATCTATCTAATCAATACTATGAGGCAAAAATGAAATTGCAAAATAATATATAATATATGACATACAAAGTATAAATACAGATAGATCTTACATACATATAATCTACCCACACAGCATATGTCCTGGACAGTGACTTATAGAAAAGAAATACTCTGAAACAAATCATTAAAAGTTAATTCCCTGTAGATTATCTCTGTAGTGGAATTATCAGTGAGTTTTTCCTCTCCTTTTTGCTTATTCATATAATCGAGTGAACATATACTCCTTTTTATTCAGGAAAAAAAAAAGTGTTATATTATTATTTAAAGAAAAATAAAAAAGCTCCTGCAATGTGTTTATGCCTAGTACGAGACTATGCCCGAGTGCACGCGCGCACACACACACACACACGCACACACACACACACACATTTGGTTTCCAGAAGTCTCGGGAGGGTGTGGTCAGGAGGAGGGGCTGCTCATACCCAGCCGGCGTCATCTCCCCCTGCAAAGGACCAGGGTTCAGAGGCAGCCACCGGGGAATTTCTGCAGGGGTGGAAGTTGAGGGGCAACCGCCCGAGTTGCGGGGTTTGTGAGCAAAGCCGGTTTTTGATCGAGACCCGCACAAGAGAGGGCCACGCTCCTCTCTCATCCTGAACGGGTCGGGGTCCCCCTAGGGTCAGGTTTGGAAACAGGAGCCTTGACTTCTGGGAGAGGGATGGTGGAGCAGAGTCCAAAGGGACTGGTTTATGGCAGCTCATAAAAACTCCAGGTGGAGCCAGTGCCCCACTCAACGGGGCGGGGCTGGGAGGGGAGTGACAGGAAGAGCACATCCTGCTCCCATCCTTACCTCGCCTCGGGGTCATGCTGAGTGAAGAGACCCTCTAGGGATGCCAGGGCCCCATCCAGCCTGGAGGGGCCCAAATGTGAAGCCTGGTCCTGCATCCCTGTGTCTGGGGCTCTAGAAGTCAGGAGTCCTGCCCCCCAGCTCCACAAACATCATTCTCCCCAGGGAAGGGGGCAAGACAGCTTAGCCTCCACCACTCAGCTAGGTGGAGGAAGGGGCCAGGTGCCCCCTGCCCTCCTCGGCCAGTGCTGTCCACTTGCAGTGAGGGCCTGGGCCCTTGGGAGAATCCACCCCATCCCTGGGTGGGGAGCTGAGGGTGGGTCACATCTGGCTCCAGCTGTCAGGCTGTCTCTGGGCTCTGGGCTCCCAGGGACCTGGCGGGCACCTGCGTCCCCACCGCCTCACCCATTCTCTCCCTCTCTGGGGCCCTATCTTCCCATATATGGTGAAGGCAGTGCCTAGAGGAGGGGGGGGGAGGGTACAAAGGTCGCTTTCCTGCAGCCAGCTTGCCACAACTCCCGAGATCTCCCAGGTGGCGGCTGCCTCCCCCAGACAGGTAAGGCAACCTGGTGGGAACACATGGGGACGAGAGTGGGAGGGACAGGGTCCCTGCTTCTTGCTGGCAGTGGGACCTCCTGTAGCACTTTGCAGCTGGCTTGAGGGAGAGGCTGGGCACGGAGAGGCTGGGCACTCTGGGCAGAGCAAGGAGCCCAGCGAGTCTGTCCTGGGCTTCCAAGGAAAGGATTTTGCAGGCCCCGCCCCTGACACCTGCTCTCTCAGTCTCCCCACCTGCTGCCCCCATTCCAGTTTGCCCTGGACTCGGAAGGACCCTGGGACTTCCAGTTGAAAAACCAGGACAGTCCCAGGCAAACTGGGACAAGTTGGTCACTCTAATCTCACACCTCTCATCCTCCACCCCCATCCCCCAGCCCATCTCTTGCCCATTTTTCCCTCTTCTGAACGGTTTCTTTGTGTCATGACTCCCCTGACATTGCTGGGACCTCTGGGTCCTCACCTTCTGGATCCTAGGGGTTGAACAGCAGTCATCAGGAATTGACCAGGCAGGAGCAAAGGCAGGGGCAGAGGCTGGGGTGGGGGGTGGCAGGACCTGGCCACTCCAGGATGAGGACTGCCCCACCTGCCCTCCCCCAGCCTTCCCCCTGCCCTGCCCCCTTGGCCTCACCAGCCCACCGCTGCCTCACTCAGCTGTAAAGAGAGGAGAGAGGCTGGGAGCCAAGGCCAGACTAGGGTCCTAGGACAGACTGGCCACCCTCCTCCCAGGAGGCCTGTGCTGGCATCGTTCAGGACCGTGAGAGGCAGAGCCTGTGCTCCGGGTGGAGGGGCTGGGGGTGTCTGCCCCCTCTGCTCTCTTGGGCCTGGGGATGCAGGAGGCTGGCCTCGATTTCAGGGGCTGCCTCAGTACATCTCTGTCCGGCTCAGAACGGCTCCACTTGGGGCTAAGAGGAGTGGCAGGACCCTGGGGCCCTCAGGAGCCGCCACCGGAGGGTACCAGGGCAGGAGATATAAAAGGAAAGATAGGACTGGAGGAGAGCAGGAGCCCAGCTGCCCCCAGGGCCCCGAAGGCCCATCCCTTCCCCTCCACCTCAGTCTTTCAGCCTCACAAAGATGTATTGAGCACCTATTATGTGCTGGGCCCTGGGGGCTACAAAGACACACATCTCTAGCTCCTTGTCCTCCGGGGACGTCTGAGTTCGGAGGAGGAGACAGAACCTTCGTTACCACATGGCTGGGGCAAGAGAGGCTCCAGTCCAGGGTGCCTTGGGGCCCAGGAGCAGGGGCCTCGCCCAGCCCGAGGTCTCGGGGAAGGTCTCCTGGAAAAAGCGACACCTAAATTGTGCCCAGAAAAGTATGTAAGGGTGGGGAGGGCATTCTGAGAAGGGAACTGCCAGAGCCAGGCTGTGGGGATGTGAGAAGCCACGTGGCAGCGCCAGGGCAGGCAGGCAGCTGGGAGATACTGGAAGGCAAAGTGTGAGCCCCATGGGGAGAGGTGTGCATGGGTGTCAGGCTCCATCTTTTTAGGTGGGTAGATGAGGAGAAAAGGATGTTGCCCAGATGGCTGACTGATGTCAGGGTCTGGGGGTGATGGTGGCTTTCCCCAATCTGGGGAGCACAGAGGAGAGAGGTCAAGGGTGAGGGGAAGTCAATGAGTTCAAGTCGAGGGAGGAGACATCGCGTAGCCAACCCAGGGCCACGCTGGCAGTAGGGAGCAGAGTGAGGGGCCGTCTGCTTCCCAGCAGCCGAGGGACATGGGAGAGCTGAGGAGGACTTGCCAGAGAGTGGGGGGCAGCGGTGGGTTGGGGCAGGAGCAGCTGGAGGGTGTCTGGGGGTCGGGACACACGCCCACCCCTCCCCAGGATCCTACACCTGGTTCTAAGGGCCGGCCCCTTTCCCCTTCAGGCTGATGAACCCCCCAGTCCTGATTTCTCTCTGGGGAGGGAGAGCTCTGGCTTTTTCAAGTCCCGGTTCGGTTCCCCCTAATCCCTTCTCCAATGAGCAAAAAGTGCTTTCTCATGTCTACCCTCGATTCCTCTTGCTGCTGTGGTTCACACCTAGAATCTGAGATTGTCCCTGGGTGGGACTGTAGAGATCACCTCGTTGACTGCCCCCCTCATCCCTGAGATGGAGAACTGGGGCCCAAGTTCACACAGCTAGTGAATATCAAAGGGAGTCTGTTTTGGAGAAAGGGGGATGTAGAGAAAGATGCTGATCGAAATAAAACAGGAAACTTTCTCCTCCTTTGTACTCGAATTGGTTCTGCTGAACCAGGAGACCTGGGGGCTCTGGGGACTCTGCAGGTTGAGAAATACCTAAAGGAAGAGGCTGTGGCCGCCAGGGGCCCGGGGCATCAGGCAGGATCAGGGAACGAGGGGCTTTCTGCAAACATGCAGCAAGCAGTACTGGGATCAGCTGGAGGGGCCCCACCCCCAAGCTCCAGAATATCAGGGAGATGGGCCCCCCTCTGGGCTCGGAAGCAGGCACTTCCAGGGCATCATCCCAGGGGAAGACCCAAGGGGTGTCAAGGTGCAAGGAGAGTTTAGATTGAGAGAATGGAGGCCTGCTCTGTGGGGGCAGCCCAACCTTTCATGCCTTACTCATTGGTCAAGGGGCACTCCTGGAAGGCAATTCCATGCCAGGAAGGTGGCAGGCTCGGTGGGAATGCCCAGCAGGCAGCCCAGTGGGGGCTGGGGGAGTAGCGAAGCCATGGAGAAGGGTGATTGGAGACCAGGGGCTCTCCAGCCTGCCCATTTCAGAACCACTGGGGACTACAAAGGCACACACATTAAGGAAGCACCCACACCCCCCTACCCTAAAAGCAGACAATAGACTACACATGCCTGAGCTCCAACCCAACCCAGACAGACCCGAATGTTTGGGGTGCAGCCTGGGCATCTGAGCACGAGCATTATTTTTGAAAACTTCCCAGGTGATTCTCATGAATCACCTGGGATGGAAAACACAGCACCAGGTAAAAAAACAGAGAGCCCATGCCATAAAAGAAGCTTGGGGTGGGGGTGGATTTCTTGTGGCTCAATGGGTGGAGGGCGGTTCACAGTGGCAGGGTTCACTCATTGCCATTCATTCGTTCATTCATTCATTCAGCAAAGTGCCGGCAGTGTTCTCGATGCTGGGGACTCAGCGCTGAACAAGCAGACACGGTCCCCCCTCACGAGGTTACATCTTGGGGGTCACCAGAACAAGGACGGAGGGGTGTTTGGAGGCAGCTGGGGAGGAAGGGCAGGAAACTGTTGCATACCCTTCTTTTTATTGTGGTAGAACACACATAAGATTTACCACTTTAACCATTTTTAAGTGCCCAATTCAGTGGCATTCAGGACATTCACAATGTTGTACAACGGTCGCCATATCTAGTTCCAGTACTTTCTCATTACCCCAAGCAAGAAGCCCTTTCCCCTTAAGCAGACACTCCGCATTCCCTTCTCCCTCAGCCCTGGGTGACCTCTAATCTGCTTTCTGTCCCTATAGACTTGCCTCTTCTGGACATTTCATATAAATGGAATTATACGATCCTTTGTCCTTTTGTGTCTGGCTTAGTTCACTTCAGCATAATGTTTTCAAGGTTCATCCCTGTTGCATATATTGCACTTCATTCCCTTTTATGGCTGAATAACATTGCATTATTTATCCCTTTGTCTGTTGGTGGACATTTGGGTTATTTCTACTTTTTGTGAGTAGAGATTCTATGAATATTCGTGCACAAGTTTTTGTTTGAACCTGTTTTCAATTCTTTTGGGTGCATACACTTTTAAGCCTTTATTCTCATTATTTGCTTTTCTTTAAAAAAACCTGTATGAGTTTTTTTTTAACCAAGCATGACTTTGATTTAAAATATTTTCAAAGAGAAAAATTGTTCAGGCCTAGATAAAGAAGGGCCTTAAAATGCCTGGCTGAAGCGTGGGGGCTTTATTCGGTAGGTGATGGGGAGCCAGGGTGGGTGTTTGAGCAAGAGAGTGACAAGATCAGTGCTGGGTGGGAAGGCTGGGGGCCGTCCCTGTTCCTCCTCCAAGGCCCCTGAGCCTGTGGCCTCCCGGCACTGTCCAGAGCTCTCTTGGGCTGGGCCGGAGGTGCAGCACCTGTACCCCAGGCCTTCCCAGAGGCTCAGCCCTTGCTCCCGTGTCCTTCTACCCCTAGGCTCGTCCATAATGACCAAACTAAGCACCCAGGTCAAAGGCTCCCTCAACATCACCACCCCGGGGGTGCAGATATGGAGGATCGAGGTGAGGCCCTGCCCGGGGGTGGGGGAGAGCTCTGCAGGCCTGAGATTCCTCGGATTTGCCCCCCGTCCTGCCCCACTGGCGCTGTGTGCTGGCATCTGCACCCGACGCCCCGTCCCTCCCTGGACTCCCCTCTCCTCTCAAATCACCCACCTTCCCACTCCTCCCCTCCCCCCATACCTTCTCAGTATTTGCTGCATCCCTTTTCCCTCCTGTCCCTCCTTTCTCCATCTCTCCTTTCTTTGTCTTTCAGTCTTCCTCTCCATTCCTTTCTCCCTCATTTTCCTTTCCTCCTGCTCATCATGCAGGCTTTGCTCATCATGCAGGCTTCCGGACGCCCTCTTCCCTTTTACTCCTTTTGTTCTACTTCCTGCTCCTTCTCCTTGCCAGCTTCCTCGTGCCTTTCCCCTCCCCATTCCTTCTCTGCCTCTCCCTGTGGCTAAGGGCGCAAGTAGCCATGGGGGTCTTGGGTGGCCAGGGCGGCCCCTGTGACCTCCTCTCTCTTCCCAGGCCATGCAGATGGTGCCCGTTCCTTCCAGCACCTTCGGGAGCTTCTTCGATGGCGATTGCTACATAGTCCTGGCTGTGAGTGTGGGGGCCGCCAGGGAGGGGGTTGAGTGGAGAGCAGAGCCCACTCATCCACGTGGTGCCAGGGAGGGAATCCGAGGCCTGGGTGAGGACAGAGAGCTGGCCTGGCCCCACCTCGAGACAGTATTTACTGGGTGTGCCCTGCTGCTGAGCCGCTGAGCTGTGGAGCGGCCAGCTGAGTCCACCTCCTGTGGATTTACAGTCTCAGGGGACCTTCTGAGCTGGTGGGGTGTCATCCAAACTCAAGTCCAAATGCCAAGATCCTTAGTCATCTTCATATCACCTTCTTAACCTTCGCCACATCCTGGTACCAGCTGTACTGTTCATTCATTTTTAGTTTTCTTTATGTTGACTCACCTTTAAAATGTAAATACATTTATTTAGAAACAGAACCCTGTATCATTACTGCAAATAGAAGGCAGTGTCACGTGTCATAAATAGAAAGTAGCTATGACAGATGTACATAATTGCTCCATACGATACCCTTGTTTGTGTGCCACCTAAATGCAACCCATCCCTCTGATGGTCCATGCCAGCACTTGGGGAAACACTGGCCTATGATGAGGTGGGCGGATTCCAGAGAGGGGAAGCCACTTGCCTCGGTCTCAGAGTCAGGGTCAGAGCCGGGGCCACGACTCAGGGCTGCGAGCGCCAGTCCAGGGTGCTTCCCTGGGCCAAGCTCTGTGGTCCAGGACCCACGTGGCCTAGGGGAGCAGGTGCACACGGAGGTGGGGAGAGGGCGGTGGGAGCCCGAGGCCTGGGGTCCACTGGGCATCCATTCTCCCTAGATCCACAAGACTGGCAGCAACCTGTCCTACGACATCCACTTCTGGATCGGCCAGGACTCGTCCCAGGACGAGCAGGGAGCGGCCGCCATCTATACCACGCAGATGGACGACTTCCTGGGAGGCCGGGCTGTCCAGCACCGCGAGGTCCAGGGCAACGAGAGCGACGCCTTCCGGGGCTACTTCAAGAAGGGCCTTGTGTATGGAGGGACGGGCTGCAGGCTGGGGAGGGAGACCAAGACCTGGGGGGCCCTGGGGCCAGGGGTGAGGCTGGAGAGGGCCACCCGAGGCTGGGGGGTGGGGAGGTGGGCAGACCCGGGCTGGGGAAAAGATCCTGGGCAGGAGGAGGTGACCTGGGGTCAGAAACGGAGTCTGAGGTTATGGGTTTTTGGTGACTATTCCTCCCTTTTCTCCCTTCCCCCACCCCCATTTCTGCTGCTACTGTGTGCTGGGCCCTCCCCTTTCTGAGAATGCCTTTGGTTTCCCCCCAGAGGCCATTCTGAAATGCATGTGCCCTGAATTTCTGTAAATCAACTCCGATTTGAATGTCCTGGAGAGCTCAGTGCCCGAGGTGACCCTCCAGGGCATCATGTCAAGCCTCCCCTCTGGCCAAGCAGACAGCTGCTCCCCCTTTCTCTAAAGCAAGCCTTTCACCCTAAAAACCCACATTTCCAGCTTCTCTTGAGACATCTGAAGTTCTGGCTTCCGGGCTTCCCCATGAATTCACAGGACCCGAAGCCCAGTAGCTAGTGACGTCTGGGACAGGCCAGGAGCCCCAAGTCAGCCACAGCCTCACCCCTCCCTTGGGCATTTGAGCTGTCACCTTTCCCCTCTCACCTTCGCTTCAATCCCCACAGCCCCTTGGCAGGCCCAGGACTGGGGTGAGGCAAGTAAGGTGTCCAGTGTGCCCCTTTCCGGAGGCCCTCACTCTCAGGGCCATGTAAAAATGTGCCACAGCCCACCTTACACTTGCACACCCGAGGGAGTGAATGACTCAGTGCCTGTGCCCTTGGCACCGTGCTCCCCTCGCCTGGTCCCAGCCCTGCCCCTCGGGCCGCCCAGCGGCAGCTGCACCTGCCAGCCCTCAACCTTGACCAGCTCACCTGTCTTCTCAGAATCCGGAAAGGGGGCGTGGCCTCTGGCCTGAGGCAGGTGGAGACTAACTCCTACAATGTCCAGCGGCTGCTGCATGTCAAGGGCAAGAGGAACGTGGTGGCTGGAGAGGTGGGCAGGCCCCGCAGGGGACCTCGGGCCAGGTGCGGGCCATGGTCGGTCTCCTGGTCATCCTCCAGCCTGGAGGAGGCTTTGGATCCAGGACGGAGTGGAGGGCAGAGGCCGAGGAGGGGTGAGGGGCAGGGAAGGGGGACCAAAAGACAATAGACGGGGGTCTGAGAGGGGTCCGGGCCTCCCATGGCTCCCCAGGTGGAGATGTCCTGGAAGAGTTTCAACCGTGGGGATGTATTCCTCTTGGACCTCGGGAAGCTGATCATCCAGTGGAACGGGCCAGAGAGCAACCACCAGGAGAGACTCCGGGTAAAGCCCACCCCCACCTGCTTCTGCAGACCCAGCAACTGCCCGCACCGCTAAACTTGCCAAACTTCTGCCACACCCCTGTGGGTCCCCCATTCCTAAGGGCTGTCTCCCTGCCGTGGGGGGAGGGTATGTGCCATGGTGGATCTGGGTCTCTCAGTGTGTGTGGGAGAGGGGAGGCATGTGGGGTTTGTGCCTGTGTACTTGTGGGTGCTAAACAACATATTAGTGTGCTGATATTTAATGAGTCCCTGCTGTGGGGCAGACCCTGGACCAAGCAGTGGACATCCAGTGGTGAATGAAATGGACAGAGCCCACCCCCAGCGAGCTGACCATCCAGCGGGAGAGGCATGGACAGGGGAAAGAGAAGGGGGGGAGATGGGGGTGGTGGTGAGTGGGTGGGGGGGGACAGTCCTGAGGTTCAGGGAGGGCTTCTGAGAGGAGGTGGAGGTGGGAGGAGAAGGTGGGAAGGCAGGAAAGGTTGTGTGTGTGTGTGTGTGTGCGTGTGTGTGTGTGTGTGTGTGTGTGTGTGTCAGTGCCCTCCCAGCTGAGGATGGGAGGCAGGCAAATGTGAAGGAACTTAGGAAGGCAGGGCAAGTCAGGGACAGGGCAAAAGAGGGGCTGTTAAGAGGGCAGATTTTATTCTTAGTGCTATGGGAGCCCTTGAGAGTTTTATGGGAGCCCTGAGGCATGATAAGAGGCAGGGGTGAGGGCAAAGGGAAACAGGGAGCCCCCCACCCCCACCTTAGCCTCCCAGGTGAGGCAGTGCCGAGCGGTGCACCGCCCCGTAAGCTGTAAGTACAGGACTGACTTGAGTGCTGAATGAGGGGTGAAGAGGGGAAGGTGTGAGAAATCGAAAGTACTATGGTTGAGTAACTGTGGGGACGGATGGGAGTCCCATTTCCTGAGATGGGAAAGATCAGGAAGCAGCAGATTTGGAGAGTTGAGAATTTGGTTTTGGACATCTTGAAATGGAGTTGTCTTCTTGGAAGTTGGGTAAACACAACTGAGAGCAGAGAGCTGGGCTGGAGACAGAACTGTGGGTGCCCGTGCTCTCGAGGGGCCTGGGAGGGTAGAGAGAGAAGGGGGCCTGGGATTCAAATGCGAGTGACTGCAACATTAGAGGTTGGGCTGAGAAGGGGGAGCCAGATGTGTGCGTGTGTGAGCACACGTGAGACAGTGCTCTGTGTGTGTGTGTGTGTGTGTGTGTGTGTGAGCGTGAGCTTTGGGACAAAGTGGTCCTCAGGGCTCAGATCTTGTCCAAAACAGTGGAAGTAAAATCACAAAGTTCAAACAATGTCAAAACTGAAGGCCCATGGGAGCTCTGTGTTTTCTGCATGATTTAAAACCTACAACTCCTCTAATAAAACAAAAACCAGAAAACCTGAACAAGGAGGTTCAGGGTCAGAGGTCTGGGGTCAGTATTCAAATCAGCCCAAGAAGTCCACTCAAAACACTGCTCCTGCCAAGAAGGAAAGTTGCTTTCCCAACTGGTTTGCACCTGGTTTTCTCACACTCACCTGAGAAGCCTTGAGGGGAAGAAGCAGAGCAGGTGCCCTCAGCCCTCGGGCCGCTGTGGGGTGGGCTGGGGTTCACGCAGCATTTGGGTTGGTGGGTGCCACCTTGCCCCGCCAGGCTTTCTGGGTCACGGGGGGGCCTCCCTGCAGGGCATGAGCCTGGCCAAGGAGATCCGAGACCAGGAGCGGGGTGGCCGAGCCTATGTGTGTGTGGTGGACGGGGAGGACGAGAAGGCATCCCCGCAGCTGATGGAGGTGATGTACCACCTGCTGGGACGGCAGCGGGAGCTGAAGGCAGCCGTGCCCGACTCAGTGGTGGAGCCAGCCCTCAAGGCCAACCTCAAGTTGTACCAGTGAGTGCCAGGCCGGGTCCTCCTGGGGGGCAGGGTGCCCTGGCTGAGGGGCTTGAGACCGGGGAGTGACCGGGGCCCCTCCTGTCTGTGCCCTACTTTGTCCTGCAGCGTGTCGGACTCCGAGGGAAAGCTGATGGTTAGGGAAGTGGCCACGCGGCCGCTCATGCAGGACCTGCTCAATCACACGGTGAGAGGCTCTGGGGGAGCTTGACCCCCAGCTCCCAGCTCCCTGCACCCCGACCCACCTCAAACCCAAGCAGTAGAAATTCCAGGGACAAGAGACATTTTTGTGCCTGAACCACACCCCCTCCCCCCTCGTCCAGCACGCCCGGTGCTGTGTGGCCCTCACCCCAGTCCTCCTCGCCCGCCTCTAGGACTGTTACATCCTGGACCAGGGGGGCCTGAAGATTTACGTGTGGAAGGGGAAGAACGCCAATGCTGAGGAGAGGAAGGAAGCCATGAGCCAGGCATTGGTAGGGAGGGGCTGGGGAGGAGGGGGAACTGCCAGGGGGAGGGGAAAGTGGGGTTCAGACGGCAGAGCTACAGACGAGGACAGCAAGGGCTCTGGGAGGAGCAGGTGGCAGGGAAGGGCTGGGCCTCACCAACTGTGGGGGCCTGAGGGTTGCTTCTGCAGCCATGTGGGGTTCCCTGCGCTCCAGGGAGCCGCCCGCCAGGCAGTCAGGAGGTGGGCTCTCAGCTCCCTGGACTCGGGCTTGGTCCAGCAGAGGGAGGGGAGAACAGAGGGCAGACCCTGGGGCAGCTTGGCGCTGGGCCAAGTCAGAGTTTGGGGTCATTTTTGGGGCTGGAGCCAGTAGCCCTAACTGCTTTGGGGTCAGTGTTTGATTGGGGATTGGGTTCAGGGTCAGAGTTGGGGGTTGGGGTCAGAGTTAGAATCATGGTGGGCTCAAGCTTGGGGTCAGATTGACCTTGGGGTGGTGGTCAGAGGTTTGGGGTCAGTATTCAAATCAGCATTGAGGTCAGTGAGACTTGAGGTCAGTGTTCGATTTGATGTAGCATCAGGTTTGGGGTCTTAGAGTTGGGGTCAGAGCAGGGCTAGGTTTGGAATCAGCTATGGGATTGGGGTTGGGTTCAGGTTTGGGCTTGGGATGTGAGTTAACTTGGACACTGGGTCTGGTTGGGATTAGAGCCAAGTTTTGGTTTGCATTGGGATCGGGGGCTAAGGAAGGGATAGAGCCCCCAGTCACCCCCTTTTCTGCCCAGAACTTTATCAAAGCGAAGCAGTACCCGCCCAGCACTCAGGTGGAGGTGCAGAACGATGGGGCCGAGTCAGCTGTCTTCCAGCAGCTCTTCCAGAAATGGACAGTGCCCAAACAGACCTCCGGCCTGGGCAAAACCTACACTGTGGGCTCCGTGGGTGAGGGCCAGGCCAAGGCAGGGTGGGGGCTGGGACCTGGGAGTGGGGTCTGCAGAGCACCCTGGGCTGCCTCCCCACCCTTCCTTCCCAATTCCCCTCTCCCGTGCATGATTTTAGCTTGGCTCTGGGCTCCCCCAGGGGGGCAGGGGACCCAAGGGGACATGGATAAACTCAGCAATTGTCATAAAAAGAGAGCTGAGAACAACCAGCCTTTCATTTGGAATGGGATTGGATCCCTCAAGGAACCTAAGAGCTTCAGATTCTCACGAGACAGTATCTGTGGAGGGCGGCTCGGTGCCAGGCACTGGCAGGGAGCAGAAAGGGTTAATGTACAGCCTCCATCATTGAGGAGCTGGGAGACAAGGCCAACAGTTCTGCAGGGGGTCAGGACATGGGCAGATCAACAAGGCTGAAGTCTTGCCCTTTGTCCCTCTCCTAGCTCCCTTGGGAGGCCCTGGCTAGGCCTGAGTCTTGGAGGCAGAGAAATAGCATTCTGAAGTAAGCTACTGAATCTCCCTAGCTTCAGTTTCTTCATCCTTAAAATGGGTGTAAGAATTGAGGCTGCCACTCAGGGCTGTTGTGGGGACCTGGGGCTCTAGGCTATAAGCAGCAAGTCCTTTGCTGGTGACAGTGGGTGTCATGAACCGCCCCCCCCCAACCCCAGCCAAGGTGGAGCAGGTGAAGTTTGATGCCACATCCATGCATGTCCAGCCTCAGGTGGCTGCCCAGCAGAAGATGGTAGACGACGGGAGCGGGGAGGTACAGGTATGTTGAGGGGAGGGTGACTGAAATAAAGGTAGTAATGTAGGTGCCAGGTGGGGAGGGGGTGGAGGAGCCCATCCTGAGCGTGACACTGGCTTGACACTGGCCCCAGGTGTGGCGCATTGAGAACTTGGAGCTGGTGCCTGTGGATTCCAAGTGGCTAGGCCATTTCTACGGGGGCGACTGCTACCTGCTGCTCTACACCTACCTCATCAGCCAGAAGCCGCACTACCTGCTTTACATCTGGCAGGTCAGACCTGCCCCGCCTGAGGCACAGCCAGCTCAGCTCCCCCTCCGCCATGTCCCTGCCAAGTGGTCATTACCCTTGGGTTGAGTTGGCTACTTCTGGCATAATCCAAGGACTAACCGTTAGCCACTTACCTGGGCACTTAGCTAAAAACCTGTAGATTCCTGGGTCCCAACCCGGTTCCGCAAACCATAGTTTTTGGGAGTGGAGCCTTGGAAGATGCCTTTTAATCAGCGTCCCACCCGCCCCCCATTGCACGGGTTCTTATGCATGGGGCTGGGTGGGGGCGAGTGGGGTGGTGCCCATGGTGTCTCTCCTGAGGAGGCTGCAGTGAGGAGGAGGCGTGGGGTCAAGACGGGGCTGGGGAAGGACTGGGTTCGGGGATCAGAACTGAGATCTGGGTGCGGTTGGGTTTTTTGGCTGTGTCCAGGCTGGGGTTTGGATGGGATGCAGGCTGGGGGGCTGGGGTCAGGACCTGGACTGCCCCCATCACTGTCCTTCCCTCCTTTCACCCCCAGGGCAGACAGGCCAGTCAGGATGAAATCGCAGCCTCAGCCTTTCAAGCCGTCAACCTTGACCAGCAGTACAACGGCGAACCAGTCCAGATCCGGGTCCCTATGGGCAAGGAGCCGCTCCACCTCATGTCCATTTTCAAGGGACGCATGGTTGTCTACCAGGTGTGGCTGCTGGACAGAGGCTGGATGGGAGATGGGGAAGGAACAGAGCCCCTTGGGGGTGGGGGGTGGGGTTGGTGTGTGGGCAACAGGAGGGGCCGGGGCGAAGTCTTTCCTTGGTGGGAGAGGACTTTTGAGTCCCATGTGGAACTGATAATAGAAATATTCATTTAGTTACGTTATAACATACACGTGATGAGAAGTTATCATGTGCTAAGTCTGTCTGCTCTCCACACCCTAACGCCTTGAATCCTTTACATGAAAAAGGAAGTGATTTTGGCCAGATTTGTCTAAACGACAAACTGCTTTGGTACATTCCAACATAATGAATAGTCACATCATACATTCACTTCAGCAATAATCTGTTTCTGGGGCACCTACTCAGCACAAGGTCCTTTGCCAAGCACCAAGGAGGGAGAAGAATGACATGCTAACACTGTTTACCATCTGGCTGGGAGAAGAAAGCCACGGGGCTGTGCCTGAGCAGTGGGCTAACTGTCCAAGGCACTGTGTGGTTACAGGTCAGAAATAAAAGTGGAGTTCAAAGGGGAGCATGTATGCAATAATCTGGAATAGGCAGAGAATTCTTGGTGGCAAACGGAGATCTTGGCGTTCAGGTCAGAGTCGAAGAGCTTAACAGAGATAAAGTGAGGGCAGGCTGTGCAGGGGGCATGGTGAAGACAAAGGCCCAGAGGGAGGGCTCTGTGGGGAGCAGTGAGAAGCCTGGCCTGGCTAAACTGGAGCGTTTGGGGAGAGCAATGAGCCTGAGTCTGGAAGGGCAGTTTGCAGCTTCATCAAGTGGGGCCTTGAGATGCCTGGCAAGGAGTTTGAGTTTTATTCCGTAGGCAGTGGGGAGCCATAGAAGGTTTTTGATCAGAGGAGTGCCATGATCAAAGTAGTGTTTTGAGAAGATTAGCCTGGTAATGGCATATCAAAGGGACTGGAGGGGCAAGCAGACCCTGCCTGAATCCCTCTTTCTCTTCTGGTTCTCTTATGTCTAATTCCCATCATCTTCTTTACTAAGTTACTTACACCCTTTCCCCCTGCCTTCTGCTTACACCCTGCAGGGAGGCACCTCTCGGGCTAACAACTTGGAGCCTGTGCCCTCCACGCGGCTGTTCCAGGTCCAAGGCACTGGAGAAAACAACACCAAAGCCCTTGAGGTCCCAGCCCGGGCCACCTCCCTCAACTCCAATGATGTCTTCATCCTCAAGACCCAGTCCTGCTGTTACCTGTGGTATGGGAAGGTGTGTGCAGGGCCCAGAGGTCCCTGTCCCCAAGTGGATCCTGGGCATCCCACAGCCACTGAGCAGGCCTGGGTCAGGGTGGGGGCCTCTGGCTCACTCCTTTCCCAGCTGCCTCTGGGGCTCAGTCTCCCCTTCTTCCCAGCTCTGGGTCAGTCTTTTGGCCCCGTCTCTGGCCATCCCTCAGCTTCTCTGCCTTTTGGTCTGAATCAGTCTCTCTCGCTCCCTTTGTCTCTGGCACCTCTGCCTATCTCCGTGTGGGTCTGTCTTTAGGTCTGGGCTCTCTGTCACTATCCCTGTGCCTGTCTCCGGTTAGCTCTGTAATGAGGACTCTCAGCCTCTGATATTCCTTCTCCCGCCTTCTAACAGTGGTGCAGACTCTCCCCTCTCCTCTGCCATTCTTGGGAGTGTCAAGGACAGAGGTGAGGATGGGACAACTGGCCTCACATTGGCCCCAGGAGGGGCCTCCCAGACTCCAGAGCTTTAGGCTAGTGAATGGGGCAGAATGGTGGAGGTAGGGGCAGCAGCACTGGAGATGGTCTCCCCAAGCATGCCTAACCCCTTCTTTCCCAGGGCTGCAGCGGGGACGAGCGGGAGATGGCTAAGATGGTTGCTGACACCATCTCCCGGACAGAGAAGCAAGTGGTGGTGGAAGGGCAGGAGCCGGCCAACTTCTGGATGGCTCTGGGCGGGAAGGCCCCCTATGCCAACACCAAAAGGTAGCTCTTGGCTCCTTCTGCCTCCAGTTCAGCTGGCAAGGCTGGAGGGCCTCCCAGCACCGCCACCCCCCTGGCCCAGAGCCTGCGGCAGGCATGGGTGGAGAGCTCTGTCTGCCAGGCACTGCACCAGGCCCTCAGGGCTACAAGATAAATAAGGGGCAGTCCCTGCCATCGGAGCTTCTAGGCAGAGGGCTGTGCTGCTCACCATGGTATCCATGTGGCCTGGTGGGGGTGTTTCCCTAGCTATGGGAGTCCACTGCCATAGGAGACAGCTCAAAGAGAGGGGCAGAACTATTTGTTTGCCCTTCAGGAAGAAAGTTCCAGAGCCATCTCAGGCTCTGGATGCTGAAAAGCCCAGCTATAAACCCTCTTTCAAGGCTTTTTTTTTTTTTTTTTTTTTTAAATAATAAACATTAATTATTGCTTTTGAAACTACAAAACTAGATGGTTCGTCTCGTCTCAGCTGGGCTCACCTGTGTGTCTGAGGTCAGCTGTGAGTCCAGGCAGCAGCTTTGCTGATCTGTCAAGGCTTTTTATAAACATCCATGAATCACTATTCCCTAGTCCAGAAGCAAAAGGACATGTGCTATAGTAGCAGCAGGAGGGATGCAGGGAAGATACAAGAAAGAACTTCCTAACAGGTCTATAAATGAGCCATTGGGATGCATGTTTTGGAAAAGCACTCTTGGGACAAGGGATGACTCTTTTGTGTAATCAGAAGAGAGGGCATTTTGCTAGGCAACTGGCTTTTCACTTCAGAGTCCCTTTAAGTTGTGTCTTTGATTCTCCTATCCCCACAGCTTCCTCCTGGAAACACAATATTTTCTCCATCCTGCAGATTGCAGGAGGAAACCCTGGTCATCACCCCTCGGCTCTTTGAATGTTCTAACAAGACAGGGTGCTTCCTGGCCACAGAAATCGCTGACTTCAATCAGGATGACTTGGAAGAGGATGATGTGTTCCTGCTGGATGTCTGGGACCAGGTAGATCTGAAGGCCAGGGGATCCCTTTCCCACCTGCCTCAATCCCCAGGGCCGGAAGCCTCAACATTTTCTCGGCTCCCATGTACTTTCTCCCTGGGACCCATATTACGAACAGGGCCCAAAGGAGGAATAAGGAAGTTGGGGAGAGATGTGACCAGGCAGGCCACTGGGTAGGATGTATTCTCCACCAGAAATCCAACTGATCTTATGTGGCAGCAGAAGTGTTTTTGAGGGATTGGGCCCCAGAGAGACTAGGAGTCACAGATTTGCAGAATTCTCAAGTAGAGGGCATATGCCCAGCCTGCTCCTTTCCCAGATGTAGACATCAAGGCTCAGTGCAGAGAAGGGGCCTGCCCCATGTCATCTGGCTGGGCAGCAGCAGCGCCAGCACTCAATGCTGGAGCCTGGGATTAGCCTGCAAAGAACTGAGGCGGGGCCTGGTGGGCCGGGGAAGGCGAGAAGCACTGACTAGGTTCCTGGGATTCTCAACAGGTCTTCTTCTGGATTGGGAAGCACGCCAATGAGGACGAGAAGAAAGCAGCAGCCACCACGGTGCAGGAATACCTCAAGACCCACCCCAGCGGCCGTGACCCCGAGACCCCCATCATTGTAGTGAAGCAGGGACATGAGCCCCCCACCTTCACGGGCTGGTTCTTGGCTTGGGACCCCTTCAAGTGGAGTGTGAGTGGTCCCAGCCCACCTTGGCCCTGGCAGCTTGGCTCATCCCTCTCTAGGTGGCTTCCTTGTGGCACACCCAAGGGCAGGGCTGACTCCCACAGGCTTTTCTGTCCCCTTGTGTATGTGACCTATTTCTTTGTAAAAGAGACTAGAGGTGGTTTAGCATTAAAATGTTCCCTGGTAAAGGAGAGGGAAGGGCATCTATCAAAAACATAGGCCAGTAACATAGTGCCTTGTTTGCATGCTTTATTTAAGCTCAAAGCTGCTGGGTATTATAAGTAAGAGCTGCACTGACTATTTACATTTAAATTAATTAAAATTAAAATTTAGGATTTAATTCTTTGGTTGCTTTGATTACATCTTAAGTGCTCAATATCTACTTGTGGCTGATGGCTACCTTATTGGACAGCATGGATATAGCAGATTTCCACTATCACAGTAAGTGCTATCAGACTGCACTGGTGGATTCTCATTGCCAGGTGAAACAAAAATATCCATTCTCAAGGACAGACAAATGTTTTCCTGGCACTAAATTCCAAGCAAAATGGATCATATATGTGGCTCTCACCTAAGGGACAGTGAATCTGACTTCCACAGGCTATTTTCTAAACTGACCCCAGATAGAAGCAGGGGGTGGGTCCTCAAAATGGAAACCCAGAGAAGGAGTTTGCTGCAGGGAGGAGGACGGTGAAAAGTGGAGTGAACCTAGTCCAGCTTTCAGGTGCTCTAGATTAGTGCAACAGTCAGGCTTAGGGCAGTGGAGAACTTAGATTAATTTCCTCAAATATATCTTTTTTTTTTTTTAATTCAGTGGTTAATGGGCTAAGTTGTCTTGAGGATGGATTCAGACAAATCTCAAGGCCACAAATCTGGATATAAGAACTTTCAAATCCACATCAGTGCCCCAATTCAACAACTCTGGCAGCCCTCCCCTCCCCTCTGGTTTGTGCTGGCATCTCTGCTAGCCTCATTCAGTCATTAGGCCTGATGTGAGCTCATGATGCCACTGTTGGTGCCAGGCACTGAGGATATGTGATGGGGCCCTCAAGGAGTCACAGTCCCTCCTAAGAACCCCTTAATTCTTCCAGGCCCTGTGAGGAAGACCCTGCTTCTCCAGGGCGCCAGAGTCCCGTGAAGCCTACACAGTGTAGCAGCACTTTCATCAAGGCTGTGTGTGGCTGCTTGCAGTTGCTTGCATTGGTCTCTGAGGGTGGTGGGAGGATCATACTCCTCTCTATCCCTGAACAGGGGCAAATGAACACCTTGCCCTGCCCTTTTCTGATCTGTCAGCCCCTTTGACATCCATCTGCACCACCTAACCTCCTTTTTTAGAGTGCTGTCCCAGCCTCAGCCTGAGCTTCCTCTTCCCCTCCTTACCACCAGTCTTTCTTTCAACTCCTGAAGGAAAATGGTCTTTTGTCCCAGGTCTAACCTGTTCCTTACTTTATATGCAGAACACCAAATCCTACGAGGACCTGAAGGGGGAACTTGGAAACCCTGGGGACTGGAACAATATCACTGCTGTGAGTAGGTGGTAGGGGGCTGGCTGATGGTGGCCAGCTGGAGGCCAGACCAGCAGGTGCTGAGAAAGTTCCAGAGATGATGCCAACGTCCCGTGCTTTCCTTCCCACCATTTCTCCCCACTTCTCATGGAAGTTCTTCTTGCTGTTTAACCAATGCCTCTAGTTGCTTTGTCTCTTCCATTCCCTGGTGAAACGGTTTCCAAATTTTATCAAGTATGAGTCTGGGCAATGGGCAGTGTGTGTGTGGCAATGGGAGGGATGGGATGGGAAGCTTATTAAAGCGCAGGTTTCCAAGTCCTACTCTCTCAAATTCTAGTGTGTAGAACTGGGCTGGGACCCAGGAACCTGCAAGTTTTTAGCAAAGGGCCCAGGTAATTTGGTGCATTAGTTCATGGACTACACTTTAGAGAAATAATGATTTCTCTATACAGTATCACCCTTGGGATCTCTTCTCCAGGTAGAATAACTGAAACTCCTTCAAACTTTCATTTAGTTGACAGAAATATATTTAGTCTACAGACCGCTGGTGTGAGACATGGGAAATGAAAGCAAGACTTTCCTTCAAGAAGTTCACAGGAGAGACAAGATAGAGTAGACTCTGCAGAAATATGTCCAGAACATGAGAGCAATTTCACAAGCAGACCAAGGTGATCAACAGATAACACATATCACATCGCTGCCCCACCCACAGGCTCAGTACCCCATGGCACTCAATAAACCCTTCTGGTTAGACTGACTTTGAAGGCTGAAAAGTACAAATAGGTCAAGGCTAAGTGAATTTATGGATGACAATTTCACAAAAGATAAGAGGGTCACAAAGGTCCAGGGTTAGATCTCATATGTCTGGGTGAAGTCATGGAGAATTTAGGTTACTGAGCAAAATGATCACCTCGCACCAACTGGCCTTTGGTTGGATAAAGCCCACTAAACTATTAGCGCATGGGTTTAATCCAATGTACTGTGTTCTTATGAGAAGTGTGTGTGAAGTGGGACTCAAGGAAGGCTTCCTGAAGGAGGTGCCCTAGAATCGATGTTGGCTTCAGAGAAAAAGGTAGCCTAGGAGGTGGTCACAAACCGGCTGAAGTAACCAGCTGTTTCCTTTTGTTTCCTAGGAGATCATCAGCCCCAAACTGGATGTGTTCAATGCTAACACCATCCTCAATGCTGGACCCCTCCCCATCTTCCCCCTGGAGCAGCTGGTGAATAAACCTGTGGAAGAGCTCCCTGAGGGTGTAGACCCCAGCAGGAAGGAGGTGGGTCAGATGCATGAAGGAGAACCAAGAAGATATGGCTCTTCCATTCATTGAATCATCCTAGTTGACCCCCACATTGTGCCCTGCCGATGATTAGGTGCTGGGGATAGCCTGATGAACAATTCAGTCCCTATCTTGTGAGCTTACATCTCAGTGGGGGAGAGCGCTCAAAGAAGCCTAATCACAGTACTGTTTAATTTCAGGGATAAGTGTCACAAGGGGGAGGCAAAGGTGCCATGGAGAGTATTAGAAAAGGAACCTGACTTAGTCAAGATTTGCTTTGGAAAGGTGAATAGGAATTAGGCAAGGTGAGGGACAGGTTATTTATGGAGAAGGGCACAGCATCCATGATGTCCAGAGGCATGGAGTAAGTGCACTGTGGGAACAAAACTGCAAGGCACCAGAGTGGCCACAGGGCAGAGAGCTGGGGAGAGGCAGCTGGTGAGGAAAGCAGAGGGTGAACTGGGCAGTGCCTTCTACACCACATTAAGGATTGTATTCTCTGTTCTAAAAGTGGACAGTAGCCATTAAGGTTTGAAGGAGGGGAGTGACAGATTTACATCTTTAAAAGTCATTACAGCTTCTCAGTGAAGAATGGATTGGAAGATGGCAAAAGCTGCTGTAAGGAGATGGTTACAAGAGTTGCAGCTGTCAGGTCGAGAGAGATGGGAGACTAGAATAGGTGGTGGCTGAGGCAGGGGAGAAAAGTAGATGGTTTAACGACAGATTTAGGAGGTAAAATGAAGGACATGTTAATTGCTGGTTAGTGTGTGTCTGAGAGGGGAAAACTGTTGCACACTGAGATAGAAAACCCTGGGTCAGACTAGTGTTAAAGGGGGACAATCATGCGCTTAGCAGTAGACATGCTGTTTGAGACACCTGTGAGACACCCAGGTCAAAATGCATCTTTGGTGGGCAGTCAATTCAGAGGAGTGACCATGGCCAGAGATATGAATCAAAGCATCCTCAGCATGTGGTAACTGCAGCTGTAGGCTGATGTGAATCACTGGGGAGAGAGGATGCAGCCAGAGAGCTTGTTAAAAACACATTTCTAGTATTTGTTTTCAACTCATGAAGATCCAAAATAGACTGCAAAGTGTAGCTTATGGGTAGTGAGAAGAGAGAACTACTCTGTGTGTAATAAGCCATGAAGAAATCTTAAAAATGAATTGAGGAATCTACAGAAGAGATACATGTTCTTGCAGAAAGTAGGTAAGTCTGTTAGGGGTTTAGCCTTGATACGTGTATAATAACGTTCCCACTTTTGTGCACATTCTCCCGGATCCTATCTGAGTGCCTGGAAGGCTGGAAGTCATCTGTATCCTTCCTCTCTGTCACACTGTGAGTGATGAGCTTAGTCCAGCCCAGATAGGTAGAAAGTCCTCTAGAAATGTAAGCTGTTATTATCACCTGTTTTACAGCTGAGAAAACCGAGGTCTAGAGAGGGAAAGTGACTTGCCTAATGTCATTTAACTAGTTGCAAAACCAGAGCAAGCACCAGGTCTCTGGAGTCCCGCTCTTTCCATCGTATCATGTAGCATAAAGAAAAGCATTTCTAAAGTGAGGGGCAGCTGGTGCTATTGAATCAGTTGATTGACAGGAGACTGAAATGAATAACTAATTTTGAATGGAACCAATAGAATTAAAACACAAAATCTCACCAAAGTGGAAGCAGCCTTTAGCTTAAGACTTTTTTTTAATCAGTTGTCAGTTTTGACTTTTTAATTGTGGGAGTAGGGTGCATTGTTGCAGGAGAGCTGAGGATTCCTTGCTAAGTGGGGATGGTGGGAGAGCTCTTCAGGCCTCCCTGCCTGCTCCAGACTTGGAAGGTGAGCCAGTGACAATAGTGAGGTGGTGGGTCTGGCTGCAGGCAGTAACAAACATTTGAGCACCATGAGTAAATTAGAGGGAGGTGGGTGTGGGCATAGGTGTGGCAGATAATCAGCTGAAAGAACAGGGCCAATGGAAAGATAGAAGTCCACTGGGAGGGGCAGCCCTGGGATATATTTAGCCGGGGAGGTCAGAGTCCAACAGTGACAGAGCTGAGGGGTCAGCCTGGCTGGGTGAGAAGTCAGCATGGGCCACTGCAGAGACCTAGGATACATCAGCCACAGCCGTGAGGGCCTTGGGGCAGGGGTGGGGAGGGCTACAAAGAGACTTGGGTTATGCCAGCTCTTCTTCATCCGCTGATGCCCAAACTATTCAAATTTACTCTCCTCTCCCAAAACAAAGCACTCTCAACTTGCCTGGGTTCCCCGGGTCCTTGAGGAGAGAATGCCCCAGGGGAGGGAGGCAACTCTAATGACAGGTTAGAGAACTCAGGCTTCAGGCCCACCAGAGCTTGAAATCAATCAACGGGTGTTTACCAAGAAGCTTTTCCATTCAGGACTCCCTACGGGAATCAATTAAAGTGTTCCTCAGGGCAATTCCACTTAGCAGAGCAGCATTCCAAGTCAGTCCTTTCCTGGTGCCCAGTGGAGGGAGCAGGCATGAAGGCCAAGAGATGCTGTTTTATAGTAACTTTAATTTGGGGTCTTACTTGAGTGTGTCTTGAGTGTATGTAGCTTGCCTGGACTAGTAGCACCATCATGTCAATGTTAGAGTTGGGGAGGTCATTTCAGTCAGTCCCCTCATCTTACTGCTGAGGAAACCTAAGGCCTAGTAAGGTAGTGACTCTCAAGTCATGATTTCTGAGCCAACAGGGTATAGGTAGAATTCTGCTAGTGTTTCTAGGTCATTCACAGGAGGAAAGAAGCCAGTACAAGTCATATATCCAAACATTTTGTTTTCTACTCAAAACAGCTAGGTAAAGTTTGTCTCTCAATTTGTTTTCTGGCCTTCCTAGCTTCTCCACTGAAATACTTGCCCCCACCTCAGTTGTATCCCCTGGTACCACCCTCCCACTATCCCACCATCTCTAAGCAAAATCTGCACCTAAGAAGTAGTGGAATATAAATGACAGATGAGGGTTTAGCCAGGAACAAACTTGTAAGCGAAAAGGGATGAAGCTATCTATACTGGTAAAATTTCAGTCAACTGTGAGCATAATAATATACCTTACAGGTCTGAGAGGGAAAGATGACAAGTAGCCCTTTATGACAGCCCTGAAATCATTCAAGAAGGGAGTATTAAGGAAGGGCTGCAGTGCAACATGTATGTGGAATCAGAGGACCTTAACTTTCTTGAACTTCAGTTTCATCACTTGAAAATGGGAATATTCAAGTCTGCCTTAAGCATCTTTATAACTGCTACTGCAGTATACATGAGTAAACATCCCTTGTGGCTGGCGTGCTCACTTAATCTAAACAATGTAGGGCCCAAGAGGGAGAGACCCTCCCTAGGGACAGGGGCTTTTGGTAGAAGAGCTGTGTTCTATGATAACAGCAACTAAGTCTTATATATCCAGACCTGGGAAGACTCCCTTCTAGGGCCCATCTGCTTACTCTGTGGGCCAGAATCATGTGAAGAAGGATCCCTTAGCTGCAGGTTCATTATTTGATAAGCATAGATAGAAAAAGACACCTTGTTTTCAATGCCCTTTCATATGTAATATTTTCACCCTTATGAAAGCTTTTAAAGAAGCAAAAATTGGCCTTTAAAAGATTCCTCATTTTTTGAAAAGTTTTATTGAGATAAATTCACATACCATACAATCCATCTGAAGCGTACAATCACTGTCTTCTAGTATATTCCGAGTTGTACATTCATCACCCCAATCAACTCGAGAACATTTTCATCCTGAAGAGGGTTCACTGTTATACAGTCCCTTGTTTCATCCTCTGGCTTGCATTCTAGTAACATACATGACCTAAACTTTCCCTTTTGATCACAATCATGCACACATATCATCGCTGTTGGGAGGACAGTGAGTGTTACCTATCAATCACCTCCATCCATTTCTAATCAACCTTACTACATATTCTGCACAAATTAGGCATTGGTGCCCCATTTTCTGCCCTCAATCTATCTTCTGGTGACCTATGTTCTAGATATTAACACCATAAGTTTGCTAGTTATATTTAGTTCATATTAGTGAGGTCATACAATATTTGCCTTTTTGTGTCTGACTTATTTCACTCAACATGTCTTCAAGGTTTATCCATGTAGTCACGAGTCATGACTTTGTATCTTACAGCTGCATAATATTCCATCATATGTACATACCACATTTTGTTTATCCATTTATCGGTAGACACCTGGGTTATTTCCATCTTTTGGCAGTTGTAAATAATGCTGCTTTGAACATTGGTGTACAAATGTCTGTTCGCATCCCTGCTTTCAGTTCTTCTGAGTATACTATACATAGACGTGGGATTGCCTGATCATATGGCAGTCCTATAGTTACCTTCTGAGGAATTGCCAAAGTATCATCCACAGCAACTAAACCATTCTACATTCCCACTAACAAGGAATGAATGTCCCTGTTTTTCTACATCCTCTCCAGCACTTGCAGTTTCCTGATTCTTTAATAGTGAGCATTCTAGTAGGTGTGTGCCAGTTTGAAATGGTTATGAACCCCAGAAGAGCCATGATCTTTTAACCCAATCTTGTTGGATGGAACCTTTTGATTGTTTCCATGGAGATATGACTCACCCAACTGCGGGTGAGACCTTTGATTAAATTATTTCCATGGAGATATGGCCCTACCCATTCCAGGTGGGTCTTGATTAGTTCACTGGAGTACTTAAGGGAGCTCAAGAGCTGATACAAATGCTGATGCTTGGAGATGCAGACAGAAAGACATTTGAAGATGCTAAACTAAGAGATGAAGCCCCGAATTTGCCTTGGAGAAGTTTAGAGAGGATCCCCGGATGCTTAGAGAGAAACATCCTGGGAGAACAAGCAAGGATGCACAGAGGCTGAGAAACAGAAGCTAAGAGAAATGCAAGCCCAGAGACAGTTTGGAGAAAGCCATTTTGAAACACAACCTGGGAGCAAAGGACCAGCACATGCTGGCCACGTGCCTTCCCAGCTAACAGGGGTGTTCTGGATGCCATCGGCCTTTCTTCAGTGAAAGGCATGCTCTTGTTGATGCCTTAATTTGGACACTTTTAAGGCCTTAGAACTTAGGTTACTTGTAACCTAATAAGTTCCCTTATAGAAGCCAATCCATTTCTGGTATTTTGTGTAATGGCAACTCTAGCAAACTGAAACTGTGTGAAATAACTTATTGTAGCTTTGATTTGTATTTCCCTAATAGCTAGTGATGTTGACCATCTTTTATGTGCTTTTCAGCCATTTGAATATACTCTTTGGAAAAATGTCCATTCATGTCTTTTGGTCATTTTTAAATTGGGTTGTGAAGTGTAAGATCTTTTTATATATCCTGGATAGTAAACCCTTATCAGATAACGTGGTTTCCAAATATTTTCTCCTATTGGGTAGGCTGCCTTTTCATTCTCTTGACGAAAGTCCTTTGAGGCACAAAAGTATTCAGTTTTGAGGACGTTCCATTTATCAATTTTTTCTTTCATTCCTTGTGCTCTGAATTTATGGTCTAAGAAACCATCTCCTACCACAAGATCTTGAAGATGCTTTTCTACATTTTCTTCTATAAGTTTCATGGTTCTGGCTTTTATAGTTGGGGTCTTTGATCCATTTTGAATTAATTTTTGAAAAAGGTGTAAGATAGGAGTCCTCTTTCATTCTCTTGGATACAGATACCCAGTTCTCCCAGCACCATTTTTTGGAGAGACTGCTCTGTCCCAGCTGGGTGGACTTTGCAGCCTTGTCAAAAGTCAACTGACCGTAGATGACAGTCTATTTCTGAATTCTCAATTTGATTCCATTGGCCAATGTCTATCCTTATGCCAATACCATGCTGTTTTTATCACTGTAGCTTTGTAATGTGCTCTCAAGTCAGAAAGTGTGTCCTCCACTTTTGTTCTTTTTTCAATACGTTTTTGGCTATTTAGGGCCCCTTAGCCTTCCAAATAAATTTGGTAATTGGCTTTTCGAATTCTACAAAATAGGCTGTTGGAATTTTTATTGGGATTGAGTTGAATCTGTAAATCAATTTGGGTAGAACTGACATCTTAACAACATTTAGTCTTCCAATCCACGAACATGGAATGTTTTTCCATTTATTTAGGGGCCTTCTTTGATTTCTTTTAGCAATGCTTTGTAATTTTCTGAATACAGGACCTTTACATCCTTGGCTAAGTTTATTCCTAGGTATTTGATTTTAGCTTCTATTGTAAATGCAATTTTTTTTCCTGATTTCCTCTTCAGATTGCTCATTACTAGTGTATAGAGGAAATACTATTGATTTTTGCATGTTACTCTTGTATCTCGCCACTTTGCTGAACTCATTTATTGGGCCTAGTGGCTCTGTTGTGGATTTTTCAGGACTTTGTAGGTATAGGATATCATCTGCAAATAGTGAAAGTTTTACTTCTTCCTTTCCAAGTCGGGTGCCTTTTATTTCCTTTACTTGCCTAATTTCTCCGGCTAGAACCTCTAATACACTGCTGAATAACAGTTGTAATAATGGGCATTCTTAGTTTTGTCCCAATCTCAACAGGAAAGCTTTCAGTCTTTCAACACTGAGTATGATGCTAGCTGTGGGTTTTTCATATATGCCCTTTATCATGTTGAAGTTTCCTTCTGTTCCTTCGAAGTGTTCTTATCAAGAAGGGATGCTGGATTTTGTCAAATGCCTTTTCTGCTTCAATTGAGATGATCATGTGGTTCTTCTCCTTTGATTTGTTAAAGTGGTATATTGCATTGATTGATTTTCTTGTGTTGAACCACCCTTGCATACTTGGGATAAAACCCCCTTGATCATGGTATATAATTTTATAATGTGCAGTTGGATTTGATTTGCAAGTATTTTGTTGAGGATTTTTATATCTTTATATAGAGACTGGTCTGTAATGTTCCTTTCTTGTAATATCTTTATCTGGTTTTGGTATTAGAGTGATGTTGGCTTCATAGAACGAGTTAGGTAGTGTCCCCTCTTCAACTTTCTGGAAGAGTTTGAATAGGATTGGTATTAATGCTTGGAATGACTGGTAGAATTCACCTGTGAAGCGATCTGGTCTGGGGCTTTTCTTTTTCGGGAGGATTTTGATGAACTGTTTCAATCTCTCTATTTGTGACTGGTTTGTTGAGAGCTTCTGTTTCCTCTGGAGTCAGCATGGGTTGCTTGTTTCTAGAAAATTATCCGCTTCATCGAAGCTGTCTAGTTTGTTGGCATACAGTTTTTCACATTATCCTTTTATGATCTTTTTATTTCTGTGGGGTCAGTAGTAATGTCTCCCCTTTCATTTCTGATTTTATTTGCATCTTCTTTCTTTCCTGACAGTCTAGCTAAAGGCTTGTCAATTTTGTTGATCTTCTCAAAGAACCAACTTTTGGTTTTGTTGATTTTTTTTCTCAATTTCATTTATTTCTTCTCTAATCTTTGTTCTTTCTTTCTGCTTGCTTTGGGATTAGTTTTCTGTTCCTTTTCTAGTTCCTCCAGGTGTGTAGTTGGGTCTTTTATTTTAACTCTTTCTTCCTTTTTAATGTAGGCATGTAGGGCTATACACTTCCCTCTCAAGACTACTTTCACTGTATCTCATAAGTTTTGGTATGTTGTGTTCTTGTTTTCATTTGTCTTGAGATGTAGTAATTTCTCTTGCAATTTCTTCTTTGACCCACTGGTTGTCTGTGTGATGTTTAACCTCCATAAATTTGTATAATTTCCAGTCTTCTGCCTATTGTTGAATTCTAGCTTCATTCCATTATAATCAGAGAAAGTGCTTTTTATAATTTCAATCTTTTAAAATTTATTAAGACCTGTTTTGTGACCCAAGATGTGGTCTATCCTGGAGAATGATCCATGTGCACTTGAGAAGAATGTATATCCTGCAGTCTTGGGGTGTACTGTTCTGTAAATGTCTGTTAGGTCTAGTTCATTTATCAAATTATTCAAGTTTTATTTCCTTATTGGTCCTCTGTCTAGATGTTCTATCTATTGATGAAAGTGGTGTATTGAGGTCTCCAACTATTGTAGATAATATGTAGGTATTTCTCCCTTCAGTCTTGCTGGTGTTGGCTTCATGTATTTTGGGGGTACCCTGGTTAAGGGCATAAATTTTTCTGATGTTATTTCTTCTTGGTGGATTGCTCTTTTTATTAATATATAATGTTCTTCTTTGTCTCTTAAAACTGCTTTGCATTTAAAGTCTACTTTGTCTGATAACAGTATAGCTACCCAACTTTTTTCTTGAATACTGTTTGTGTGGAATATCTTTTTCCAGCCTTTCACTTTTTTTTTAATCATTTTATTGAGATATATTCACATACCACGCAGTCATACAAAACAAATCGCACTTTCAATTGTTCACAGTACCATTACATAGTTGTACATTCATCACCTAAATCAATCCCTGACACCTTCCTTAGCACACACACAAAAATAACAAGAATAATAATTAGAGTGAAAAAGAGCAATTGAAGTAAAAAAGAACACTGGGTACCTTTGTCTGTTTGTTTCCTTCCCCTATTTTTCTACTCATCCATCCATAAACTAGACAAAGTGGAGTGTGGTCCTTATGGCTTTCCCAATCCCATTGTCACCCCTCATAAGCTACATTTTTATACAACTGTCTTTGAGATTCATGGGTTCTGGGTTGTAGTTTGATAGTTTCAGGTATCCACCACCAGCTACCCCAATTCTTTAGAACCTAAAAAGGGTTGTCTAAATTGCACATAAGAGTGCCCACCAGAGTGACCTCTCGGCTCCTTTTGGAATCTCTCTGCTACTGAAGCTTATTTCATTTCCTTTCACATCCCCCTTTTGGTCAGGATGTTCTCCGTCCCACGATGCCAGGTCTACATTCCTCCCCGGGAGTCATATTCCACGTTGCCAGGGAGATTCACTCCCCTGGGTGTCTGATCCCACGTAGGGGGGAGGGCAGTGATTTCACCTTTCAAGTTGGCTTAGCCAGAGAGAGAGGGTCACATCTGAGCAACAAAGAGGCATTTGGGAGGAGGCTCTTAGGCACAACCATAGGGAGGCCTAGCCTCTCCTTTGCAGCAACCGTCTTCCCAAGGGTAAAACCTATGGTAGAGCAGCCTTTCACTTTTAATCTATTTGTATCCTTGAGTCTCAGGTCAGTCTCTTGTAGACAACATATAGATGTTTCATAATTTTTTATCCATTCTGACAGTCTGTGTCTTTTGATTGGAAGTTTAATCCATTAACGTTCAACATTATTACTGTAAAGGCAGCATTTACTTCAAGTATTTTATTCTTTGGTCTTTATATGTTGTTTTGGTTTGCTACAGCTGCCAGAATGCAATATACCAGAAATGAACTGGTTTTTAACAATGAGGATTTATTAGCTTACAAGTTACAATTCTAAGGCTGTGAAAATGTCCAACTTTAAGGCATCAACAGGAAGATACCGTCTTCCTGAAGAAAAGCTGTTGGCAATCTGGTCTTCTCTGACACATGGTGACATCTGCTGGTCCTTCTCTCCCAAGTTTTGTTGCTTCCAGCTTCTGCTTCCTCTCTGAGCTTTTGTGGGTGTGTCCTTGTCTCTCAGCTTCTCTGGCTCTCTGAATTTCACCTCTTAGCTTTTGTATCTGTTTTATCCACTTATAAAGACCTACCTTGAATGAGGTGAGTCACATCACAATTGAAATAACCTAAGCAAAAGGTATCACCTACAATAGGTCTGCACCCACAGGAATGGATTTAAAGAATATGGCCTTTAAGGGTACATAACATTTCCAAACCACCACATATGTCATATCTTATTTTTGTTCTTTTACTCTTTTAGTTACCCTTACTGATAATCTTCATTTCTACTCCAAGCCTCTCTCTTCTTTCTTTTCTGCCTACAGGACTCCTTTTAATATTTCTTATAGGGCAGGTCTCTTATTAACAGTCTCTCAGCTTCTGCTTATCTTTGATTATCTTAAACTCTCCCTCATTTTTGAAGGTCAGTTTTGACGGACAGAGAATTCCTGGCTGACAATTTTTCTCTTTCAATATCTTGACTATATCATACAACTGCCATCTCACCTCTAAGGTTTCTGATGAGAAATTGGTCTTAGTCTTATCAGACAACCCTTGTATGTAATGAATTGCTTTTGCTGCTTTCAGAATTCTCTATCCTTGGTATTTGACATTCTGATTAGTATGTGTCTTGGAGTAGGTCTATTCAGAGTTAGTCCGTTTGCTTCTTGGACCTGAGTATCAATGCCTTTCATAGGAGTTGGGAAGTTCTCAGCCATTTTATCCTCAAATATTCCTTCTACCCCTTTTTCCTTCTCTTCTCCTTCTGGGACACCCATGATGTAAATGTTTGTGCACTTCATGTTGTCAATCAGTTCCCAAAGACACTGCTCATTTTTTTCCCATTCTTTCCTCTATTCTTTTGTCTGTTTGAATTTAGAGGTTGCCTTCTAGGTTGCTGGTCCTTTCTTCTGCCTGTTCAAATCTGCTGTTGTGTGCTTCCAGTATATTTTACATTTCATTTATTGTGCCTTTCATTCCTTCTTTATGCTCACCCAGTATCTTCTTAACATCTTTTATCTCTCTACCCATCTGGTTGAATTTGTTTGGGAGATTTGTTTGACTATCTTTGATTACTTGTCCCAGATTCTGTATCTCCTCTGGCTTTTTGATTTGCTGCTTTGACTGGGCCATATCTTCCTGTTTCTTAATAGGGCTTATTATTTTTTGCTGATGTCTGGTCATCAGATTATCTTGGTGAGTTTACTCCGAAGGTCAGATTCTCTCTTACCAAACTTTTTGTTCTTGATTGGGTTTGTGTTAATGCTCTTCTTTGACACTTGTTTCATGAGTATTACCCAAGTAGGGCTGGGCCAGTGACCCATGAAGGGGGCCCACACCAGTTCTACAGGGTCCCAGGGAGGTCAGGATACCTAAAAGCCTTTAAATCCACTCCCCAAGGGTGCACTTTCCTGATCTGCCCAGCATATGCCCCCCTTTGCCCAAAAGCCCTTTAGATGTCTTCCTAGAGGTATGCTTTCCTCACCTACCAGCAGATGATGCTCTTGAACAACCTATTACCCTCAGCCCTCAGGGGCAGGCTATTTTTAGCTGTTGGTACTAGACAATGGCGTAGCTGGGTCAGGTGGGTTGAAACTGCTGGTTGTCCCAGCAGTCCAAATTTGCTGGCCCAAAGCTGGCACAATGCTAGATGACATCCTGCCCTGTTCTTGGGAGAGTGGACCTCTGCTGCCCTTTAGTCTGGAGCTTCCTACCTGGCAGACACTGGAGAACAGGATGCTTTCTGCCCCAAGAGTTGGGGGTGGGCACCAGGAGCCAGGGGCTGAGGGGGTTACTCACGATCTCTCACCGCTTCTCCAACTTTTCATGCCACACTTTCCTGGGTATAGCAGAGCACTCTCTCCAATCTCCAGAGCCCCAGATCTGTTGCAGATAGTTTCTATCTGACCCCTAGTTGTTTTTCTGGGAGAGAAGTGAACCCAGTCTCTCCCTAATCGGCCATCTTGGATCTCTCCAATTCCTCCCATATTATAGAGAGGAAAACTAAGGCCTAGAAAGGGAAGCAACTCCAAGCTAAGTCAAATGTCCCTATTCTTATTTCAGGACTAATGTGAACATGACCCTGGTCAAAAGGAAAGGAACCAAAGCTACCATGTTGTTACTGCCTTTTTTATTATGTTCCAAATGGAATTATTCAGGGACCAAACCCCTAGAACCCTAAAATGCTGCCCCTCTCCTCTCATTCACTTTCCTAGCTCTCATGACATTGCCTGCTTTGGCTCATCATTTGATTTCTATGCCTGGCCTGTAAGACTCTTCAATGCAAACCCTGGGCAGAATGTGACCTTTGCCCTCTGGTCTCTCTCTTTTCTAGGAGCACCTGTCAATTGAGGATTTCACTAAGGCCTTGGGGATGACTCCAGCTGCCTTCTCTGCCCTGCCTCGATGGAAGCAACAAAACCTTAAGAAAGAAAAAGGACTATTTTAAGAAGAGTAGCTGTGGTTGTAAAGCAGTGCCTTACCCTGCTCGTGGGGTTTTGTTTATTACTGGTGTTATTCCTATCCCAATTGAAGTGAAATTTTACAGTTGTACCTATGAGCAGCAGAATCTGTGGCAATGCCACTTCTGTGTGGTAACCTGCCTATCCTCCATAAGGAGCCTGTGATCCCAATTTCAGCTCTCCAGAATGTGGCTGGAGTGTTACATCACTTTTAACTATCTTGGTCTAGAGCTCTCCCTTCTTAGAGGAGCAGTCAAACCCTCCCCAGAATATTAGAGCACCAAGGAGCCATGCCAGGTTTTTCTTGGTCTTGGCTTTTCCTTTTTATATAAACTCCCCTCACCACCTTACTCAGGTCACAATAGTTAAAGGAGATCCCTTCTTTTTGAGAGAGCTCAGTGGCCTAGAAGATCACTCTGTGAGATTTCTCCATACTCACTAACTAGTATCTAGGGAGAACAGCGGATCCACTGAGTCCTCGCTGAAGGCCTGAAGGCAAATATGATATGCAAATGCTAGTTCACCCGTCCTGGTACTCTTAATAAGTAAAGGAAGAGCTTAGCTAAGGCCAATATTGGGTTTACAAACCATTATTCAGAAGACTCTGCAAAGCTTCACAGGTTCCTCGGAGGAAAACGATGGGAACTCAGTGGTGACTGCAGCCATATGTTAGTTTGCCACTCCGTTTCCTTTAAGGTGTAACAGTGCTGCAGAAAGTCCAAGTCAGAAGGTCAACAGGAAGATGATTTCCACAGCTTCAACTAGTTTTTAAAAATGTCTGCAAGAACGAGTCCTTTTCAGAAATAACAGTCAAACCAACAGAAGGTTAATAAAGGCTTTAATTTCACGCACACAAAAAACTCTAAGCATAATTTAAAAAGGAAACAAAAATGAAAAACCGTAAAGGATACAGAGGAACAGTTCTGCTAAAACACAGATAAAGTGCTGCTCCATACAAAACAACATAAAGAATCAGAATCAAAAGTCACTCAGAACACAAAGGAAAAAAATCACCTCA
Source organism: Choloepus didactylus (assembly GCF_015220235.1). Classification (NCBI taxonomy): domain Eukaryota; kingdom Metazoa; phylum Chordata; class Mammalia; order Pilosa; family Megalonychidae; genus Choloepus; species Choloepus didactylus. Next base: position 111,245,439 of record NC_051315.1, read on the forward strand.
CAAATAATGTGGCCAAAGCTGCCAGCCAACCTGGTAGTGGCTCAATTAGGCAAAATGTAGGAACCCCACTTCTGTTTTCCTCTCCATAAGCATAAATAAAGAACACTGACAATAGGCCATAGAAATTGGGGAGGGAAGGAAAAGACCAGAGGGAGGGTAACCTGGGTAAGAGGAAAAGGGGTGTCACAACTGCATGTGGCCATGTTCTTCAGTCAGGCCACTTTGTCCTCAAAACAGACCAGTTCAGTTGACTGCTCTTCTGTTTTGGCTTTGACCTTCTGACAAACCTGGGTCCTGATCCAAACCCTCATGCCAGTAGAGACACTTATACTTTGAACCTCTGCCCTTTAGTAATCAAAGCATGCCATAAAGGATTCAAAACAATTCTGTCATAAAACTCTCACAGCCTAACCATAGTTTTCCAATAAAATAAAATATATATATTTTTAGATGTTAATAAGACATTGATAGAGATAAAATTAGCATTTTGGAATAATACATGTCAGAGGGCAAAAATCTGTTGCTTTTGTACACACACAGTGTACACACTTACACTAAGTGTACATACTCAGTGTAAAGCAAGATGGGAGGAAAAGGACATTATCTGTTTCATCAGGATTCTTTAATGTGACCTGCCACTGGTGTTGGGTTGGTGGTGATTTTTCCTAATATCTCCCTATATATACAAGATTCATGTGTACTTGGAAATTTGTGTCTCTGATTTAAAACAAAAGACCACATGAGGAGGTCAATTAAATCAAATGGGGGAGAAAATGGATGAATAACTAAGATAATCCACTGCAGTCATTTCAGAGGAGAGAAGAGGGAGAATAATAATATTTTTATTTTTTTAAATATAACTTCTTCCCAATAAATCTCAAATGAGTTTATATACTTCCTTTTTTCTGTCTGCCTTTCCCCCAGCCCTCTCTACCCCCATGTTCAACTATATATTTGAAACCCTGCCAAGAATCTCTTCAATTTAGATGGCTTCAGAAAATTTTCAGTATACAACTGTACCTGTAGCTATACATAGTTACATAATGCTAACTACAGTATGGAAGAATAAGTAAATTCATGAATTACCTTGCTTAGGTTTTAATTCTTAAAGCTTAACTTGTAGAAGAATTTTATACTCAATGAAGGAGAGAAAGACATGTGTAGCCTAATATTTGCCTCCTGGAGTCAATGAACTGATCTGTAAGAATCACTGCATACTTAAAATGTAAACACATTTACATTTGTTACATTTATTAAATCATTTAAGTTAGGCCTGAAATTAATAGACCTTGGCAAGTAAACAAACAGCTTCTGCAATCAAAATATACATAGAACAATTAATGGATTTGCTTCTAATCTATCCTGCTGAGCCAAAACTGATGGTGTGCACTCGAATATAAGTATATTCCCTACAAAACAGTCATCTTCTCAGTCATGTCAACTAAAGTGATAATAGCATTTGGCCACATGCAACTTTCCAACTATCCATATTAGATGACAAAGATCAACAAGCTTGAATTTTATTTGGTTTATTTTTCTTTTAAAAAATTCCAATTAAGATCAAAAGGTCATGTGCAGAACTAAGTGCTGTCAAGTTCCAATTCAATGTCATTTAAAGTAATGTCACCACACATTTGGCATTTGCACTAAAGAAAGTTAATTAGTTATTGTGTAGACTGCCTGGGACTCAAGCACTCTGTCCCTATCTAACACATCCCTTTCTGACCCCAGTATGCCAACTGCCCCATTCCCCAACTATGGCAAACTGATTACACTGTGCAAAAAATAATATATTATCTATAATTTTTAAATATATACAGCCAGTTCAAAAAAATAACAAACTCTATCAACATAGTCCAGCTGAAATCTCCATCTGTAGTCACTAACCCTTCACTGACCATTTAACTGTAGTGAAAGGAGTGATAGTTAAAGAAATTAAGGGAAAGGGGGAAGCTGACAAGGCCACAACAATGGATATAGATATCAAGTAAAATTCAAGCCCAAACTTGTAATTATATGAGCAGTGAGATAATTCATATATCCCAGTAACTTATTTTCAACTAACAAGTACTACCCAAGACATGAAGACCAAATCAATTCAGATTTCTGAGGCAAGTGTACTTCTAAACTGTACACACATTCAAGCTATGAGAGCAATTCAAATGGGGCTGCTTCACGAGGCAGTCTAGGCTTTTAGCATTTTCTACTTTTCTTTTGGCCCTACTGCAGCCCTCACTTCAAATCATTCCCAAACATTTTACACAGGAACTCTCAAAGCTCCCAAAGGCAAAAACAGGGCAGTAATAAATAAAGAATTTGATTACCACTTTACTCATTTATGATGAAACCAGTTATTTTCAAGCAAACAAAAAACAAAAGGCTCCCTGGTGGAAATAAACTTTAAAAAGCTAGTCTTTGAACAATTATTCCTCTCTTCTCTAAACTACTCCTGCAAATCCCACCACTGTACCATTTTGTAACATTCACTACAGTAATGTATGTGGGAGAGAGAAGGAGGCATAACATTTATCAGTAGTTAAGCAAAAGTGCTGAGGCCACTTACAATCAAAAGATGCTTTAGAATAGGTTACTATGTCAGAACACATCCAATTCCAAGAGTGGGGGCTGCAGATCTCTTAAGGAAACCTTTTGGAAAAGATATTGCATCTTCTGTGACGATGGATTTTAAAATATTTTCTCCCCCTGAAAAATGGATGTGGTTTTGTCCCTATGTCAGAACTGAAGAATAATCCCCGTTTACAATAAAAGAAAGAAAAAACATGAAAGAAAATACTGAAGGTTTCATTTTTCTATAATTAACTGTGAGATCCTAATGACACCTGACAGAATTCTACCCTCAAATTCATTGTTTGTATGGTTTGCAAGCTGCCTACTAAACTGGTAATGTCAGCTGAGAAACTAATGTTGCACATTATGTTGTGCCCGCATTTAACATCAACTTAAAGCACCTGAACAGTAAGATAAATATATTATGCACCTTTATTTGTTAGTTCTTGGTATTACCTACACCAATTGCATTTTATTCCCACCCTGTTTTAAGGGCAAAGCCAGACAGCAAAAAGTTAAATGTTCAAGCTCTATCCTATACTCATAAACTTAATTTCACACTTGCGGTAGGGCTTTTTGCATTAGTGGTCCAGAGATGCTAGCATTCTTCCCTAACCCTAAACATCTCTGCTGCCTCTTCAAAGAATACCTGATGGTGAGTCCCAAATGGGACATTATCTTCCTAACTCCTAAAAGTTTTGGTTACAACCTGTTAAGGTAGTGTCTGTTTCATGGAAGAATGATACAGAAGAAAAACAAAAGACTCTTTTCTTCACCTCTCTAATAATATAGATGATATATGATGAACATATTGCATGAAGGAATCTCATTAAAGAAAATGCAGAGTGTACAATGAATATCAAATTGGGACTATATAACAAATTCCAAAGCACCAACAATCCATTTCTTGGGACTGCATGTAAACAGCAACGGCATTACAAATCCATGAAATTAAAAAAAAACAAAACAAAACAACAACAAAACTCAAGTCATGTGACAGAAAAGCCCATCCCTTGCAAGGAGGCCAAACTATCATTAGTGTAACATGGAGAGCTGGCTTTCCAGTGAACTTTACTAATAAGAATCACATGAAAGATTATAGCCTTGAGTGAAACTACTCAAAGAACGTAAAAGCTAAAAGCCAACTGTGTATCCTTCACACATTTCTCAGGTGAATGGACTATTTGACACCTTCATTTCTTCTCCAAACTGCTGTGCTATTAATTTTGAACAGGCATACTCTGGTGACTCATTCTAACTTTTTAAGGCTCCATTCATTCTGTGTGTGTGTACATGTGTGTGTATACATCTATCTATTTACAACATGTATTCCTAAGACAATAGGAAGTTCCACTCTTGTGGGAGAAAAAGAGGATAATCAGCTACAGGTGTGAGACCAAGGTTTCCATAAAACAGCATGGAGCATTCTGCATAATTGCAATTTTCCTCTTTTGGTTGGGCCCTGAGCTGTTTGCTGCTCCCGCATTAAGTACAGTTCTGAACTCTCCTCTGGCAGAGGAAAGGTTTAGTGGGAGGCAGTAAAAGAGAACATGCAGTGCACACTGCCAACCCAGGAAGTTTTTCCTCACGAGGTCTGACGAGTGGTCTTCCCTGCTTCCATGCTAAGTGCCTGAGAGTTCTTTTCTGTTTCCAGCAGCTCATCAAAGATCTCCCTTCAAAGAAAACGAGCAAACAAAAAACAAAACAGGAAATTCAATGAGCTAAGTCAAAAGATAGGAAAAAGAGCAACAGAAAATAGCTACTGACTAAATCTGCATAATCCCATTTGGTGCCGAAATTTCATTAAATAAGCAAATGACCCATTCAATCACTCTATTAACCCCCCTGGCTTCTGATTTTTAAGAACAGTAGGAGGAAATGGCAATAGCTAGCCGGCTTTAATAAAAATACTAAGTAGTTCTCATCCATATAAATCAGAACTTTGAGCTTGATACAACTGCAATACCAAAAAGGCTTATGATAGGATGGCTCCTGTCGTAAAACAAACTGTCTTAAGTTCCTTACCCAGATGGTACTATATGATGAGTAGTACTAATGCTGAGTTAAGAGAAAAATATTCTGGACTTACAAGGAAATATCAAAAGAGATGAGCTGTAAGCAAAGATAACAAAAACTAAAAGCTGTCAACCAATTAAGTATAGGAGCATTTTATCCTCAAAGAAGGAATAAAGAGTTTGGGTGATTTTTAGCCTGGGCTTCAGATCTGGCGAAGTTTCTTACTTGTGCATGTAAAAGAAGATGTAACCACTCCGATCCCGATCACTCTGCACGGAAGCCTCTTGGATTTTAGATACCTCTAGATCATTATAAGTAAACCACGCCTGCTTCTTAATGTCGTACACATCACTAATGTAATGACCTAAAATAAACAAAATCTTAAAACTGAGTTTTTGTTTTAACATACTCAATTTTTCTCGGGTACAGGAAGTTTCAGAAAGAGATAGAAACAGCCACCCCATCCACCCCACCCCAACAATGTTTCTAAAAATCATTCAAAAAACAAGTACAGAGAATTAAGGGAGGAAAATACTATAACTTTTTGATAGATATATTTTGGTTAGGGGAAGTCAGGTCATTTACAAACGGAGAATCAAAACAGCTATATCTATTAACATAATTCACATTTAGTGCGATCAAAGAAAGGATTTCAAAATTATTCTTGATGCACTCAACTTATAGATCACAGAGCTAAGCACAGAGCAACCAAAGAGGAGCAAATGCTGAAATCATGAGGTCCATTTACCTGAAGAAGAAGTGCTACCAATGTGACTGACAACACTGATGAGCCGATATGAATGAGGAAGAGTTCCTGTCTGGAAAAGAGAAGTGGGTATAACCCTAATTCTTTATTTGAATAAAAGCAAAACACTGAATTTGAATTTATTATCAAAGCAGACAAGGCTAAGTCTCAGTGTGTGGTGTAGTCAGAATCAATAAAAAAATCTAGTGGACCCAAGAACTCCACCCCCAATGAATATCCTAAGACAATAATTCAAAGGAACAAAAGCATATATGCATAAGATTATTCACTCTAGCATTATTTACAATAATGAAAAGTTGTAATTAACAATATGTCTGATAATAGTTGACTGGATAGTGGTAAAGCAACTGAATACAGTATTATGCAGTTAAAAAAATGATGTGGATCAGTAACATGTTAATGTTTTTTTTTCCCAACCCACATGAATGCATGTAATAATTATAGTTGTATAAAAATAAGTATGTGAACGTGAAATACTAGAAAACAATGAAAAAATAAAAGAGTTGCAGATCTGCTGTAGAGATTGAGTGAACTTTTTAGTATTTTAAAAAATGCTATTAAAATATTGTTAGTAAAAAAATAAAAAACAAAATAAAACTGGAAAGTGATATTCATGAACTTCAGGCAGCACAAGGTAAAATTTTGGGAAAGAATATTGTTATAGGTAAACCATGAACTATTAAAAGGTTCATAAACTTTGATCCAGTAATTTACCTCTGGGATTTATCTTAAAGAAGAAAACCCAAAATACGGAAAACACCATATCACTCACGTTCTTCACTGTATTATTATTACAGTGAAAAAACAGAAACAACTAAAATGATCACTGCTAGTGAAACAATTAAATAGCACTTATTTAAGTATTAACACCAATTATTAATAATTAACTATTAGTTACATGGTAGAACTAAAGGTAATTTAATAATTGTATGCCTCTGAGTTATGCCATATTACTTAGCTCTTATCTAACATGCACACAAGGGGGTCTGGATTTATTTCCATTTTGTTTTGCTTTAATCCTTTGTAAGAAATGAAGATAAAGGACAAGAGAAAATGAAGACCATTTGAGAGCCACAAGGGCATTAATGAGCTAGCAAAGGAAACAGACAGTGGGATGGTTGAAGACAAAGGCCAAGAGGAGTAAAATTGACAATCTGACCAGTTCTACTCAGGGAATAAAACATCACCTCAGCATTTCTTTTCAGTTCCTCAGCTTCAGATTCTGTGTACTCCATATCTAAAACATCCTCATTTCCAGAGTCCTCATCAGAACCCAATGCATCCAGAAAGGAGTTGTTAAACTCTGAAGAACACAATGACAAAGTCTTGTAAAAGTTGTTGGAATAGCCACAAAGAATATGATTAGGAAGATAAAAAATAGCTTGAGGTACAATTTATCATCCTAAGAAAATATAAAACATATTATTAAGGTTCTAATCCACTTGGAGAATAAATTCCCAGGCACCAGGTATCTGTAAAAGAAATGCTCCTTTTGCTTTTAAATATATTTAATGATAACGGGACCTAAGCCTTGTAAGAAAGGAATAAAACTGAAAAAGAGAATATGCTTTTACAGATAACCAAATTTCACTATGTTCCATATCATATAAATTATACATCAGATCTGAAGTACTTAGTGCATACTGTCTGTAGGGTGACTAGCAAATACAAATCATCCTCATAAAACAGAAACCACAAAAAGGTCAACAGCCTTTCATTTATTTAACATTAATTTTTTAGAAATGTAATAAAAATATTGGAAATCCAACCTTTAACTCTAAAATACATTAAGCAAACAAATCCAAGATCCAGTTTTTCTTTAATATGTTTCCACTGGAAGAATCCATCTTTACTAATGACTTTAAGTAAAGAATCCCAGGAATGTTTGTACATAAATGGCTATTTCCTTAAAATATAATTAATGCCACTAAAATCACAGTATAGGGTTGTTTAAAAGACATGAACACATAAGAATGAGAAGAAAAGGAAAACAGACTACAGCATCAAAATGTTGGATGACTGACTTAGCAGATCCAAAGAAGTGAAAGCCAAACCCCAAGCCAGTAATGGAAAAGTTGAGATTCAAACCTATTTACATCACGGAATCTTCAAGTACTAAAGACTTGTAAGTAACAGGTAGCCCTGGAACTGGAGGTTAAGGAGGGGATAAAATAAGGATTGTATGAAAGCCGTTTGAGAAACAGACTTCTTTGACCCACTGCCCCCAACTTCATGCTGCTGGGCAATGACAGAAGTCTGGAACTTTATTCTCTGGATATGGTAAAACAGTCTCTGGACTAGGAAATGCTCATGACTGTTGGTGAGGTCATGAGTACCATAATGAAAATAGGGGACTAGGTGACAGCATGAATGCTGAATGATGAGTATGAAGACCACCACCTCCAGCCCTATTCCTATACTTGGCTTCAGAACTCTAGTAGCCACATCTTCTACCTTTAGGCAAAGGCAAGAGATTGGAAAACTTCTCCTTAGGAATCTGATCAGGCAGAGAAAAAGGCTTTAAAAATACAAACGTCATTCTCCAAGAAACTCTACCATGTAAAAATCAAGGTTGACAAGCCCTCTATATGCTCAGAGCTTCCAATCATCTCATTAGTTCCCAGTTCTTAAACATGAGCTGACAGCTATGAGAAAAAGGAATAAAAAGACCATAATAAACACATGACACAGAAATTTGGAGGAAACAATCTGATCAGGAAGAAAAAAAAAGACAAAATTCACATAATATCCTCAAAAGAGTTAAGAAGATATTGCTTCCATGAAACAACAAAAAACCCCAATCTTATAAAAAAGGAACATTCACAAAACAAAGTTATTAAAAATTAGAAACATGATAGTAGAAATAAAAAACAGAAGGTTTGGAATTGGAGATAAGTTTGAAGAAACTTCCCAGAGTAGAGCAAAATAGCAAAAAGATGGGAAACTGGAAAGAAGAGATAAGAAAATTAAGAGGACCAGACTAGGGGACCTGGATAACAGGAATTCCAAAAAGAGGAAAGAGAAAAATCAGTAATAAAATAATTCAAGTAAATTTTCTAGAATAGAGAGACAAATGTGTAGATTAAAAGGATCCAGTATGTGCCCAGGAAAATGGATGAAATAGATCCACATCAAGACTTATCATTGTGATCACAACAGAAACAAAGAGAAGACCCTACAAGCTTCCAGAGAAAAAACAGATCACATCAGGATAATGGCTTCAGAAAACTTTTTCATACAGCAACCTTGTGAAAAAAAAGATAAGGGAGCAATGCTATCACAATGATTGCAAATCTGGAATTCCGTATTCAGCCAAACTATCAATCAAATGCTAGAAAAGAATACATCTGCAAGGTCTCAAAAAATTTAAGTTGCATCTCCTCTTTTTCAGTAAGCTACTGGAGGATGTTCTTCATCAAAACATGAGCAGACCAGAATGATGAAGAATGAGATACAGGAAACAGGAGACTCAAACAAAGAAGAGCATCAGGGGGATTCCCCAGGAAAATAGTTAAGTGAGATCTCAGGGTATCTGTGCATGGATATAGAAGACAACCATTCTAGATTGGAGCAGTATGACTCAAGAGACAGCCACCATTGCCTTCACTGTATCATCTTTTTAACCTGAGGACACAATGCCTGGGTGAGCTCAGCCTGGATTCTTATCTGAAACTCTGTCTTAACCATGTGTCTGTGAAATTCCTACTCTCTCCCCCATGCCCTGCTGTCTACATCAGCTGAGAACACTCATTTTGTACTACCAAAGTGTTCAGCTTTGATCTATTTCTGAAAGCTGAAGAAAGATCAAGATGATCTTGGAAATAGAAAATATGATAGCCCAATCGCCAGGACTATATATCCCTATGGACTTCCAGTACCTGGTCCACATACTAGTCCTGCCATGGTTAGGACTGGGTGAACCATATATTTCTGAGAGTACTCACTCATGACCTTTCCATTAACTTCCCCAAAGTGAGCTCTTATAAATTCATGTGGAATCTAAAGTCACATTATCTTTTTTTGGGAGTCTGAACAGTGGCATTATTGCTTTTTCAAATTTGTTATTGTTATTAAAAATAACAGACATATACATTTTATATACTCTTCTGTGTGTGATACACTTTATCACTTAAAAAATTGTAACTAAAGTAATCTCCACACCTTGAAGACTTAACTCTGTTGCTCTTTTGATGTCATCATCTTCTTTCTGTTCCCAAGCCTCCTAAAGGGACAAGAACAAAAACTAAGATATTTGAAGAGGTTACTGATTAAAAACTTATTTAATGAGGATATCATCAGATGCTCTGCTTTCCATAACCTTATGGATGTTTGAAATATGATTTTTTTGAGGGATATGGAGAAGTTTTGTTCTTTACTTTTTTCAACACTGTCCTCTTAAAAACAACCTTAAGGCTTAAATGCTCTCTCCTCCAGTCAAAGGCATTTGGCCTGGCAACCAAAAATTATTCAAGGTGACGCGATGATGCAGTTTCCCCTCTCCTTGCATGTGTAAAATGCCTGGCACAGAGTAGATACTTTGCAAATTGTTCTCTTTCCTTTCCCCTGATTTGTGGTACTTGCCAATTTCCAATGGTGTAAATATTCTCACCATGGCCAATTTCAAATTACCAATGTGAAGACACTGAATGCGGAGTTGGAAAGAGATGCATAATCAATTCTCCAGAGTTAATGGCAGTGAGCCGGCTCTGGCACACTAATGACTCTAAGTCTATGACAACAAAATAAACGGTATCTCCACAAGATATTATTAATAGGTTTCTACGTTTTTCTTTAGTAGGTGCCTGGTACAATGCTTACTAAATGAATGCTGCTCACTGCTGTTTTCTTGATGCTGGAAGTTCTCCTAGAAAAAAAATAGTATCTCCAATATCTCCTGAAAATGTCTCAACTAGTTGACAACCTCAATCATAAAAAGGAATAGGGAAATGGTAAATGTTACAAAAATTTCCCTCATCTTCAGAGAAAAGTTAATTTATAAACGATGCATTTCTAAATTCTGAACTGTTTTTAATAGACTTTATTTTTTAGAACAGTGCTAAATTTACAGAAAAATTACACAGAAAGTACTGAGTTCCCATATACCTGCCCCCATCATCACACAGTTTTCCCTATAATTAATATTTTGCATTAGTGTGCTATATTTGTTACAACTAATGAATTGGTATTATTAGAATTATATTATTATTAATAAAAGTCCCTAGTTTATATTAGGGTTCATTGTGTGTATGGTTATATATAAATATATATATTTAAATATATATTTTTTAATATACAATTCAGTAGTACTGATTACATTCACAATGCTGTGTTACCATCATTACCATTGATTACCAAAACTTTGTCATCACCCCAAACAGAAACTCTGCTGGACTTGTTTTTAGTTACTAAACTAAAAAAGAAACTTAAAAAAAAAGAGCTATTTTGCATTACAATCCTAGAAGCAGTCATATTGTGTTAAGATATTCTTTTTTTTTTTCAATGCAATTTTATTGAGATATATTCCCACAACATACAATCCTTCAAAGAAAAGATATTCTTGAAGGGGAAATATGGTTACTTAAAGTTCCAAGAATATTGTGAAACCAGAAGGTTAAAGACTTGCTTGGTTCAGCTGACAGGAAACAATATATCTTTTGTCTACAAAAGATGGGTGCTGAATTTCTGCACATGTGTGCATTAAAAAGAACTATTCCAAAGAAATCAGAACTTGGTCTCTTATATTTGTAAAGTAGTTTTGACATAGATGTCTTGAAGACAAGACAGGTAGGGCAGTTCTTATAAATAAATGGATACAGAACAGCTGGTTCTAAAGTGCTTACAGAACAGGTCTCAATCTTGGCTGCACACATTAAAATCATTGCGAAAGCTTTAGAATACCTAAGAGAGGGAGAGGCAAAGGAGTGAGAGGAGGCAGAGGAGGGAGAGGAAAGAGAGGAAAGAGAGGAAGGAGAGGAAAGAGAAGGAGAGTGGGAAGGAGGGAAGGGAAGAAGGGAGATATCTAGATGCCCAGACCATACCCTAGATCAATTACATCAGAATTTCTGAGGGGCAGAATTCAGGCATCAGCATTTTTTAAAGATCCTCAGACAATTTTAATGTGCAGTCAAGATTGAGAATCACTGTTCTAGAAGAATTAGATTTCTTAATCTGATTACTGTATTTTCAAACACTAATATACATTTATTCTAGGAAGTCTGGACAAATTTTTATCACTAACATGGTTTGTATTGCATAAGATTAGACAACCAAGAAACACATCACCTATTAGTCAGATATCTCAGGCAACGGCAATGGTACAAATCAACCAGCTTTGGCAACTATAGGAAAAGAAGCAAAAATTGAAGGGATTTCTATATATAAAAAAAGAGCAGATAAATGCTCTTCTGTGACTAAAATCTGAAAATAAGATTTTAGATAATATTTCTGAGAATTTTATGCTCAAATAATTCACAGGAAAACTATTTATATTGTGAGAAAAAGACCAAAAAATACATCACCTTAAAATATTGATAAAATCATGATGTTTGCAAAATGAAGTTGGGCTAAGGATGATCTCTAATATCTTATCTTGCTTTATCATACAATGAATTACACACAGTAATGGAAGGCAACCAATAATACATTTTTTTACATTTGGATTTACAAAAAACAAAACAAAACAAAACAAAACTATCAATGGATCAATAGTTTCTGTTTCAAACCCAAGAGAGAACCTCAGTTTTTTTCTTCTATCATGGATCAAGTAAATCACCTGGAACAATGACTGACACACACTTAAGTGCTCATGACATGTTAGTTATTGGCATTACTATTCATTCTATTTCTTGGAAAAGATAGGTATGGAGAGAATAGCAATATAAATATGTCTTTACTTGCTCCTGAAGGCTCTGAGCCAATGCCTGCTGAAGCTCTTGTTCTTCCCTTTCACGCTCCATATCATATTGCTGGAGCCAATCAACCTCTCCCTGAGATCCTTCTGGGGTTTTGTTTTCTTTATTCTCATCACAGTCTTTAGTTATCTCAGTAAAACTGGCAGGATCTGAGGAAGCAAACATAATGAATAATGAATAAGGATAATAAAAATAATAATAATAATGGATAATGATTCAGGAAAATTTTCTCTAATAAACTTTCTGGACTAAAGTGACATTTACGGCCCACAGAGTAATTCACCCTAACCTCATATACAACTAGCTTGGGACATAAAATTTCATCTTAATACACCTATATCAGAGTTTCTCACCCTCACCACTACAAACATTTTGGGCAGGGCAATTTGCTACTGTGTGTGTGTTGGGGGGGAGGGGGAGGAGCTGCCCTGCGCAGTGTAGAATATTTAGCAGCATTCCTGTTCTCTTCCCAGTAGATGTCAGTAGCATTTCCCTCCCCAGTTGTGACAACCAAAAATGACAAACCTTGTTAAATGTCCCCTAGGGGGAAAAACTGCCCTGGTTGAAAACCATCAATCTATGGTAATAGTTCTGAAACTTAAAATGACCATCAGAAGCACCCTATAGGTTAAGGATAGAACAAACAGCCATATTTATAGGTCATAGTGCCACAAGATGAAGTGTTAGGACTAGAGTATTGTATAGAGTAAATAAGATATGAAATAAGAATTAGGCTAAAATGATTTCTTTCCAATTTACTCTATTGTATATCAGTGAGTGTGCATTTTCACATTAATAACTAAACAAACCTTGTACACATTCTAAATCAAAAGAGCTAAGTAGAAAGTAATAAACATCTTATGTACCACACAAATCTATGAAAACAATTAAAACATTCATCCAGGGAAGAAAAATATTAATTTTCATTTCCTTTCTATCGTTCTGTTCCTTCTCAATCTCTAGACTATAGCTCTCTGGGAAAAAAGGATGATTATGATTTTGTACTGGTTATTTGAACTGTCAGAGCAACAACATTTCATTGTAACAGTTAAAACAGGTAGGAGTGGGGAAGGAGGACTTTTGCATTTTACCAAAGTAAAAATTCTCATATTACGAGTATCAGGAAATTCTCATGAAAAGAATTTAACTGATCAACAAGAATTATCTTTACACATTCATTTTATATGGATTGTTTTTAAGTTATCACACAGATCCTTTACCTGACTTAATACTGCATTTTCTATAGCTCATAACTCTGAAGCTTCTAGAATCTTGGTTTTAGACTCTAAATCAGCAATTAGCCATCATTTTTAAATTGTATTGGACTGCTAAGTGAATATTTACCTTCAACATGAACTCTCAATATTCATTAAAAGAGGAAAAGAAACTCAGGATATATTAAGTACCGAGCAATTTTTTAAAAACACAGCTATACCAAAGACATCAGTAATTTCTTCCTTTCCCCCATTCTTGGAAAAACAGCTCTTCCCACAGTCTGGAAGGGGCAGCTCTGAAGGCTGCATGGATCTTCCTCTCCTCTTGGCCTTAGCTTACTGGTAGAGGAATGGATGGGTATTTGACTCAACCAGTCAGATTATCTCTTCTGAAAATCTGGAACCGATACATTAGCTGATGTTGAGCAATTCAAGTGGAAGGAAGATATGGGGGTTGGCGTTGCTATTTCAGGGCATAAGATGAGATTTATTAACTCTAGTATCAAAACATGTTTATTAAAAAAAGAGCTTGCCCTTATGAAGTTTGTTACTGCAAAAGAGAGGCTAAGCCTGCTTAAAATTGTGCCTAAGCGTCATCACCAGAGAACCTTTTTTGTTGCTCAGATGTGGACTCTCTCTAAGCCAACTCTGCAGGTAAACTCATTGCCCTCCCCCCTCCGTGGGACATGACTCCCTGAGGTTTAAACCTCCTTGGCAATGTGGGACATGACTCACGGGGATGAGCTTGGCTCTGGCATTGTAGGATTGAGAAAGCCTTCTGGGACCATAAGGGGGAAGAGAAATGAAAAAACAAAGTTTCGGTGGCTGAGAGATCTCAAACAGAGTTGAGAGGTCATTCTGGAGGTTATTCTTATGCATTATATAGACATCCCTTTTTAGTTTTTAGTGTATTGGAATAGCTAGAAGGAAACATCTGAAACTGTTGAACTGCAACCCAGTAGCCTTGATTCTTGAAGACCATTTTATAACTATATAGCTTCACTGTGTGACCATGATTGTGAAAACTTTGTGGCTTCCACTTCCTTTATCCAGTGTATGGACAGATGAGTAGAAAAATGAGGACAAAAAGTAAATGAATAATAGGGATGGATGGGGGTATGGGATATTTTGGGTGCTCTTTTTTACTTTAACTTTTTTTCTTATTCTTTTATGTGTGTGGTAATGAAAATGTTCAAAAATTGACTGTAGTGATGAATACACAACTGTATAATGGTACTGTGAACTACTGATTATACATTGTGGATGACTGCATGGCATGTAAATATATCTCAATAAAACTAAATTTTAAAAAGATGACATTATAATGTAAACTTTAAAGTCAGTAAGTGTTAAGTCCCCCCACTTCATTCTTCATTAGGGTATTTTTGGCCATTTGAGGCCCTTTCCCTTACAAATAAATTTGATATCTAACTTTTCCAAGTCTGCAAAGTAGGTTGTTGGGGGCACAAAACAAGTCTTAATAATTTTTCAAAGACTGAAATTATTCAAAGCACTCTCTCTGATCATAATGGAATGAAGCTGGAAATAAATAACCATCGAACTGATTGGTATTACGTTGAATCTATAGATCAATTTGGGTAGAATTGACATCTTAATGACATTTAGCCTTCCTATCCATGAACACAGAATATCTTTCCATCCATGTAGGTCTTCTTTGGTTTCTTTTAGTAATATTTTAGTTTTCTGTGTACAGGTCCTTTACATCCTTGGTTAAGTTTATTCCTACATACTTGATTCTTTTAGTAGCTACTATGAATGGAAATTTTTTCTTAATTGCCTCCTTGGTTAGGTCATTACTAGTGTATAGAAACACTACTGGTTGCTGAGCATTAATTTTGTATCCCACCACTTTGTTGAATCTGTTTATTAGCTTAAGTAGCTTTGTCATAGAGTTCTCGGGATTTTCCAAATATAGGATCATCATCTGCAAATAATGAGTTTTCTTCTTCCTTTCCTATTTGGATGTCTTTTATTATTTTTTCTTGTCTAACTGCTCTAGCTAGAACTTCTAGCAAAATGCTGAATAGCAGTGGTGACAATGGGCATCCTTGTCTCATTCCTGATCTTAGGAGGAAGACTTTCAGTCTCTCACTATTGAGTACAATGCTGGCTGAGTGTTTTTCGTATATGCCCTTTATCATATTGAAAAAGTTTCTTTCAATTCCTACCTTTTGAATATTTTTATCAAGAAAGGATGCTGAATTTTGTTGAGTGCCTTTTCAGCATCAATAAAGACGTCATTTTTCCCCTTCCAGTTTATTAATGTGTTGTATTACATTGATTGATTTTCTTGTGTTGAACCACCCTTGCATGCCTGGAACAAACTCCGCTTGGTCATGGTGTATGATTTATTTAATGTGCCTCGGGATTCAATTTGCAAGTACTTTGTTGAGAATTTCTGCATCTATGTTCATTAGAGAGATTAGTCTGTAGTATTCCTTTCTTGTAGTATCTTTATCAGTGATGTTTGTGTCATAGAATGAATTAGGTAGTGTTCCCTTTTGGAAGTGTTTGAGCAGGAAAGGTGTTAGTTCTTCTTGGAATGCTTGGTAAAGTTTCCCTGTGAAGTCATCTGGCCCCGGGCTTTTCTTTGTAGAGAGGTTTTTGATGACTAATTCAATCTATTTACTTGTGATTGGTTTGCTGAGGTCTTCTATTTCTTCACAACTCAGTGTAGGCTGTTCTATGTTTCTAGGAAATTTTCCATTTCATCTTGTTCAGGTAGGTCTTCAGCTCTTTCTTCCTTTTTTACTGTAGGCATTTAGAGCTTTAAATTTTCCTCTCAGCACCACCTTTGCTATATCCCATAGGTTTTGATATGTTGTATTCTTGTTTTCATTCATCTCCAGATATTTACTGACTTCTCTAGTAACTTCTTCTTTGACCCACTGACTGTTTAAGAGTGTTGTTTAACCTCCATATATTTGTTAAAGTTCCAGTTCTTTGGTGGTTATTTATTTCCAGCTTCATTCCCTTATGATGAGAGAAAGTGCTTTGAATAATTTCAATCTTTGAAAAATTATTAAGACCTGTTTTGTGCCCCAGCATATGATCTATCACGGAGAATGTTCCATGAACACTTAAGAAGACCACATATCCTACTGTTTTGGGGTGCGACAATCTATATATGTCTGTTAGGTCTAATTCATTTATAATGTTGCGTAGGTTCTCTATTTCCTTACTGATCCTCTGTCTGGTTGTTCTATCTATAGAAGAGAGTGGTGTGTTGATGTTGCCCACCATTATTGTAGAAACGTCTATTGCTCTCTTCAGTTTTGCCACTGTTTGCCTTATGTACTTTGGAGCTCCTTGATTGTGTGCACAAACATTTATGATTGTTATTTCTTGGTGAATTGCCCCTTTTATTAATAATATATAGTGTCCTTCCTTGTCTCTTATGACATTTTTGCATTTAAAGTCTATTTTGTCTGATATTACTATAGCTACCCCAGCTTTCTTTTGGTTACTACATGTATAGAAAATATTTTTCTATCCTTTCACTTTCAACCTATTTGTATTTTTGGGTCTAAGATGAGTCTCTTGTAAATAGCATACAAATGGATCATATTTTTCAATCCATTCTGCCAATCCGTGTTTTTTAATTGGGGAGTTTAATCCATTAACATTCAAAGTTGTTACTGTAAAAGCAGTTCATGATTCAACCACTTATCCTTTGGTTTTTATTTGTAAGATCTATTTTTAATTCTCTTTCTTTTAAACCTTTAAGTTACCCTTACTAATACTCTTCAATTCTGTACCCTCCTCCTGACCTCTCTTCTGCCTTTTTTTTTTTAGCCGACAGAACTCCTGTTAGTATTTCTTGCATGGCAGGTCTCGTTAATAAATTATCTCAGCATTTGTTTATGTGTGAAAATTATAAACTCTCCCTCACTTCTTTTAAAATGCAATTTTATTGAGATATACTCATATACCATACAGTCATCCAAAGTGTACAATCAATTGTTCACAGTATCATTATATAGTTGCACATTCATTACCACAATCAATTTTTAAATAGAACACCCAAAACATCCCATAACTCTCCTCACCCCTATTATTCATTTACTTTTTGCCCCTTTTTTCTACTCATCTGTCCATACACTGGATAAAGGGAGTGGGAGCCACAGGTTTTCACAACCACACAGTCACACTGTGTAAGCTATATAGTTATACGATCGTCTTCAAGAGTCAAGGCTACTGAGTTGGAGTTTTGATTGTTTCAGTTATTTACTTCTAGCTATTCCAATACATTAAAACCTGAAGAGGGCTATCTATATAGTGCATAAGAATGTCCACCAGAGTGACCTCTTGACTCCATTTGAAATCTCTCAGCCACCAAAGCTTCACTTCGTTTCATCTCGCACCCCCCTTTTGGTCAAGAAGGCTTTCTCAATCCCACCATGCCACGTCCCAGCTCATCCCTGGGAATCATCTTCCATGTTGCCAGGAGATTTACACCCCTAAGAGTCATGTCCCACATAGTGGGGAGGGCAGCAAGTCCAGCTACTGAGTTGGCTTAGAAAGGCCACTGATGAGCAACAAAAGAAGTTCTCTGCGGGACACTGATTACGTGCTTCAACTTGGCGGGCCTGGGCTGGGGGACCGGATCCACCCCTGGGGAGGGTAGTGGGCACGGGCGACAGCGCCCTCTACAGCCCCCCGGGCCTGGGAAAGTGAGGCCGGAGGCAGGCCCCATTTCCTCACCCAAAATACACCACTGTTAGGGGAGGCTTGCCGGAGGGAACCGCCTTTTCCCCACCCCCTTATCTTGCCCGGACACTCCCCGTTGCCAGTACAACTCCCATCACCACCGGTGCGCATACATTGTTGCCGGACACCGTTACGGGAGCAACTCTCGCCCCTTTTCAATCAACCTCCGCGCCCTCTCAGAACCAATCCAAGCCTTTAACCTCTACAGCTACCCCGCCCTCTAAACCGCCCGATATAAGCTTGTACTCTCCCCTAATAAACTCTCTTGGTTTTCTTCATCCTAAAAGAAACGTGTCCCGCCTGTTCCTTTCTCGCCGCCCTCCATACTTTGCACGCCTCCCGCCGGGGACCTGGCCAAGTCCCCCGCCTCGCCCTCGCCTCCGGGAAAGAGCCCCCGCCGCCGGTACCCTCGGAGCAATCCTGGGAGCCTAGGATTTAGCAACCGGCCGCCACCCTCCCCCAGACGAGTCAACTGCGACCGCAGTTCTCTGGTGGTGACTCTTAGGCACAATTGTAAGTAGGCTTAGCCTCTCCTTTGCAATAACAAACGTCATAAGGGCAAGCCCCAAGATTGAGGGCACAGCCTTCTAAACTGGTAGTCCCCAATGCTTGCGGGAATGTCAGTAATTCCCCAGGTGGGGAAGTAATATTTCCACATTTTTTCCCAGTCCCTCAAGAGGGCTTTGCAAATACTTTTTTTTTCTCTGCCCAAATTACTCTGGGATGTATCATCTCCTTCACTTTTGAAGGACAGTTTGCTGGATAAAGAATTCTTTGCTGGCAACTTTTCTGTTTCAAAATTTTAAATATATTGTATTGCTGTCTCCTTGTCTCCATGGTTCCTGATGATCAGTCAGCGCTTAGTCTTATGTGGCTTCCCTTGTATGTGGTGATCTGCTTTTCTCTTGCTGTTTTCAGGATTCTCTCCTCTCTTAAGACACAGTATGATTAGTATGTGTCTTGGAGTAGGTCTGTTTGGATTTATTCTATTGGAAGTTCACCGGGTTTCTATGATTTGCATATTTAAGTCTTTTATAAGGGTTGGGAAGTTTTCCTCCATTATCTCCTCGAATAATCTTCCTAGCCCTTTACTCCTCTCTTCTCCTTCTGGGACACCAATGATTCTTATATTTCTGTACTTTGTGTTGTCAATCATTTCCCTGAGATCCAATTCAAATTTTTCCATCTTTTTAACCATTTGTTCTTTTGTGGGTGTGAATTCAGTTGCTGTTCTTTAGTTCACTTATTCTTTCTTATGCCTCTTCAAATCTGCTATTGTGTTTCTAGTATATTTTTAATTTTATCTACAATATCATTCATTTCTTTAAGATCTGCTATTTTTCTACTTATTGTCTCAAATTCTCCTTTATACTCTTCTAATATCTTCTTGATTTCCTTTATTTCTAAAAATACGGAATTCTTCATGAATTTATGTGTCCTCTTTGCACAGGGGGCCATACTAATCTTCTCTGTATCATTCCAGTCTTAGTATATGTGCTCCCAAAGAGAGCCCTGAATAGCCAAAAACATCTTGAGAAAGAACAAAGGTGGAGGACACACACTTCCTGACTTTAAAACATTTTATAAAGCTAAGGTGTTAAAAACAACATGGTACTGCATATTGATCAGTGGAATAGAATTGAGAGTTCAGAAATAGACCCTCAGATCTATGGTCAACGGATTTCTGACAAGGCCCACAAATCCACTAACTGAGACAGAATAGTCTCTTCAATAAATGGGGCTGGGAGAACTGGATATCCATATCCAAAAGAATGAAAGAGGACCCCTACCTCACACCCTATACGAAAATCAACTCTAAGTCGATAAAAGCCCTAAATATACAAGCCAGTACCATAAAACCCCTAGAAGAAAATACAGGGAAACATCTTCAAGACCTAGCAATAGGAGGTTGCCTCTTAGACCTTACACCCAAAGTATAAGAAACAAAAGAAAAAAATTGAAAAATCAGAACTCCTCAAGACTGAACACTTCTGTGCTTCAAAGGACTTTGTCCAAAAGGTGAAGAGGCAGCCAACTCAATGGGAGAGAGTATTTGGTAACCATATATCCGATAAGGGTTTGATATCCAGATTCTAAAACTAAACAATAAAAGGAAGAGCAACCCAATTATAAAATGGACAAAAGATACAAATAGACATTTTTCCAAAAAGGAAATACAAATGGCTAAAAAGCATGTGAAAAGACGTTCATCTTCATTAGCTATTAACGAAAGGAAATCAAAACCACAGTGAGATATCATCTCATAAACAAGAAACTACAAATGTTGGAGAGGATGTGGAGAAATAGGAACACTTATTCACTACTGGTGGGAATGTAAAAATGGTACAGTCACTGTGGAAGACAGTTTGGTGGTTCCTCAGAAAACTAAATATTGAGTTGCCCTATGACCCAGCAATTCTGTTACCTTGTATATACCCAGAAGCTCTGAAAGCAGGGATATGAAGAGACATTTGCACACTGATGTTCATAGCAGTATTAGTCACAATTGCCAAAGGATGGAAACAATCTCAGAGTCCATCAACAGATGAGTGGATAAACAAAATGTGGTATATACATATGATAGAATATTATGCAGCAGTAAGAAGTAATGAGGTCCTGAAGCCTGCAACAACATGGACCTTGAGGACATAATGCTGAGTGAAATAAGCCAGACACAAAGACAGATACTGTATGATTTCATTAACATGAACTAACCAGAATATGTAAACTCAAGAGTCTTAAAATGTAGAATATAGGGTACCTAGAGATATACAGAAACTAGAGAAGGGGGAGTGATTATTTAATGTGTGCAGAACTGTTAACAAGGTTGAACTTAAATGTTTGGGAATGTACAGAGGTGATCGTAGCTCATTAGTGGAATTATAAATAATACTGCTGTATTGTAGGTGAATTTGTTTGAAAGGGGTTGTTTAAAGTCATGTATGTCACCAATTAACACTACAAATATAACTAAGTTTTTGCATGAACTACCAGAAATGTACGAAACTTGTAGAGAGTTAAAAATAGAATGGTATATGAGGAAAAATTACCTATTGCAAGCTACAGACTATATTTAACAGTAATATCTTAATATTCTTTCATCAACAGTAACAGGTGTACCACACCAATACTAGGGGTCAATAATGGGGGGGGGGCGATACGGGGTGTTTTGGGCTTCCTTTTTTTGTGTCTGTTACTTTTCTCTTTGGGGCAATGAAAACTGTCTATAATTGAGTGTGATGATGACTGCACAAGTAAGTAAGTGATGATACTGTGAGACACTGATGTATATTTGGGATGGAATATATGGTATGTGAATATTTCTCACTGAAATCTACAGATTAAAAAAAAGACGACAGAAATACAATTTTTCTTAACCAATAATTTTCAGTACTTAACCTACAAATATAAAACTCATACAATCCTGGAATTTCACTAGCAATTAATCCATGTGATAGACATTAGATAGAGTTGACAGCAACTTACTTTGAGTTGCTAAATATTTACCTTCTGGACAAAATTATCAGACAGATGTAAAAACAACTTGAAATCCATGGGAACAGATAGAACATTGACATAACTTATTTTTAAGGAATTTGCACATGGATCAAAGGGGATCCCTGTGTTAAATAAAACTCAACATTCTTATAATGTATATTTCATCTATCCCTCCCTACACCCCAACTGAAATGTGCTACTTTTCCTATATTCTATGCTTCAGTGAATGAGCTCTCTGTCCACACAGTTTTTTAGAACTGGAGATCATTTCCATCACATACAAGAGAAGCTCTGTAAGACTAAGTGCGTATTTTTCAGTAGAAACCATGGAGGTGAGAAGGCAGTGGTATGATATATTCAAGATACTGAAGGAGAAAAACTGCCAACCAAGAATCCTATATCTGGCAAAACTGTCCTTCAAAAATGAGGGAGAGTTGAAAATATTTACAGATATTCAGACACTGAGAGAGGAGACCTCCTCTACAACAAATAATAAAGGGAGTGTTACAGACAGGAAAAGACAAAAGAGAGAGGTTTAGAGAAGAGTGTAGAAATCAAGATACCAGGAGAGAGAAAGAGGGTAAAGATTGGACATTCGACGCTGAAGGGGTACAGAATGTTCAACAGGATTGATTGTATAGATCCAGAAATGGATAGCACAATACTGGGTGATGACAGCACAATATTGTAAGTACACTGAACAAAGGTGACTGTGAGTACGGTTGAAAAAGGAAGGTTAAGGGCATGCAGGACACTAGAAGGAAAGATAGAAGATAAAGACAGTATAACAGTGAAATCTAGAGTGGTCAATGATTGTAATTAAATATACAAAAATAAGAATGTTTTTACACGAGGGAGAAGAAATGAATGTCAACTTTGCAAGGTGTGAAAATGGGATGGTACTGGGGAAAAATACAATCGATTTAAACTAGAGTCTATAGTTAACAGTAACATTGTAATATGCTTTCATTAACTGTAACAAAGGCAATATACCAAAGCTAAATGTCTATAAGAGGGGGATTTAAGGGAGGGAGGGAGTGGTATGGGATTCTTGGAATTGGTGGTGTTGTCTGACTTTTTTATTGCATTTTATTTTAATTTTGTTTTTTGTTTTGTTGCTTTTTAGTTATTTTTCTTTCTTTTTCTTTTTTCACCTCTTCCTCTTTCTTTGTGGAAGAAATGGAAATGTCCTCAGATAGTGGTGGTGAATGCGTAACTATGTGATTCTACAGGTAACCAATGATTGTTTACTTAGGAGAGAATATATAGTATGTGAATAAAATTGTCAAAAACATAAACAGAGGGATACAAGTACTGGACAGAATGTGGAGAAAGGGATATACCTTATCTATATACTTCACTGGTGCGGAAGTATAACAGTACAGCCCATCTGGAGGGCACTGTGGTGATTCCACACGTAGCTAAGGATGGGGTTGCCATATGGTCCTGAAACCCTGTTACTGGGTATATACTTGAAAGAACTGAGAACAGGGACATGAGGGGACATTTGCACAGTGGGGTTTATGATGGCAGTATTCATGACTCGCAATGGATGAAGGTGGCCTAAGGGTACATGGACATATGAATGGAATTGCAAACTGTGGTGTATGAATTCGATGGAATATTGAGCAGCCACAGGAAGGAATGAAGTTGTGAGGTATGCAACTAGGTGAATGGACCTTGAGGACAGTATGTTGAGTGACATAAATTAGAAATGAAAAGACAAATATTATAATGCCTCACTAATGTGGACTAACTATATTGTGCAAAGTCTGAGAATTGAATCTGAGAGCATAGGTTATCAGGGGAGGGCTTATGGTAAAGGTTCCTAGATTGTAAGCTCTTACAGTAGTTACATCCATTCCTGAGTTGTAACGGGTATTTCTAAATTCTGAGATGCTGAGCTCTTTGTGGTTGGTCTCTGGAACTTTGGGTATATACTGTGACACCTGAGACTCAGAGCCAGGGTCTGGCAGCTATGAATGTCAGCATTACCCCATACAGCAAATGTTAGAGACTGAAAAAGAGATCAGACTTCAATCAGAGATGTGAACAAAATGGACTTGGTTAGGACTCAGGTAAATCAGACCAAAGGGTAAAGGAAAATATTGACAGCGTTTTAAAACTTCAATTTCTGCATGAGACCAAAGGAAGAAATGTTTATTAGCTGCAAAATCTATATTTTTTGTAACACACTATGTAATTTAACTTGTATTTTCAGTTTACTCAAACACCATAATTTCATGGACCTTTGAATAGGGAGTGAAATCTGGCTGGTTTGTACAGGTTAGCGTGAAGCCCTGATACATCCCAGAGTAATTTGGGCAGGGAATAAAAATGGATTTGCAAAGCCCCCGTGAGGGGCTGGGGGAAAATGTGGAAATATTAAACTTTCTCACTTGGGGTATTACTGATATTCTCACAAGCATTGGGAACTACCAATTTAGGCTGAGCCTTCAATCTTGGGGCTTGCCCTTATGAAGTTTGTTACTGCAAGGGAGAGGCTAAGCCTAATTATAATTGTGCCTAAGAGTCACCCACAGTGAATCTCTTTTATTGTTCAGATGTGGCCTCTCTCTCAGCCGTCTCTGCAGGTAAACTCACTGCCCTCCCCACTATGTGGGAAATGACTCTCAGGGGTGTAAATCTCCTGACAACATGGGACGTGACTCCCAGGGATAGCCTGGCATCATGGGATTGAGAAAGCCTTCTTGGACCAAAAGTGGGAAGAGAAATGAAAAAAATAAAGTTTCAGTGGCTGAGAGATTTCAAATGGAGTTACAAGGTCATTCTGGAGGTTATTCTTATGCATTATATAGATATCCCTTTTCAGTTCTTAGTGTATTGGCATAGCTAGAAGAAAACACCTGAAACTGCTGAACTGCAACCAGTAGCCTTGATTCTTGAAGATGATTGTATAACTATATAGCTTACACTGTGTGACTGTGTGATTGTGAAAACTTTGTGGCTCCCACTCCCTTTATCCAGTGTATGGACAGACGAGCAGAAAAATGAGGGCAAAGATAAATGAATGGGGTAGGGGATGTTTTGGGTGTTCTTTTTTAACTTTAATTTTTATTCTTATTCTTTTTTTGTGTCCATGAAAATATTCAAAATTGACTGTGGTGATGCATGCACAACTACATAATGGTACTGTGAACAACTGATTGTACACTGTATATTATTGTATGGTTTGTGAATATATCTAAATAAAATTGAATTAAAAACATCTGGGAAAAGTGAATAAAATCTTTTTATGTATTTATTACTTGATGTAATAAAGCTTATTCTCATTAACTAAAAAAAAGAGAGAAGGTCGTGAGAAGTCAGACAGGGATGAGATTCTGGATATAAATAGAGGGGTTATTTATATAAGAACAGGGACACTTTCTTAATGGTAACAAAAGTGAAGACAGAGTTTTCATCTGATTGCATTTATTTTCTTTGAAAATTATACAGTCAAATCATTAATCCAGAGTGTGTATGGAAGGAAAACTGGAGATCTGAGGAGAGATAATGGACACTGAGAAAAGAAATTTCCTAAGGAAGTATATAACAGAGCTGACTAGTAGTGTTAAGTGCCCATTTAAGACTAGTCATAAATTTGAGGTAAGTTCAGTCGGCACAATTTTGTGATTTTCTCCAGCAATCTTTAGCTGGTTAGGTGCAGGCATGGAATAAGTAGCTAGTTGAATGGGGAGATGGGATTTTGTCAGGTGACTATGACAGAGGAAGAGATAAAAGAATACCAGAATATGGTATGAAGGCTGGGTAAGGAAGGAAATGATGATAAGAGGGAGGTGATGAATAGCAAAAAAGTAAGAGGAGTCAAAGGATTGGAGGTCTTAATGAGATCAAGCAGTTGCCCAGAGTAAGAATATGACATTAAGAGAGATGAAAGGAGAGAAGGGTTATAGAAGGGTATCTGAAATCACAATTTCAAGGAAGGTACAGTTATTGATGATGACAAAGTCTAGGGAAGTAGTTCTCAAACTTTAGCATGCATTAGAATCACCTCAAGAACTCATCAAATGCTCATGAGAATGCTGAGCCCCACCATCCAGGGTTTCTCCTTTAGTACATAAGGGGTGGGTTCAAGAGTTGGCATTTCCAGCAAGTTCACAGGTGATCCTGATGGTTTGGGGACACACTTTGAGAACGACTTTCAGACTTCTGAAAGTGGCTCATTGAGATGAAGTGGAAGAAAAGATTGTGGAATTAAGATCAGGAGCTGAGAAACCAGGCTACTGAATGGATCACTTATGAAGATGTTGAAGGCCCCAAGAATGTTAATGGGAGGGAATAGAAGGTAAAGAACAGCTACAAGAAGAGGTAATAATAGGTAACAGAGTCTGATGCTGTGTACTTCAAAGGGGCTGGGATTTCTGCAGGAAGAAAGAAGACCAGCAGTTTGGAAATGGCAATGGATAGCAAGGAGAAAACCTACCTCATCTCTAGGCTCTGAAATTTTTGTTAATTATGGGGAGGGGGGAGCACCTCAGACTTGAAAGAATAGTAGAAAAATCTATAACAGGAGCCTTTCATAAGACAATTGGCCTTGACTAGAGACTAAATCAGAACCAAATGCAGTGGGTAAACTTTTTGATTCTATGTTTAAAATCTATAAAAAAAATATTTTGGAGACAACTGGAAAAATCTGAATGTGGATTCTATATTAAAACTATATACAGAATTACTGTTAATATTTGTAAGTGGGAAAATATCCTTATACTTAGGAGATTCAGGTTAAAGTGTTCTGGGGTAAAGTGTAATGTTATCTGCAATTACTTTCAAATGATTCATACCTACCGATATTCATACTTTTACGTAGCCCCCCCTCATTGTGAGTCTGGGAAGACCCTGTGAGTGTGTTAACCAATAAAATGTGGTGGAATTGATTCTGTGCCAATTTTAAGATTAAACATTAAGAAGGCCTGGTAGTTCCCCCTTTTGTGCTTTTGGGAGCCCTGAGATATCATGTAAGAAGCTTGGCTATCATGTTGGAGAAGCCATATAGACAGACCATGTGGAGAGGCCTCAAGGAGAGGGAGAGGCCCTGAAATGGGAGGTTGGGGTGGTGGGGGGAAGTGAGGGGATATCTAGCCATCCCAGCTGATCCTTTTAACCAACCCCACCAAGGTGTCACGGTGAGTCACCTTGGCTGCTGCAGCCTAGTCAAATCCCAGACAACATTACATGGAGCAGAAGAATCACAGCTAAAACCTGTCAATCCACAGAATTACAAGAAAGACTGAAATCATTATCGTTTTAAGGCACTAATTTTGGGCTTATTGCTGCAAAGCTACAGAGAGAGAAAGCAAATGTGACAAAATGCTAACAATTGATAAATCTAGGTGAAGAGTATACAAGTATTCATTGTTACTCTTCAACTTCTCTCTGGATTTGGAAAAAAAACATATGGAGGATTTGATCATATTTGATTGGTCCTTAGAATTAGTGTTAAAATTTTTAAGTTATGATATTGTGATCGAGGTTATGTTAAAAAAATTTTATCTTTTAGAGATACTGAAATCCTTACAGATGAAATGATAGAGTATCTGGGATTCATTTTTAAATAATCAAGAGAATACAGTGAAGTGAGTTGGGGTAGAGGTGAAACAAGATAGGCTTTTTGTTGATAATTATTGAAACTGATGATAGGTACAAGGGAGGAAGGTTCATTATACTAGTCTCTCTAATTCTGTTTTTGCTTGATATTTTTCTTACGTAAAACAAACCAATCAATCAACCAACCAACCAAACAAAAAAACACAAATTGCAGCAGCAGAAGAAATGCCTTTAGGTTTCAGTTATAGTTTTAGTAACTGAAGGTTTCACCTGCAGGTTAGTAAAGAAGGTAAATGGAATGGGAAATATGACAATGGCCTGCATACAACTAGGGAAAATAGTAGCTAAAGTGTAGAGGATCTTATATAAGGACATAAAGTACTTAATAAACAAGTCTGCCTTCCCCAAAGCTGCTACGGTCTAAGCCACCTGTGATTATTTATCATTTTGATACTCTCAATGTTCTCCTCCAATGGCATAGGCAAGTACTAAGAATAACATCCTTCGTTAATTTTAGGGAGATGTAGGACTGAGCAAAGAATAGAAAGGGACAAAAGCAATAATAATTAATGATATCTAAGGGTAGTAATTAAGTTTAATAAGAGAGAGGGATTTCGTAAGGATAAGTGCATCAAGAAAGGATTTTTAAAAAGGAATGGCTGTATTTAAAAATCGTCAGCTTTTTGTTTCCAGTTAAACAGGATATACTAATTTTTATTCTACTTGCACATAAAATCAAAATTGAACAGACCCTTATCCTGAGAATGTAGAAAACAAATCTGTGATATAATACTAGTCTCTTCATTTCCAAAATTGTTGGCTTCATGTACCTGAATCACTAATGATATGTTTTCTTAAGCTCTTAGGGCTATATGGAGAAATTAGAATTGCTCATAGGAAGATATGGTAAAAATTCTTTACCTAATTCTCTCAAAATACTCATGTGGCAAGGCAAGAAGGTTCAGCTTTGTTTTCCCGCTGATAGCATGACAAATAATAAAATATGAATTACCACAAAAACGATTGTATATCTGTATAGTACTTTACATTACATGTACATATTACGTAACGTTCTACTCACACCTGTTTGAAGTATTTCCGGCAGAAAACTATACACAGGTAAGAAAGGCTAAAGTGCCTATTTAAGAATTCATAGCTAGTAAGTGGTATATCTAGGACTAAGGCCCAAGATCCTACCTTTGGTTGAGCGAACTCTATCATTCTTAAGGGATGACCTCAAAGGAGGATGGAATGCTTCAATTATTTACACACTAAAACCTCATACAAGTTCAGATTAGAGAAAAATGAAGAAATAATTATGCACACAGTGAACCCTAAAGCAAACCATGGACTATAGTTAATAGTACAATTATAAAAATGTTCTTCCATCAACTGCAATAAATGTACCACACTAATGTAAGATTAACAATAGGGTTGTATATGGGAACTCTATTATATGCATGATTTTTCCATAAACCTACAATTTCACTAATAAATAAATAATTGGTAATATCCAAGTGATCTGTTATGAAAAATAGAAAACTTTAGTAAGTGATCATTTATTTTCTCACAGACAGAAAAAGCCTCAAACCCTTAAGATAGGTGGGGAGGAGTGGAAATTAGGACTTCCAACACTTTGGGTAGCTATTTACAAGGCTAAACATAGAACATACAGAAGGATGCAAAACAGCCCACCCTCACTGAGCCTCACTCTAGGTGAAGTATAATGCTAAATGAAAGCCCCCTGGATAACTCCAGAACATTTATTCATACATAGCACCGTGAAAGGGGAGGAAGAAATGAAATGGTTAAATGTTATGATGAGGCTAAAAAATTTTCCACCTTTATCCTTTAATAAAAACCTCAGTTTAATAATTTGTTGCAATTTAAAAAATCAAGGATGGCTTCCAAATATTCTCCAATAAAAGTTCCTTGGAAAAATGTGACCAGAGCAGGGAAAAAAACAAGACGAGCCCGAATATCATGTAGTGCCAGAAAGTAAGAAAGGGCTCCAAAAATGTTGAAGGCACATCAAAAAGACACAGAAGCCAACTTAAGACACGCCCAATGGCCAAAGCAAGGACTGTGAGCAACAAAATAAATGATAGCCCTGGATAAAATATACATGAATCTACATTGTATAACTGAAAAAACAAATAGAGACAAGGGCCAGCTCCCACTTACAACAGAATTCTAACTGATAAATAAATGTTGAAGGAATGACAGAAATAGAAAAGTAACATTTGGCAAATGCCTACAGTGTATTACCTGCTGCAGGCAAGAACAGTTCATAGATGCAAAAATTAATGGGCCAAAATATGATAGTTTCAAAATATCTTCCCACAAGTAACTTTATTAACTACAAAGGGGAGTTAATAACTTTATAGTGGAGAAATCTGGCAGATTTAACCAAGTGATTAAATCTTAACCAAGAGATCAAAATTAACATCACCAGTATTAAGACATATGGACATCATGTACCCCAATACAATGCACTGAAAAATGGTACATCATTTTGTGGTACTCTCGCCAGAAAACAGCCTCAAACTAATAGTGAAAAAATATAAGACAAATCCAATTTGAGGGGCAGTCTACAGTACTACCAGTACTTTCAATAGTATAAAGAACATGAAAGATGAAGATTGAAGAACTGTTATAGATTGTGGTACTCTCGCCAAAAAACAGCCTCAAACTAATAGTGAAAAAACATAAGACAAATCCAATTTGAGGGGCAGTCTACAGTACTACCAGTACTTTCAATAGTATAAAGAACATGAAAGATGAAGATTGAAGAATTGTTATAGATTGGAGGAGACTAAAGAAACTAAATGAAATGTGGCATCCTGGATTAGATGTTGAACCAGAAAAAAGGTATTAGTGGGGAATATGACACAATTCAGGTAAGGTTCACAGATTTCAGTAGTGCTGTTATCAATGTTAATTTACTGGTTTTGAAAACTTTGCTATATGACTGTGTCAGATGTGAACATCAGGAAAAGCTTGGTAAAAGGTACATGGAAACTCTTCATACTATTTTTGCAACTTTTCTCTAAGTCTAAAATGGTTTCAAAATAAGTTTTTTTCTTTTAAAAAAAGAGAAAATATTTGGGGGAAGATAGCCAAATGTAATCAATGTAACTAAATGTAATGCAAACAAATGTTACTAAAAAGAAACCTGAATGAATGTGAGACTTATGTTTTTTGTTCATATTAAAGTTGAAAATGTTTTGAATTATGAAGAAAATAAATAATTAGGCAAATTTCTGAGACAGCATCTGTAAAAGAAAAGTGACTAAAAACTGACACAAACATTTATTAAATGCACATAAGAAGCATGCTAACTTATCTTTCAATGTATACCTAAAGGAATATGGCATACTTCATCACTAGCCTTTGGGTACTAGTCACAATGTTTACTTCTCATTTTTTAAACTGTTAAAAGAAAAAAGCATGTAACTATTACCAGTTCTGTTATACAGAGCCACTTCTTGTGCTATTTAGAAGCCATTTGTCACTGTAAGGCCTAGGACCACAGCTATGCTTTATTTAAAAGATGTTTACCTCTCTTAACGTACCTGGCTCTGTGATTGCTTTGGGCTTCTCAGTTTCCACAGATTCCAGATTTTCAGGCATTTCCTGAATATCATCCTCTGCAAATCCAGTATCTGGGCTACTGGTTGGTTTATCATCATCTTCATGACTCAGAGAGAGTGAAATATCTCTCTTACTTATCTCTAAGACAGCTGCTAGAAGCTCTTCTTCGCTCATTCCATCATATCCTGAGTTTTCTAATTCAGACTTCTCAGGCTCCATTGTGCATAATTTTGAATCCTGAAGAAAAGAGTTGCTCTTATAGGAAGCCAGAATGTTTATAAACATGGTAATTTTAATTACAGGGTAAAGTGGAAGTTTATTTTATTTCTAAAATGTTTCCTTTCTTTGATGCTTTGGGTTATTAAACAATCAATAACCAAAATACAAACTCACTGGCAAGCCTAATTTTTAAAAATAATCACTGTATCCATGTTTATTTTTCTTGATTACAATATGCATTAAATATGCTCTTTGTAGAAAATTTGGATAATAAATAAAAATAAAATAAAGTAATTCACTCCAAATCCTAACAAAGATAATCACTATGATTATTTTTGATGTATTTTCTTCCAAATATACATGGATTACACGTAAATATTCTGGCATTACATATAATATTTCATTTTAAAAACTATTTGGACTTATTTTTTCCCCCAAAAAATACCTGAGAAAAATAAAAACTTCAATAAGATGATGTAAATGTTTAGAAGTTATTTTCTGAATATGTTTCTCCCATTTCTGGGAGAATTTCTGACTTTCATTTCACATTGAAGCTGAGCATAACTTTCACTGGTAACCACAAACTGCCTCTATCTGGAAAGTTAAATGGGAAACAAGACTGAACAAAAAAGAACTAATGAAATAATTCTGTCGTTTTACCAAAAGGGAGGCTTAAAAGAAAACAGCCACATGAGATAATGCAAACTCTTAGAAAAGCTTAGATCTTTAAAGTATTAATTATTTAGTGTTGTGATAGAAGATGACATAGCTATTTCCTTACACCCATAATTTAAACCATTAGATTAGCTGTTTGGTCTGTTGATGTAAAATGTTTACTACAGTTCCCCCATATAAACAATTAGTACCAAAACAAAGCAAATAATTATTTGAGGACTAATATGTAAAAGTAGCTCTGAAGGTTAAAAGGAAAAAAATTTGTCTGGAACAACTTTGATTTCTTAAAAGTGTAGATGCAATCTGTACACAGGCTGTTTTTTAAAGATAGAGAAAGCTCTTTAAAACTAGTGAACAGATGCATTAAGTTTTCAAACTTGTATATTTACTAAATTTGCTGATGCTGGTTATACAAGGCATTTATTTGGACATTAAAAGCTACACACCTCTTGTCAGATATTTTAATGAAAAATTGCTTACTTTTTCCAGGTCTTCCTGCTGCTGTTCGCTGCCTGACATTTCACAAAGTCTCTGGCTAAAGGCCACTGAGCGTTTTAGCTCATCCTCACTGTCTGAATCAAGGTATAAAGCCAGGGAGCTCTTGGATTTGAAGGTAAATTTCCTGTAATTGAAGAAAAAAACACAACAACATATACAATTCTGATAAACCTCTGTCCTTGTTATTCTTTTGATGTATTAACACCAAAATAAAACAAAAAGCTTTTCCATTATGGAAAATGATTTAAAAGAGAAGAAAACAAATATCAAAAGGGGTATATTTAAATACTACCTTTGTCTCACTCCAAAAGAGCCATGCTTTGGAAATTGGACAACTCTTATGCTAGTATATATCATTAGTAAATCAATCATTTTGTGCCTTTTTTCTTTTAATGAATCAGCCCCAATGAAGTCTGCTATTGTCTTTACAAAGCAAGTACTCTACTGAATTCATGCAGACATAGCAATGAATAAACAGTTTATCAACAAAGTGCATGAGGACTAATTTTTGAGTCTTTTAACTTATGATTCATGCACTTTTAAAGTAACAGTAACATTCCACTTATCACTTATCTGCAGGTCAGACTTCTGGCAACCTCTACCTTCCAGAACACAGGGATTCCAAAGTAAGAAAAAAGGCTTCTGAGAAAGGCAGCACTTCCAAAGCCCACGCATTTTACTCTTTAGACAGGGACCCTTTCTTTCCCAGGAAATGGTGTATAAAAATAATGTAGTAAGTTCATCAACAAATGACAGCTAAGAAATGAAAGAGAATAACCACACACACGCAAAAAAAGGGCAAACAAAACAAAACAAAACAAACTATAAAGTAATTTAATGTATAGGTAGAATGCCTTGTAAGAATTAAGAACTCCTGAGGGCATTATCATATAAATATATGATTTATATACATAAAATATATTATAACTGATATCCATAATGCTGATTCTAAGTCATAAAAATATATTTAAATTATCTTCATTTTATATTTTACTTAACATAAGGAATAATGTAACATTTCAGAAAAATTTTCATCTAAAATGGTTATAATTTTTTTAAAATGCCATGCTTAAAAGGCAAGCTTCATTTATATGAAAATCCATTTATGTGGAATACCAAATACCATTCTCCAATGATACGAGGTAAGTAAGGTGTTACTGTGTTTTCTTATAAGTGAGTAGAAAATAAACTAAAAGAAAAACTGCTGTGAACCAGCAAGAACTTTATTTGATGGAAGTTAACATAAATTCATATACTTTAATAATAAAATCAATAAAACA
Organism: Choloepus didactylus; assembly: GCF_015220235.1. Classification (NCBI taxonomy): domain Eukaryota; kingdom Metazoa; phylum Chordata; class Mammalia; order Pilosa; family Megalonychidae; genus Choloepus; species Choloepus didactylus. The sequence continues at coordinate 111,278,977 of NC_051315.1, forward strand.
GAAATTGGAAAAATATAATTAATCTAAATGTGAAAACTGTAAATAAACATATAGAATGATGGTACCAAGAACAAAGAGGCCACAATGGAAACTGGGAGGATTGCATAGCAATGTAGATCAAAGAAAAGAGGCAAGCAGTCAGCGATAAGCCCAAATAGTCTTCGGCTGAGAGCAGACAAGATATCACCGCACTCCAGCCTGAATGCTTGAATAGCCTCCCATTATGTGTTCAAAAGGGTTTTTAGTATTAACTTAGAAATAGCCAATTAGTCATCTTAATTCCTTATTTCTGATTTCATGCTCACCAAGCAAATCTTAAAATATTAATTTGTTTATCCAGGTAAATACTTTACTGAAGGAGAGTGACACCTGGCTACTACTGCACCAGGGTCAAATGTGACAAGGACAATGCAGAAGAACCAATGGTATTCTGGTTCACAACTCAGCCTCTTTTAAGTTTGATCGGCATGACAGGTCTTCTAGGGCCTAATCGTCCTTTATTGACCAACTCTCAAATTCTCATACCAATAGACCCTGGAGAACAGATGACCATGCCAAGGTACAACGATGCCCAATGAAACCATCTCTTTGTTGCAACTATAGAGATTTGGTACATAAAGAGTGCATTCCATTAATAATTACTATATTCACAGAAGGCAGCTTGCCTGTAGCAATGAAAAATATTCATCCTGTAAATGCATCACTTGCTCACTTTCTAAGCAGCCAAGTGGTATTGCTCATTTGTATCTTGAGAACAGGCAAGAGTATTCATATCGGTACCATTTCAGATTTCTAGTCATGTTAGTCATCTGGTTTTAATTGCACTGAAAAATAATTAACAGGAGGAAAAGAAAATAGCAGTTCCCAAATATCATTTTCTGGTTATAAAAACCCCCCAAAAGCCCTTAAACAATAAAAGTATCTCTCTACTAAAAGTACTTTGTGACATCAAATTATTAAAAAAACTAATTTTAAAGACAAATGACAATGAAGTCATTTACAAACGTCTAATCAGGAACTGTGGTTCCAGTTAAATCTTAGAGGAAATATATTTTAAAAAGCTTTTGCTTCCCTCCTTAAAATTCATAGAATAGCTACGTTCCAGTGTGTGTTTGTTTTCCTGTCCCATTTCAGAATACCTCCAAATTCAGTGTATATGTCAAGAAGTCCGAGACTGGCTAGCATAAAGTGAAAAGATGTTTTGGGGTCTATGTGTCTTATTTCTGAGGAAGGGTGCTTTATCCCAGTAGGGGTTATTTTTATCGCTTTAATCTTTAAAATCCCTTGTCATCAGTCAATTTTTAGAGTTTTGGGTAAAAATATTAAATATTAAATAAGTTGTAAAACAGAATTTTGAGAGGATCATCTAAACTTGTTTCACTGTTAAAAAATTTGTTACACCCTAGGCTACAGTCTAAAGCTGATTCAGGAAAATTCCAAAGTATGGGTAATACAGAGCAGTTATCATGCAAAAGAAAAACAGGAAGAAAAGGGTGGGTGGGGAGAGACAATCTTGGAGATTAGGATAAACCAAATCCTTAGAAATAAAATTTTGGGAAAACAAGAAATATAACTCACTTTGAAGGTGTAGAAGGGCTGGTGATGCAGGAATTCACCATTTGAGAGGCTTTCAATGGTCTAGAACTATCAGAAAATTAGAAAATATATAATGTATTCAGTTATATTATTTTAAAAATATATTTAACTTATAAACTGATATTATTCTGTATTACAATCTCTGATATATCCTTTTGAGAAGTAAGCAATTATAATACTTTAAAAAATACTAGTAATAAGGAGCCCAAAGAGAAAACAAAATACCATCTCTAGGCTCTCCATGATCCAATAGTCTAACACACAGCATTGGAAACAATGTCAAGTGTTATGCACATATAAAGAACAACTCAGGGAAAATTACCTGCCTCATTCTTTCACTTACAAACAATATAATAAAAATAGCTCTCATTTATTGAGGACTTACTAGATGTCAGGCACTGTACTAAGCACTCTACATTTAACGCTCACAACCACCCTAATATTTTCTTCACAGACAGGTCAAAGAATTTGTCCAAGGTCTTAAAGTTATTAAGTGACAGAGTCAGTATCTGAGCCCAGATAGCCTGGTTTCAGGATTGAGGTCATGAAGACCCGATACTGATGGTCTGATATAGTACAACTGATAGAAAAAGTAGTATCTCTACCAGCAGAGGGCAGTATGCACCAAACAAAAAACATGGGTTTCAAAGAAAGGCCCTAAGATAAAAACGAAAAACACTAGGACCTTGTGGGCACAAATCTTTATTAGTAGATTAGTTGAAGCCTTTAGTGCAAACCTATATGATGTAGTTAGTATATATTTCAATAAAAAATCCAAGGCAAAATGTGTTTTACAAAATTATATCAATTCATATTGGCAAATGTTCATCCACTTTCTTTAGTGTCTATTATTCCACTTTGGCCAAGAGACCTGGCTTTGCCAGTTACTAGCTGTATGACCTTAGGAAAATTATTTAACTTACTTGGATGTCCTCTACAATATTAGGAATTAGGATAAAATCTCTAAAATTCCTTTCACCTCTAAATTTCTAGAATTTTTCGTCTACCCAACTAGTGCTCAAATACAGTATAGAAAAGAATTACAGTATATGGCTCTAAAGTAATGTAAGCATGGAGAAAAAGAGGCAACTTTCAGAGAAGTCCTAAGATTTTCCCAGCATAATCTAAAGTAAAGGTTACTTCTTTTGTCTTTGGAATATTTCTAGAAGCCAGTGATGTTTCTCACATAAGTGATAACACATTTATGAAGGCACAATCTATTTTCAGGGCACCAGTATAATATTTAGTATCCTGTTTCTCATATTTGCATGTCCCTAAGGGTCAGCAGAAGCGTGTATTAAAAATATTGATTCCCAATTCCTACCTCAGATTTACTGAAACAACCTCTAGGGGAAGAACACAGGAATTGGTATTTTTAGTGTGCAGGTGATTCATCTGATTGTGCTAGTTTGGTTTACACTCCCAGGGTGAATAGAACTGTCTTCCATTGTCTAAAAGAGTAAAAAAAACTCCCTAAAATGGCACCTCATTATGAAAGCAACAAATATTGTGGCAAGAATTTTGTTTAAGCATTTTCTTCAATTAATGCACAGTAAAAATAATTTAACTTTAAAATCCCCAAATAAACAAAATTAAAATCTCCTTCTTGGTCTGGTTTTACTTGGAAGTCATATTATCTAGTTCAGTCATTCTTTGGATCTGATGTCAAAACCTTTCTACTTCAAAAGGAAAGGTAAAGAAATTCTCTCCTTAAGACTTACATTGCCATATGTGCATTCCAACTGAGGGTAAAGGGTGGTTTTGTATTTTCAGTGCAATGCGATGACAAGGTGAGGTATCTTGGAATGATGACTTGCTGTCCAATCTTATTGTTAAGTGAGAGAGCAACATTAAAGCTGTATCGTTTCAAATGAAGAATGAGGACCCTGAAAAATGGGATGATAACATTTACTAATTCATACATAATGGAGGTAGCTCTTTTATAGGTTAAAAGAGAAATCTTAACTACATTAAATTTAAAGGATATATTTGGCCAAACTAAAGATTCTTTAAAGAACATTTACTGAATACCTAACATGTACTTGGCATTATGACAGATACTAGGCATATAAATATAAACAAAGCATGGGTATTGGGTGGATTAAAGAGGCTTGGGTAAAATACTTTTATGGTTCCTAAAAAACACAACAACAACGAGAATATTAAATTTTTAAATGTTGGTTTTGATATTGGGCAAAATCCTTAAATTATTCGCTTTAATGTTATACAAAAAAAACAAAAACAAAAAACAAAAAGCAAAAACCTTGTTATATACCCAATAGGAAAATAATGTCTATTAAATTAAAATGTTATATAGCCCTTTGGTATGACAGTGAACTTTGTTTCAAGATGATTTTTAACAAGAATACTTGTCTTTCTTCAGTAGCACTTTGCCTGGAGAAAGCTAAGAGAGAAACAGAAAAATCCACCCCCCCCCACCCCCCCGCTAGAAAAAACTTCTACAAAAATCTGCATGACAAATCTGGCTTATGGGTCTGAAAAGGCATTTAGCTCTTCAGAAACAATTCTTTTTAGTTACTATTCAGGAAACCTTTTCACCTACGATATAGAACATAATCTCTGCCTGATGGACCAAATAGATTTCGCAGCCCACAGAAATACTTTAAAAATTGAGTTTAAAAATTCTTATGGAATTTAAACCTCAGTTCTAGGCAAAATAAAGATTTGACTTATGGAAAACTACTTCCTTTCATACAGTATATACATTCATCACAAGTCACAAATTCAAAAATTTGCAATTTAACTTATCGATTATACTTCTCTTTAAAAAGTATGCTAGAATTCATAATCTTCAAATATTCAACAACTTGAGAAGACACAAGAACCAGTTGATGCGAAGAGACCAAAACTAAGTCAAATATTTTGACTGAAATTTCAAATAATCCTAACCAAAATAAAAGGTAGCATGAAACAGGCAGGTCAGTCAAAATCACTGATCTGCAAAGCTGAGGCAAATTAAAAGTGAACGTATTTGATAAAGATGCCAGGCCTTTTAAGAATAAAAGTAAATTGGCTTTGAATATGGAAATGAACAAAATGAACAAATATAATATTATAAATATAACTAACAAAAATAGAGCAAGTTCAATCATTAGGATTTAAGATAGAGGCTTTTATTTCACTTAAATTTGGAATAAATTAACAACAAAAGCAACCAACTAGAAGGAAAAAAAAAGCAAATTTATCTCTGTATTTTTTTTTTTTTTTTTTTTACTTGAAAGACCATATAGCTAGAGAATGAGAAAGGGAGAAGACATCCAAACTGCCAGGTCAAACATGTTTTTTTTAATTGTACACAGGTTTCCTTAGTGACAGCTGGTTACTACCAACCTGTTGCCTTAAGATTTTTGTTGCCTTAAGATTTCTTCCTGGAATGCAGGGGTATTCGCCTACCCCACCTCCATGGTTGCTAACATGACCACAGACATAGGGGACTGGTGGTTTGATGGGTTGAGCCCTCTACCATAAGTTTTACCCTTGGGAAGACGGTTGCTGCAAAGGAGAGGCTAGGCCTCCCTGTATTTGTGCCTAAGAGTCTCCTCCTGAATGCCTTTTTGTTGCTCAGATGTGGCCCTCTCTCTCTGGCTAAGCCAACTTGAAAGGTGAAATCACTGCCCTCCCCCCTACGTGGGATCAGACACCCAGGGGAGTGAATCTCCCTGGCAATGTGGAATATGACTCCCAGGGAGGAATGTAGACCTGGCACCGTGGGACGGAGAACATCTTCTTGACCAAAAGGGGGATGTGAAAGGAAATGAAATAAGCTTCAGTGGCAGAGAGATTCCAAAAGGAGCCGAGAGGTCACTCTGGTGGGCACTCTTATGCACACTTTAGACAACCCTTTTTAGGTTCTAAAGAATTGGGGTAGCTGGTGGTGGATACCTGAAACTATCAAACTACAACCCAGAACCCATGAATCTCGAAGACAGTTGTATAAAAATGTAGCTTATGAGGGGTGACAATGGGATTGGGAAAGCCATAAGGACCAAACACCACTTTGTCTAGTTTATGGATGGATGTGTAGAAAGGTAGGGGAGGGAAACAAACAGACAAAGGTACCCAGTGTTCTTTTTTACTTCAATTGCTCTTTTTCACTCTAATTATTATTCTTGTTATTTTTGTGTGTGTGCTGATGAAGGTGTCAGGGATTGATTTAGGTGATGAATGTACAACTATGTAATGGTGCTGTAAACAATCGAAAGTACGGTTTGTTTTGTATGACTGCGTGGTATGTGAATATATCTCAATAAAATGATGATTAAAAAAAAAAATAAAAAATAAAATGCAAAAAAAAAAAAAAAAAAAAAAAAAAAAAAAAAGATTTCTTCCTGTCACCCTCCTGCCTCAAAACATTCTCCTAACAATCATAATTATGCAGGAAAGAACCAAGTTTTTCAGGTCAAAGATATAGACTATGGTCAACATGATCGTGCTGCTACGATTTAGAAAAAGTCATTTTTTTAAAAACAACTCATTTCTAGAAAGGAGTTGATTATGGAATATTAAAGAATTAATCTCTAGGGCTAGGTTCGAGAAACTTCACTCTTACTCATAGAAAATTGAAGCTAATAAAAAAAAGTAAAGCGCACTATAGCAAAGTGGCATATAAATATTTACTATTATTAACCTTATTTGTGGTTGAGACCTATTCTTGGGAACTAATAGCTGTCCTATAGCCACACTGTAATTTTTCATAACTAGGTAGGATTTTACTTTTGTTTATATACATCTACTAACAATATAAGTTAAGGATTTCATTCCTAATTCAGAAAAATAGCCTTATGTTTGCAGGAAACTTACTAACATACTCTAAGACATGCTGAAAACCAAGTATAAACCAGCATGCACAAATTAAAAAAAATTACTCTCCCTATTTAATTTTCATGTACATGTCTATAGCAGATTTTTACTGAAGGTTTGCTATAAGAACAAAAAATTGTAATTGAATGTACTGAATTTAAAAACCTACCAGTTAGTACCTATCATTATTCTGAAGATTCACCAGCCGCATCCTCTTTTAGGAATAGACCTTTTCCCATTTTCTTGGGACTCACAATATCCTTCTTTTCTAGCCTTCAACAAACCCTCTTCCTTTCTTACGCAAGAAAATGTTAGCTCTCTGCCTTCCACCCTCTTCTTATCTCAGCTTTACTTTACCAACCCATTCTGGTAAAAGCTTCACTGATTCAGTAATAATTTTATGTACTTTTCAGAAGAAAAATTGAAGAACAATTAAATTTACCTGGGTAGCCTGTTAAATTTGTGCCTGACAAGAGCACACTTCCCACCACACTTCTCACAGGAATATTCAAGTTCTTCTGCCTATAAAAAATAAGACGGGGAAAAAAAGAAGAATTCATTATATGATAATAATGTTCTCCAGTCATACTGGTTCAGCAGAATGAAAATTCTGAATCAGTTTAGATCTGTCTAAAACAACAAGCTTTACTAAATCAAGACCTCAACCTCAAAATATAGTTCATCTTACAATATCATGTCCTAATTTAGAATTCCTAATTTTTTTTTTTACAAAGGAAACATTTCAATTTATCATTGTAACTAGACTCTATAGTGGCAGACTCTCAAGCATAGGAAGATTACCCCATGGATACACATGCACCACTGCCAAGAGTATATCCAGATTTAAACATCTGGCCATAGCAGAGATAAAATCACCTTAAGGTTAGGTTGAGTTCCTGGTCTGTTAGGTGTAATTTACCCTAACAGAACTCAATCTTCTGGTGACAGCCCGCTAAGAACAACTGCTCTAAAAAGACCAAAGTTTGGGGTGGATATCATTACCTAGAGAATACTGAAACAAGAAACCCTTAAAAAAAAAAACAGAGGTAAAGCAAAACAAAGGAAAAGCTTCAAAGTCAAGGAATAGTAAAGAATGATCAAAACAAAAGGAAAGCAAACTATTTATCTGTGGGTGGAAAGGTCTGTTCATTTAAAGAACAGAATTCTTTTAGCCTTAGGAATGACAATTCTACATTTGCTATAAGAAAAAAATTTATGTATAAACAAGATACATTTCGGATAAACAAGACTCATTCTTTTCTTCTAATAGGGTAAACTGAACCTAAGGAAAAGCAAAGAGTATGTTTTCATTCATCACATTTTAGTAATAAACTTATACAGTACCTCTAATTTTAATTCACATTACTAAGTTTTAGCATATTTCACTTCATGTGCATTAAATTAATATAGATTTACAAATAATAAACTGATTCTAAGGTTGTCTATATTTACCATAGGGTTAATGTATAATTTATTTACATTTACATACCTTCTTAAATGAGTTAACAATTATATTTATCAAGCTTTTAGAAATAAACATTACTGATGATACTTCATTTGTTTCCTCCAAATAATTTTGTTGAAACTCTGAAGAAACAACTTCAAATATAATTATCTATGATACATAAAATTCAGTTATATGGAAAAAACAAAGATTAGTATTTACCCTAAAGAAAAGATCAAGAGAATCTTGAATTGATCGAGGAGGGAGTGGCTTTTTCCTTCGAGGAAGGTCGATAGAGAGGTCATTAAACTGTTCTTTTTTGGGAATAGTCTCTCCACATCTGCAAGAATAAAAGGAAACAAATGTAACCCTTTAGAGGTGTAACTGTGCAGAACAAATAAATACTAATATTTTAGTTTCCCATCTGCAAAAACAATACCATACAATGGGTTAGCTTAAATAATGGAAATTCATTGGCTCAGTTTTGAAGCTAGAAGTCCAAAATTGAGTTGTCAGCAAGGTGATGCTTTGTTCTCAAAGACTGCTGTGTTCTGGGGCTAGCGCCTGTGATCCCTGGTCCTTGGCTTTTCCGTTACATGGCAACACACATGGTAGCAACTTCTTTTTTCTCTTCCAGGTTCCAATGATTTCCAGATCCTGGCTGCTTCATGTGGCTTTCTTTTGTTTGTATATTTGTCCAATTTCTTTTGTTTTTGTTTTTACTTTCTCTGAAACAGCTTTTTATTAAACAGCAAAGCAGAATCGCAACACAATTTTCAAATGTTTGTAAATTAGGTCACAAAAGGGATGCAAAATTTTGCAGTACGACTATTATATATTCATACAGCTAAAGTCATTTATTGAATTTTACTTGCACCAATACAAACGTAAGATTATTATTCCATGATTAAAAGTGGCCCAAATCTAAAATTACAAGTAACAGTAGTGGATCTGTCTTCCTACTATAACTAGCATTTTAACATTACTTCTACAAAATTCCCTTACCAAAAAAACTCCAGTAAAAGGATGTCCAAAATTCTACAAATCAAGTAGTTGGATTTACAGAAAATTCAAGAACTAATGAGATAAAACACTGAGAAAAACTATCAATTATTACATATGTAAAACCCATCTTATTCATTATTCTGAGAATAATATACTTGTAAGGGTTTTTGCAACCTTGATCTTCTGGGCACCATAAATAAACCTTAAGAGACCAAACACTTTGTCACTGTTCTCTTCCACAAGCAGCTTACATAAAGTTAGTCAGACTTAATCCAGTTTCACATATATTCCCCCAAAAGACCTAATCTATGTTAGGGATGACACAAATCCGGAGTGAAAACATTTGGAGTCGGTTACTGTTTATTAAGTATTTTTTCCATTTTATTTCTGTTTCCTGAAATTTTCTATTTAAACACACACACACACACACATACACACACACACACACACACACACAGAGCTCATCTGTTTAGATACCAAGTGGTCATTTTGTTCAGAAGGAAGTTTTGAACAATGAATCTTCCCAATTTGAGAATTCAGTTTCAAAGAATCATCATTTTTATAGTCTCTGTTTTCAAGTTATCAAAGAGGAACTAACAGTCCTATCTTGTTACTAAATACAACAAATGACAAGTCCTAGCTGAGAAACTATCTTATTTTGGTTAAGTTCAACAATGAGTTCAGGTTATTTTCATAAATGACAAATTGTTAAAATTACTTTTACAAATGTGGAATCAACTGTTTATCCTTAGGAGAAGGGAAATGGGAAGAAAGAGGCAAATGGAAAAGAGGCACAAGATGTTAGGCAGGGTACATAAAGCTGTGCATTCAGTACATGATTTTGGTCACTTTTTTACAAAATGATAGTTATCTTCTTATATCATCTTTTATGAAGCCTATAATAAAAGACAGTGCTAAACCTATAAATCAAAGTAAATTTTTCAAGTTTTCATAAATATATGCAATTCTAATTATAAAGTCTCTGCAATCAATACATTTACATGTTTTCATAGATTAAGATAATATACAAACTCATAGAAGTCTCCAGTTATACTTTCAGAGCTCTTAATTTTTACTTTTTTTAATTCAGTTTTATTGAGATATATTCACATACCATGCAATCATCCATGGTATATAATCAACTATTCACAGTACCATCATATAGTTGTGCATTCATCACCCCCATCTATTTTTTTTTTAATCATCATTTTATTGAGAGATATTCACATACCACGCAGTCATACAAAACAAATTGTACTTTCGATTGTTTACAGTACCATTACATAGTTGTACATTCATCACCTAAATCAATCCCTGACACCTTCATTAGCACACACACAAAAATAACAAGAATAATAATTAGAGTGAAAAAGAGCAATTGAAGTAAAAAAGAACACTGGGTACCTTTGTCTGTTTGTTTCCTTCCCCTATTTTTCTACTCATCCATCCATAAACTAGACAAAGTGGAGTTTGGTCCTTATGGCATTCCCAATCCCACTGTCACCCCTCATAAGCTACATTTTTATACAACTGTCTTCGAGATTCATGGGTTCTGGGTTGTAGTTTGATAGTTTCAGGTATCCACCACCAGCTACCCCAATTCTTTAGAACCTAAAAAAGGTTGTCTAAAGTGTGCGTAAGAGTGCCCACCAGAGTGATCTCTCGGCTCGTTTTGGAATCTCTCTGCCACTGAAGCTTATTTCATTTCCTTTCACATCCCCCTTTTAGTCAAGAAGATGTTCTCCATCCCACGATGCCGGGTCTACATTCCTCCCCGGGAGTCATATTCCACGTTGCCAGGGAGATTCACTTCCCTGGGTGTCTGATCTCACGTAGGGGGGAGGGCAGTGATTTCACCTTTCAAGTTGGCTTAGCCAGAGAGAGAGGGCCACATCTGAGCAACAAAGAGGCATTCAGGAGGAGACTCTTAGGCACAAATACAGGGAGGCCTAGCCTCTCCTTTGCAGCAACCGTCTTCCCAAGGGTAAAACTTATGGTAGAGGGCTCAACCCATCAAACCACCAGTCCCCTATGTCTGTGGTCATGTTAGCAACCATGGAGGTGGGGTAGGCGAATACCCCTGCATTCTCCACAGGCTCCTCAAGGGGGCACTACATCTTTTTTTTGTTTTTCCTTGTTTGTCTTTTTTCTTTTTTTTTTTTTTTTAACTTTCCCTTCTTTTTTAAATCAACTGTATGAAAAAAAAAGTTAAAAAGAAAACAAACATACAATAAAAGAACATTTCAAAGAGACCATAACAAGGGAGTAAGAAAAAGATAACTAACCTAAGATAACTGCTTAACTTCCAACACGTTCCTACTTTACCCCAAGAAAGTTACATAATATAGCAACATTTCAGTGAACTTGTTCCTACTACATCCATCAGAAATTAACAGACCATAGTCATTTCTGGGCATCCCCAGAACGTTAAATAGCTTATCTGTTCTTCTTGGATTATTGTTCCCCCTTCCTTAATTGCTCTCTACTGCTAGTTCCCCTACATTCTACATTATAAACCATTTGTTTTACATTTTTCAAAGTTCACATTAGTGGTAGCATATAATATTTCTCTTTTTGTGCCTGGCTTACTTCGCTCAGCATTATGTCTTCAAGGTTCATCCATGCTGTCATATGTTTCACCAGATCGTTCCTTCTTACTGCCGCGTAGTATTCCATCGTATGTATATACCACATTTTATTTATCCACTCATCTGTTGAAGGACATTTGGGTTGTTTCCATCTCTTGGCAATTGTGAATAATGCTGCTATGAACATTGGCGTGCAGATATCTGTTCGTGTCACTGCTTTCCGATCTTCCGGGTATATACCGAGAAGTACAATCGCTGGATCGAATGGTAGCTCTATATCTAGTTTTCTAAGGAACTGCCAGACTGACTTCCAGAGTGGCTGAACCATTATACTGTCCCACCAACAATGAATAAGAGTTCCAATTTCTCCACATCCCCTCCAGCATTTGTAGTTTCCTGTTTGTTTAATGGCAGCCATTCTAACCGGTGTTAGATGGTATCTCATTGTGGTCTTAATTTGCATCTCTCTAATAGCTAGTGAAGCTGAACATTTTTTCATGTGTTTCTTGGCCATTTGTATTTCCTCTTCAGAGAACTGTCTTTTCATATCTTTTGCCCATTTTATAATTGGGCTGTCTGTACTATTGTCATTGAGTTGTAGGATTTCTTTGTATATGCAAGATATCAGTCTTTTGTCAGATACATGGTTTCCAAAAATTTTGTCCCATTGAGTTGGCTGCCTCTTTACCTTTTTGAGAAATTCCTTTGAGGTGCAGAAACTTCTAAGCTTGAGGAGTTCCCATTTATCTATTTTCTCTTTTGTTGCTTGTGCTTTGGGTGTAAAGTCTAGGAAGTGGCCTCCTAATACAAGGTCTTGAAGATGTTTTCCTACATTATCTTCTAGGAGTTTTATGGTACTTTCTTTTATATTGAGATCTTTGGTCCATTTTGAGTTAATTTTTGTGTAGGGGGTGAGGTAGGGGTCCTCTTTCATTCTTTTGGATATGGATATCCAACTCTCCCAGCCCCATTTGTTGAAAAGACCATTATGGCTCAGTTCGGTGACTTTGGGGGCCTTATCAAAGATCAGTCGGCCATAGATCTGAGGGGCTATCTCTGAATTCTCAATTCGATTCCATTGATCTATATGTCTATCTTTGTGCCAGTACCATGCTGTTTTGGCAACTGTGGCTTTATAATAAGCTTCAAAGTCAGGGAGTGTAAGTCCTCCCACTTCGTTTTTCTTTTTTAGAGTGTCTTTAGCAATTCGAGGCATCTTCCCTTTCCAAATAAATTTGATAACTAGCTTTTCCTAGTCTGCAAAGTAGGTTGTTGGAATTTTGATTGGGATTGCATTGAATCTGTAGATGAGTTTGGGTACAGTTGACATCTTAATGACATTTAGCCTTCCTATCCATGAACATGGAATATTTTTCCATCTTTTAAGGTCCCCTTCTATTTCTTTTAGTAGAGTTATGTAGTTTTCTTTGTATAGGTCTTTTACATCTTTGGTTAAGTTTATTCCTAGGTACTTGATTTTTTTAGTTGCTATTGAAAATGGTATCTTTTTCTTGAGTGTCTCTTCAGTTTGTTCATTTCTAGCATATAGAAACATTACTGACTTATGTGCATTAATCTTGTATCCCGCTACTTTGCTAAATTTGTTTATTAGCTCTAGTAGGTGTATCGTTGATTTCTCAGGGTTTTCTAGATATAAGATCATATCATCTGCAAACAATGACAGTTTTACTTCTTCTTTTCCAATTTGGATGCCTTTTATTTCTTTGTCTTGCCGGATTGCCCTGGCTAGCACTTCCAGCACAATGTTGAATAACAGTGGTGACAGCGGGCATCCTTGTCTTGTTCCTGATCTTAGAGGGAAGGCTTCAGTCTCTCACCATTGAGTACTATGCTGGCTGTGGGTTTTTCATATATGCTCTTTATCATGTTGAGGAAGTTTCCTTCAATTCCTACCTTTTGAAGTGTTTTTATCAAAAACGGATGTTGCATTTTGTCAAATGCTTTTTCAGCATCTATTGAGATGATCAATTGATTTTTCCCTTTCGAGTTTTTAATGTGTTGTAATACATTGATTGTTTTTCTTATGTTGAACCATCCTTGCATGCCTGGAATGAACCCTACTTGGTCATGGTGTATGATTTTTTTAATGTGTCTTTGGATTCGATTTGCAACTATTTTGTTGAGGATTTTTGCATCTATATTCATTAGGGAGATTGGCTGGTAGTTTTCCTTTTTTGTAGCATCTTTGCCTGGTTTTGGTATTAGATTGATGTTAGCTTCATAAAATGAGTTAGGTAGTGTTCCATTTTTTTCAATGTTTTGAAAGAGTTTGAGTAAGATTGGTGTCAGTTCTTTCTGGAAAGTTTGGTAGAATTCCCCTGTGAAGCCATCTGGCCCTCGGCATTTATTTGTGGGAAGATTTTTGATGACTGATTGGATCTCTTTGCTTGTGATGGGTTGGTTGAGGTCTTCTATTTCTTCTCTGGTCAGTCTAGGTTGTTCATATATTTCCAGGAAATTGTCCATTTCTTCTACATTATCCAGTTTGTTGCCATACAGTTGTTCATAATATCCTCTTATAATTTTTTTAATTTCTTCAGGATCTGCAGTTATGTCACGTTTTTCATTCATTATTTTGTTTATATGGGTCTTCTCTCTTTTTGATTTTGTCAGTCTAGCTAGGGGCTTGTCAATCTTGTTGATCTTCTCAAAGAACCAACTTTTGGTGATATTTATCCTCTCTATTGTTTTTTTGTTCTCTATGTCATTTATTTCTGCTTTAATCCTTGTTATTTCTTTTCTTGTACTTGGTTTAGGATTGGTTTGCTGTTCATTTTCTAGCTTCTTCAGTTGATCCATTAGTTCTTTGATTTTGGCTCTTTCTTCCTTTTTAATATATGCGTTTAGTGCTATAAATTTCCCCCTTAGCACTGCTTTTGCTGCATCCCATAGGTTTTGGTATGTTGTGTTCTCATTTTCATTCGTCTCTATATATTTAGCAATTTCTCTTGCTATTTCTTCGTTAACCAACTGATTGTTTAGGAGTGTGTTGTTTAACCTCCAGGTATTTGTGAACTTTCTAAGTCTCTGATGGTTATTGACTTCTAATTGTATTCCATTGTGGTCAGAGAATGTGCTTTGAATAATTTCAATCTTTTTAAATTTATTGAGGCTTGTTTTATGTCCCAGCATATGATCTATTCTGGAGAAAGTTCCGTGAGCACTAGAAAAGTATGTGTATCCTGGTGATTTGGGATGTAATGTCCTGTAGATGTCTGTTAAATTTAATTCATTTATCAGATTGTTTAGGTTTTCAATTTCCTTATTGGTCTTCTGTCTGGTTGATCTATCTATAGGAGAGAGTGATGTGTTGAAGTCTCCCACAATTATTGTGGAAACATCAATTGCTTCCTTTAGTTTTGCCAGTGTTTCTCTCATGTATTTTGTGGCACCTTGATTGGGTGCATAGACATTTACGATTGTTATTTCTTCTTGCTGAATTGCCCCTTTTATTAGTATGTAGTGGCCTTCTTTGTCTCTCAAAACATCCCTGCATTTGAAGTCTATTTTATCTGAGATTAATATTGCTACACCTGCTTTCTTTTGGCTGTAGCTTGCATGAAATATTTTTTTCCATCCTTTCACTTTCAGTTTCTTTGTGTCCCTGTGTCTAAGATGAGTCTCTTGTATGCAACATATTGATGGTTCATTTTTTTTGATCCATTCTGCGAATCTATATCTTTTAATTGGGGAGTTTAATCCATTTACATTCAACGTTAAAACCGTGAAGGCATTTCTTGAATCGGCCATCTTATCCTTTGGTTTATGTTTGCCATATTTTTCCCTCTCTCTATTAATATCCTTTATTGTACCCATACCGAATCTCTTTAGTACTGAACCTTTCTCCAAGTCTCTCTGTCCTGTCTTTGTTTCTCTGTCTGTAGGGCTCCCTTGAGTATCTCCAGTAGGGCAGGTCTCTTGTTAGCAAATTCTCTCAGCATTTCTTTGTCTGTGAAAAATTTAAGCTCTCCCTCAAATTTGAAGGAGAGCTTTGCTGGATAAAGTATTCTTGGCTGGAAATTCCTCTCACTCAGAATTTTAAATATATCGTGCCACTGCCTTCTTGCCTCCATGGTGGCTGCTGAGTAGTTACTACTTAGTCTTATGCTGTTTCCTTTGTATGTAGTGAACCGCTTTTCTCTTGCTGCTTTCAGAACTTGCTCCTTCTCTTCTATGTTTGACAGTGTGATCAGTATATGTCTCGGAGTGGTTTTTTTCGGATTTATTCTATTTGGAGTTCGCTGAGCATTTATGATTTGTTTAATTATGTTGTTTAGAAGATTTGGGAAGTTTTCCCCAACAATTTCTTTGAATACTCTTCCTAGACCTTCACCCTTTTCTTCCCCTTCTGGGACACCAATGAGTCTTATATTTGGACGTTTCATATTATCTATCATATCCCTGAGGTCCATTTCGAGTTTTTCAATTTTTTTTCCCCATTCTTTCTTTTATGCTTTCATTTTCCATTCTGTCATCTTCCAGGTCACTGAATCGTTGTTCAACTTCCTCTAGTCTTGTACTATGAGTGTCCAGAATCTTTTTAATTTGGTCAACAGTTTCTTTAAT